>NC_090387.1:17205765-17908265 GCF_036365525.1 Heterodontus francisci | reverse complement strand
CTGCAGCGCCTGTGGAAGAGTCTGTCACTCTAGAACTGGCCTTTATAGCCAGTCCAGGCGCTGCTCCACAAACCACTGACCACCTCTAGGCGCTTACCCGTTGTCTCTTGAGAAAAGGAGGCCAAAGAAGAAGAAAATAGAAAAATTAGTGTCCTTGCAGATTTACGCTCCTGCCAAAGTGGACTCTTCCAATGTGGAACAGCCTAAGGCTGCTTCAAGTCCTCACAGCCATACGACGGGGAAAAAAGGTTCTTCAACAATAGAACAGTCCGTAGTCTAATTCAGCAGTTGAATTGATGCTCTTCTTTTCCAGTGATGAATTTCAGCAATTACAGTTCAGTAGTTAAAGGAATTTGGTTATTTTCTTTTAAGAAATTAATCTGGCTTGACATCAGAATTCTAAGAGTATAATAAATAGGGTTTAAATAAACCGAGAGAGAGCTCTCTTTCCTTCAGTACATGCTGGCAGAACAGTCTGTGCGTGTCTCTCTGTTAATTGTGTCTCAAAAGCCAGTTTTTCAAATGTCAGTCGGCAACAATGTATCTCGTGTCCTTGGTCCTGAGTGGCTGTATCCTAGGCAACTAGAATGCATATTTGAAGCTGGCTGTAACCTATTGCAACGAGAATGCGTCTTTGACTCAGTCCCTGGAGCTTACTGCCTGAAAGCAGTACTGATCCTGTTACAGCCTTAAAGGCACACTGCATACTTCTCGGAAAAGACAAAAACTACAGGATCATAAAAATGTGTCTTCCGTGAGAGCAAAATAGAAACACAGCAAAACATGAGACTAGACAGTATTTGAGGAACTGCATAGGACTGTGCTGTTTGGTCTTGGGTATTTTGCATATGTGGATTGCAAATTTAAACTTTTGTTTTAAAATGAATTCTCCGGATTTGAGGTGTCTCTGGTAAGGCTGGCATTTATTGTCAATCCTTAGTTGCCCTGAAGATTGATGAATTGAGTAACTTGCTAGGCACTCAGAGGGCAGTCAACCATTCTGGTGTGGGACTGGAACCACATGCAGGTCAGACCTGGTAGGAATGGCAGGTTGCCTTCCCTGAAGGACAGGCAATTGTAAACCAGCTGATCTAACTGAATGATGGAACGGGCTCTTAGGGATGAATGGTCTATTCCTATTTCTATGTTCCTAAGTTTTCGGAGGTCCCAGCATGGTGCTGTTACTTGTTAGTAGTGAAAATAATGAAATTGTTGGCTCTGCTGAATAATGTAATTGCGACCATAATGATACATCTGGGGGCTGATCTTGTGGTCCCATTGTAGTGGTGGTAGGATCACTGCTCTTTCGCTACTATGCGTACCTGCAAGACTGAAAACTGGCCACCCACTAGAAAGCGAGGTTAGCTAACTGGAATAACATCGCAGTAGCTCTGGTGCACATCACATGTTGTGTTGGGACTGCACCATGTCAATGGAATGATTTCTGATGCCAGGAGCTTTTAGGGAGCAGCTGATCCCCATTAATGCTGTCCTGCTATCAAGAAGAAGCAAGCGTCTCCGTCAACGGCGTGTCAGCCATGGCTCAGTTGGTAGCACTCTTGCCTCTAAGGCACAACATTATGGGTTCAAGTCCCACTCCAGAGGCTTGAGCACTAAAATTAAGGCTGGCACTCCAGTGTAGTACTGAGGGAGTGCTGTACTAGCAGAGATGTCATCTTTTGGATGAGGTGTTAAACCAAGGCCCCGTCTGCCCTCTCAGGTAAAAGATCCCATGGCGTTATTTTGAAGAATAGCAGGGGAGTTATCCCTGGTGTACTATCCAATATTTCTCCCTCAATCAACATCACAAAAAGATTATCTGGTCACTATCACATTGCAGTTTGTGGGAGCTTGCTGTGCATAAATTGGCTGCCATGGTTCCTGCATTACAACAGTGACGACACTCTAAAAATACTTCATTGGCTGTAAAGTACTTTGAGATGCCCGGTGATTGAAAGGTGCAAGTCCTTCTTTTTTCAACTGAAAGGTCGTCACCGGCAGCATTTGAGGGTGGAGCTTTTGGCCTCCTGCCTCAAGATGTGCCACCTGTGTCAAAGGACATCCTCCAGTCTACAACTGCCTTCACCTACTGGAGAATTAGATTGAAAATTCATAGAGAAAGCAGTCCACCAGTTTACTCTTGCTCAGATCACCAGACATGCCGAGGAAATCCCCAGCAGCTGGGGACACGGACGATGGAGCTGTCTGCCAAGGCAACAACATCACATCATAACACCCAACTGCCCACTCAAATGACTCCGATGTGCCAGATAGGAGGCAAGCCCAGAAATGCCCATGCTACCTGCAGTTGCAGGGCTACCTGCTAATCCAGTGCAAAAAGTGACCTCCATCTCCAGTGGCAAACCCTGACACCCAACCGCCATTCACTCCACTTTCTGATCCCACTTGGAAAGAAACGCATGTTTAGGGAGTAGATGGCACACACCAAATGCTTCCATGGTGGTGGGAATCACAAAGGTGAAACACATGGCACATACCTGCAGGGTACAGTTAGGATTAACAAAATTTGGGTGAACTGGTGGTAATGTGTTGACAGTTCATTTCAGATGGTGTTGTGATGGTATTTGTGGGTTGATGGAAGGTTGAGGGTAATGGAGCAATGTCTTGTTTATTTAAAGGGAACTGTGCATAGATGCAGATCACTGCTGTGCATTGGGTAGCAGAGGCATGTAACTAAAGGTTCACTTATCAGATCTTCTGGTCCTATTTATTATTGGATGTCTTCTTTTACCTGCCCAATGGAAGTAACCCTTTGCTGGTTCTGAATAGTTTTCCCATGCAAACCAATTAAATTCCTTAGCCTGGTAGAAATTGCATCTGTTGCCTACTTGATGTGACTGCACACTGCAAGTTGGGAGATTTAACAGGTATCGCTGGGGCTGTTGAGACACCTTGGGAGGTTTTACTGCATTAAAGATGCTATATTAATGGAAGATGCTGTTGTTTGGGAAGAACCCATAGCAACAGTCATCTTGACAGACATCGACAGAATCATCCTTGAATAGTTTCAAGCTCTGGCTCTAGGATACTACATAATTCTGTCACGACGTCCCTTGTAAATTATAGTCTCTGCATGTGGACCTCTTTGGGCATTTATAGGTACAGTTACCTTGGCTTGTACACATAGGTGGCAAAGAAAGGAGTGGTTACATTTTGACCACCTCAGGTATAAACGCACCTGCCTTGAGTGCCTCCTTTGGTGTTGACCACCCACTGATGGAGGGCATGGGTGTAGTGTTAAGAAGGTAATAACTGATTCAGTGTTGAAGCCCAGAATAGCACATAAACTGACAAAGCACTTCAGTTACGACACTGAAAGTTTGAAACCGGAGAGAATTTGACAGGTGGACAACATCACAGTCAAAAATCTCAGCGAGCTTGGTCTTTGCAGTGCTGAACAGAACACGCTCGTTTGTCAGAGCAGTCTCTAAATTCTTCAGTAGGTTAGAATTAATCATTAACCTTTTACCTTTCAAATAGAGATATAACCACAGTCCAAGAAATGGATATTTGAGAGCAGAACACACTGTGCGGGTAAGGAAGGAGCCACTATTAATGTAGTCACATATCTCTGATAATGCAACATTATTAACAATGTGCTGCTCCAATGTGAATGGCTTTTATCTCCTGAGCGATACACAAGCAATGCATGTTATTCCTAATTTACTAGGATTGTGAGAGTCCAGTTTTATCCTTTTTATTTCTTTTCGCCCACCTTTGTAACACTACAAAGAGCCCAAAAGACCCAAATCAGCCAGAGGCTGGAGGTAAACCACCTTTAACCATGCAGGCTTGGAACATTTCACAATCAAGACACAATCTGTGCTGATTTAGTAGATCTCAGCTGGAGCAGTGGTGAGGCACTGTCTCTCGAGACAAGGGAGTGGAAAACAAAGATCACTGACGATTGTTGATCGTGTTTCTCTCCAGCAATCCCCACTGGGAAGGAAGAATTAGGGGGAGCCAGTTCTGAGCCCTCACTAGAAGATGATGATATTGGGGAGAAAGTGGCGTAGTGGTAATGTCACTAGACTAGCAATCCCAAGGCCCAGGCTAATGCCTTGGGGCCTTGGGTTCAAATCCCACCACAGCAACTGGCGGAATTTAAATTCAATTAAATAATTTAAAAAAAAAATCTGGAATGGAAAGCTAGTTTCACTAATGGTGCCATGAAACTATCATCAATTGTCATAAAAGCCCATCTGGTTCACAACCTACATCTAGGGAAGGAAATCTGCTGTCTTTACCTGGTCTGGCCTACATGTGACTCCAGACCCACAGCAACGTGGTTGACTCTGAAATGGCCTAGCAAGCCACTCGGTTATCAAGGGCAATTAGGGATGGGCAACAAATGCTGGACTTGCCAGCGTGCCCACATCCCGTGAAAAAATTAAAATAAAAGGTGCAGCTGGACTGGAACAGTGTCGAGAACTGCTAATAGGGTGAATACGATTCTAGAGAATGAAACATTCGACACACAGAACTGTGACATTTCTTGGAGGTTGTGGTGAGTGGAGGTGATGGTGAGTCTGATTGAAGTTTTCAGATTAATAAGGCTGAGGGATATAGAATGGAGCAGGGCTGTTTTAGTTTTATATGAGACAGCAGATCGAGGGGATACCAGTCCAAGCTGAACAGAGATAGATTCAGGTAGGAGGTAAGAAAGCATTACTTCACTGACAGGGTTTGCAGTTTTTGGAAAATCTTAGCAAGCGAGACAAGTTATTTCTATCTCCTTTAAGGTCAAACTGGACAAGTATCTTGAAGAGTAACTCATTATCAGGATAGCAGCAAGGTGGATGAGGCTTGAGATTTTCTATGTTCTTTCCAGAGTAGAATAGCCCATTGTCTGGGTTCACACACAAAGAACAGATACTAAGAAATGATTGGGCAAATCTGACATTTCGGCATGTGACTGGTGTTCTTGAAAATTTCCATATGGCGAAACCATATTGAAAACGAAAGACTTACCTAATGTTAGGTAATGTCAGGTGCTGCCTCTCTGTACACCTTTAAAAGGGAGCTGGACTGGTTCCTGACTGGGGCAGAATTGCATCATATAGAAAGTTAAGTGTCTTTATAGGTATCACTTGATCCATGTGATCTCCTGGACTAGCTTCAGACATCTGTGCTGGGGTGGGAGAGGAATTTTCCAGAGTATATTTTCCCTTATTGCCCTGGAATCTTTTCCTGTTTTTTTTTGGCGTCTCCCAAAAGATTACATGGCTGCAGAGATGGGGGCTGGGTTGGCGAGGGAGGGAGAGGAGAGGAGCTGGGGGAAGGGAGGGAGCGTTTAGTCATGATGCTCCAGCCATCATGGTGTGGGGCAGGTTTGATGGACCAGATGCCCTTTTCCTGCCCATCAATTTTGGTTATATTCCTATAATGAATGAGGCTTTCTTTTATTTGAAATTTGGGGCTCGTGCTTTAGCAGCATACTAGTAGGCAGGCCAAACAACTTCCAAAGGAAAAAAATGAACATTTGCTACCCTATCCATACTGATCATATATTAATTAAAAAAACAGCGTGCTATTGGCCTTACCTCAGGCGTTAATGAATTGTTGTCTGATGTTTGGCTAGAGAGTAATACATGTGTAAAACCATCTTGCTTCCTAACAACAATGTCTCTGAATCGATAGTTGCTTTCATTTTGTCGGACACTGCATCTGAGCCGTTTGTCAAACACATAGTCTTCTTTGTCCTCCACAAGCTTCCTCTTCACAGAACACGGTAGGTTAGCTTGTCCATTGGAAATCCCTATTACATAAAATGTTTGTGAAATGTCAATCTGCCAAGTTGCTTGTACTTACTCTGTTTAGCCAATAAACCTTATTGGTAGCAAACACCAAACAATCTATTTTTAAAAATGTCATGAACAGTGTGGCATGATTAACTAGGCCATTTGTAAATTCAAATCATTACTGCAAATTGCATGCAATAACTAAAAACGTTAATGTAATCATCAAATGTTTGCACATCAATGAACAGTGCAGTATAAACACCAGCATAGACTCAATGGGCTGAATGGCCTGAGCTGTGCTCTATATTATATGTAACACCAACACTTATTACATACCTATTCCATTTACTATAGGAGGGTCAGAAATTGCTCCATCCTCGGCAAAGTCCTGCTCTCCTATATCCACATTCATTCTCTGTTGCCTTGAGGTATTGTCAAACTGTAATGCATTTTTGCTGTGTCTAGCATCACCATTCTGAAATGAGTTATCAGTCTTTCTGTAAGGCATTATTTGTACTCCACTCGCGGTTGTTCTGTAATGCACTGTTTTAGTAGCAATGATTTTCTTGGTGTCTGCAGGGGTCTGCTTTCCATCTCTGCCCATTGTACCCCGTTTTTGCTTTTGATGTGCATTATTAGTCCGCTTTCTTCGTAATCCTCCCCCTTTCCCCTTAGTGGATTCGTAGGCTCTCAGGGGAGAAGTTCCATGATTGTCCCTTAAGACCTGCCTTGGACTATTTCCCCGTTTCCCTGATTTAGTTCGCTTTTCTTTGGAAGCATTGAGTCCATTGAACTCATCAATAAATTCTTCACAATGAAGGAGGTGATGTTCTGGTTCCCAAGTGTCTTCATTACTTCCATAACCTTTCCATCGTATAAGATACTCCCATTTCCCCTTTTTATTTTTCCTTTTATCGACAATCTTCTCTACCTAATGGAGAGAAAAAGTTCTGTATAGGTTATTGTGATCATTACCATTTCACATCAATACTAAAGACCTTCAAGAAACCTTCACAGCAACTGTGTAATCTTCCACACCACTTATCCGGACATTCACCTTCAGCCCTTTTCAATCAAAGGAGACAATTCATGCACAGACTAATTGAGAAGTTCCTGCCCTTCCCCATTTTCATTAAGGGGCTCTCAGTAAAAATAAGGAACTGCTCACAAGTAAGCATATATTCTGAAAAATTACATATACACTGTCATTGCTAAGCCCTCACCTGCCAAGAATGAGGCATATTTATTTTGTCATGAACATTGATTTTTAACTGTTGTTGGAGCGAGGAAATGACTTGTTAAACAGATCAGCCGTGGCTGGAAAAAACATTTGCATACTAACAGACATTGAAGGTGAAGAAGCGCATTCCAGGGCCTGCTAAGGAGGATATAATCCACAAGGGCCAGTACTGGTTAGACCAGCTAGTCACATGACTACCTGGCTGTTCCAGGGTTTTCTTCTGAACTG
Organism: Heterodontus francisci; assembly: GCF_036365525.1. Lineage (NCBI taxonomy): Eukaryota > Metazoa > Chordata > Chondrichthyes > Heterodontiformes > Heterodontidae > Heterodontus > Heterodontus francisci. The sequence goes on along the minus strand of NC_090387.1, from coordinate 17,901,035 downwards.
GCCAACATCGCCTGTTGGACCTGTCTGCTCCCATCTCTTTTTCACAAGCCTCTGAATCCACTGAAGGAAAATGAGAAAAGTTTCCTACAGCGAACAAGGTTTAAGAAGAATACTGGGCCCCAACGAAAAGAAAGATCTACCCACAAACAAGGACTTTACAGTGAGCTCAAAGAGCCGTAACGAAAACTCTTCAGATACTGCCTCGAACTTTTCCACTTTATTTCTTCTGCTCTTTTCTGTCTCTATTTGCATGTGTGTATCGCGTATGCATGCTAGCGTGGGCGCGTCTGTATCCGTAGGCGTTAACCGAATTAGAGATTAAGTTTAAGTGTAATAAATTTCAACCTTCTTTTCTTTAAACCTAAGAAAGGCTGCTTGTGCTGGTTTCTTTGCCTTATAATTGGAACAAGGATTCACCAAGGGGGAGTTAAAAACACGGTGTGTTTAAAATTAAACCCTGTTACAGGTGAAGGCTGAAAGGGAACCCTAGACCTCTTTCTCACCGGGTCGTAACAACACAAACACATAGGTTTATGCACACAAATAGCATTTTTCTTACAACTAAGTTAAAATTTTTTACTCTACTTTCACTGCACCATTTTAGCAGCTATAATTTTCTTGGGTTCTCCAGATTTGTGCTTTCCATCTCTGCCCATAACACCACATTTTTACCTTTGCTGAGTATTATTCCTCCCCTTTATTAACCCTCCCCTTTGATTCTAGTGGATTCACGGACTCTCAGTGGAAAAGTAACAGTACTGTAGCCTTCCTATCGATGACAAGAACATATCCAAACACCAACCTTGACTCCATCAACCACCCTGGCTGCAATCGCAGGCTAAACCCAGAGATTACAAAACCTTCATGTCGTGTTCGACTTCAAACTCTGTTTGCTTCTCCCCTGTATCCAGTCCATCGCCTGCCTCAAGACCTTACATTACCTGCTTTGAAACCTTAATCCACGGTTTTATCACCTAACCCCTCTCTACCTTTCTGCTTCAGGGGAAACTTCTTTACTGAGAGAGCAGTTAGAACGTAGAATTTGCTACCACGAGAGTAGTTGCGGCGGATAGCATAGATACAGGTATGGGGACGCTCGATAAGCACCTGATGGACAAAGGAATAGAAGGGTAAGTTGATGGGGTGAAATGAAGTGAGGTAGGTGGAGGCAAATGTGGAGTGTAACGAGTGGCACGGAACTGCTGAAAGAAAGAAAAGGAGACTTTGCATTTCTGTAGCACCTTTTGTGACCTCAGGACTTCCCAATGTACTTTATAAACACTGCAGACGCTCATTCAACAGAAGGCACACTGGTGAAGGTCTCTTTGGCTGCTGAGATAAGGATACACCGTGCAAAGTTTCAGCAGCTCAGAGGACATGTACCCTGAATCCAACCCAATGAGCCCCCCTGCAAATGCCCAAATCTAAATAGTGGAACAATGCTAGATTCCTCAGCAATAACGTACATCACCTTAGTAAGCACTAACGTTAACGAAAGAAAAGAATGCAACAGCAAATCTGAATTGTTGCTTCCACCCATCCCCTCCCCGCCACACAACTGGCTCCAATCTGTTTAATTCAATGCACATTTGTTCAAAAAATAGTGAGATTATTCTGTTTCTGCCTTCAGGGGATCACTGATGCGATGGTCTTCTGTTCAACTCGTGACTCCCTTTAGTGCTGATGCAATGTGGTATCCAAGCTATCTCAATGCAGGTCTATCATTAATGGATAGCTAGAAAATTCAGTATAGTCTGAACTGAAACTAGATTTAATATTCATGCATGACACAAGAGATATTTTCCAAATAAATATTTATTTTGGTACAAAGTTATCAAAAAGTTGTCAAATCATAACAATTTAATAAATTAATTTGGCTTGACAGGTGATCTAATAGGGGTTTTCAAGATGATGAGTGATTTTTATCGAGTACATAGGGGGAAAAATATTCCCTCTGGAGAGTGGGTCGATAACTAGAGGTCGTAAATTCAAGATCATTGGAAAAAGATCTCGAGGAGAAATTAGAAGTTTTTCACTCAGAGGGGCCAAGTCCTGGAAAATGGGATTGGAATAGATAGGTGCTTGATGGCCAGCACAGACATGATGGGCCAAAGGGCCTGTTTCTGTGCTGTCTGACTCTACGACTTGTTGGGATCTGGAATTCTCGACCTGAAAAAGGTGGTGAGAGCCGATGCCATAAATAATTTTGAAAGGGAGTTGGACAGGTAATTAAGGATGAGGAACTTACAGCTTTACGGACAAAGAGCAGGAATACGGAACTAAGTACAACAGTTCTTTCAAAGAGCCACCCATGATACTGAATGGCCTCATTCTTAAAAGGAGAATGTAAGTTTTTATGACTCTCTTAAGTGTTTCCTCAAAACAGATAGGTTGCCCCACCAATCCGCCCCCACTGTCCCAATCCTTCCTTTTGCCTTCTGAATGACACAGCACAAATAGCAGCCAGTTGGTCCATCATGCCTGTGCCAGCGGTTTGGAATGAGCTATCCAAGTAGTTCCACTCCCCTGCTCTTCCCACATAGCCCTGCAAATGTTTTCCTTTTCAAGTTAAACGTCTTAGATGTTTCAAGCATAGTTACATGGATGTGTTACTTTACATTCTCTCCACAAGCATTGAGGTGGAGACAATTATACCATTTAATTTGAATAATCTACTTACTGCTGTTGTGGTTATTTCAAATACTCGCAGAACGGAACAAGTTATCCATTGAACTCACCCCAAAACTGATTTCGCATGAAAAGAGCATTTCATAAATTGTTGCTGGATTTTAAGGAATGTATTTATTCATGGAAACTGTTTTCTCTTTCGCCCTAAGCAAATATGGATCATTTGGTTAAATGAAGATTATATGGCCATGGATTGCTGAATAAACAAAAATCTATAACTTGTAGCTCAACTGATAATGAAGCAATACTGGTAGTGAATAGGTTAGGATCTTCTGCTAAATGTTTTATTCATCCAAGTGTTAAGCTGCACTCAAATTGCTTGAGTTGCCATTTAAACTGCTGGATCCCGAGAGCAGAAGAGCAACAGCACTGACCATAAAATCTGTGTGTCCAAAAAGATGCAGGTCCTTTATCTGAAGGCTACTAATATAAAGCTACAGAACAGTTTTATATGCCAAGCAGCTGCCCCAAGCTAAAAAGAACGTCTTTCATTTGCATAGCACCTTTCACAATCTTAGATTGTCCCAAAGTGATTTACAGCCAATGAAGAACTTTTTGAAGTCTAGTCACTGTTGTAATGTAAGAAATGCAGCAGCCAATATGCACACAGCAAGATCCCACAAACAACACTGAGATAAATGAACAGATCTGTTTTTGCTGTTGATTGTGGGATAAATATTGGAAAGTATGCATGCCACCCAGTCTTATCTTCATAACTTGCAACTCATTTCCTGCTCCCCCATCCCAAACAATCTTATCCTGTGCAGTTCTGTTAAGAGACAAATGGGGAATGTTGCCTACCTTGCATAGTTGCACTAAAGCATGGGACAAACATAAGATTGCTTCATATAGTTTGAAACATTCACTTTCCTTTTAAAAGCCGTTACAGATTCGGCCTCACCATTGGTTCTGGTAGGACGTTCTAACAACCCTCGAGTTAAAAAAAATTCTCCTAACTGCTCCCTTCCTTCGTATGATGATGGCTTGAAAAGGTACATCCTTTAGTTGTCAACTTACCAACAAGTGTCAGACAAGATGCATGTACAATTACTGTTAGGCCAGTTAGGATAGACTTCAGGATGGACAGGTAGACATCACTGTACGTTACAACATCTTAAAACAAATTTCCCCTTGTGGGATGCGATGGAGCATAATAGAAAGGAACAGACTAGAATTAGCCCTTGTTTCCATTTAAGCAGGCTGCTCTAGACATCACTGGGCATGAGAGCATCAACAGAAGGATAACACTAGAGGCTTGCCCTGAAAGTCAAGGCTAGTACCACCTCTTTCATGTCAGATCTTGCTGCCTCTACCTACTCACTGTCACAAAGACACATACTCAAATGCAAAACACAGGTCACAAAACGAACACTGCTAAAAAAGAAATTACTACCTTGCCAGTTCTGACTAGGAGTGTGGAGGAGTCTACCAGTCACATCTGTGTAGTCACACAGAAAGATTTCTCTGGATTACAGCCTATCAGGAAGCATGTAAAAACTCCAGTGTATCAGTAGCACTGATTAAGCTCAGTCAAGTTCTCTCTTGTGAACATTGAATGATTCTGCAATAGAGACCTTGAGTTTTAATCCACCACCCTAAACATTCACTCCCTCCACTACCAATGCACAGTGGCTAGTGTGTACCATCTACAAGATGCACTGTAGCAACACGAGGCTCCTTCGACAGCACCTTCCAAACCTGTGACCTCTGTCACCGAGACACATAGGAACATAACCACCTAATGTTCCCCTCCAAGTCACACACCATCCTGACTTGGAACTTTATTGCTGCTCCTTCACTGTTGCTGGGTCAAAATCCTGGAACTCACTTCCTAACAGCACTGTGGGTATACCTACCCCACATGGACTGCAGCGGTTCAAGAAGGCGGCTCACCACCACTTTCTCAAGGGCAATTAGGGAAGGGCAATAAACGTTGGCATAGCCAGCGACACTCACATCCCACGAATGAATAAAAAAGTACTACTTATCCGAATCAACATGCTGGGTGATGAGGTTAAAAGAATCTTGAAAGAATCACTGCTGCTCAGAGATTGCTCCCATGCTGATCAGTAGATATGCTTAGGCAGTGCCCAGCATCAGTGGCACAGTTGCAGTATGAACCGATGAGGCTACTGTTTCTCAAGGCAATGCCACATCCAACACCGCTGCCCCTGCCTCAGCTCTAGGGAAAGTATTGAAGGAATGATAGCCTGACCACAACTCTACACCACCACTTGGGATAATGGGGCACTCAATGCCTTCAAAAATGCAAATCACCACAGTAACGTTCATAGACGGACCACCATCCAAGCTATGAAGAAAAGGCCAGAGGATGTGAAAAAAGGCAGGAACAGCTGCTCCCTCCATCTCAACACTGAGATACAAACAAATATCCACATTATAGGTAACACCAAAAATTACTTTTTCTTCCAAGACGGTTATCCTTTAGTGGGATTTATCTCTTTAAAGACACAATGGGCATGGCCACAGCATTTGTGTTCTTTACTAATGACAACCGATCAGCTGCTTACAGAGTGAGGATGTAAAAACTGAAATTGCCATTGACACCAGCCCTGGTGCCAGGCTATAACATTGTCAGAAGATTGTGTTTACTGCCAAGCTTTGCAATGATCATAAAGTAAGCTGTCATGGCTTTTGTGGATGCCCAATGTCTTTTGGATGAGACATAAAACAAGGGTCTCGTCTGCCCTCTGAGGCGGAAATAACTGATTTCATGACAATATTTGAAAAAGGAGAGTTTTCTATGTCCAGTCCACAATAAATCCCTCAAGCAACTGCACCAAAATAGGTTACTTCTAATAATGACCATTATCATGTTGATTATCTCAATGTTGTTTGTGGGACCTTGCTATGCGACAAATTGGCTGCTGTGTTTTCCTACCTTATAACAGTGACAACACTTCAAAAGCATTTAATTAGCTGTGAAATGCTTCGAACATAAGATCATAAGAAGCAGGAATAGGCTATATGGCCCCTCCAGCCTGCTCCACCATTCAACAAGATCACGGATAAACTTTTACATCAACTCCACCTTCCTGTCCGATCCCCAGTGACAAAATCTATTGATCCCAGCCTTGAATATACTCAATGACTGAGCATCCACTGCCTTCTGGCTAGAAAATTCCAAGGATTCACAACCCTCTGAGTGAAGAAATTTCTCCTCATCTCAGTCCTAAATCGCACCTTATCTTGAGAATAATGACTCCTCCTGTCAAGCTCTCTAAGAATTTCCTATGTTTCAATGAGGTCACCTCTCATTCTTCTAAACTCCAGAGAATATAGGCCCATTCTATTCACTGTCTCCTCATAGGACAACCCTCTCAACCCAGGAATCAATCTAGTAAACCTTTGTTGCACCCCCTCTAAGGTAAGTATGTCCTTCCTTAGATAAGGAGACCAAAACTGTAAAGAATACTCCTGGTGTGATCTCACCAAAGCCCTACATAACTGCAGTAAGAACTTCCCTACTTGTACTCTGCCCCTTTGCAATAAAGGCTAAGATACCATTTTCTTTCCTAATTGCTTGCTACGCCTGCATGTTAACTTCCTGTGATTTGTGTATGCGGATCCCCAAATCCTTCTGGAAGTCAGAATGATCTATTCTCTCACCTTTTAAAATATATTCTCTTTTTCTATTCCTCCTACAAAGTGGATAGTTTCACACTTCCCCTATTATAGTTCATCTGCCACCTTCTTGCCCAACCAGTTAACCTGTCTACATCTCTTTGCAACCTTCTCACAGCTTACTTTCCCATCCTGGCTTTGTCTCATCAGCAAACATGGATATATTACACTCATCTATACATCGTAAATAGCCATTGCCTAAGCATGGAACCTTGCGACACTCCACTAGTTAGACCTGCCATTCTGAAAATAACCTCTTTATTCCAACTCTGTTTTCTGTACTTTAACCAATCCTCAATCCATGCTAATATATTATCCCCATTCCTAATCTTGTATAACAACCTCTTGAGTGGCACCTTATCGGATCCCTTCCGAAAATCCAAATATACTACATCCACTGGTTCCCCCTTATCTAGCCTGCCAGTTACAACCTCAAATAACCCCAATAGATTTGGCAAACACAATTTCCTTTTCATAAAACTATGCTGACTCTGCCGAATCATACTATGATTTTCCAAGTACCTTATTGCCACGTCCTTAATAATAGATTCTCGCATTTCTCTACTACTGATGTCAGGTTAACGGGCCTATAGTTCTCTGTTTTCTTGCTCTCTTCTTTTTTGAACAGTGGGGTTACATTTGCTATCTTCCAATCCACAGGGACCGTTTTAGAACCTGGGGAATTCTGGAAGATCAAAATTAATGCATCAACAATCTCTGCAGCCACCTCTTTTAGGGTGTAGGTCATCAGATCCAGGTGGCTTGTCAGCCTTTAGTGCCGCTAAGTTCTCCAGTACTATTCCATTACTAATTTTAATTAGTTTACGTTCCTCACTCTCATTCTGCCCTTGGTTCCCTTCAACTTCTGGTATTTTTTTGTGTCTTCTCTTGTGAAGACAGACACAAAATACTTGTTTCACGTCTCTGCCATCTCCTTATTCTCTATTATAATTTCCCCTGTCTCAGCCTCTAAGGGACACACATTCACTTTCGTTAATCTCTTCCGTTTTAAATATTTACCCTCATTCTATTTTCTCTCTCTTTATTAATTTCTTGGTCACCCTTTGCTGATTTTTAAAACCGTCCTGAGGGTTATAGCTCTTTTGGCAAAATTGTAAGTGTCTACTTTTACTCTAATACTATCCCTAACTTCCCAAGTTAGCCATGGCTTTGGGATGACCTGAGTACAGGAAAGATCTTTCTGCATTCAACTGGACACAGAGCAATAATACTCACCTGGAGAAAGTAGGCTATAAAAATGATGGAAGATCTAATTAACCTCACACATGCACTAGGAATGCAATGCGCTTTAACGATAAATAATGAAAGCAGAGAAAACTGAATAAAATTACGATGGGCATCTACGTCCATTGATGCTGCTTTTTAAGGGCAACACTGTCATCCAGCCAAACATCTATTAGATGGTACTGAAAATTATTTTTTTCTTTCAACACTTTTTGGTAAAAGTTTACCTCTCAACAGACACAACAGGCCATTTGAGAAGGGGACAAGAAAGTAGCTCATAACTGTATCCATAATATACAAACATTTCAGTATTGGTTGAATTTTAATTACGTTATGTGCATCCTTTTGATAGCCAAAGAATATTGCTGAATTAAATAATAAACTATCTACTGCCATGTGAATCAATTCTACACCATGAAGAAACTGTAAGGATTTAGATTTTAGCTGGTTCTTCATCAAAAAGAGGATAAGAGGGAGATGTTTCAAACATGCGTACTGCACACATCAGACAAGGGCTTAAAACTAACATTTTTAATTCATGGGTTATGATAAAATAGAAATCAATAGTCTGCCGAGATTACAGGGTAAGAACTGTTTGGAAGATAACTGTGCCAAGAAACTTTAATAAAAAAAGTCTGACATTAAAAACTTGGAAAAGCGCCAAAGATGATTGCAGTTGCAAAGCTCCAGCCAACTATAAATCTTTCTGAATAAAACAAGCAGTAACTGCTACTGTAACTGCCTATATACTCTAGGATATTCATGTAGTTTTTAAACATAGTAGGTTACAGTCCCTATATTGCTGGTAATTGACCCGCAACTGTTGATACTTGACAAGTGCAAGCTGATGCCACAGTGAACACCTAAGCCTTCGCTTCCCAGTATATTCCTTAAAAATGTTTTTATTGGTCCTTACACAGCAAGCTCATTTCAGCACCACACATGTCCAATTTTGCTACTCAGCAATAATGATAAATGTCACCATAAAGAACATAAAAAGGAACAGTGGAGGAACAGAACACAACATCATTTCCTTTTTCCATTTGCTATCCCTCTTACCGTTTACAACTCAGTCTGAGTCTTTTTCATTTATTTTTGGCCTCATTGCATTCTCAGACCTCTTAAACCTCCCCCACCGTTAAATCTATTTCTAAGAAATCCGGTTTTCACATATGTTCCACTCAGCAACTCATAACTCTCCATACGAAAGGCAAAGTCTGCAAGACTTCAATGCTTCACCTAGATCTGAAAATGTTCTTCTAGAGCTTTGGTTTGCATTCCCAGGTAGGATACAAGAAATAGATCATCATTTGATGGTGATCTTTTTCTCAATCATTCCATCACAACATTCTGCTTTTCTCTACTCCATAATTACTACTATGGTCAGTGCGTTTCTGAAAATTTTTTCACTTTCCTCTCCTAAACTCCAAATTCACCATCTGCATTCTTTCTCCACCATATAACCTCACTGTTTGAAGTCAAGATCCACTCAGTTTCATGACTCCTTGGGCTGAATTTTCAATCACCCGTTGAGTTAAGTTTGGGTGGGGACAGGCTTGGAAAATTGCTCGCCCAGAGAGGTCACTGGTTCCCAATGTCTCAGTGATGCGATTAGAATTTTAAAGGGACTCCGGGGGAGGTGGGGGGGGGGGATGGGGGAAAAGAGCTGGCAATCCGCACTCCAATAAATTGCTTGTTGAGCTCACTGTGGAACTAGTTAGGAGTACGAGCAGCAACAGTTAGCAATTTTCAAATGGCAAGCACGAGTAACATCTGAGATCTGGGTCACAATTGAGCACAGCCGTCAGGAACACAGCAGGGAGCCGTGAGTGCTCCTGAAAAGTTGCATAAAAGGGAGATTTAACCTCAGTTGTTTATGCAGTGGCACAGAGTTGCGAACACTAGAGCTGAGAGGTTTAATTTTGTGAGGAGAGATTGTTTGGACTCTTGAGAGGAATGTGAGGCTGCTGGCATGCGTGGCCACCTCTAGCCATGCCTACTTGGTCTGGCTCTTCTTCCAGATGGAGTGAAGAGTACACCTCTCCTGTCTGCCAGAGCCTCGATCAGGGCTTCAATGGCGGCAACAGAAAAATGTGGGGATGGCTGCCTCAACCACCACTGACCTTCTGTTCATCTGCTCATCCATTTCCAAAGGTAACGGCAAGCCCAGTCATGGCTGCCATTTGCCTTTTAAATTATCCCTCCATGCTTAGCTCCTGCCTTCTGCCCACACCCAATGCCCCTAATTGGATGCCGAACTTGGCTCCGAGCCAATTAGTGGCTGACACTTTGAGAATTGCATTGCGTCACTGACGCTGACGCGGTGTAATGTCAGGGCCAGAAATGAAAATTTGGCCCCTTATCTCCCTCATTCTAACCTCCCTCTTATAACATTGAGGTTGTGTACAACGGAATGGCTTTCTCGGACATTTCAGAGGGCAGTTAAGGGTCAACCACATTCTTTCAAAACCCATCCCAATTTGTTTCGTCCTGGATTAATTTGTCTCATCTTTCATTCACTAAAACATTGCTGGTGTCTTCCACTTAGAGCCATGACTCTTCACCTTGGCTTAATCATTTAGAAAAATGCTAACAAGGAAGGATTATGTCACCAAGAGGAGGATTAGAGCACTCCATTCGACCTTTGATATTTGGGTCCCTATCCAAGCCAAGCTCATCAGATACAAGTCTCCCTCACACAGATTAAGAGCCTATTAATATTCCTCAAGAGTCTGAAGCAGTGTCTAGCAAGTGTCGATGTTCAGCACAAAAATTTCCACAATTGGCAGGGAGAAACTAAAGTAGATAAAAAAATGATTTTTCTAAATGACAATAAAAATTAATACTGGATATGACGGTGGCAAAGTGAATTATGTTTGTCTTTTCTGAGGAAGAAAATGCATTCATGATTTTGTTCGAGTCTGCTCCTGTGAAGTGCCTTGTGATGTTTTGCTATGTCAAAGGCGTTATATAAATGTAAATTGTTGTTTTGCTCATGTCCTCAAGTGACACAGATCTTCCTCACACATGAATGAGCCATCTGCGCAATATTCCATTTATTCCATTTGGTGGTAACATTTTTGCACGATGAGGAGATGCAGTCACAATTCATCAACAGATTATTAGTTTCCACTGTAGTCGATCATCCAGTGATTAAAAAAAAAAATTGACAATTCAAACTAAAATGAAACAGGGTAAATAAAGAGTGTAAATGTTTAAAAGAATTATTACAACATAATAAAAATAGAAATATGAGCAAATTCTGACAAAAATCCCTTCCAAAAAAGTCTCAACAGAGAACAGTAACGTGAGCAGAGAGCAGGCACGGCCAACACTAAAAGTCATTGCAGACCACAGCTGGAAATCCTGAAATAATTCATCTTTGGTATACGAATAAATAAAACTACAATCTCTTTGAAAGTTACACTGTTTAATACTTCTGAATTGCTGCAACTACCTAACTTCACTTAGATAGTTCTTTAAAAATCTTATGGGGAAAACTATGCTTTAATTGCTACAACACCACAAATGACTGCTTAAATATCCAAACATAAATTATCAAGTGTTATAGGCTGTAATCTACAGAATGGTACTTATCTGCATTTGGTCATTAAATTAATCATTTTAAAACATCATATAATATGCTTCTGTTCTCCCAAAGTTATCTAATTACCAGGTTCTAAATTCGACTGATCAGAGTACTTGTCACTTTAATCTTGCTAAGGGGTAGCGACCTGCCAACCAGTATTAATGTACAATTATCTCACTGATAAATCATGCTTTTGTTTGGTGAGGTGCTCAGTCAAGGATTCAATTCTGGTTCCAATATCACTTGCACCATCATCACTTTTGTGACTCAATCGCAGACCATTCCCTGCTGTTCTTTCCCTATCCTGCTTTTTCCTGGCTCTGTACTTGCTTGCACTTCAACTCTAACATCTACCAGCTCTGACGAAAAGGTAATTGACCTGAAACATTAACTCTAGTTCTTCCTCCCACAGATGCTGTATGACCTGCTGAGTGTTTTTGCTTTTATTTTTGTACACAGATTTTCTGACACATTTATTTCTGTCCATGTAATGAAAGCAACTATCCTCACCATATAATAGAAATTTGCTGAAATGTAGCTGTACATAGGGTGTAAATTATAGATAGTAACATTTCTTGAGTCGGAAGTTGTGTAAATACCAATTTTGACAGGATCTCTTGTGGTGGACAAGTATTTCGCATCTTCAATTTAGAAGCAAATGGAGTGATTCAATGACAAAAGAATTCAGCTGTGAAAACCATTACATATTATTTTACACCAGAGAAACAGGCTATTGGCAAGGTTTATGCTCCACATAATGCCCTTGCAACCCAATTTTTATCTCACATTTTCTTCTATTCTTTTCTCCCTCATGTACTTATCTAGCTTCCCCTTAAATGTATCGATGCTGTTCCATGTGGTAGCAAGTTCCGCATTCTCACCATTCTCTTGAGTAAAGAAGTTTCTTCTGAATTCCTCATTGGATTTATTAGTGACTATCTTACATTAATGACCCATTGTTTTGGACATCCTCACAAGTGGAAGCATCTTCTCCATATCAATCCCATCAAACCCCTTCATAATCTTATAGAGCTCCATCAGGTCATCTTTCAGTCTTTCTCCTCTCTAATATTAGAATATTAATTTGCCATAACAGGAACCTCCTAAAAGAGAAGATAAATTAACTTGTGCAAGATCAACTTTGGATCTCAACGTGACTATAGGACTTCTGCAGCAATCCTGCTTCTTATAAAGCTGGACACCAAGAGAGTGCTACTAGATTCAGCACACAGACGATGCATTAAATGGGAAGTAAAGTTTTTTAGCTTTTCAAAATAAGTGCTTACAACTTTACCCTGTGTGATTTCTTCAATTTCAAGTACTTCAGTCTGTGGGTAAAGTAATGCATAGTGAAACAGATCGTCAGAAAGAACATGCAAAAATACTGCTTAACACATCAAACAGCCATCAACCAATAAAGATAGCCCTGGGCCAATTTCTGTGAGAACAGGAAGAGGATTTGTGCAGATGGTGTAAATTAAAATTTATCAAACAAGATAAGCAAATCGTAATCGATGTATGCTGCAAGTAGTCTCTACTGAGCAGAGAAGCAATTTGCCTAAACCCACAAGGTGAAGCAATTGTGGGACCCTGTCGTACAAGGGGAGGGCTTTCAACTTGCACCTGATGGGAGTGTGAAGTGGGTGGGGACATCACGTCACTCACCCAATGACACCAGCGTGAGGCAGGAACCCTTTTCAGGATCGTGCCTTGTTTAAATTTAATGAGTGAGTTGTCTGCACAAAATCAGACTGGTAATTGAACATCATTTTCATTGGAGTGGGGAGGGGGTGGGAGTTGGGCAATAGCAACATCAACTTACATCTGTATAGCACCTTTAACAAGGTAGAATGTCACAAGGTGCTTCACCAGGAGCTTCATCAAACTTAATTTGCCACCAAGCCACGCTAAGGAGATATTAAGGCAGATGATCTAATGGTTGGACACAGCTAGGTTTTAAGCAACGTCTTAAAGGAAGTAGAGAGGCGGAGAGGTTTAGAGAAGGAATCCCGAGCTTAGGACCTCGGCAACTGAAGGCGCAGTCACCACTGGTGGAATGATGATAATCGGAAATGTGCAAGAGGCAAGAATTGGAGTAGTGTAGAGAACTCCTAGGGTAGTAGAGCTGGAGGTGGTTGCAGGTATAGCAAGGAGTGAGGTCATAGATGAATTTGAAAACAAGGATGAGAAATTTAAAATCGAGGGCATGCCTGATGTTAGCTCCTGGTGGCCTGTATCATTTAAAGCGGAAGGCCAGTACTCATTGTGAAGTTCAAATAAAGGCTGCCTGTGTACTGGAAACCAAAAAATTGTTGATTGGGAGAGTGCCAAGATTCTCTGATCAGGTTCTGGAGGATTTCCATTAGATGGGAGAAGTACCCTGAAACACTGCCAAGGAAGGATGGCCCAAGGTGGCTGGGCATGTCCATGCCAGAAGTTTAAGCCCTTAGACCTGGAAGGAGTGCAGTAAGAAGTTCAATGACCTGACCTGGGCTGCTAAGTCTTGTCGTCATTGTCAGCACAGCCCTGCACCACTTTACAGTGACAGCATCAGCAAAAATGTTGACTGTCCTCCTCCACCATTCCAAATTTCTCTCATGCAATCATTGCAAACTTACTTCAACGGTCCTCCTCCTGCCACCACGCTTACAATGAATGTCCTCTCTTACACACACCTGATGTTTCTTCACAATACCAAACTAACCTACCCTCAGAGATGTTCAGAACCCTTCAGCATGCCACTCACAAACACACTCCCTTTCCTCTTGCAGGACAGCACTCTATACAATGGAAAGGACTTATATAGGAGGAAGTACTCTTTTATTTCCTGTGCTGTCATTTATTGAAGTGACTGCAATATATGCATATCTTGAGCAGACAGAAAGCTAAAGCTGTTGCAGAGGTAAAGACATGAATAATGCTTGGCCCTATAACCATCCATTTCTCCTGTCGCTTAACTACTCCCTCACTCAATCTACATTTCAGACTGCTGCTTCATTAAGCAGGACCACTTGGCTCCAGACATAACAACAGCCTTGGTCCAAACATGGACAAAGCAGCTGAACTGGCGAGAGTGATTGCCCCTGATATCAAGGCAGCATCTGACCATGTGGCATCATGGAGCCCTGGTAAAGGTGAAGTCAATGGGAATCAGGGGGAAAACTCTCCACTGGTTGGAGTCATACCGAGCACAAAGGAAGATGGTTGTGGTTGTTGCAAGCAAATCATCTCAGCCCCACGATATCACTGCAGGAGTTGCTCAGGATAGTGTCCTCGGCCCAACCATCTTCAGCTGCTTCATCAAAGACCTTCCCTCTATCTATCAGAAGGTCAGAAGTGGGGATGTTCACTGATGATTGCACAGTGTTCAGCTCATTTGTTACTCCTCAGATAATGATACAGTCCATCCCTGACCATGCCTCCACCTTCAGGAGTGTGATGGAATACTCTCCACTTGCCTGGATAAAATGCAGCTCCAACAACATTCAAGAAGCTCGACATCATTCAGGCCTATTTGATCGGTTGCACCAACTCACCAATATTCCTTTCACTGCACGTTCCAAACCCGCGACCTCTACCACCTAGAAGGGCAAGGGCAAAAGACACATGGGAACACCATCTCCTGCAAGTTCCTCTCCAAGTCACACGCCATCCTGACTTGGAACTTTGCCATTCCTTCATTGTCACTGGGTCAAAGTCCTGGAACTTCCTCCCTAACAGCACTGTGGGTGTACCTGCACCACAAGGGCTGCAGCAGTTCAAGAAGGCAGCTCACCACCACCTTCTCAGAGGAAATTAGGGATGGCCAATAAATGCTGGCCTTGCTAGCGACGCCCACATCACAAGAACGAAAAAAAAACACTGTTCTGCAAAGATGTAACACTACCACTGGGTACTAATCATTTTCTCTATTCCCTCTTTTAGGTCCTAAAGAAGTCCCGGATATAAAAAGGAGGATAAAAGAATCCACAACTGATGAGGCACTGCCACTCACTCTTGCCTCTTGTCTGTAATTCTGATTTCATAGGTGAAATGGAAAACATTCATTCACACAAATGGATGCAACAAGCAACTGCCTCTTTGCAGACTGTGATGAAAACTGGGCACACTGAAGTTTCTGACTGTACCATTCAATTGTGGTTGTAAACTGTTCACTGAGAATCATGCAGCAACCACAGGCAACAGCTCAAACATGCAGCTGGAGCATCTCTCCGGAATGCTTCTGTGTTGGTTGTGTCAGCATCACAGACCAACATCCATATTCTGCCAAGAGGGCTATGGCAAAGAGGCAGGCCCGCAAGTCTACCACAACGGGAATGGGAATTGAACCCACACTGTTGGCATTATTCTGAACCACACACTACCATCTAGCCAACTGAACTAACCAGCCTCTGCTGATGATGTAAAGGTGACAATGCACTAATGGCCATGTTCAACACCCTTAAGACAATAATCATTCAGTCATGGTGACAACCCATTGGAGATTCTTCAGAAGCTTCTTTTCATCTTTATAAGAGAAACTCCCAAGGCCCCTTTGTAAAGGGGGATGCAATGCATACATATCCCAGAAAAGGTTCTTTCATTTAGAACACGAGATAGGAGAAGATATTCTGGGACATATCTAGATTGTTAAATCTTCCATCTGCTGCCACAAGAATTAATTATTTTTATAAGCTTCTTAAGGCAAGCATGAAGATATTTAGATGCCATAACGGGGTTCATCATGTTGAGTGATGACACTGGGAAATGAAGTCTGTTGCATTCAACAATCAGACTATCCGTTAACCGAGCCTTAAACAAGGTGCCAAAACATTTATTTTTTGGGGAACTATATCCCTCACTGCATCACAGACCCTTTAGGAAGGAGAGGCGATTGGATACCCCGTGGATTAATCTGAATAATTCAGTAACTGAATTAAAAAGAGGACTCCAGCCGTCTCTCAAGGTCTGGAAAACATTTCTCTGCCAGTGACAAGCCAGAAGGTACATTTGGATTCTGACCTTAAAATTTCTAGGAATGTTCAAAATCAGATTTCATTATTCTGCACTAACTGAAGGCTGGGCTTTTCTGAAGGACAGCTGTTCTGTTGAATGGCCTTCATTTCATGCTCTTTGCTGTGGAATACAGCAGTTGTAAAGTGTTATTCAATGGGATAACCCACAGCTGTTAAGAAGCAAGCCAATGAATTTGTATGCTGCCATAAACCAATCACATAAATAAGATTAGGATTGTCGTCTGTTAACATATGCGACTATTGTGGAGTAGCACTTCTGAATTAAGACCTAAAGAGACTTGTTGGATTATGTAATTTTGCAAGGCTGTACAAAATCTATGGTAGATTCTGCACAATCACAAAAAAAGAGTTGTGTTTGAATTTAGCACAGACTCACGGAATATTCATTAAACAGAGTTACTATCATAGCTTAGCCTCCGATGTACATCCACCTCTTTACATAGAATGTAAGCACAGAAACAGGCTATTCAGTGCAACTCATCTATGCCAGTGTTTATGCTCCCCATGAGCCTCAACCCACCCTATTCCATCTAACCTGATCAGCATATCCTTCTATTCATCTCTCTCTTATATACTAGTTTTCCCTTATGTACTAGCTTTCCCTTAAATGCATTGATGCTATTCACCTCTCTACATTAATCGAGAGTAGTGTGTACGGTTCTACTTTCCATTACAAAAAGGAGATAGAGGACTGGAGAAGGTGCAAAAATGATTTACGAGGGTGATCCTAGAACTGAGATGTTCATGGTTTTGAACATCTGTATCACACCTCCTCCTAACCTTCTCTGCTCTAAGAACAACAGTTTTTCCAGTCCCTCCATTTAACTGAAGTACCTCA
This sequence comes from Heterodontus francisci, assembly GCF_036365525.1. Lineage (NCBI taxonomy): Eukaryota > Metazoa > Chordata > Chondrichthyes > Heterodontiformes > Heterodontidae > Heterodontus > Heterodontus francisci. The sequence goes on along the minus strand of NC_090387.1, from coordinate 17,884,015 downwards.
TTCCTGGTACCATTCTAGTAAATTGCTTCTCTCTGGTAATGAAATTCCTTCTGAATTTCAGTGGAGACATCTTTTCTACGTCTACCCTATGATTTTGAAGACTTCTATTAATTAGGCCAACTCTCAGCCTTCTTTTCTAGAGAAAAGAACCCCGGCCTGTTCAGTCTTTCCTGGTAGTTCGAATATCTCAATCACCCTTGAAGTCTTTTGTATACCTTCCCTAGTGTCTTTGTACCCATTCTGCAATATGGAGACCAGAACTGTACACAACATTCTAGTTTAATGTAAAGAATTTGACATTGCAAAATGGTTCTCATATTTCACCACTTGACAGTTCATAATAATGATCCAGTTCAATTATTTGTGAAGGGCAAATTGTGTTTAACTAATTTGCTAGAGTTTTTTGATGAGGTAACAGAGAAGGTTAATCAGGGCAATGCTGTTGATGTGGTGTACATGGACTTCCAAAAAGCATTTGATAAAGTGCCACACAACAGACTGTGAGCAAGGTCAGAGCTCATGGAATAAAATGGAAAATAGCAACATGGATCCGAAATTAGCTGAGTGACAGGAAATATTGAGCAGTGATTAATGGAATGTTTTTCATACTGGAGGAAGGTTTGTAGTGGAGTTCCCCAAGGGTTGATGTTAGGACTCTTGCTGTTCCTGATATATATTCATGACCTAGACCTTGACGTACAGGGCACAATTTCAAAATTTGAAAACGGTATGAAACTTGGAAACATTGTGAACTGTGTGGAGGATAGTGTAGAACTTCAAAGGGAGGTAGAAAGGTAGGTAGAATGGGCAGACAAGTGGCAGATGAAATTTAATGTAAGAAGTGTGAAGGGATTCACTATGGTAGGAAGAAAAAGGGTGCAATGCTAAACAGGGTGCAGGAGCGGAGGGACCTGGGTGTATATGTGCACAAATCATTCAAGGTGGCAGGACAGGTTGACAGCAGTTAATAGAGCATAAGAATCCTAGGCTTCATTAATAAGGGCAGAGTACAAAAGTAAGGATGTTACGTTAAACTTGTATACAACACTGGTTCAGCCTCAACTGGAGTAGTGTGTCCAGTTCTGGGTGCCGCACTTTAGGAAAGATATGAAGGCATTAGAAAGAGTGAAGAAAAGGTTCCTGAGAATGGTTCCAGGGATGAAAAAACTTCAGTTATGTGGATAGATTGGAGAGGTTTGGGCTGTTTTCTTTAATGAAGAGAAAGTTGAAAGGACATTTGATAGAGGTATTCAAAATCATGCGGAATCTGGACAGGGTAGATAGGGAGAAACTGTTCCCATTGGTGGAGGGATTGAGAACAAGACAGCACAGATTTAAGGTAATTGGCAAAAGTAGTAATAACGACACGAGGAAAAACTTTTCCATGCAAAGAACAAAGAACAAAGAAAATTACAGCACAGGAACAGGCCCTTCGGCCCTCCAAGCCTGCGTCGATTCAGATCCTCTATCTAAACATGTCGCCTATTTTCTAAGGGTCAGTATCTCTTTGCTTCCTGCCCATTCATGTATCTGTCTAGATACATCTTAAAAGACGCTATCGTGCCCGTGTCTACCACCTCCGCTGGCAACGCATTCCAGGCACCCACCACCCTCTGCGTAAAGAACTTTCCACACATATCCCCCCTAAACATTTCCCCTCTCACTTTGAACTCGTGACCCCTAGTAATTGAATCCCCCACTCTGGGGAAAAAGCTTCTTGCTATCCACCCTGTCTATACCTTTCATGATTTTGTACACCTCAATCAGGTCCCCCCTCAACCTCCGTCTTTCTAATGAAAATAATCCTAATCTCCTCAACCTCTCTTCATAGCTAGCGCCTTCCATACCAGGCAACATCCTGGTGAACCTCCTCTGCACCCTCTCCAAAGCATCTACATCCTTTTGGTAATGTGGCGACCAGAACTGCACGCAGTATTCCAAATGTGGCCGAACCAAAGTCTTATACAACTGTAACATGACCTGCCAACCCTTGTACTCAATACCCCGTCCGATGAAGGAAAGCATGCCGTATGCCTTCTTGACCACTCTATTGACCTGCGTTGCCACCTTCAGGGAACAATGGACCTGAACACCCAAATCTCTTTGTACATCAATTTTCCCCAGGACTTTTCCATTTACTGTATAGTTCACTCTTGAATTGGATCTTCCAAAATGCATCACCTCGCATTTGCCCTGATTGAACTCCATCTGCCATTTCTCTGCCCAACTCTCCAAACTATCTATATTCTGCTGTATTCTCTGACAGTCCCCTTCACTATCTTCTAGTCCACCAATCTTAGTGTCGTCTGCAAACTTGCTAATCAGACCACCTATACTTTCCTCCAAATCATTTATGTATATCACAAACAACAGTGGTCCCAGCACGGATCCCTGTGGAACACCACTGGTCACACGTCTCCATTTTGAGAAACTCCCTTCCACCGCTACTCTCTGTCTCCTGTTGCCCAGCCAGTTCTTTATCTATCTAGCTAGTACACCCTGGACCCCATGCGACTTCACTTTCTCCATCAGCCTACCATGGGGAACCTTATCAAAGGCCTTACTGAAGTCCATGTATATGACATCTACAGCCCTTCCCTCATCAATCAACTTTGTCACTTCCTCAAAGAATTCTATTAAGTTGGTAAGACATGACCTTCCCTGCACAAAACCATGTTGCCTATCACTGATAAGCCCATTTTCTTCCAAATGGGAATAGATCCTATCCCTCAGTATCTTCTCCAGCAGCTTCCCTACCACTGACGTCAGGCTCACCGATCTATAATTACCTGGATTTTCCTTGCTACCCTTCTTAAACAAGGGGACAACATTAGCAATTCTCCAGTCCTCCGGGACCTCACCCGTATTTAAGGATGCTGCAAAGATATCTGTTAAGGCCCCAGCTATTTCCTCTCTCGCTTCCCTCAGTAACCTGGGATAGATCCCATCTGGACCTGGGGACTTGTCCACCTTAATGCCTTTTAGAATACCCAACACTTCCTCCCTCCTTATGCCGACTTGACCTAGAGTAATCAAACATCTGTCCCTAGCCTCAACATCCGTCATGTTCCTCTCCTCGGTGAATACCGATGCAAAGTACTCGTTTAGAATCTCACCCATTTTCTCTGACTCCACGCATAACTTTCCTCCTTTGTCCTTGAGTGGGCCAATCCTTTCTCTAGTTACCCTCTTGCTCCTTATATATGCTCCTTATATATATATGCAGCGAGTGATTAGGATCTGGAATGCGCTGCCTGAGAGTATGGTGGAGGCAGATTCAATCGAGGCATTCAAGAGGGAATTGGACTGTTATCTGAAAAGGAAGAATGTGCAGGGTTACGGGGAGAAGACAGGGGAGTGGCACTAGGTAAACTGCTCTTTTGGAAAGCCAGCACAGACACAACGGGCTGAATGGTCTCCTTCTGTGCTATAATAATTCTGTGATTCTGAAGTCTGGTCAGACGTGTTGGAAAATCTGCATCAGATGGAATCATCTCTTTTGCAGCAAAGGACTTCCAGCCCTTCTGGCTGTGGGATTTGTCCACTTTGTAATGACCCTTTTTTGAACAAAGGTATAACATTTGCAATTCCAGTTCTCTCCCAGCACACCTATATCTAAGGAGGATTGGAAGCTTATGGCCATTGCCTCTGCAATTTCCATCCTTACTTCCCTCATCATCCTTGGATGCATCTCATCTGGTCCTCGTGACTTCTCAACTTTAAGTACAGCCAGCCTTTTTAATACCTCCTCTTTATCAATTTTTAGCTCATCCAGTGTCTCAACTACCACCTTGAATGGTCCAACTCCAAACTCGTCTTATCCATCACACACTGGCATTCTGGACGCGTCAGGGAGGCCATGGAGATCTACCAACACCACACCATCCCTCAAGACAGCGGCCTACTCATCAGTGACATCTGGCTACCCCTACTCAAGAATCATACACCACCCCCTATGCAGCCAACATAGCCTCATAGTCTTTTATGACACAGGAGGAGGCCATTTGGCCCATACCAGCTCTCCATGGAACTACTGAGTCAGTCCAACTCCCCTGCATGATCCCCATAGCCCTACAAGTCTATTTCCTTCAAGTGGCCATCCAATTTCCTTTTGAAGTCATTGATTGTCTCCGCTTCCACCACACCAAAGTGCAACCAATTGTAACAACATACAACCCTTTACACAGTCAAGATCCACCACACAGCAAGAACATAAGCGTGTACTGACCTACCACAGGATAGATTAGCCAACCAATCAGGAGCAAGAACAACAGCATATACTGGCCAATCACGGAACACAACAGCCAATCAATCACCAGCAAGAACAATCATATGTAAGGACCTATGACCAATCAGCAGCAAGGTCCCGCCCACATTTCCATCCTCCACCTCTTACAAACCCACCACTTCCACAGATTCAGTCTTTTCTCCAGAAGACGGGCAGAGTATGTTGCCCGAAATATCGAGTCCTAACAGTTCTTCTAAGAACTCTTCTTTCAAGAAAACAACTGCTCTTTTCAGAGCAATTGACATGGGGTAAACCCTAAATCATCTTACTCAACCATACCGCTCTCACCTTCAAACAACATTTTATCTCCTCTATCATTATGACTTGGGCAGCATCTTCTTTGGTAGATACAAAGTACTCATTTAGTAATCCAGCCATGCCCCTACCTCCATACATAAATCCCCTTTTTGGCCCCTAATCAGCCCCACTCCTCCTTTACCACCTTTTTACTATTTATATGCCTACAGAAACTTTTGGATTCCCTTTTATGTTAGCTACCAGTCTATTCTCATACTCTATCTTTGCTTTTCTTATTTGTTTTTTCACTTCCCCTCTGAACTTTCTATCTTCAGCCTAGTTCTCAATTGTATTATCCACCTGACATTTGTCATACACACCTTTTTTCTGCTTCATCTTACTTTCGAACTCTTTCATCATCCAGGGAACTCTGGATTTGTTTGCCCTACCTTTCCCCCTTGTGGGACTGTACCTTGACTATGCCCGAACTATCTCTTCATGAAAGGTCCACCACCCGAAACGTTAACTCTTTCTCTCTCCAAAGATGAGTGTTTCCAGCATTTTTTGTGATACAATATATTCCGTTAATCCAAATCCCATGAGTTTTGTAGCTGCTGAACAACTTCCAGGGATTTTTATTTTCAGTTGTGCAGTAAGAAACTTTCACAATATGGGAAAACCAAATATAGGACCCTTTTTCCAGATTATTGCAGTTACTTCGCTCTATCCTGTGCCTTCTCCTATTCCTACATATGTATGCTGTCACATGTCATATCCTCTGATTAACAGCAGGGCAGATTCACTCATTCCAAAATATTGAAAAGTTCTGGAATTTGATCACCTAAGCACTAGTGAAAACCCCAGAATGGTATTTCAAAAAAAGTCAGGAGTTTACTTGTTCAGTCACTGTAATCAGCCAGTGGCACAGCCCCTACATGGCACCAACACCCTTATTTTATAAAACAGTGTAGGTCCAATGTGCCATCTCAGGAGATGTACTCTTATACGTGACACGAAGAAAAATGATTTAGTGTTTTTATCATTACCGCCAGCCATCGTTTTAACAAAATATTTACAGACTTCCCTGTTAAAAAACAAGTGTTACTTAGTGTCGCTGGAAAGTACAATTGAAAACTGATCACCTCCAATTGGTAAGAATCACTGTTGCACAGAATTACATTGAATATGCAGCATAGAAATAGTCCATTTGGCCCAAATAGTCCACGAGCTTCCTCCTACCCCTCTTTCATCTCACCGTATCAGCATGACCTTCTATTTCATTCTCGTGTCCTTATCTAGCTTCTTCTTAAATGCATCTACACTATTCATCCCAACTCCTCCCTCTGGTAGCGAGTTCCACATTCTAACTATGCTCTAGGTAAAGAAGTTTCTCCTGAATTCCCCATTCAGTTTATTTGTGACTATCTTATATTTATGCCTCTAGTTTTGGTCAACCCACAAGTAGAAACATCTTTTCTACATCTATTCTATCAAGCCCCTTCCTAATTTTCAAGACCTTTATTAGGTTACCTCTCAGTTTTCTCTTTTCTTGAGAAAAGAGCCTGTTCAGTCTTCCCTAATACATAAGTCATACTTGTAAATCTTTTTTTTTTTTAAAACCTTCAGTGCCTCTATATCCTTTTTATAATGTGGAGGCATATTAAACAGAAATGACCACGAGCAAGGAGGAACAGCATTATAGTTCATTTATTCCACTGCATCCAATTCTACAACCTTCCAAAACACCTGATTTTAAAATAGGTTCTGACAATTGGAGTTGTTTTGTTCATGGGGAAGAACTCAGCTCCTTTCAGTTTCATACATAAAAAGGAAGGAGTTTTTTTTAATTTCCAAAATATACTTTATTCATAAAAATCTGTAAAAATTACATTACCAGTTTCAAACAGCACCAAGTCAAAAAATACAAACAGTGCAAAGGAGGTCCGTTTGCTTCATTACAATCATGAGTTGCCTCACAACCCTTCCATTTCACATTTGTCATGCCAATTACATTTTTACATTTTACAGCAAATGAAAATTTTCCCGATACAGTTCGAGGGGTTTCCCATGGATCCAGCCCCTCAGTTCAGCTTGGTGGGGGGACCTTACACTGTGGTCTTTCCCCATTGAACCTTTGCTGCGGCTGCCCCAAGCTTTCGTGCGTCCCTCAGCACGTAGTCCTGGACCTTGGAATGTGCCAGTCTGCAACATTTGGTCGTGGACAACTCTTTGCGCTGGAAGACCAGCAAGTTTCGGGCAGACCAAAGGGCGTCTTTCACCGAATTGATAGTCCTACAGCAGCAGTTGATGTTTGCCTCGGTGTGTGTCCCTGGGAACAGCCCGTAGAGCACAGACTCCTGTGTTACAGAGCTGCTTGGGATGAACCTCGACAAAAACCACTGCATCTCTTTCCACACCTGCTTTGCAAAGACACATTCCAGGAGGAGGTGGGCAACCGTCTCTTCCCCACCACAGCCACCACGGGGGCATTGCGCGGAGGGGGCGAGACTTCGGGCGTGCAGGAAAAATTCAGACGGGGAGGGCCCTTCTCACCACCAGCCAAGCTACATCTTGGTGCTTGTTTGAAAGTTCTGGTGATGAGGCATTCCGCCAAATGACTTTGGAGGTCTGCTCGGGGAACCATCCGACAGGATCCACCGTCTCCTTTTCCCGTAGGGCCTTGAGGACATTCCGTGGAAACCACTGCCTGATGGATCGGTGGTCAAAGGTGTTTTCCCGCAGAAACTGCTCCATGAAGGACAGGTGGTACGGCACGGTCCAACTGCATGGAGCGTTCCGCGGCAATGTGACCAGGCCCATCCTTCGCAACACCGGGGACAGATGGAACCTCAGCACGTAGTGACACTTGGAGTTTGCGTACTGGAGGTCTACACACAGCTTGATGCAGCTGCACACGAAGGTGGTCATCAGGATTAGGGCAACGTTGAGTACGTTTTTTCCACCCTTATCCAGAGGTTTGAACATCGTGTCTCTCCGGACCCGGTCCATTTTAGATCCCCAGATGAAGCGGAAAATTTATTCACAACAATGAGCACATGGCTCACAATCGCATTCTATTTGATTACTCCATATATCAGAATGACTCTTGCCAATACTGACCTTTTACTGGTGCTGCCTACCTTAGAACATCATATTAAATTCTGTTCTGTAACACAAAATCTTAAAGGTTAAAACAAAGGCATATTAAAGTATTTTTACTTACAGTTGTAGTAGAGAACCTCAATTATCCAATAGAATGGATGCAAAATTGCTACTGCTTTTTAATTATTATGACTGACCTGTTCAATAAAGATAGAGGTTCCCGTGTGAAGTCGATGCTTATACTCTAACAATTCAATTATGGACGATTAAAAACCTTTTGTTCTTCATTCCTTCAGTAACTTTACATCTTATTCAACACCTTGCTTTTATGTAGTGCCTTTAATGTAGAAACAAAAGAACAGCCCAAGATACAAAGATACTTCTACCTCTTTAATATTTAATAAACCTGTACAACATTCAAAAGAACTGAAAAATGTGTAAATTATAGAATAATGTTATGAGTTTCTATTCCAAAACAAAAGTTTCTCTTTGATTCAAATAAGTAACAAATGACCATTTATCTCAGCATATTATCACAGCACCCACAGTAAAATTGTTCCTATCATAAGTCAATTGAATGAAAGTGATGGAATACAGTCTCATGACCGTTCATTGAAACATAGGAAACATCTGATTTATCTTTTTGACCTTTATGGAACTATTAAAAGCAAAATTGCTAGATTTGGCTTGGCATTATTTCAACGCCTGATTCTACCATGAACCTCGAATTAGGGTGGTGTTGGGATGTCGTCACCTAATACAAGAAAACTAATAACATAACTGTTGTTCCCCAAGCCATCAATCGTGACTTGGTATTTCTGAACACAATCATGGTTTCATTGAGTTTAAGAAATTTCTTGTTAAGACTATTTTAATCGTAACTAAATATTGGAATTACAGTATATTTGGGAAAAAACTGTTGTGAGCAGGCATTTTGACAATTATTAAGCATTTTTAAGTAATGACAAAATCAGCCCAATTACTGATTCAAAAAGTGGATAACACTTTTTTGGTGGGAATATACTTCATTTTTTCCACAATGTCCATTTTGACTTCAATTTCTGGCCGCCAACAAATGAAAAACCACAGCCAAATCTGCCAGCTTCTTCAACAATAGCTAAATTAATAATTCTTTCAATTACATAGTAGTTGCATAGCTTCTCAGAAAAAGTCACATTTACATGCGCATATTTATGGGACACAAGAGACTTGAATTGCAATTATATAAATAATCATAGAATTCTTTTATCAAGAAAAAAAGTAATGGGTGGAATTTTCTGCCCAGGGTGGGGCTCCCAGCACTGGGCCAAAAAGATCCCACCTTGGGCAGTGCGATTCTATGGCGCTGGGATCCCCATCCCTTTAAAGTCAGGGATCCCACCTTGAAGAGCTGCTGGCCAATCACAGGGCTGGTAGCTCAGTAACATTGTCAGCGCCACCAGGAGCAATGGTGCTTCAGAGGCCTTGTACCCCAGCCCAGTGCTGGAGACTTGGACTTCATGTAAGTGAGGTAGGAGGGTCGCCAGGACCAGTCCGGAAAGCCCCAGCGATGGATTGCTCACAGAAGAGAGCTCCCTGCCAGGCTCGCAGGGAGCTTGCCTTGTTCTGCTGGGCAACCTCCCCGCATAGCAGAGGTTTCCCCATCACACCACCGCCCCCTGTCCCCCAGCACCACCCTTCCCGACTAGCTTAATGTCAGCGGCAGGGAGAAGAGGCCTTTAAGTGGCTGTTAATTGGTCTCCAAAGGACCTCAATTAGCTTCTGGGCATGAAGGCCGTCGTCAGCCTAGCCCGCCCCTGACAAAATTGCCTTGCGATGGGGAGGTGACGGGCACTCCCCACCCTCCCATAACAATCCTATGGGACCCCCGCCGCCTCCAAAACTGTCTCAAGGGGATGCATAAAATTGAGCCCAATGTCTGCAAAAATTGTCTCCCTTAGAGTGCAATGAAGGTTCACCAGACTGATTCCTGGGATGAGGGGATTATCCTATGAGGAGAGGTTGAATAGACTAGGCCTATATTCCCTGGAGTTCAGAAGAATGAGAAGTGAACTCATTGAAACTTATAAAATTCTTATGGTTCTTGACAGGGTAGGCGTTATGAAGATGTTTCCCATGGCTGGGGAGTCTAGAACGAAGAGTCACAGTCTCAGAATACGAACATATGAATTAGGAGTAGAAGTTGGCCATTCGGCCCCTCGAGCCTACTCCACCATTCAATAAGATCATGGCTGATCTCTGTGTTTCAAATTCCACACTCCCATCTACCCCGATAACGTTTGATTCTCTTGCCGAACAAGAATCTATCTACTTCCACCTTAATAATATTCAATGACCCCGCCTCCATCAACTTCTGAGGCAGAGAGTTCCAAAGTCGCACAACCCTGAGAGAAAAAATTTCTCCTCATCTCTGTCCGAAAAGGGCGACCGCTAATTTTAAAACAGTGCCCCCTAATTCTGGACTCACTCACAAGAGGAAACATCCTTTCCGCATCCACCTTGCCAAGACCATTCAGGATGTTATATATTTCAATTAAGTCTCCCCTCACTATTCTAAACTCAGTGAAAACAAGCCCAGTCTGTCCAACCTTTCCTCATAAGACAACCCGCTTATTCCAGGTATCAATCTAATAAACCTCCTCTGAACTGCGTTTACATCCTTTCTTAAATAATGAGACGTGGTCTCACCAATGTCATGTATAACTGAAGCATAACATCCTTACTTTTATTTTCAATTCCTCTCGTAATAAAGAATAGCATTCAGTTAGCCTTCTTTATTACTTGCTAATTTTTTGTGGCTCATGCACTAGAACAACTAGATCCCTCTGCACCTCGGAATTCTGCAGTTGTTCTCCGTTTAAGTAATACTCTGCTTTTTTTTTTTGCTTTTCTTGCCAAAGTGAACAACTTCACATTTTCCCACATTATACTCCGTCTGCCAGATTTTTGCCCACTCACTCAACCTATCTATATCAGTCTGCAACTTCCTTATGTCCTCTTCACAACATACTTTCCCACCTATCTTTGTGTCACCTGCAAATTTAGCTACCATGCCATCGCTCCCCTCATCTAAGTCATTGATATAAATGGCAAAAAGTTGAGGCCCCAGCACAGAAACCAGCAGGACTCTACTCGTCACACCCTGCCATTCAGAAAAGGACCCATTTATGTATACTCTCTGTTTTCTGCCAGCCAGCCAATCTTCAATCCATGCTAATATGTTACCCCCTATACCATGAGCTCCTACTTTGCGCAACAACCTTTTATGTGGCACCTTGTCAAATGTCTTCTGGAAATTCAAGTATAGTACATCAACGGGCTCCCCTTTATCCACAGCGCATGTTACTCCTTTAAAGAACTCCAATAAATTGGTTAGACATAATTTCCCTTTCACAAAACCATGCTATTCCCGATTACCTTGGGTTTTTCTAAATGCCCAGCTATAGCCTCCTTAATGATTGATTCCAACACCTTCCCCATGACAGACGTCAAGCTAATTGGCCTATAGTTACCTGTTTTCTGCCTCCCCCACTTCTTGAATAGAGGGATTATATTTGTTACTTTCCAGTCTGATGGAACCTTTCCAGAATCTAGTGAATTTTGAAAAATTAACACCAACATATCTACTACCTCATTAGCCACCTCTTTTAGGACCCTAGGATGAAGTCCATCTGGACCCGGGGACTTGTCAGCCCGCAGCTCCATCAGTTTACTTAGTACCGCTTCCCTGGTGATTGTAATTTCACCAAGTTCCTCTCTTCCTTTCACCTCCTGATTTATAGCTATTACTGAATAAGGACTGAGATGAAGACAAATTTCTTCATTCATAGTGTTGCAAACCTTTGGAAATTCACTACCTCAGAGGGTTGTGAATGCTTAGGTCATTGAGTTTATTCAAGCCAGAGATTTATAACGATACTAATGGAATCAAGGGATATGGGGATAGTGCAGGAAGGTACAGTTAAGATAGATCATCATCCATGATCTTACTGAATGGTGGAGCAGGCTAGGAGGTGTTGAATGGTCTACTCCTGCTCCTAGTTCTTATTTTCTTATGCTCTTAAAACAAATAGGGAATGCAATATTGTACCTGGTATCTTGCTAATGATTTACACCTTTATATGTACAAGATATGCTATTTTAAAAAGCAAACATTTGCTGTAATTTCAGAAATATTTTATGAAGTGTACGCTTCTAACTTCTGAAAAACAAGCCTGAAGATATTTTGCTATAAAATAAGTGTTTGTCAAATCTGTCAGCTAATGAAATTAAGAATTTCAATGGCTTGTTTAATTTTTATGTTGAAGTGACATTATTCTACTCTGCAGCCATTCACATAGTATCAATCCTTGAGCTATTGCTTGAAATTTAACGGATTTACCGGTGCCAAGAACGAATAAAAGTAGCATGATTATGCAGTAACCTGGTGGAAGTTGCTGTTAGTGTCATTGGTGGCTCAGCTGGTAGCAGTCTTGCCTCTGGTTAGAAAGTCCCTGGTTCAAGCTCCACTCTTCGGACTTGAGCATAAAAATCAAGGCCAACACTCCAGTGCAGTAATGAAGGAGTACTGCACTGTCAGTGGTGCTGTCTTTCAGATGAGATGGTAAACAGAAGCCTCCTCACGGAGATGTAGAAGATTGCACGGCACTATTTGAAGAACAGGGGAGTTATTCCCTGGTGGTCTGGACAATATTTGTCCCTCAATCAACACCACAAAAGCAGATTATCCGGTCATTATCGCTTTGATGTTTGTGGGAGCTTGCTGTGGGCAAATTGCCTGCCGTGTTTCCTATGTTACAACGGTGATGACACTTCAAAAGTACTTCATTGGCTGTTAGACACCTTGAAATGTGAGAATATTTAATTCAATGCCAAATCAATGTCAAGTGAAATAAACAGAGGGAAAGAAAATGGGATGAAGGGTGGTTGTGAAAGGCGCTATACAAATGCAATTTTTTTTCAAGCTATGTTTGTGTTATGGCTTGGCACTCATTTGCTAAATTTGACTTTATTTTGTCTGAAATCATACTTCTTCATTACTATGATTCATGTGTTGATCTAATTTGGTTAAATACTTTATCTTTACATGTGCCACAACTCTTTTGTTCCTGTATTAGGATGTTTTCTGCATTTCTAAAACAGACTAGGAAATGCAAAGTTGGTACTGGCATCCAATGATTTTCTCAAAAATACAATGGCCCAGATTTTGTGGTAAGAATAATGGTTTGGCTACCAGTGCTCACCAGGAGTAAATCAGACAACAACTTCCGGTGTCTGCACATGCAGATTTAAACATGGAAATCAGGAAGCTGCTCTCCGTGTTGTCCTGCTCCTCCAGGAGCTTTAAAACATGTGAAATGCATGAAATTACAGTACTAACCCACTAGATACCTACCACGTTTGCCAGAAAATGGTAAGGCTTTTTAATATTGCCTCATTCCTTTAAATTTTAATTATTGTTGCATTTTAAATTTGTTGTTAGCTTTTTCCTTCTATTTCTCTCTTCATCCCATTTTCTTTCCCTCTCTTTATTTCACCTGACATTGATTTGGCTTTGAGTTAAATATTCTAACCTACACTTCCTGGTTTAGACTCTGCGGGTCTCAGTAAGACTCAGTTGTTTGCCCTGTTCACAAAGGTCCTAGGGCGGCACAGTGGCGCAGTGGTTAGCACCGCAGCCTCACAGCTCCAGGGACCCGGGTTCGATTCTGGGTACTGCCTGTGCGGAGTTTGCAAGTTCTCCCTGTGTCTGCGTGGGTTTCCTCCGGGTGCTCCGGTTTCCTCCCACATGCCAAAAGACTTGCAGGTTGATAGGTTAATTGGCCATTATAAATTGTCACTAGTATAGGTAGATGGTAGGGAAATATATAGAGACAGTTGGGGATGTGACAGGAATATGGGATTAGTGTAGGATTTGTATAAAATGGGTGGTTAATGGTCGGCACAGACTCGGTGGGCCGAAGGGCCTGTTTCAGTGCTGTATCTCTAAAAAAAAAACTATCTCCTGTACAGGGCACCGTGTTGTTTTGGCTCTCTACTTACGGCAAGTCACAGACCACACAAAGTCTATGAGCAAGTGTCAGTGTGATGAGTGGCTGGTGCCATTCATTCACTGCTGACCACAAAATCTGGGTCACTAACTGAGGAATTACTGGAAAGTTGCACAGAATTATTGAAAGGAGGGAACAGAAACACAGAGGCTCAGACCTAATGGTCTGAATTTCCTGGCCCCATGGTGGGGGGTTTGGAGGCAATGGGGGCCAGGAAGATAGGGGGAGCTGTGTTGCAATGGTTCCCCAATGTTTTGCCGCCGCCGGGGAACTTTCTCAGGGGCTGCTGGCGGAGTTGACCCCACTGAGTGCAGAGGCCACCAGTTTAATGGAGGCAGCCTCCCTGTGGGAGGCCAGGGGACCGTTGGGAGCTGGAGGCTCCATGCCCCAAAGACAGGGCTGCAGGCAGGAAAGGCCACACTCCTGGCTCAAATGATTTTGCCAGAGGGGTTTCCCCTCCGCTCCGAGGGGCCTAGCGGCTTTGCCCCTCTGAATTTTCAATTTAAATCTATGCCTCCAAGGTCACCTCCATGTTGAGGCACCCTCAAGGACTCAGAGCTGCCTCAGCAGCGTCCACTTCTCCCGGTGGGGCTGCCGAGCTGCCGGCCCTCTGATTACGCCAGCAGCATCGGGAGCCTGTCTGCTGCCCTTAACAGGATGGCGAGCTCCAAGGCGGCCAATCAGGAGGCCACCTCTGGGAAGATTGAGACGCTGGGCTAGCTGCTGGCAGGTGCTGGTCCCGATGTCAGGGGCCCGAAGCCCATTGGTTAAATACTGCCCGGTTCACACTTAAAAAATATTGACAAAAATTGTTTAAACTCAAAATGCTGATTTAAATGGCCAACTGATAACGCATTGGAGTCTTAATTTGGTACAGCTGAAAATAGCAGCGTAAATATTTTATAAGATCAATTTCACAGTAAGTGAGCCGATGCACTATTGTATAAGGACAGGAACATTATCCCATGTAAAACACACTGCATTATTCTTCTGCTAAAGAGCAAGTGTGTGTCAGTTTAAAATTACAACATCCGACTGCAGTGACACCAACAACTGGCGCTGAATTCAGAGGCTACAGGTAAAATGGCTGTAGTATTTTTTGTTCCTGGAAAGTTTCTTGTTTCACTTCCTTACGAAAGGTCACATCAAAACAATCCAATTTCTGTGTCACGGAAAGTACACACAAGCTGTATCATCTTAAAATGTGAGAGAGGGAGAGAGAGAGAGATCTTGAGGGAGCAATTTTAACGTAACCTGCCAGGTGGGAAAACTACGGGATCAGGTGGAACACTGATTTTACACCCCGCTCAATATTACTTGTTGACTTCAATGGACAGTGAAGTCAGGTAAGGTGTAAAACCAACATTGCACCCAATCCTTTCAGCTTCCTGACTGGCGGGATCAGTTAAAATAACCCTCATTGGGTGGGATGCAAATTTAGCATTCCAGCTAATCCCAACATTGCACCCTTTCCCATCAGCTTCCCTCCTGGTATTAGATTAAAATTGCCCCCAAAGATAGAGAAACAGAGAGAGAGAGAGAAACAGAGATAATGAGAAACAGAGAGAGACAAAGAAATAAATAAAGAGAGATAGAGAAATAGAAATAAAGAGATAGAGAAAGAGGGGCGAATTTTACCAGCTCCCCAACATCGGGGGTCGTGGAGTAGGGGCCCGGAAAATGCCTCCGGGAGAGCTCGCCATGGGCCTCAGGGCTGGGAAGGCCCTGCCCCATATTACCGGCGGCGGCCAAGCCTCGTGGACAACCCCCGCCACTCAGCGACGGGAACAGGATTTAAATATTTTAATTGATGAATTAATAACCCATCTGCTCCCATTGGCCCTCCCGCTGCCATATTCTGGTTGGTTGCCGGAACATCCGTGCCTTTGGATCTCCGTCTGGAGATCCATGGAAGAACACTGATGGGGAGGGGGGCGGAGGTAAGTTTTCAGGGTGTGAGCAGGGGGAAGTGGGGTAAAGCCTGGCTCGGGTATAAAATTAAAACCCGACCCAGCCTCAATCCAACAACAGCTAACCCGAACCCGATCCTGGCCAGAGTCCTTTAATTTTTTTAAATGCCCGACCTGACCCGAGCCCGACACATGTAGTCGGATTTGGTCAAGTAGCCAGGCTTTACTGCAGAGTCCGGAGTCTGGACTGGACGTTACCCGCCTTGACGTCCTCAATGTTCATTTGAAGATTACTTCCCGGGGCAAGGCAGCAACGTCCACGTCCAGCCTGACCCGACCCGAGCCCGAATGCTGGACCCGGAAGAGAGACCCGACCCGAACCCGATACATGTCGTCGGGTCTGGTCGGGTTTGGGTCGGGTAGCCACGCTTTAGAGCGGTGTGAAACCTTTTTGATTGGTCTAGGGGGTGGTGGGAAGGGGTAAGATTCATCGTTCATAAACTTTTGGGGGTGGGGGGAAAGTCGGGATCCCAAGGTAAATGTTTGCTGGGGGAGCGGGGTAAAGGGCAAGTAATAAACTGTTTAGTCATGGGGGGGGGCGCGTGGAAGAGGGGCTTGAAACTTTCATTAAAGTTTTTACTCTAAATTCATAATGCCTCTCACTTTAATAATTCAAATTCAATGTAAGGGCTTGAAGCCCTTTAAAAATGGCGCCGGACGCCATTGCCAGGGATGGAGTGCCCACCCCCTCCCACGTCATCGGGTGGGGGGCGCAGTTCACCCCCGCCATGTAAATGAGCCGCCACACTGAATATCGCGACGGCTCCACTGAGAAAATTCTGCGCTGGCGCCCTACCATCTTTGAAGCTTGCCACCGAGAGAGAAATAGAGAGTCAGAGATAGTCATAGAGAAAGAAAGAGAGAGAGAGATAAATAGAGCAATAGAAAGAAAGATGAAATAGAGAGATATGGGTCTGGGCATGGGTCTGTCACATTACAGACTGTTTAAAAAAAAAAGGCCAGCCAATTTTTGCTGACCTTGATAACCTACACCCCCCCACAAAGCCAGCAGGTTGGAATTCTCCACTCCAGAGGGCTGTGGATGCTGAGTCATTAAAGTATATTCAAGATTGAAATCGATAGAATTTTGGACACCAACAAATGTGTGGATGGGGCAGGAAAGTGGCACTGAGGTGGAAGGTCAACCATGATCTTATTAAATGGAGGAGCAGGCGTGAGGGACTAAATGGCCTACTCCAGCTCCTATGTTCTTATAACGAAATGTCCTTCAGCAACTGCATGGGAGAGCCGCTAGTATTTTTCTTTCAACAGATTTTTTTTTACTTATACATCTGCGCTCTTTTCTGAACGTATTAGGTTTGACAGAAAACTACAAACATTTACTTGGTAGGTACAACTGGCATTGTAAATACTGACTTGTGTACACAGTTTGATGACAGACCCATGGGCCCCACAAGCACGCACTTAAATGGACCTTGCTGAGCACAAGTGAGAACATTCAGGTGATTAACATAGTTTAAAAATTCCTGTAGGCATTCCAGCTGATCGCAACATTGCACCCAATCCCATCAGCTTCCCTCCTGGTGTTAGGTTAAAATTGCCCCCAAAGATAAAAAGAGAGAGAAACAGAGATAATGGGTGGCACAGTGGTGCAGTGGTTAGCACCGCAGCCTCACAGCTCCAGCAACCCGGGTTCAATTCTGGGTACTGCCTGTGTGGAGTTTGCAAGTTCTCCCTGTGTCTGCATGGGTTTTTGCCGAGCAGCTGTTTGAAGGTAAATCCACATTTGATATGTGGGAGGCTTTTAAAGAGAGGTTGATTAGCGTGCAGGAGAGACATGTTCCTGTGAAAATGAGGGATAGAAATGGCAAGATTAGGGAACCATGGATGACAGGTGAAATTGTGAGACTAGCTAAGAGGAAAAAGGAAGCATACATAAGGTCTAGGAGGCTGACGAAAGACGAAGCTTTGAAAGAATATCGGGAATGTAGAAGCAATCTGAAACGAGGAATTAAGAGGGCTAAAAGGGGTCATGAAATATCTTTAGCAAACAGGGTTAAGGAAAATCCCAAAGCCTTTTATTCATATATAAGGAGCAAGAGGGTAACTAGAGAAAGGATTGGCCCACTCAAGGACAAAGGAGGAAAGTTATGCGTGGAGTCAGAGAAAATGGGTGAGATTCTAAACGAGTACTTTGCATCGGTATTCACCGAGGAGAGGGACATGACGGATGTTGAGGTTAGGGACAGATGTTTGATTACTATAGGTCAAGTCGGCATAAGGAGGGAGGAAATGTTCAGTATTCTAAAAGGCATTAAGGTGGACAAGTCCCCAGGTCCAGATGGGATCTATCCCAGGTTGCTGAGGGAAGCAAGAGAGGAAATAGCTGGGGCCTTAACAGATATCTTTGCAGCATCCTTAAACACGGGTGAGGTCCCGGAGGACTGGAGAATTGCTAATGTTGTCTCCTTGTTTAAGAAGGGTAGCAGGGAAAATCCAGGTAATTACAGACCGGTGAGCCTGACGTCAGTGGTAGGGAAGCTGCAGGAGAAGATACTGAGGGATAGGATCTATTCCCATTTGGAAGAAAATGGGCTTATCAGTGATAGGCAACATGGTTTTGTGCAGGGAAGGTCATGTCTTACCAACTTAATAGAATTCTTTGAGGAAGTGACAAAGTTGATTGATGAGGGAAGAGCTGTAGATGTCATATACATGGACTTCAGTAAGGCGTTTGATAAGGTTCCCCATGGTAGGCTGATGGAGAAAGTGAAGTCGCATGGGGTCCAGGGTGTACTAGCTAGATGGATAAAGAACTGGCTGGGCAACTGGAGACAGAGAGTAGCAGTGGAAGGGAGTTTCTCAAAATGGAGACGTGTGACCAGTGGTGTTCCACAGGGATCCGTGCTGGGACCACTGTTGTTTGTGATATACATAAATGATTTGGAGGAAAGTATAGGTGGTCTGATTAGCAAGTTTGCAGACGACACTAAGATTGGTGGACTAGCAGATAGTGAAGGGGACTGTCAGAGAATACAGCAGAATATAGATAGTTTGGAGAGTTGGGCAGAGAAATGGCAGATGGAGTTCAATCAGGGCAAATGCGAGGTGATGCATTTTGGAAGATCCAATTCAAGAGTGAACTATACAGTAAATGGAAAAGTCCTGGGGAAAATTGATGTACAGAGAGATTTGGGTGTTCAGGTCCATTGTTCCCTGAAGGTGGCAACGCAGGTCAATAGAGTGGTCAAGAAGGCATAAGGCATGCTTTCCTTCATCGGACGGGGTATTGAGTACAAGAGTTGGCAGGTCATGTTACAGTTGTATAAGACTTTGGTTCGGCCACATTTGGAATACTGCGTGCAGTTCTGGTCGCCACATTACCAAAAGGATGTAGATGCTTTGGAGAGGGTGCAGAGGAGGTTCACCAGGATGTTACCTGGTATGGAGGGCGCTAGCTATGAAGAGAGGTTGAGCAGATTAGGATTATTTTCATTAGAAAGACGGAGGTTGAGGGGGGACCTGATTGAGGTGTACAAAATCATGAGAGGTATAGACAGGGTGGATAGCAAGAAGCTTTTTCCCCAGAGTGGGGGATTCAGTTACTAGGGGTCACGAGTTCAAAGTGAGAGGGGTAAAGTTTAGGGGGGATATGCGTGGAAAGTTCTTTACGCAGAGGGTGCTGGGTGCCTGGAACGTGTTGCCAGCGGAGGTGGTAGACGCGGGCACGATAGCGTCTTTTAAGATGTATCTAGACAGATACATGAATGGGCAGGAAGCAAAGAGATACAGACCCTTAGAAAATAGGCGACATGTTTAGATAGAGGATCTGGATCGGCGCAGGCTTGGAGGGCCGAAGGGCCTGTTCCTGTGCTGTAATTTTCTTTGTACTCCGGTTTCCTCCCACAGCCAAAGACTTGCAGGTTGATGGGTAAATTGGGCATTATAAATTGCCCCTAGTATAGGTAGGTGGTAGGGGAATATAGGGACAGATGGGGATGTGGTAGGAATATGGGATTAGTGTAGGATTAGTATAAATATGTTGATGGTCAGCACAGACTCGGTGGGCCGAAGGGCCTGTTTCAGTGCTGTATCTCTAAATATAAAATAATGAGAAATAGAGAAAAATAAAGAGAGATACAGATAGAAAAAAAAGAGAGATGGAGAGGAATCAAGTATCCTGTTTTAACCTTGCTGATCTGGAACAAATAGTTGAAGACACAGAAACAAGGGTTTAGATTCCTTGCCTTAAGAAATTGCACGATCAGATATACTCCCTGTTTATCTGCCTCGAACTATTAAAACCAATTTAGGGTTAAAATCATTACAAATTATAATACTTTAAAAAGATACAATAGACTTCTGCCAATGTTTGCTCATTACATTAGAAAACAGAAATTAATATTACAGTTCACAAGGAATTGTGGAAATTATTACCAGTTGGTCAAATCTCTCTCATTACTTAGTTCAGTTATAGAACATGTAGAATATTAAAATCCAATGAGCTAGAAAGTATGATGACAGGAAATTATAGTCCTCCAGTTCAACTGTTCCACGTGGAATTGCAAGTTGACCATATTAAATGCAACAGAGCAACAGAACAAGTTGAACTTTGAAGCTGTAATTACTGTGGTTCTATTCTTTGGTAGGAAGAATAAGGAAGCAGAATAATTTTTTAAAAAGTGAGACACTAGTATTTACTGAGAGGGATTTGGGGTCCTTCTGCATGAATCACAGAAAGTTAACATGCAGGTACAGCAGGCAAGTCGGAAGGCAAAAGGTATCCTAGCCTTTATTGCAAGGGGATTGGAGTGTAATAATAATGAAGTCTTGCTACAATTGCACAGGGCTTTGGTGAAACCACACCTGGCATACTGTGCACAGTTTTGGTCTCCACACCTACAGAAGGATATATATGCCTCAGAGGGGGCGCAACGAAAATTCACTAGCTTGATTCTTGGGTTGAGATGGCCCTCTCATGAGGAGAGATGGAGTAGACTAGGCCTATATTCTCAAGAGTTTGAAAGAATAAGAGGTGATCTCACTGAAACAAATGAAATTTTTAAAGAGGGCTTAACAGGACAGACGCTGAGAGGCAGTTTTTCCAGCTGGAGAGTCTAAAACTAGGAGGCATGGGGGGGAATTTTAACTGGCAAAAATGAGTAGGTATGCCAGCGGGTGGGTGGTTAAAAGGACTCAAAGTGACAGCGCATCATGAAATCAGTAGTGACCTGCCAACTTCCGCCTTTAACCGGAGTGTGATCTGAAGTGTGCAGGAAACCCCTGTGGGTCAGGCAGGTTGTATTTATAATCTGTAAAGTGCTCATTAACAGCCATTTTGACTCAGGAGTTAATGTTTTAACTCTGGGTGCTTTGTGGAACTCGGCAGGAAAATCAAGGAGAGAGGACAACGTGATCGGAGGATTTGAACAAATTACAGGCAAGAAATTTTTAAATGCTGAGACCTCACACCTGCTTCCTTCCTCGGTGAAAGACTTTTGATCACAGGTCTTTTCCTAAAATTGTGCTTTCACTGTTTTCAAGGTAATTTCTACTACCTTGGAGTTTATTACCTTTGACCTATTTCCCAGCTGACAACCTTCAGTTCAGCTCGACCTTGGATCTCAGAGGTACAGCAGCAGTAGCAGCACGAGCCTTCTTCTTTATTCTTTCATGGGATGTGGGTGTCGCTGACAACATTTGCCAGCATTTGTTGCCCATCCCTAATTGCCCTTGACAACTGAGTGGCTTGCTAGGCCATTTCAGAGGGCAGTTAAGAGTCAACCACATTTCTGTGGGTCTGGAGTCACATGTAGGCCAGACCAGGTAAGGACAGCAGATTTCCTTCCCTAAAGGGCATTAGTGAACCAGATAGGTTTTTACAACAATCGATGATAATTTCATGAATAATTCCATTACTGAGGCTAGCTGTCAATTGCAGATTTTTTTTTATTAATTAATTGCCGTGGTGAGATTTGAACCTGTGCCTCAGGCATTAGACTGGGCCTCTGGATTACTCATCCAGTGACATTACACTATGCCACCGTCACCCCACAACCAACCGCTGCACCACAAGAGGGGATGAGGGCACAGAGGTCCAGCCCTCAGGAGACAATATCCTCAACACACGGTTTACAGGCAGATAAGCTTCCTGGACATGTCCGAGCATCAGTGCCTCAGAAGGTTCAGCGTTTCAGTCAGGTGATCCTCCTGGAAGACATCCTGGCAAGTGGACCAGGTGGACACGCATTTCCAGTGGCTGTGAAAGTCAACATAGCCCTTAATTTCTTTGCATTTCTGGTTTTAATTCTTAATTTCTTTACGTCTGACTCCTTCTAGTGATCCGCAAGTGATATCTGCAGAATCTCGCATGCTGCCATCCATAAGTGTATCTCACAGGTGATTGAGGCCATGTTTGTCAAGGCAACTAGCTATGTGCACTCCTCAACTGATGAGGCCAGTCAGAAAGGGCGTGCGCTCAGCTTTGCAACTCTAGCTGGATTCCCATAGGCGCAGGGAGTCATCGACTGCACACATGTGGTGAACTAATCGTCTGCAGATCATCCATTAACAGAAAGGGATTCCACTCATCAATGTTCAGCTTGTCTGCAACCACAAAAAAATTATCTTGCATGTCTGCAAGATTCCGAGGGAGCCACCATGATGCCTTCCTTCATCTTACACCAGTGAAGCCTTCTGAGATGCTCACAGCTCGAAGCAGAGTTAGCAAATGGCTCCTCAGAGACAAGGGCTACCCTCTGATGACGTGGTTGATGGACACCAGCGAGCAGCCCTGACAATGGTGCCCAGGAAAGGTACAACATAAGTTGTTTGATCACCAGATCCATGCTAGAGCAAGCAATAGGGATTTTGAAGATGTGCTTTAGGTTCCTTGACAGACCTGGGGCCCCCTTCAGTATGCACCAACCAGGATATCCATAATGATAGTGTTTTGTTGCGCCTTGCACAATGTTGCACAGCAGCGAGGACTGGACCCCAAGAAGGGGGAGGTGCTGAGTGCTCTGCCTCTTCTGAGGAGGAGGAGGAGCAGGAGAAGTGTGACGTGATGAGGGCACCAGCAACCGCTCACACAGCTGCCCAGGATGCCTGGGACAGCTGATTCAGACACACTTCAACTCCATTGAAGCAGTACAGCTACCTGGTATACAAATCCTGAACCCACTGTGTTCCCCAGTCCCCAGCCCTAGCACAAAGCAGTCTCACAATCAACAACTGATCTCTCTCACAGACACCCAATGCTCATTGTTACGACCGAGGGAGGAGAACTGCACTATCTTTCTCTAGTTCCACTTCTCCACGGGTCACAACATATATTTAAATGTTTTACCCAGTTACAGATATGGCCAATAAGATAACTTTATCGATTTTAGTTTCGGAATAAAATCCACCAACCAGGTTTCTTTAATGAACAACAAAATTATTAATTTATTATAAAACAAGACGTATTCAATACTGATGCAAAGCTTATTAACACACAGGTTGAAATATGAAAGTTCCCTTCTAAATTAACCCAACACACAGACACACACACACATTCACACAAGAGAGACCTCTTTACAAACAGTATCTTACAAAAAATACTTGTTAATTCTTGAAGAAAAGGGATGATATGATATCATACAAGATATGATATAGTGCTTTATTCTGGCGTCCAGATACACGTAGACGGCTGTCACTGGGATCTTTTTGGAGCAATTCTCTTCAGGTGACATCGAGGATTATTCTGGCTGGCTTTCCGGGAGAATCGCAGTATCAGGGGTTTCAGCTATCACACTGGATTCTCAGGGTTTCTCAAAGAGGTGGAAATGGCTTCTCTCTCAGCAGGCTTACCCCCAAATGACGCAAAACAATTTCCAAAACAAAACCAACTCTTGACTACCATAAATCTTCACAAGTCACTTCTCTGTAAACAATTCCCCTAGTCACCAAGGCTCCTGTTGTTTACTTAGCTTAAGACATGTGAATTCCAGTAAGCGTTTGTTTTTAAACCAAGTCCCAAGTCCGTCCTGTGAGCTTTTAAAAAAAATACCAAAGTCCAGCATGTAGGGAATCTCCTCTGTCTTTCAAATCAATTAATTTCCACAATTTTTAAATAAGTCCTCAAAAAATTATTTAAAATGGAAGCACTTTCATAATACTCCATCCTTGGATGAACGAAATGCCATTTTTAAATACGTTTCAATACAAAGAGTGGCAAAAAAAGGTGAAAAAAATTAAAATGCATTTACACACTCATTCTCATTCACTCTTTACCTGTAACTAATACAGTTATGCCCTGTACCACCTTTGTACTCAGATAACTCAAAGCAAGGTTAAATTCTAGACAAAGCATCAGCAATTGCGTTATTTTTCCCCACAATATGGATAATCTTTAAGTGATAGGGCTGCAATAGTAAACTCCATCGAAATAGTCTGGCATTCTGATTTTTGAATTTTTCCATAAAGGCAAGGGGGTTATGATCAGTATATACCAGTGTCTTTCTGTAGTCGTGGCAGACATATAATTCAAAATGTTTAAGAGCTAGTAATAACCCCGGGGTTTCTTTACCCACTGTAGAGTACTCTTTTGGTGTCGATTTAGCTTTTTGGAAAAGTAACCCACTGGCCTTTCAATGCCCAATTCATCATCTTGTAATAGAACAGCACCAACCCCCAGGTTACCAGCATCAATTGCTACCTTGAAGGGTTTAGTGAAATTTGGGGCAGCCAACACTGGTTCGTTAATCAAAATGGCTTTCAGCCTCTCAAAAGATGCTTGGCACTCCCCTGACCTCACTAACTCAGCTTTTTATGTTTGCAGCAAATCCGTTAGTGGAGCAGCTCTAGTGCTAAAATTTGGTACAAACTTGCGGTAGGAACCACACATCCTTAGAAACCTCACGATTTCCAGTTTAGTCTTAGGGGCAGGAACTCCATCAATGCTTGTACTTTCGTTGTTCTGGACAACACTTGTCCTTGCCCTACTATATGCCAGAGTAGGTTACCTGCGCTTTTGCAAATTAAGGTTTGGCAAGGTTCATCACCAAATCTGTAATTTCCTAAACAAAGCTTTTAGTTGTTCCAAGTGGTCCTTCCAAGCGTCACTGTATACCAGCACATCATCAAGGTAAACCACACAGTTAGGAACACTGGCTACCACTTGGTTCATTAGTCTCTGGAAAGTTGCTGGAGCATTTTTTAGCCCGAATGGCATCACTTGGCATTGGAAAAGACCGTCTGGTGTGACAAAGGCCAATATTTCTCCGGCTTGGGGTGTTAACGGAACCTGCGAGTATCCCTTTAACAAATCAATTTTTGTAAGAAACCTTGCACTGCCAACACAATCTTACAAGCAAGGAAATGGGTAGGAGACTTCCTTTGTTACTGCATTAACCTTTTTGTAGTCTATGCAAAATCTAGTTGAACTATCAGACTTAGACGTTAACACAACTGGGGAACTCCAGCTGCTTTGATTGTGTTCAATTAGGTGGATTTCCACCATGTATTGGATTTCTGCTTTCAGCTCGGTCTGTTTCTCTGGACTTAAGCGATAAGGATGCTGTTTTATAAGAGAGGATTCTCCGACATCCACATCACGTATGGCTAAGATTGTACATCCTGGTTTATTCCTACAGACTCCTTTAAATACTATGAGTAGCCTTGTTAGGTCTTCTCGTTGTTCTGCATCTAAATATGAAAGCATAGTGTCCAATCTCCCTAACAATTCAGTGTTAGCTAACCGGATAGTAGGAGGTACAATTTGAAAATTGTCTCGGCTGCCTTCTGCCTCATTCTCATTATCCCTTTCATGCTTCACTGCCCCAACAACCTGACATACCTGTTCTTGTTTATCCTCTTCCCGGCGGTGATATTGTTTCAACATATTGATGTGACACAGCCGATTCTTTTTCTGGCAATCTGGGGTGTCAATTAAATAATTTACTTTACCAATCCTTTTGACTACTCTATATGGTCCACTGAACCGTGCTTTCAGCGGTTCACCCTGTAAAGGCAGTAATAACATCTCATCCCCTGGTTGAAATATTCGGATCTTGGCATGCTTGTTTGCCCATTTCTTCATGGTAGCTTTGGAAGCTTTAAGGTGTTCCTGAGCCATTTTGCAGGCTCTCATGAGCCACTCCCAGAACACGGATACATAATCTAACACAAAAGATTCGTCCCTCTGTTCTAAAAACCTTCCTTTGATTAGTTTTAGAGGACCTCTGATCTCATGTCCAAAAACTAATTCAATGGGACCAAAACCGTTGACTCATTAGATGAATCCCTAATGGCAAACAAAAGAAATTCTAGCCCTTTATCCCAATCATGGGCATATTCATGAAAATATGCCCTATTCATCGTTTTGAGGGTCTGATGGTACCTTTCTGAAGCCCCTTGTGTCTGTGGGTGATATGATGAAGACTTTAACTGTGTTATACCCAGATTATACCCAGGAATTTTCCTCCATACAAGATCAGATGGCAGGTTGTTCAACCTTGCCCGTCTTAGAGCGAAGACCAAAGTGTGGAAGGTCCTCATCAGGGAACTCCTCTTTGCTGACGATGCTGCATTAACATCCCACACAGAAAAGTGTCTGCAGAGACTCATCAACAGGATTGCGGCTGCCTGCAACAAATTTGGCCTAACCATCAGCCTCAAGAAAATGAACATCATGGGACAGGATTCAGAAATGCTCCATCCATCAATATCGGCAACCACGCTCTGGAAGTGGTTCAAGAGTTCACCTACCTAGGCTCAACTATCACCAGTAACCTGTCTCTCAATGCAGAAATCAACATGAGCATGGGAAAGGCATTCGCTGCAATGTCTAGATTGGCCAAGAGGGTGTGGGAAAATGGCGCACTGACACGGAACACAAATGTCAGAGTGTATCAAGCCTGTATCCTCAGTACGTTGCTCTACGGCAGCGAGGCCTGGACAACGTATGTCAGCCAAGAGCAACGTCTCAACTCATTCCATCTTCGCTGCCTCCGGAGAATCCTTGGCATCAGGTGGCAGGATCGTATCTCCAACGCAGAAGTCCTCAAGGCGGCCAACATCCCCAGCATATACACCCTACTGAGCCAGCGGCGCTTGAGATGGCTTGGCCATGTGAGCTGCATGGAAGATGGCAATATCCCCAAGAACGCATTGTACAACGAGCTCGTCACTGGTATCAGACCCACCTGCCGTCCATATCTCCGCTTTAAAGACGTCTGCAAATGCGACATGATGTCCTGTTACGTTGATCACAAGTCAGGGGTGTCAGTTGCCAGTAATCGCCAGAGCTGGCGGTCAGCCATAAAGGCAGGGCTAAATAGTAGCGAGTCGAAGAGACTTAGCAGTTGGCAGGAAAAAAAAAGTGCAAGGAGAGAGTCAATTGTGTAATAGCCCCGACAATCAATTTTATCTGCAGCACCTGTGGAAGAGTCTGTCACTCTAGAATTGGCCTTTATAGCCACTCCAGGCGCTGCTCCACAAACCACTGACCACCTCTAGGTGCTTACCCATTGTCTCTCGAGGCCAAAGAAGAAGACGACTCATAACTTTCTGAAAAATTTTAGATATAAGAATTGGAATCTTGACCCGATATGGATTACTGTTTGAGATCCAATCTCGTGAAGAACTGGGTTAACTTCTCTACCATTACCTTAGCAGAAATTGTTCTCAAGGGAATGGTCTTTGGGAACTGAGTAGCCATATCCATAATAGTGAGTATATATTGGTGTTCCACTTTTGTTTTCGGTAAAGGTCCTACACAGTCGACCAACACCTAATAAATGGTTTCCCAATAACTGGTATGCGAATTAGAGCTGCTGGTTTTATGGCAGCTTGCGGTTTTCCCACTATCTGGCACGTATGGCACATTTTACAAAACTGCACCATGTCCTTGGAAAGACCTGGGCAGTAAAAAAGTTTACTTATACGTGATTGGGTCTTCCAGATCCCCACATGTCCCACCATAGGAATTTCATGGGCTATCCTTCATATTTCCCAGCGATATTTGGGCGGTACCGAGTATCTGGTGAACTACCGTCTATTCTTCATCCGCAGGTCTGTGAGGCGGTCTCCATTTCCTCATCAGAATCCCATTTTTAATATAGTAGCCTTCCAGAACTCCCTTTGCCTCAGCATCAGTTAGAGTCACTTGTGCCATTTATTTAACTCTGGATAAGTTTGCTGAGCCTTGATCAGAGAAGACTTATTGAACATTTCCTTCGGATTATCCAAATCCCCAAAGAAAGTTTCAGATATTCAGCTATCTTTCTGTGGTGCCAATTTGACCTCCGACAATGGAACTTGTTCAGCCATTGCTCGGCTCACTGCACATGAAGGAAAAATTCTTGGAACTTTTTCCTGCAACTGCTCCGTCTCTTTGACTTCACTTAGTTTTCCTGTGACTACTGGAGAAGCTACTAGCTTCACTCCGGCCAAATCATTCCCCAGGAGTAGGTCAACTCCGTCTACAGGCAAACTATGGACAACTCCTACAGTTATCATTCCAGACATTAGCTCACATTCTAGGTACACCCAATACAAAGGCACAGGGATATACTCCCCACCGATACCACTCACTGCAACCTTGGCATTCAGTGCGCTCTCTGGTGGAAAAGTTATGACTTTCCCATTAAAAGAGTTTGGGTGGCTCCTGTATCCCTAAGTATAACTACAGATTCCCTGCCTCACTTGAGGAATAAGGACTTACGTTTCCTTTTGACAAGAATTCCCTATAACTCTCAGGTATCTTGTTCAAGTGCCCTGCACACACAGCGGGTTTTGTACTTGGCCTTACAGCTGCAGTCAGAGCTACAGCCTGATCAGTCGTACTCTTGGTCAGGACCCTTTCTCTGTATTGGCCTTGTCAACCCCATGGGTTTACCCCACAACTTCCAGCATTCTGCACAAAGGTGTCCCACTTTGTGGCAATGGAAACACTGAGGCCTTCAGACCTCACTTCCGCCCTCAGCACCTTCCTTTCTGGCCTGAGGAGATTCCGTGGCATTCCCAGCTATCCCTTATTGTTCCTGGCTACTTGCCTTCCTTTCACCCTCCCACCTTCTATCCTTCTCAGGTTTGTGGGGGGTGACGGAAAAAGGGTTTGGGCTTGTAAACGAACTTTTAATCATCAATGATCTCAGCTGCCTGTCTGGCTGTTGAAACTTTCTGGTTTTCTACATGGTTTCTTATTAACGGAGGGAGTGAATTTTTACATTCTTCCAGGAGAATTACTTCCCAAAGGATCTTATACGTGGCCTCTACCTTTAGAGCCCGCATCCAATGATCAAAGTTAATTTGCTTTACCCTCTCAAATTCTAAATAAGTCTGCCCAGGCTGTCTCCGGAGGTTCCAAAATTTCTGCCTGTAAGCTTCAGGGACCAACTCCTAAGCAGCAGTAATAGCCTTCTTTGCCACCTCAATCTTCAGAAGCCTCCTCAGAAAGCAGAGCATAAACATCGTGAGCTCTGCCCATCAACTTGCTTTGCAGTGTCCGGTTTTCTTTTGGCCACCTCATCTGTTTAGCTAGCTTTTCAGAAGAAATGAAAAATGCCTCTAAATCCATTTTCTCAAAGTTTGTGAGGGCTTGCACAAATTTAAACAGTTTCCCAATGGGTCCTGGGTTAGAGTCAGATTCTTCCTCCTCAGAACTTTCACTGGAGTCAATGCCACTCTTTTGTTTTAGTTCTCGCTTTTTAAATTGGAATACCCTTTCTCACTCCCTATTTTCTCTTTCCCTTACCCTTTTTCTCTCGTGCTTCTCTTTCCTTTTGCAATTCTAGTTCCAGTTTAACCATAGAAAAGTTACAGCATGAAAGAGGCCATTCAGCCCATCGTGTCTACGTCAGCTGAAAAAACTAGCCGCCCGTTCTAATCCCACCTTCCAGCACCTTGTCCACAGTCTTGCAGGTTACAGCACTTCAGGAGCACGTCCAGGTACCTTTTAAATAGGTTGAGGGTTTCTGCCTCCACCACTGATCCGGGCAGCGAATTCCACACACCCACCAACCACTGGGTGAAAAGATTTTTCCTCATGTCCCCTCTAATCCTTCTATCTTAAATCTGTGCCCCCTGGTAATTGACTTCTCCGCTAGGGGAAGCAGGTCCTTCCTGTCTACTCAATCTAAGCCTAGTACACCTCAATGAAGTCAACCCTCAGTCTCCTCTGTTCTAAGGAGAACAACCCCAGCCTATCCAATCTTTCTTTATAGCTGCAATTTTCCAGCCCTGGCAACATTCTTGTAAATCTCCTCTGTACTCTCTCCAGAGCAATTATGTCTTTCCTGTAATGTGGTGACCAGAACTGTACACAATACTCCAGCTGTGGCCTAACCAGCGTTTTCTACAGTTCCAGCATTACATTCCTGCTTTTGTATTCTATACCTCGGTTAATAAAGGAAAGCATTTCACATGCCTTCTTCACCACTTTATCTACCTGTCCTGCCACCTTCAGGGAACTGTGGACATGCACTCCAAGACCTCTCACTTCCTCTACCCCTCTCAATATCCTCCCGTTTATTGTGTATTCCCTTGCTTTGTTTGTCAGCCCCAAATGCATTACCTCACACTTCCCTGGATTGAATTCCATTTACCGCTTTTCCGCCCACTCAACCAAACCATTGATATCATTCTGGAGTCTACAGCTATCCTCTTCACTATCAACTACACGGCAAATTTTTGTTTTATGTGCAAATTCCCCAATCATGCCTCCCACATTTAAGTCCAAATCATTAATATATACGGGCGGCACAGTGGCGCAGTGGTTAGCACCGCAGCCTCACAGCTCCAGGGACCCGGGTTCGATTCCGGGTACTGCCTGTGTGGAGTTTGCAAGTTCTCCCTGTGTCTGCGTGGGTTTTCTCCGGGTGCTCCGGTTTCCTCCCACAAGCCAAAAGACTTGCAGGTTGATAGGTAAATTGGCCATTATAAATTGTCACTAGTATAGGTAGGTGGTAGGGAAATATAGGGACAGGTGGGGATGTTTGGTAGGAATATGGGATTAGTGTAGGATTAGTATAAATGGGTGGTTGATGGTCGGCACAGACTCGGTGGGCCGAAGGGCCTGTTTCAGTGCTGTATCTCTAATCTAATCATACCACAAACAGTAAGGGACCCAACATTGAGCCCTGTGGAACGCCACTGGAAACCGCTTTCCATTTGCGAAAACATCCGTCAACCATTACCCTTTGTGTCCTGTCGCTGAACCAATTTTGGCCCCAACTTACCACATTCCATTGTATGCTGTGGGTTTTTACTTTTCTGACCAATTTGTCATGTGGGACCTTGTCAAATGCCTTACTAAAATCCATGTAGACAACATCCACTGCACCACCCTCATCATTCCTCCTTGTTATTTCCTCAAGAAATTCAATTAAGTTGGTAAAACGCAACCTTCCCTTAACAAATCCATGCTGACGATCCCTGATTAATCTGTGCCTTTCTAAGTGACAGTTTATCCTATCTTTCAGAATTTGCCCACCGAGTTCAGACTGACTGGCCAATAATTATTTGGCCTATCCCTCGCACCCTTTCTAAACAATGGTACACACTTGCAGACTTCCAATCCTCTGGCACCTTGCGTGTACATACTTTATCTATTTTAGTTCCAGAATAAAATCCACCAACCAGGTTTCTTTAATAAACAAAATTATTCATTTATTATAAAACAAGACTTGTACAATAAAGATGCAAAGCTTATTAACACACAGGTTGAAATATGAATATTCCCTTCTAAATTAACCCAACACACACCAGTTAAAGAAAAAATATATAAGTTTTCGCTGCAGAGATCTCTTTACAAAGATGACAAAAAAATACTTTGGCCAAATACTTGTTAATTCTTGAAGAAAAAGGATAAGGTAGGTTATGTTCCAAGCTGGTCCTTTATTCTGCCATCCAGACATGTGTAGACGGCGGTCACTGGGATCTTTTTGGAGCAGTTTACTTCAGGCGATGTCGAGGATTAGTCTGGCAGGCTTTCCAGGAGAATCACTGCATCAGGCATTTCAGCTACCACACTGGATTCTCAGGGTTCCTCAAAGAGGTGGAAAGGGATGAACTGGTGGCATCTTTCTTAGCAGGCTAACCCCCAAATGACTCAAAACAATATCCGAAAACAAAACCAACAATGGACCACCATAAATCTTGACATTTCCCGGCGGAGCAGCAGGAGAAGGTAGCGACTCTTCGGTGGGTGAGTGAAGGCATCAGGAGCTGTGTTTTAAAAGTAAGTACTTACTGTTTTACTTACTGTTTTCCTTGTCTTTGAGTTTCTTTTGGCACCGGAGGAACCGGAAGCTGGTCGGCAGCGAGGACTCCTGGGTAGGTATTTTCCTTAAAGGTGCGGAGCTGAGTAAACCCGAGCCACTACACATGTAGTGTCTCCCACCCATCCTCCTCCTCTAACCTAATAATAAGACCCTTTTTACCCTCCTCCTCTAACCAAAAAGGACTGAGCAGGTAAGCTATTTACTGTTTTTGTTAATATCTATAGTTGTACTTAACTAAGGGGTAATTGAATAAAAGAAATGGCAGCCAGTGTAGTGTATTGCTCCTCCTGCAGAATGTTCGAGGTGAGGGGAACCTCCGGTGGCCCTGCCGACTTCACCTGCTGGAAGTGCATCCGTCTCCAGCTCCTATCAGACCGTGTTAGGGAATTGGAGCTGGAGCTGGATGAACTGAGGATCATTCGGGAAGCTGAGGGGTTGATAGATAGAAGCTACACGGAGGTCGTTACTCCACAAATCAAAGGCAGCTGGGTAACAGTTAGAGGTGGGAAGAGGTCAGTGCAGGGATCTCCTGTGGTCGTTCCCCTCAACAACAAGTATACAGTTTTAGATACTGTTGGGGGGGACGGCCTATCGGGGGCAGGCTGCAGTGACCGGGCCTCTGGCACGGGGTCCTGCACTGTGGCTCAGAAGGGAAGGAGGGAGAATGGGAGAGCACTAGTCATCGGGGACTCGATGGTGAGGAGTACGGACAGGCGGTTCTGTGGGCGCAGGCGAGACGCACGGATGGTTTGTTGCCTCCCTGGTGCCAGGGTCCGTGATGTTTGTGATCGCGTCTTCAGGATCCTTAAAGGGGAGGGGGAGCAGCCAGAGGTCGTGGTGCACATTGGCACCAACGACGTAGGAAGGAAGGGTGGCACAGATGTTAGAAGTGAGTTTAGGGAGTTAGGCTGGAAGCTGAAAGCTCGGACGGACAGAGTTGTTATCTCTGGTTTGTTGCCGGCGCCACGTGATAGTGAGGCTAGGAATAGGGAGAGAGCACAGCTGAACACGTGGCTGCAGGAATGGTGTAGGAGGGAGGGCTTCCAGTTCTTGGATAATTGGACTGCATTCTGGGGAAGATGGGACCTGTTCAAACAGGACGGGCTGCATCTGAACCAGAGGGGCACCAATATCCTGGGAGGGAGGTTTGCTAGTACTGTTCGGGAGGGTTTAAACTAGTTTGGGAGGGGGATGGGAACCGGACTTGTAATCCAGGGACCAGTGGGTCCACTCAGAAAGACAAAGAGTGTAGTGAGGTATTGGGGAAGGTAGCACTGTCACAGAGGACAGATGGGCACGGAGAAGGGTTAAAGTGCGTATACTTCAACGCAAGAAGCATCAGGAATAAGGTGAGTGAATTGAAGGCGTGGATGGGCACTTGGGACTACGATGTTGTGGCCATCACTGAAACGTGGATAGGTGAGGGGGAGGAATGGTTTTTGGAGGTACCTGGTTATAGATGTTTTCATAAGATTAGGAATGGTGGTAAAAGAGGTGGGGGGGTGGCATTGTTAGTTAGAAATAGTGTAACAACTGCTGAAAGAATTTTCGAGGAGGATCTGCCGACTGAGGCACTGTGGGTTGAGGTCAGGAACAGGAAAGGAGCAGTCACCTTGATGGGAGTTTTCTATAGGCCCCCCAATAGCAGCAGGGAGGTGGAAGAGCAGATTGGGAAACAGATTTTGGAAAGGAGCAGAAGTCACAGGGTAGTAATTATGGGGGATTTCAACTTCCCAAATATTGATTGGCAACTCTTTAGATCGAATAGTTTGGATGGGGTAGTGTTTGTGCAGTATGTCCAGGAAGCTTTTCTGACTCAGTATGTAGACTGCCCGACCAGAGGGGAGGCAATATTGGATTTGGTACTAGGTAATGAACCAGGGCAAGTGATAGAGCTGTTGGTGGGCGAGCACTTTGGAGATAGTGATCACAATTCTGTAGCATTCACTGTGGTAATGGAGAGGGATAGGTATGTGCAACAGGGCAAGGTTTACAATTGGGGGAAGGGTAGATATGATGCTGTCAGGCAGGAACTGAGGAGCATAAGTTGGGAGCATATGCTGGCAGGGAAGGGCACGGTCGAAATGTGGAACTTTTTCAAGGAGCAGATAGTAGGGGCCATTGATAAGCATGTCCCTGTCAGACAGGGAAGGGATGGTCATGTGAGGGAACCGTGGTTGACAAGAGAGGTTGAGAGTCTTGTTAGGAAGAAGAAGGATGCGTATATAAAGTTGAGGAAAAAGGGCACAGGCATAGCTCTGGAGGGATACAAGATGGCCAGGAAGGATCTGAAGAAAGGGATTAGGAGAGCTAAGAGAGGGCATGAAAAATGCTTGGCGGGTAGGATAAAAGAAAACCCCAAGGCCTTTTACGCGTATGTCAGAAATATGAGGATGACTAGGGGGACCATAGGGCCGGTCAAGGACAATAGCGGGAGACTGTGTGTTGAGCCGGAAGAGATAAGTGAGGTTTTGAATGAGTACTTCTCTTCGGTATTTACGAATGAGAAGGGGTGTATTACTGAAGAGGACGGTGGGAAGCAGACTGGTAAGCTCGAGGAAGTGCTCGTTAGGAGGGAAGATGTGTTGGGGTTTTTGAATAACTTGAAGATAGACAAGTCTCCCGGGCCTGACGGGGTATATCCAAGGATGTTATGGGAAGCAAGGGATGAAATTGCAGAGCCGCTGGCAATGATCTTTTCATCTTCTCTGCTGACGGGGGTGGTACCAGGTGATTGGAGGGTGGCAAATGTTGTGCCCCTGTTCAAGAAAGGGAATAGGAACAACCCTGGGAATTACAGGCCAGTTAGTCTTACTTCGGTGGTAGGCAAGTTGATGGAAAAGGTGCTGAGGGATAGGATTTCTGAGCATCTGGAAAGACACTGCTTGATTCGGGACAGTCAGCACGGTTTTGTGAGGGGTAGGTCTTGCCTCACAAGCCTGATTGAATTCTTTGAGCAGGTGACCAAGCAAGTGGATGAGGGTAAACCAGTGGATGTGGTGTACATGGATTTTAGTAAGGCATTTGATAAGGTCCCCCATGGTAGACTTATGGAGAAAGTCAGGAGGCATGGGATAGTGGGGAATGTGGCCAGTTGGATTAAGAATTGGCTAACTGATAGAAGGCAGAGAGTGGTCTTAGATGGTAAATACTCAGCCTGGAGCCCAGTTACCAGTGGCGTGCCGCAGGGATCAGTTCTGGGTCCTCTCCTGTTTGTGATTTTTATTAACGACTTGGATGAGGAAGTCGAAGGGTGGGTCAGTAAATTTGCAGATGATACAAAGGTTGGTGGAGTTGTGGATACCGAGGAGGGCTATTGTCGTCTGCAAAGGGACTTGGATAGGTTGCAGTGTTGGGCTGAAAAGTGGCAGATGGAGTTTAACCCTGAAAAGTGTGAGGTCGTCCATTTTGGAAGGACAAACATGAATGCAAAATACTGGGTTAACGGTAGGGTTCTTGGGCATGTGGAGGAGCAGAGAGACCTTGGGGTCTATGTGCATAGATCATTGAAAGTTGCAACTCAAGTGGATAGGGCTGTGAAGAAGGCATATGGGGTGTTAGCGT
Organism: Heterodontus francisci; assembly: GCF_036365525.1. Lineage (NCBI taxonomy): Eukaryota > Metazoa > Chordata > Chondrichthyes > Heterodontiformes > Heterodontidae > Heterodontus > Heterodontus francisci. The sequence continues at coordinate 17,848,578 of NC_090387.1, read as the reverse complement.
TCATTAGCAGAGGGATTGAATTTAAGAGCCGTGAGGTGATGATGCAGCTGTACAGGACCTTGGTAAGGCCTCATTTGGAGTACTGTGTGCAGTTCTGGTCGCCTCATTTTAGGAAGGATGTGGAAGCCTTGGAGAGGGTGCAGAGGAGATTTACCAGGATGTTGCCTGGAATGGAGAATAAGTCTTACGAGGAAAGGCTGAACATTCTAGGCCTCTTCTCATTAGAAAGGAGAAGGATGAGGGGTGACATGATAGAGGTTTATAAGATGATCAGGGGAATAGATAGGGTAGACAGTCAGAAACTTTTTCCCCGGGTGGAGCAAAGCGTTACAAGGGGTCATAAATTTAAGGTGAAGGGTGGGAGATATAAGGGGGATGTCAGGGGAAGGTTCTTTACCCAGAGAGTGGTCGAGGCATGGAATGCCTTGCCCGGGGAAGTTGTTGAGTCAGAAACTTTAGGGACTTTCAAAAGGCTTTTGGATAGGTATATGGATAAAGGAGAATGATGGGGTATAGATTAAATTGTCCTTGACAGAGGACAAAGGATCGGCACAACATTGTGGGCCGAAGGGCCTGTTCTGTGCTGTATGTTCTATGTTCTATGTTCTATGACATATCACTTCTCTGTAAACAACTGCCCTAGTCACCAAGGCTCCTGCTGTTTACTTAGCTGAAAACATGTGACTTCCAGTGAGAGTTTGTTTCCAAACCAAGTCCCAAGTCCTTCCAGTGCCTTTTTTGTTTAAAAAAAACAAAGTCCAGCATCTATGGAATCTCCTCAGTCATTCCAATTAATCAATTTCCACAATTTTAAATGAGTCCTCAAAAAGTATTAAGAATGGAAGCACTTTCATAACATCATCTTTAACTCTGATCTTACTAGTCTTCACAAGGTAGAAGGCACTTGCCAGGTGGCAGGCAAAAGGGCAAAACAAGAAAAGGGTGCAAACAAATAAATATTACAGTACAGAACAACTAAACAGAAATGTAACAAAGTAACCCTGTTAAAACACTTATGTACATACCCTTGTGAAACAATTCCTTATTTTTTATTTTTCAGCTACTCCCATGTGGTGCCACCCCTGTGGCTTCAGCAGAGCTGGAGGTAGACTGCTCGGACTACTCAAATGCTCTTGGCTGATGACTTCTGGGTTCTGGAGCATATGAAGCCTCCGCCAACAACTGCCCCACCTGCACTTGTGCAGGGGCAGACTTGGCCATTGAGACAGGTGGGGCTGTGAATGCAGGGTGGGGGGGAAGGGGTCAGAAATGGGAATGCTTTGAGCGGAGTACCTACTTTCATACTGCTTTTCTCCATCTTTCCTCTGATGGCCCACCCATATTTCCTGCTCGCTAAGAGATGGAGGGCAGTTTTTTGCACTTCAGTGAGACGCTAAACGGCCAAGTTGAGATTTTCATCAATCCTGCTTAAGCTGGCAGGCTGAGTGCACAGATCATTGGTGAGGACCAGCATGCACCCAGTCAACAGCCATGTCTGCTTCTTCCTGCAGGTGGATACTCTTTCCATGGACATAAGACATCAGCATGAAGGCCTGAGACATCACAGCACTCATGTTGGAGTTGGACTCCTTCAATTTCTCTCCAATGGTGCGCAGTGCCATTGGAAATGCGGAGAGAACCTCACACATTTTCTGTTGCTGCTCCAGAATTCTCCTCTTCCTCAATGACCCCCAAGGCTCAGTAACTGTGTCCAGCTGATCGGAGCTTGGAGAGCCCTGTGCCTTCCAACGGGGACTCTCCACTGCTGTCCCTGTCTCCACTTGCTGCTCACCTGTGAAGTTGTGGGGCACCATATTGCAACCTACCTACCCAGCTTGCTGGTCCCACCAAGGTGTATCTGAGCTGGTGGACAGTGCGTATGAGTCCTGTGATTGTGCACCCTCAGAGTGAGTAACCTCCCTCTGAGGAGTTTTCATTCTCTTCCTGCACCACCTCCCGAGGAGCACTTGCAGGGCCTGTGGAGATGAAAGACATGAATTTGAACTGTCAAAGTGAGTGGGTGCTAAGTCATCATTGTGTACATTAACATCTTTCAATGGCTGCTGCTGTCAAGGCAATATGAGTGAGTGTTGTTTTCCATGTAGCTGTGTAATATTTAATCCCACCACCAGGTTGCTGAGACACCCCTGTCTCTGATGGCCAGACATGCGAGACTTAGTTTATCTCCCACACCTCCTCCTCTCAGAATGCAGATAACAGGAGGGCCAGCTCCAGTCCTCTGCCTCTCCCTGGCTTCTCTGCCTCTTCCTGGTATTCTGTGCTCTCTTCTCCTGCAAGGAGGAAACGAAGAGGCCCATGAGTGTGAGAAATGGATTGTGTCAAGAGGATGGACAAAATTTGTGGAGGGTCACAGTGATGGATAGATGTGACATTGTTTTAAGATTAGTGTGTCAGTGGGAGATGGTCAGATGGGAATGTGAGGAAATGCCAACACAAAGAGGGATGGGTTCAGCTGCAAGGTGTGTTGTTATGAGGAATGATATGCAGGAGAAGGTTTGGGAAGGCAAAGTGAAAGGGTTTCGGTTGGGGTAAGGTCTACATCAGGATATACTTGAATGTGCTCATGTCATTCACCATTCCTCCCTTGAATAAGTCTTCCTGCACTGTCTCCTGGAGCATGGCACCCCACTTCTGCTGCTGATCTCCACAGCAACTTCCAGCCAGACCATCTGCTTTTCTGAGACAGGCAGGGAACAGAATCTCCCTGTGGGCACTTAAACCCTGCAGCATCATCTCTAGAGAGACAATGTTGAAGTGTGGTGCTGCCTTGCTACATTATGTTTCCATTGCTCTACCATGCTTCAAGATTAATCCTACTTAAAGTAGTTGAGCTGAAATAGGCTGATGTGGGTCATCATCACACCCCTTGCTCTAACTGGTCGGGAAATGTGGTAGTCACATGTAAATGCAACGGCTGGATTAAAAAGCCACTGACAAACGTGCTGATGAAACCTTTAGGTTCTCCACTTGCTGCCAGGCTCCCCCACTGCCAGGGGCTGGTCAGAAAATTAAAGTTTCAACCAATAGAATCAGGATAATGGGCCAGCCATTTAAGACTGAGATAAGGAGGAATTTCTTCTCTCATAAGGTCGTGAATATTTGGAATTCTACGACCCAGAGGGCTGTGGATGCTCAATCGTTAAGTATATTCAAGACGGAGATTGACAGGTTTTTTTTTGAGCACGAAGGGAATTGAGGGATGGGGAATAGTGAGGGACGGTGGCGTTGAGGTAGAAGCTCAGCCATGATTTTATTGAATGGGCTCGATGGTCTACTCCTGCTCCTATTTCACATGTTCTTGTTCTCTATTCCCATTTTCTCTCCAACTGTTCCCAGCTAACTTGGCACAGGCTGGGATCAATCCTAGAATCTTCCTGATCTGTAGCATTATTCTACTGTTGAGAAATGGGCCTATACCACATGACTACCTTTGAGTGAAGAAGAGACACACACAAACATATACTGACAGACTACAGGCAGTAAGGATGGACAGAAGCACCAAATCCCACCACACCAGCACTCTCTCTTACACTGGTAACTCAATCGCAAGAGGGAGATTCACAAAATTCAGGTTGAAATGCAGCAGCAAATCCAAAAAGCCCAGATAGAAACGGAGAAGCTGATGCAGCAGATGCCAGCTAAGATTAGCACTAAAATAGGTCAGTCACATTAAATATGTTTAGGCACGTCTGACTGAGCTACAGAGGAAAAGGATGGGGAGGCAGGGCAAATCAATCTACAGCATCGAACACATTGTTACGACTGAGGCTGGAGCAGTGCACTGTCTTTCTCCAGTTCCACTTCTCCATAGGTCACAACATATATTTAAATGTTTTACCCAGTTACCGATACAGCCAATTATATACTTCATCTATTTTAGTTTCAGAATAAAATCCACCAACCAGGTTTCTTTAATAACCAATAACATTATTTGTTTATTATAAAACAAGACATATTCAATAAAGATGCAAAGCTTATTAACACACAGATTGAAATATGAAAGTTCCCTTCTAAATGAACCCAACACACACACACAGGTTAAAGAAAAAATAAAGACGTTTTCTCTGCAGAGATCTCTTTACAAATAGGACAAGAAAAATACTTTGGACAAATACTTCCACTAATTCTTGAAGGAAAAAAGATAACGCTCTCCGTTGGCCGTTTTAGTCTGGCATCCAAATATGCATAGACGACTGCCAGTGGAATCTTTTTGGAGAAGCTCTCTTCAGGTGACATCGAGGATTAGTCTGGCAGGCTTGTCAGGAGAACTGTGGCATCAATTTCTCCAGTCCACACACTGGATTCTCAGGGTTTCTCGAAAAGGTGGAAAAGGATGAGCTGGTGGCTGCTCTCTTAGCAGGCTGACTGACCCCCAACTGACCCAAACCAATATCCAAAACAAAACCAACTCCTGACCACCATAAATCTTGACATGTCACTTCCCCTAGTCACCAAGGCTCCTGCTGTTTACTTAGCTTGTGACTTCCAGTAAGGGTTTGTTTTTAAACAAGATCTCAAGTCCTTCCAGAGACCTTTTTTAAAAAAAAACTAAGTCTAGCATCTATGGAATCTCTTCAGTCTTTCAAATGAGTCCATTTCCGCAATTTTTAAACAGGAGTCCTTAAAAAATATATTTAAAAATGGAAGCACTTTTATCACACACTTAAACTTGGTTCATCCTTTGAAGACATCTAAATGAAACAGCATTATAGATTTAGAAAAAAATGCAGTCCTGCCACATCCAGTCATGAATGTTGATCGACAATTAAACAACTAACTAGAGAAGGAGGCTCCTCAAACATCCCGTCCTCAATGAACGGGGAGCCCAGCATGTCAGTACAAAAGATAAGGCTGAAGCATTTGCAACCAGAAGTGCCGAGCGGATGATCCATCTCAGCCTCTTCCAGAGACCCCCAGCATCACAGGTGTCAGCCTTCAGCCAATTCGATTCACTCTACGTGATATCAAGAAACAGCTGAAGGCACTGGATACTCCAAAGACTTTGGGCTCTGACAACATCCCAGCTGTAGTACTGAAGATTTGAGCTCCAGAACTGGCTACATCCCTAGCCAAGCTGCATCAGTACAGCTGCAACACTGGCATCTACCTGACAATGTGGAAAATTGCCAAGGTATGTCTTCTTTGGCCTCCTTATCTCGAAAGACAATGGGTAAGCGCCTGGAGGTGGTCAGTGGAGTGTGGAGCAGCGCCTGGAGTGGCTATAAAGGCCAATTCTAGAGTGACAGGCTCTTCCACAGGTGCTGCAGAAAAATTTGATTGTCGGGGCTGTTACACAGTTGGCTCTCCCCTTGCGCCTCTGTCTTTTTTCCTGCCAACTGCTAAGTCTCTTCGACTCGCCACACTTTAGCCCCGCCTTTATGGCTGTCCGCCAGCTCTGGCGAACGCTGGCAACTGACTCCCACGACTTGTGATCAATGTCACAGGATTTCATGTCACGTTTGCAGACGTCTTTAAAGCGGAGACATGGACGGCCGATGGGTCGGATACCAGTGGCGAGCTCGCTGTACAATGTGTCTTTGGGGATCCTGCCATCTTCCATGCGGCTCACATGGCCAAGCCATCTCAAGTGCCACTGACTCAGTAGTGTGTATAACCTGGGGATGTTGGCCGCCTCGAGGACTTCGGTGTTGGAGATACGGTCCTGCCACCTGATGCCAAGTATTCTCCGGAGGCAGTGAAGATGGAATGAATTGAGACATCGCTCTTGGCTGACATACGTTGTCCAGGCCTCGCTGCCATAGAGCAAGGTACTGAGGACACAGGCTTGATACACTCGGACTTTTGTGTTCCGTGTCAGTGCGCCATTTTCCCACACTCTCTTGGCCAGTCTGGACATAGCAGCGAAAGCCTTTCCCATGCGCTTGTTGATTTCTGCATGTAGAGACAGGTTACTGGTGATAGTTGAGCCTAGGTATGTCCTGTCCACTAAAAGGATAAATCAAAACCAGCCAATTACCACATCAATCTACTCTCGATCATCAGCAAAGTGATGGAAGATGTCATTGACAGTGCTATCAAGCGGCACTTGTCCACCAAATAACATGCGCAACATTTTTCAGTTTGGGTTGAGCCAGGGCCACTTGGCTCCAGACCTCATTACAACCTTGGTCCAAATATGGACAAAAAGGTTGAATTCCAATGCTCAGCACAAATGAAGATGGTTATGGTTGTTGGAGGTCAATCATCTCAGCCCCAGGGCATCGCTGCAGGATTTCCTCAGGATAGTGACCTAGGCCCGACCATCTTCAGCTCCTTCCCCAATGACCTCCTCTCCATCATAAGGCCAGAAGTGGGGATGTTGGCTGATCATTGCACAGTGTTCAGTACCATTCACGACTCCTCAGATACTGAAGCAGTATGTGCCAGCATACAGCAAGACATGGGCAACATTGAGGCTTAGACTTATAAGTGGCAAGTAACGTTCGCATCACACAAGTACCAGGCAATGACCATCTCCAACAAGAGAAAATCTAACCACCTCCCAGTCAATGGCAAAGTGTTGGGAAAAAAAAATCCAGGAAGATACACTGAAAAGCCAAAAATGAGGTTTCTTCTTTTTAAAACTGAGAGCAATGGTAGTGTAGTGGTTATATTACTGCACTAGGGCGGCACAGTGGCGCAGTGGTTAGCACCACAGCCTCGCAGCTTCAGTGACCTGGGTTCGGTTCTGGGTACTGCCTATGCGGAGCTTGCAAATTCTCCCTGTGACTGTGTGGGTTTCCATCGGGTGCTCCGGTTTCCTCCCACAGCCAAAGACTTGTAGGTTGATCGGTAAATTGGCCATTGTAAATTGCCCCTCGTGTAGGAATGTGGTCGGGAATATGGGAGAATATGGGATTAATGTAGGATTAGTTTCAATAGGTAGTTGTTGGTCAACACAGACTCGGTGGGCCAAAGGGCCTGTTTCAGTGATGTATCTCTCTACAACTAGTAATCCAGAGACCTGAATCCAGGAAATATGAGCTCAAATTCCACCATGGCAGGTAGAAAATTTGAATTCAGATTTGAAAATAAATATCAGTAAACGTTTTCAGATTGTTGAAAAAAACCATCTGGTCTGGCCTAATGGTGACTCCAGCCCCACTCAGAAGTGGCTTCTTGCCAAGATGAACAGTATCATAAAATGGCTATAAATAGATATATCAAGTAAAAGAAGCAAGAGTATGAGTAGAAACTGGCAGCAAACATAAAAGAGAACCCAAAGGTCTTCTTTAGGCATATGGGTAGTAAAGGGAGGAGTGGGACCAAAAGAGGGATTTATGCATGGAGTCAGAGGGCATGGCTAAGGTACTAAATGACAACTGTCAATGCATCAGTCTTTACCAAGGAAGAAAATGCTGCCAAAGTCATAGTGAAAGAGGAGGTAGCTGAGACACTGGATGGGATAAAAGACAATAAAAGGTGAGGTTTTGGAAAGGCTGGCTGTACTAAAGTTGAACCAAACCCAAGATGTCGGGCTCCATGGCAGGAGGGGGAAGGGAGCAGAAAATTGTTCCGGCAGAAGCCCACCACGGAGGGCGATGCTGTGAGGGCCCGACCCGATCCTCCCGGCAGGAGCGAGGCTCCGTGGCCGCCTCCCCAACACTGGGCAACAGGACCCGGATTTAAATATTTAAATTACTGACGTACAGAAATTTTAATCAACTGACCTCAAGTGTTCCGGGCGCGTCGTGATCTTCAGCATGGTGGCCTGCCCTCCCGCGCCTTCAATTGCCTGTCCGGGGTAAGCCAGCGTGACACTGGTGGGGGCGGGGGAGGAGTTAAAATTTTCAGTGCGGGGGTGGTGGGGGGGAGAACAGGGTCAAATAAACATAATGGGTGATGGGGTGGTGGGAATGGGTGAACTTTAAACTTTGTGCAGTCTGGGGCAGGGTAAAGGTCAAATTTAAAAGGTACGTGTTTTGGGGCAGGAAGGGCAAATAGTTAATGTAATTGTTATTGAGGGGTGGGAAAGGAGAGTTACAAAATTATTGTATAAATTTTGGGGGTGGGGAGATACTATAAAAATTCAAATCGACTGGCAGGGCTGACTGCTGTTTAAAAATGGCACCAGCACCTGCCCACAGGCAGCTGATGCCATTGCCGGGGACAGATAGCCCATGTGACTGAGGAAGGGGCAGGCCGCACCAGCTATTTAAATGAGCTGCCAAGCGTGACATCGTGTCGGTTCTTTGGCATCCACCCGATAAGTCGCCAAGACTGGATCAGATGTATCTGAGGTTACTGAGGGAGGTAAGGGTAGAAATTGAAGAGGCACTGGCCATAATCTTCCAATTCTCCTTAGGTATAAAGGTGGTGCTGGAGGACTGAAATGGTGCAAATCTAACACACTTGTTCAAAAAAGGGCATAAAAATAAGCCCAGCAACTACAGGCCAGTCAGTTTAACCTCAGTGTTGGGAAAACTGTTAGAAATGTAAATCCGGGGCAAAAATTAACAAGTCACTTGGACAAATGTTGATGAATAAAGGAGAGCCAGCATAAATGTGTTAAGGTCAAATCGTGTTTAATTAACTTGATTGAGTTTTCTGATGAGGTAACAGAGGTTGATGATGGTTGTTCATTATATATCAATTGTTTAATTATATGCAAGTGGAGGGTATTAATTAGGGTCTTACTTGAGCACATATAAGGAGACACTGAAACTAAGCGGAGGCTGTTAGGAGATATACTGCTTGTAATCTTTCACTCTGAAAATAAATAGAAGACTGAGTAAAGATTGGCTCTCGTATCATCCTTCATCAATGGGCTTTTTGGAGATTAACATGGCAGCAGAGGATGATTGCCTAAAGGTGAAGACTGAAAACTAAAAAAAATGTTCAGATCGAAGGCTACAATCCTGGTAGCTATTGTGAGAAATTGCAGAAGGCAGTTGTAAATTTTTGGGGTACGATTACCTTCCAATGTTCTGAGAGTCTGAAACATATGACCAGTGAAAGAATGAGGTAGATATGTGGGTGCCATTACGTCCCTACCAAAGAGGAAACATGGTATGCCCTTGGTGTTGTCACTTCCTACCAAAAGTAAAAAGAAAAGAAAAGGAAAGGAAAGAAAAGAAAGAAAAGAAAGAAAGAATTTTGTGAGCTGGATATCTGTCAGTTAGATACTGATGAAGTCTGAATCTTCTATCATAATTCTTGGGTGAAATTTAGAAAGATGATCCATTAAATGCCTTTGAGTCGTGGTCAGACTTTGATAGATTTTGGAAAGCAGATGGTTATTCAGTAAAGGAATATATCATGGACTTTAACAGCCTGCATAAAAGACTGAGGAAATCCAATTTGGAGATCCCTCGTTCAGTGCTAGAATTCAAGTTGCTGGATTGTGTGAAGATTGGGAGTCAAGCTTGTAGACTTTTAAATATGTTGGTTTAGATATTAAGCAGAGTAGATCTAGAATAACTTTAGATCAGCAATTCTATTTAGAAAGTGTTACTCCTATCGCAGTTAATCATGTTAGGTTATCACTGAAAGCAGAGACAGAGCAATTGCAAAACGTGATTGGTCAATTGAGCTGGTTGTGCATTCAGACTAGACCAGATGCTGGTTTTGATGTGTTGGTACTACAACGAAACACACAAAATTGAGACTGCTTTAAGGGCAAATAAAACATTTAAAATATTAAATTTGGAGCAATCCATACTTAAGTTTCCATCCTTAGGTGACCCAAAGAATATGAAACTAGTCATTTTTAATGATGCTTCACATGCTAACCTTCCTGATCGGTATTCAAGTACAGCTGGTTTTACAATATTTCTGATGGGTGAAAATGAGAAATGTTGTCCTTAAGCTTCAGAAGCTAAGAAAATAAAAAGGATTGTTAATAGTACTTTAGCTGCAGAAACACTGGTACTTGTGGCGACAATAGATATGGGGTTAGATTTGTCAAATATTTTAGGTGAGATTCTGTGCAAGGGTCATACTGAAGATTGGATACCCATTGAAAGTTATGTAGATAATTGTTCCTTGTGGGATAATAAATACTCTACAAAAATGAGAGTGAGGAAAGGTCACGGATTGACCTTGCTGACTTGAAGCAAAAAGAAATGCTTGTACAAATAAATTGTTCGGGGTCCTAAAGAGGTATCTCACAATACAATGCTTTGTACAGAATATGCAACTAATTTTGATTTGCTTTGAAATGTTTGTGCATGGTAAACTCTAAGTTTTGTTTAAAGAGAAAGTTGAGAGATTTGATAGAGGTGCTCAAAATTATGAGGAGTCAAGACAGAAGGTAGGGAGAAATTGTTCCCATTGGCAAAAGGGTCGAGAGCCAGAGGACACCGATTTAAGATGAATAGTGAAAGAACCAAACGTGAGCAACAACTTTTTTTACACAGCAAATGGTTCAGATCTGGAATGCACTGCCCGAGTGTGGTGGAGGCAGATTCAACTGTGGCTTTCAAAAGCGAATTGGATAATTATCTGAATAAAACAAGTTTGGAGGGTTGCGGGTAAAAGGTAGGGGAGTGGGACTGGATGAGTTGCTCTTGAAGATGATGGGCTGAATGACCACCTTCTGTGCTGTAACCATTCAATGATTTTATCTTGTACCACCTGAGCAAATAGGGCACTGGTTAAATTTCTCAAATGTCTTAAGTGTAGATTTCAAATGGACAACAGAACAAATTGGCAGTGTAGAATGTGCGGCACTTATGGCAGCTAACCAACCAGAAATTATTCATGGGTACATGATGCCTGTAATTTCATTAAAAATACCTTTCAAAAAGAATTCAGGATATTGTTGAATTAAAATATTATACCATACCAGCCAGAAGTGCAACAGTAAGATTTAATCTTGTAAGGGAAATGGACTCTAAAAGCAAGGGCTGCTCTTCCAAAACAAATAAGGAGCAGAAAGGACATCTCACATTGCCGGCCACTGAGGCCAAAGAACAATAGAAAATGGACTGTATATTTTGGTATACATTCATTTTTTCCCCATCATTGGAGAACAGTCATATTGTTGGGATCCAGTACATATGCATGAGCTCCTGTATTAAAGTAACCCAATTTAGGAAAACATATGTTAATCTTGGAATCGAATACTATATGGTATTCAAGTGCAAGGACTAAAGTGTAAATGCCAAATATGGCAACAAATCTCCAAGTTCAATGAACTAGAATTGGACTGCACTTGCTTCTGTCTTCCTTCAGTCAAACTTGATGTCTCCCTAAGGCAAAGTAATCTTGGTGGGAGAATGGACTGTGAGAATAGTTGCCGAATCACAATTGTACACAGGTGACATAATTCACTTAAAAGATTATTATTGGCACTGATCTATTGGCGCCCTCACAGAGTACATACTGGCTTATCACCATTGGACTAGGCTGTCTTTTATCATACAAACCGCTGGTGCTTACTGGCAGAAATGCTGCCATCTATCAGAAGGGAGAAGATACTTCTGTTGCTAGCAACTCTTTGTCTCAAAGACTATTTTCCATGGTGAATCGAAGGTTATAAGGTACAACAGAGAAAGTATTTTGTGAGCAGATAGTTGCTTAACTTATCTAAAAGATATGAAGTATCTGGAGAGCCACCAGAAGACCAGGGTGGCAACTTTACAAAAACAATTCTAAAATTTCTTGATTTCCCTAGCTCACCCAAGATCTTGAACAGAAAAACATTAAAAGTTAATTGACAACTTATCAGAATTAGTTAACCACAGAGATATTTATCATTGAAACAGCAGGAAAAAACAGACAATATGTACAGATGATGTCAGATCGCAAACCTTTGGGATTACTTTAAAAACATTTATTGTTCGGTCAAGAAGATCATGATGATTGATTTGGTAATGAAAACAAAGAAACTGAACTCTGCTGCAGAAAACAGCTGACGACTGCTAACATGTCTGAGGAGACATCAGCTCCCAAGAAGGGTGCCAAGAACGCCTTGAATAAAAGTGACAGCAAAGAGCAGCAGGGAGCGGAGAAGGTAAAGGAAGGAGAGTTGCCCATCTGCATCTACAAAGCCATGAAGCAGGTTCACCTGGCACAGGCATCTCCAAGGCCAAGAGCATCATGAACTCCTTTGTGAATGATATTTCTGAGCTCATCATGGATGAGGCTTCCCATATGGCCATTACAACAAGGTACACACCACCAGGTGTTGGGAGATCTAGACCGTCGTACATCAGCTGCTGCCCAGGGAGCGGGCCAAGCATGCACACTGTCATGTTAATTGTATATTAATTGTGTTCAATTGTATGCAGGTGGTGGGCATTAACTGGGGATTCACTTGTGCCCCTATAAATAGACACAGACTGAAACTGTGGTGGATGGGTTAGGAGGTGCATGTGCGTAATGTGTATCTGTAAATAAATGCTTATAGCAGTGTGTAAAGATTGGATCCAGTTCTATCCTTCACCACCTGGCTTTCTGGAATAGAACAGTTGGAAGGGACAATGACAGTGACCAAATACGCCAGCTCCAAACAAAACTCCACAATGTGCTGAAAACAACATATTATTGCCAGGGAGTAATCAATTCTTTTGCCCTATTAATTACTTTTCAACAAAGAACTAACCAACAACAGGTTTGGCCAAAAACTTGTTCTGTTTTTATCAGCTTACCCACATGAAATCTTGGCATTGAAGACATTTGTGACTTTCAAGGATCTTGTACTCAACAACTCAAGAATAATATTTTTGCAATAGTAGGTATATGAGGTTATCGTTTAAGTTCTGGCTGCAAAACTCCCAAGTATTGCTTAGGAGTCAGGCTGGAATTAAACTAAACTTAAAACTGCCATTCGTTGCAGAGGCAAGTGAACATTTCCTGACATCACATCATGTAATCTATTTCTCTAAAGATTTTTTTTAGAAAAAGCAATATACAGATTGAAATTATGGAAGAATAGGGAATTGACATCCAACATGAAAAATTACATAGCTTGCACATATACAGATTCCAAGAACTACAGAAAAGTCCAAGAATTGAAACAGCTACAACCACAGACGTTAATGAGCTGTGATATGGATAATCAACCAGTGGATCCTGACTAGACCCACACTGGCATATCAGTGCCTCCAAGATCAAATGCTGCAGCCCAACCTCTGCATCCATAAAGAATATCACATACATCAGATGGTTAGAACTGTTTTGCAACACACTTCATGAGTTTGGATGGGATGATTACATAAAGTTTTGTAAACAATTCGGAGACCATGCCCGACTTCACACTGAGTCCCATCCATATAACATAAATCAATTACAAAAGTTTTGCTGGCTGGCCAGGATATTCAGAAAGTCTTTGAGTAGAAAGAAGTAATTTGGCTGAAACTGAATACCATACAATTTTACATTGGAACAGTCACTGCAAACATTACATTAAGAATAGATTTATTCCAACAAAGTGAAAGTCAATAGCTAGAACCAGGAAAAAATAGAATCTAATAACTTGAGTGTGGTTAGCTAAGAGCTTAATGAACTACAATTCCTAGGATCTCAAGAAACTTGGAAAAAGTGCAGTATCCCTATTAATGGACTGTCTACAGAAAAGGGATCTAAAATTTGTGACAGAACGTGAACCTAGCACTCTGCAAGCCCAGCACATGGCAGTATCTGTAGAAAGTGATGCCAGATGACTGAAGACGAAAATACACATTGACAAGTCTGAGATGATGTCAAATGATGGCACCATGATACCTGGAGACATAGTCTAAAACAGAACATTAGACAACGGCAGAAACAATGGTCTCAAAATAATTAGGTTTATCCAAAGTACAATTTTAGCTGTGTGGTGATGAGGGCGTGAACTTTGAAACTGCTATTGTCCCGGATGTAGGCAGTACGCTTATGATTAGGATTCAAAATGTCCACAAGTCCGTGTCTCTTAAGCCAGATGATATGGTAAGATCTCTACAACCATATTTTGATAAGACATGCAGTCAAGATTTGTCAGCCCCTGGCTTAATGATTTTCTGTCAATTGTCATAACTCAGTTACAAATGTGGTAACTGTGTGAGGGGCAAACAATTGTTGAAGTTAACTGATAAAGTAGATTGAAGAGCTGGAATTCTGAAGAAAACTTGGTCCCTGCTGGTAACTTCGAAGTTCTACAAAGCTTCCATCCGTTCAGTGATGAAACATTGTGACATGTTTGGCAAAGAAAACCAAGTTCTTCCTGAACACAGTAGAATCAAAGGCCATGCACACCAATAGAATTAATGAAGTTGGGATACTGCATATTACAGTCCATCTTCTACAACAGATATTATACCAAAGCTGCTTGTCCCCTATAAGATTATGAATGGAACAGCAAATGAAGAGTTGCTGGTGCTTAAGCCAGACATCTATATTGAAATCAAGTACACCGTTGCAGCTGAATTGGGGTCTTAACACTCTTTGTTAATCAAAAACATCCACACTAACTCTGTGATTAAACTTCAGACACAGGTTCTCTTTCCTAGACAGTGCCACTACCTGGAAGTCTCTTTATGTGCAGAAGGGCAGTCAACTTAGTGATCCAGTGTCATTATAGCATCAATGGCAAATTTGATGCCAACCTGTAGCATAACACAATCTGTTTTTTTTTTTAATTGTGCCCTTACCACCACTATATTAAATTTCTTGTGATATATTTCCTCATTATACTATCCCTTGTTGCACTCATTTTATGCTGCTAACTACACAAAAAAATCCTTTCGACCAAAGTGCTCCTTAAGATAAAAATTCTGTTGCCAACTGTTAAACATCCAAAACCCGTCTTCATACCCTTCAGATAGCATTGACAAAAATCGTTATTTATGCTTGGGCTGCGCAATTCTCCAAATCTGAGACTTGAAGTGCCATCGGTATTGAGGGGAATAAAAAAACAAGTACTGTGGCTACACTGCACAGTTCTTTACAATAACTAATGGTCTCACCAAGCTGATTTACATTTCAGCTGGAGAAAACACCTACATACAAAAAGCATTTTACTCCTCCTGAAATCAGACCAGTCAGTCTGCATCTAATCAACTCAACATTGGATTTAGCTCTACGATAGGGAAAACTGTAACAGACTAAAGTGGAAAGTTGTCACCAGACTTTCATCTATCAAGAAATCTAAACTTCTTGTGGGCCAAGACGTGGCAGTTTTGAAAACATTTGTTCATGGGATGTAGGTGTAGTTGGCCAGGCCAGCATTTATTGCCCATCCCTAATTGCCGTTGAGAAGGTGGTGGTGAGCTGCCTTCTTGAGCTGCAGCAGTCCATGTGGTGCAGGTACATTCACAGTGCTGTTAGGAAGGGAGTTCCAGGATTTTTACCCAGCGTCAGTGAAGAAATGGCAAAATAGTTCCAAGTCAGGATGGTGTGTTGCTTGGGGAACTTGCAGTTAGTGGTATTCTCATACACCTGCTGCCTTGCCCTTCTAGGTGGTAGAGGTCACGGGTATGGAACGCGCTGTCGAAGGAGCCTTGGTGAGTTGCTGCAGTGGATCTTGGAGATGGTACACACTGCTGCCACTGTGTGTCAGTGGTAAAGAGAGTGAATGTTGAGGGAGGTGGATGGGATGCCAATCAAGCAGGCTCCTTTGTCTTGGATGGTGTCGAGCTTCTTGAGTGTTGTTGGAGCTGCACCCATCCAGGCAAGTGGAGAGTATTCCATCATACCTGACTTGTTCCTTGTAGATGGTGGACAGGCTTTGGGGAGACAGGCGGTGAGTTACTCGATACAGAATTCCCAGCCTCGGGCCTGCTGTTGTAGCCCCAGTATTTATGTGGCTGGTCCAGTTCAGTTTCTGGTCAATGGTAACCCCCAGTATGTTGACAGTGGGGGGAATTCAGCAATGGTAATGCCATTGAATGTCAAGAGGAGATGGTTAGATTCTTTTGTTTGAGATGGTCATTGCCTGACACTTGTTACTTGCCATTTATCAAACCAAGCCTGGATGTTGTACAGGTCTTGCTGCATCTGGACACCAGCTGCTTCAGTATGTGTGTGGTCGCGAATGGTGCTGAATATTGTACAATCAACAGCGAACATATCCCCACTTCTAACCTTATGATGAAAGGAAAGTCATCGATGAGGCAACTGAAGATGGCTGGGCCTAGGACACTACCCTGAGAAACTCCTGCAGCAATGTCCTGGGGCTGAGATGATTGACCTCCAACAACCACAACCATCTTCCTTTGTGCTAGGCATGGCTCCAACCAGTGGAGAGTTTTCCCCGATTCCCATCGAATCCAGTTTTGCTAGGGCTGATGATGCAATACTCGGTCAAATGCTGCTTTGACGTCAAGAGTAGTCACTCTCTCCTCACCTCAGGAGTTCAGCTCTTTGGTCCATGTTTGGATCAAGGCTGTAATGAGGTGAGGAGCTGAGTGGCTCTGGTGGAACCCAAACTGAGCATCAGTGAGCAGGTTATTGCTGATAGCATGGTCAACGACACCTTCCATCACTTTGCTGATGATCGAGAGTAAACTTATAGGACAGTAATTGGCCGGGTTGGATTTTCCTGCTTTCTGTGGACAGGACGTCCCTGGACAATTTTCCACATTGCCGGGTAGATACCAGTGTTGTAGCTGTACTGGAACAGCTTGGCTAGGGGCGCGGCTAGTTTTGGAGCACAAGTCTTCAGTATTATTGCAGGAATGTTGTTGTTCCTTTTCAGTATCCTGTGCCTTCAGTCATTTCTTGATATCATGTGGAATGAATCAGATTGGCTGAAGACTGGCATCTGTGATGCTGGGGACCTCAGAAGGAGGCAGAGATGGATCATCCACTCAGCACTTCTGGCTGAAGATGGATGCAAATGCTTCAGCCTTGTCTTTTGCACTGATGTGCTGGGCTCCCCCATCGTTGAGGATGGGATAATAGTGGAGCTTCCTCCTCCTGTTAGTTGTTTAATTGTCTACCACCATTCATGACTGAATGTGGCAGGACTGCAGATCTGATCCGCTGGTTGTGGGATCACTTATCACTCTCTATTTTATGCTGCTTCCATTGTTTGGCATACAATTAGTCCTGTGTTGTAGCTTCACCAGGCTGACACCTGATTTTTAGGTATGTCTGGTGCTGCTCCGAGCATGCCCTCCTGCACTCTTTATTGAACTAGGGTTAGTCCACTGGCTTGATGGTAACAATAGAGTGGGGGATATGCTGGGCCATGAGGTTACAGATTGTGGTTGCATGGAATTCTGCTGCTGCTGATGGCTCACAGAGTCTCATGGGTGCCCAGTTTTGACTTGTTAGATCTGTTCAAAATCTATCCCATTTAGCACAGTGGTAGTGCCACACAACACGATGGTGGGTATCCTCAAAGTGAAGACGGGACTTTGTCTCCACAAGGACTGTGCGGCGGTCACTCCTACCAAAACTGTCATCGACAGATTCATCTGCGACAGGTAGATTGGTGAGGACAAGGTCAAGTAGGTTTTTCCCTCTGTTGGTTTCCTCACCACCTGCCGCAGACCCAGTCCAGCAGCTGTGTCCTTTATGACTCAGCCAGCTCAGTCAGTAGTGCTGCTACTGAGCCACTCTTAGTGATGGACATTGAAGTCACCCACCCAGCATACGTTCTGTGCCCTTGCTACCCTCAGTGCTTCTTCCAATTGGTGTTCAACATGGAGAAGCACTGATTCATCAGCCAAGTTGGTAATCAGCAGGAGATTTCCTTGTCCATGTTTGACCCGATGCCATGAGACTTCATGGCGTCCAGAGTCAATGTTGTGGACTCACAGGGCAACTCCCTCCCCACTGTATACCACTGTACCACCACTTCTGGTGAGTCTATCCTGCTGGTGGGACAGGACATTCCCAGGGATGATGATGGTGGTGTCTAGGACATTGTCTGTCTGTAAGGGATGATTCTGTGAGTATGACTATGTCAAGCTGTTGCTTGACTAGTCTGTGGGGCAGTTCTCCTAATTTTGGCAATGTTAAAAAGGAGGACTTAGCAGTATCAATGAGGCCAGTTTTGCCGTTGTCATTTCCAGTGCCTAAGTCGGTGCCGGGTGGTCTGTCCGGTTTCATTCCTTTTCTCAGACTTTGTAGCGGTTTTATACAACTGAGTGTCTTGCTAGGCCATTTCAGAGAGCATTTAAGAGTCAACCAGATTGCTGTGGGTCTGGAGTCACATGTGGGCCAGACCAGGTAAGGACGGCAGATTTCCTTCTCCAAAAGGCATTAGTGGAACAAATGGTTCTACAAAAATCGGCAATGCTTTCATGGTCACCATTAGACTATCTTTTTAATTCCAGATTTATTAATTGAATTCAAATTTCACCATCTGTCATGGTGGGATTCAAACCCATGTCTCCAGAGCATTAGCCTGGGTCTCTGGATTACTAGTCCAGTGACATTGCCACTACGCCACCGCCTCCCCATATCAAGATTTGTAGGACACTATATCAGATCAAGGCAATCATGCACTGGCTCACAATCCTCGTTTTAAATAAGAGGGACCACGTAGCATTTGCCAAAAGGGAATACTTTGGTAGATTTGGAAGATCAAGCAACTTATCCAACAAGGAAACCCATATTCATGTAAAATAATGCTGATCATCAACCTAACAAGACTAGTCGCTTTCCATCTGATTGAAGTCAGACTAATGGGAAATCGTTAACATGCCTCTCTTCTTGAGGACAAAAATCACTCATATCTTTAAAGATGAAGTGGTTATGTTGAACACCAGATTTTCAGAAGAGCCAGCCAAATTCAAGGTATACCACCAAAACTTCCACCAAACTGTCGCAATTTAATCTGTTGATTCAAAGTAAAGAACAACAAAGCAGTCATCTTATTCAGAGCCTTGATCCTGGAAAGTGTACTGGCCCAAGCAGTACAGAAGTTGCATTCTTGCTGCAATAATTTCAGATTAATCTTAGTCAGTGTTGACCTGCATGGGAGAGCACCAACACTTTCCATACATCTCTGAGGGACAGAAGCCAGGTACCACCAACTGCACACCAGTATTCCGACTGTTCGTGATGTTAAAGCTCTTGGAAAAGACAAGTCAATGCCTCAAAATGTAAATGGTGATATCCAGCTGTCAGTATGTTTCAGAGGAAAACTGCATCCTTTCAGTCGCATGGTCAAGAAATGATTCTCAAATCATTCGCTCCTGACACTTATTAGAACACCCTAAATAATCTCAAAACTAGCCATTTTCACTACATCCGTCAAGTTCTTGAACTGGATATACAACTTCCTTGGGAGGACACAAACCTGGTTTGATATAGGTCTGTCGCATCACAATATCTACACAATGAGAGCTCTCCAGGAAGGGTGGTTGTTGCTATTCTGTCCTCAGCATCAACAAGAGTGATTTTTTTGTTGTTGTTGTTGCTATTGACAGCACCCTCCACAGTGAGGTTAATTAATGGGATAAAAACAGAAAATGATGGAAATACTTAGCACGTCAGGTAGCATTTGTTGAGAGAGAAAGAGTTAATGTTTCAGGTTGATGACTGTTCATCAGAACTAGAAAATGTTAGGACGTAACAGGTTTTAAACAAGTGTAGAAGCAGGGGGAGCGAAAAGGAAAGAACAAAAGGGAAACTCTGTGATGGGGTGGAACGCAGCAGAGATTAAATAACAAAAGGGATGATGGTGCAAGGCAAAATGAGGTGATAACGGCACAAGAAATGAAATAAAAGATGAGTCTATACACCAAAGGGGCAAGAGCGCTACTTGCCCAAAAAAACATGGATGACAAAAGGGAGTTAAGGGACAACATAAACCAAAAAGAAAAAGCATATAAAAATGCAAAAAAAAGCACAAATCTTATCCTGCCGACTGGGAGAGATACACAGAATGGTTACAAAAATAGTAAGAACTACAAAAAAGGAAAAATGAAAAGAAGCTTGCAAGGGATATCAAAATCAACACAAAAAATGTTCACAATTATATTAGGAAAGTGAGTGTGATTAGGAGCAATGTGGGCCCTTTGAAAACTGATAATGGTGATATTGTCAATTAAAATTAGGAAAGGGACAGCATGTTGAATAATTACTTTCCATCAGTATTTACACTAGAGGAAGAGATCAGCAAGCCAGAAACCACAAGGAAACTCTTTGAATCTGGCACCAGGTCTCGCCAAAATTAATGTGATGAAGAAAATGGCAGTAAAAAGTGACAAATCTCCAGGGCCAGATGGTTTCCATCCCAGGGTTTTAAAGGAAGTAGGTGAAAACATTACAGATGTTTTAACTATAATCTTCCAAAATTCTCTCCATTCAGGAACCGTTCCTTTAGATTGGAAAATTATGCATGTCACTCCGCTATTTAAGAAAAGTGACAGAGGAAAACCAGGGAATTATCGATAGTTAGCCTAATATCAGTTGTTGGGAAATTACTAGAATCTATAATTAAGGACAGAGCGACTGAATACCTTGACAATGTTCAGTTAGTCAGAGAGACACAGCATGGATTTGTAAGCAGTAACGCCTAGCTAGCCTAATGGAATTTTTTTTAAGAGTTGTGGACAGGGGAATGTCTATGGATGTTATTTATATGGGCTTCCAGATGCAGTAGATAAAGTCCCTCATAACAAACAGTTTGCTGAAGTTGAAGCGCATGGAATTGACAGCACATTATTGACCTGGTTAGAAAATTGGCTGAGCAGCAGCAGACAGAGAGTATGAATAATGGGCAAGTACTCTAATTGCCAGGATCTGGCTAGTGGTATCCCACAAGGATCTATCTGTGTCGAGGCCTCAATGATTTACCGTATTTATTAACAACTTAAGATGATGGATAGCCACATATTCAACTTTATCATTGGCACAAAGACTGCAAGCAGTGTAAAAATTACAAAGAGAACTACGGCAAATGTATTTTAATGTAGGCAAGTGTGAGGTCATCCACTTTCGACCCAAGAAGGATTGATCAGAGTACTTTCCAAATGGCGAAAAGCTGGGAATAGTGGAGGTCTAAAGAGACTTAGGGGTCCATGTAGATAGATTAGTAAAATATTGTGGACAGGTACAAAAAATAATCAAAAAGGCTAATGGAATGCTGGCCTTTATATCTAGAGGACTAGAATACAAGATGGTAGAACTTGCGCTACTGCTATATAAAGCCCTGGTTAGACCTCACCTGGAGTACTGTGGGCAGATCTGGACATCATACCTTAGGAAGGATATATTAGCTTTGGAATGAGTGCTGCACAGATTTACCAGAATGATACCAGGACTCCAAGGGTTACATTACTAGGAGAGGAGAGATTACATAAATTAGGATTTTATTCTCTGGCATTTAGAACATTGAGGAATGATTTGATCCAAGTTTTCAAGATATTAAGGGGAACAAATAGTCGCCTCTCTACCTCCCCTATTATTGCTAGTTGGGGAGTCTAAGACTAAGGGGCACAGCCTAAAGGTTAGAGTCAGATCTTTTTGGAGTGAAGGTAGGAAACACTTTTACACAGTGTCAGAAGATTAGAACACTCTTTCACAAATGGCAGATGATCCAAGATCATCTGATTTTTGTTAACCAAAGGCATTAAAGGAATATGGGACAAAGGCAGGTATATAAGTTAAGTCACAGATCAGCCATAATGGTATTCAATGGCGGAACAGGCTCGAGGGGTTAAATGGCCAGTTCTATTCCTATGTTTTTATGGCTAGAGGAGCAACAAATGACAACAGCAAAATCGCTGTCACAGGCAATGTGATTGACTCTTAAACAGGCTTGCCGAGCAAAACATTCAGTTGTATTCAAGCGGCAGCTCACCATCTCAAGGGCAATGAGGGATAGGCATTAAATGCTGGTCCTAGCAGTGAAACCCACATCCCATGGGTGAATAAATAAAAGATGCAGTCTGAAAAAAATTGCAGAAGTGGCTAATATCTAAAATTGTTGAATTCAATGCTGAGTCCTGAAGGCTGTAATGTGCCTAATCAAAAGATGAGGTGCAGTTCCTTGAGTTTTTGTTGAGCTTCGTTAGAACAGTGTTGGAGAACAGAGAGGTCAGAGTGGGAGTGGGGCAGAGATCTAAAATATTTCAGACTTCTAGCATCTGCAGTATTTTGCTTTTTAATTAACGGGAAGTTACTTTCAGTGCTAAGAGATGACTAAACTCTGTTGTGAAAGATTGGTGATATGGTCATATATTCACATTTCTAGAGTGGTCTCCAGCTCCTTAGCTCAGTGTTTATACCCAAGCTACTTTCAAGCAAGCAGGCAACACAGATGGCTAGAAAAGCTGGCAGGTGAGTAGGAATATGGAAGCTACAGGATCCTGCTGCACATGCATTATTACCATCCAGTTTACCCTGTTATAAAGAACAGCCTATCATTTCTTGTTGGATTCAGTACACTTCAGCTAATCCACTGGTCTGTTTGGCTTTGAAGTTGCTCCAGTCATGTAAAATAGAATCACAGAAATTTACAGCACGGAAGGAGGTCACTTGACCCATCATGTCCATGCCAGCCAACAAGTAGCCATCCAGCCTAATCCCACTTTCCAGCTCTTGTTCTGTAGTCTTGTAGGTTACAGGACATCAAGTGAATATCCAAGCACTTTTTTAAAGTACTAGAATGCATCCTACAAGGCACGAGAAAGACGTCAAAGACCTTAGAACCAAGGCACAAAATTGTGACTAAAGCAGGACGGCAGGAGTTGCACACGTTTAAGCCAGCAACACAAAGATTCTTGTAGCTGCACCTCAGAATCAATCCAGAATATTCTCACAATACCAGCAAGGAAGTTCTTGTACACCTCCTCTCCATCTTACAGAGCTTCAGTCAGCAACGTCTTCCGGTACTTTGTCCCTCAGAAGTCTAAGGGTTACTCTCCATTTGCATACACTAGGCCAGAGGAAGCCTTCAGGTTGCCCAGCACAAATTCTCGAGGCTGTTCCATTTGATCAAACCTCAACAAATCCAATTCCGGAGGGAAATTATCTTCATTACAGTTGCTGCCGGTCTGGATTTGAGAGTGTAATTGCTGTGTCCTGTGGAGTTGATTTGAATTGTTTGAGGATGTTCCAAATTTAGCAGCAACACCTCATGGTGTTCATTGATGTAAATTTCAAGAATGAAGTAGAGAAGTACAAGTACAATGCCATCAAATTTTAATTATTTTCATGTGTAAGATTTTATTCAGAACAGCAAATCAAGTCAATTATAGTATTATGTTCCAGAGCTAAACAGCAACCAGACCTGATGAACACTATAGGCAATTTATCGGAAAGAACAGTATATGTCAGTACAACTGATTTCCCAGAGCACTCTTTCAGGCTTTGGGCTATTAACATGAAATTATTGACATTTGCTTACGCTTTAATGAAATGATGCAATACGGCCAAAGATACTAGAACAAAAGGCAGCACCATTGAACAATGCAGTGTGACTATAGTTTGCACAGGAGGTAAATCATTAGAAATCATTAGCTAATTAATTATCTCTACTCAAAAACCTTTTAAGTTAATAATATATGCATTTATTATTTTTGGCATTGTATAATAGGCTAAACATAGACCATCTTCCATTCATGTGTTGCCATTATAAGTGTAATTAGGTATATGCCCTACATAAGGAAGAGTGCTTGCCACATTTCATTAAAGATCACTTACTAATAAACCGGAAGTACAGCCATTATACCCTGGTCAGGCTAATGACCTGTCTACCTATTAAAAAAAGTGGGATCTTGGTTATGGAAACAACCCAAAGCACGATCTGCATGGAAGAAAAGACCCAGCTTCAAGGAAAACACCACTGATGTTGTATTTTCAATGAGGACATCACAGTTAAGTTACAACTAGTCTTTTAAAAAAGTCAACAGACATAATTAACACGCAAATGCATGCCAGTCCACTTTACCTAGAAACAGCAAGTAACTTCTTCATTGTCAGAATTATTGCTAATCTGAATTCATGGCTCATTTAAACTTAATGTTTTGTCACATAAATTGCAAAAGAAATATTTCACCACAAACTGGGTTTCCCCCAAATTACTCCACTAAGACATACACTATGGTACTATTCCATGTGTTGACACTATCCTAAAATAATGGATCCCTTCTGGAGTTCTATAGAACTTAAACATAAAATACAAGAACCAACACAATCAGAGCTAATTGGCTGGCACAAGATGCTCTGCAGTTTAACAGACTGGGGAGAACCAAGGGACATGATTTAAACTATGTAAGATTAAAGATAGTTTGGATGTTAGACAGTTCTTCGTTTCCTAGGGAGTAGTGAGTCTCTGGAATACACTGCTGGCTGGTGTGGTGGGAGCTGACTCTCTGTATGCTTTCAAGTGGGAGTTCTTGACTGGAGCAGAGATCACATCATACAGAAGGCAAGAGCCTTAACAGACAGCAGGTGGTCCAGGTAATTGCCTCGACTGGTTTCGTTTGCTTGGGGGGGGGTGTCACAGAGGAATTTTCCAAAGTAGTTTTTCCCCTTATTGGCCCTGGGTTTCTTCTCTATCTTTTGAAATTATATTGCTGGTAGAGGAAGGGCTCAGTCATGATGCTCCAGCCATCATAGTTTGGGCCAGGCTTGATGGACCATCTGATCTCTCCCTGCCAGTCAATTTCATATGTTTGTATCTTCATACAAAATTTCACAGATCCAGTTCAAATGAATACACAAGGTCAGCATCTAAGTTCAGAACTGGAGTCCAAGTACTTTCAAGCAGAGGTGAAAAATAAAAGAGCTGCCACTTACCACGTTACAGATCATATAATTTGCTTCTGGATTTACTTGGGCTTCTTACCAGAGTACCTTCGTTAAAAAGAAACACACAGACCACTTTTGTTGTGAGTTCCAGTCTGTGCTTACAGTTGACAAGACATTCTTTAAAAATAGACCAATATCAATATCAGAAATTCATTGAAAGGAGACCATTTTCAAATTCCACAAATTGTTATGACAGCTAAAGGTCGATCACAAAACTCGGTCTCAAAAGGTTTGGGAAAATACCACTGAAAATCAACAATGTGAAAACCAATTTGAAAATTGGTCAAATATTTGAATATTTACAAAAAGCATGATTCTCTCCCTATTTTAACATTGATTTCAGCTAAAAACATGTGATTTTTATTTTTTTTATTTTGTTATTCGGGTTTAATTTCTGCTTTATCTTAAAGATCTTGTTTTTCACCATCTATTTTTCTCCACTTCCATTCGACCACTTTCTTCCTCCTTTTCAAATTTCTCTTTGATTTCTTTTCCAATCCTGTGCATAATCCTTGCATATATTTTAAAGCACAAACAGGAAACACAATACACTCTGGCATCCAATGCAGCTCCAGTTGTGGCTGATCCCAATTTTGCTCGGAGTGTAGTCCAACTACCAACTTCTCTCCACCTCTCGATCCAACAGTTTGGTCTGAGCTCAGTGTCGTTCCAAGAAATAGCGTTCCGCAGTCATGACCAACTACCTCATACTGTAAACGTTTAGATAATGAAGGTATCCGCATCTCTCTACTTTGGATAAATGCAACGATGTAGTTGGTGGGACGTTGCGGGGACAGTTTCGTGGGTGCCACGGGGAATTTTACAGCAGTGCCGATGCAAACAAACTGCATTTAATTAAGCTGAACAGATCGAAGATACAACATAAATACACAGTAAATCGCTTCGACAGAAGCCGCCAAACGCTCACTCATTTCTTACAACCCGATGTAATGAAGATTAATGCGCAAATCAAACTTGGTTTCAACGTCTCAAATCGGGTTACAAGTCTTGCAATGTCTTCTAACTGGTGGGACACTTTGCACCATTGGGGATTGGGATAGTCAGCAGAGATCAATCCTTTGCCCGTTGAGTTGGACAACAATTATTCGGACAATAATGTCGCCCACAGTAAGCAGACATTCTTACCAACAACCAACATCCCCATTCGAAGCTTCCAATCAACCCCAACAACCTTTGTGCCAGACATAACGGTTTCAGGCAACCCCGGTCTGATTATCCGGCTCATGGTGATGGTTACCGTGCATTTGACCACCCACCTCACCACATGCAAAGCTCGACCAAAACATGTTACTTTCCACTGGTGCCTTGTCATATGGCGCGCTCGCCTGGTACATTTCCATTGCACATTTCAAGTGGTACATTTCAATTGCATTTTTCAACTGAGGCGGTCGCACCGCCCCTTCCCCTCCCCTCCCGCCTCTCACAAAAGGCGTTATTATCTGATGAGCTGCAACTCTTTAATAACCAAGGCGGAGATATTTCAGCGGCAGATATGCGATTCGGCAGCCCACAGGATTGGTCATCCACTTTGTATAAGTGGCTATTTTTAAGCATTCACTGCCACTTGTAAAATTACCCTAGGAAGTAATAAACGCGGTGCGTTTCTGACGTGTGTCTTGCTTGTCTCCTACCAAAATATTGTATGCATTTTTTATAGGCTAACATATTAAAACGTGGTTAATTGGATAATATTAAAGACCCCCCCAAATAAAATCAACCCGTCCATTTTCTACACATGCATCATCCAATACTGTACTTGTGACACTGTAATGGGAGAAATATTACTGAACCTATGACTAATAGGCAGCACTGTCTTTTTTTTTTGGAAAAGCACCTTCGGATCTGAGTGCCTGAAAATGCAACTACGAGAAGCAAATTCATATTAGTCTTCCAAGCAAGAATATTAATTATGAAACTGTGGCGCAGACTTCCAGAAAGACCAAGAGCAAACACATCTTACGAGCTGCTAAATGTGCTTTATAAAAAATGTGCATCAATAAAAGTACAACCTGCCACCACACTGAGTCACCTTACGGCACGCTGTATAAAATCCCATTCTTCCAGCCAGCGTATTGCAGGGAGACGCATATACACATTTACAAATAAAGTACATCTCATAGCTACAGAGAGAGAGAGAAAGAAAGCAATGCAAAATAAAGAGTCATAATGAGATTTGAAACTCCATCCACTGAGCTTCCTGCACACTGATGCGAGCAGAAAAGTCGTCAGCCGTCCTGTCATTAAATTAGTGCGTACACACTTCAGGATCTCCTGCTGTACTCGTTCCTCCTGCTACCTCGCCAACCTGGACTTTCTACCCCCAACCCCCGCCCCTCTCCCCTCCAAGCTGTGGTCATTGTAGTGCTGCACCTATCTGCCCCCTCAGATGCAACCGCTAACTCACTTTTAAGGCCTATCATCAAGCAATGCATTTAAGCATTAAAAGAGAAAGCAAGCGACAGCGCTCCCATCCCACAGCTTCTCAATTTTTTTCCCTGTGTGCAAGAGAGGGCGAGAAAGAGGAGGGGGGAAAATTGCAAGCAAGCAAGCCTCGGAAGAGCTTCGGCTACTTTCTAACGCGTCCCCCTCGTGTTGTATCTAGTTGGAGAGGGAAGGGTGATAAGCAATTAAAAAAAATGTTAAGAGCAGTACCTCGTACAGATCTCCTGAAGCCATGCCCGCTTTTAGACGTGGTCGCTGCTTGCTTGCTGCTGCTGGTGTTGCTGCTGTTGTTTTGGCGGCCGGGTTGCCCGAGTGCTCCTTTGCAGGCTGACACACACATTCACATACACACACATATACAGGAGACTGGGTTAATGCGCAGAATCCGCCGCTAGCGTCTCTCTCTCTCTCTCTCTCGCTGGCTACACTGTAACAGGAGGAAGTAGCAAAACGCCCCGTCCAATCCCGCAGCGCCGAACAAGTAACGCGGCCGGCCCCACGTGCGGGAAGGAACAGGACAAGTAGCGAGATGAAAGATACATTTCCCTTGGAATAATTTACCTGGCGAGGACTTGCTCCACTTATCACCAACACCTGAGAACAGAAGGAGAGCACATTTTTGTAATTAAAAAAGTCACATTCCCAATGCTTAAGCAACATGCCATTGCTTTGGAGAACAAAAAAATGCATAATTTGTAATTAAAATATGCTTTTGCATTAGTATTTTTTTAAAAGCCACATTCCCAATGGTATAGCAATGCGCTTTGTACAGAAAAATGTTTACAATTTTTAAATTGTTTTTAAGAAGTGCGTTCCAAATAATTGGTTCCCTTCCCCAAATCGATTATTTGACCTGCAAATGTGTAAAATATTGTAGTTGGATTCATATATATAACATATATACAATATATGTATCTGTATTTATATTTATGATACGACCTTATCTATTTACATTGTAATATTTGTGATATGCCCATTCGCGTATTGAATTATCTGTATAAAAAGTATTTTGATCAGAAAACGACAAACTAGGAGCAAAGTTTGTCTCAGCACCTTAACGTTAGGGAGGTGAGGGATGGGAGGAATGGAATTTCTGGGATGTCCTTGTCGGCACAGTAGGCGGATTCACTGGAAAGCACGTGGTGCTAAAAATGCAAGAGCTTTTTGACAAAATGTTGGGATTGACATGAATGGGGAACTGCCAAATGAAAGACTAAAGTTCTTATTTACGATCCCTCCGATAAATACTAGTCATCTCACGTGATCAATAACTTGCGCCCATTTGGGTCAAACGTGTCACGAATATTGCACGCTTATGATGACTAATCGTAGGTACAGTGAAAGGAAAGGTGACTATCAATGTGAACCAGCGATACATGCTGAGTTGGCAGACAACCTTAGCAATGATCATCGATCCTGAAACATTAACTCTGTTTCTCGCTCCACAGATGCAGCCTGACCTGCTGAGTGTTTCCAGCACTTTCTGTTTTCTTTTTACGAATGACTTAGTGGTGTAAACAACCCAAGCTGAGCTCCCTGGATTTCTGAAATCGTCAGTCCACACCTGTGGCCTCTAAGGGGATATCCAGTGCCCTCTAAGTATGTTAAGAGTCTCTCCTGAATATTGCCTTACTGATGGCCAGGTTCAGAAATTTCAAAATATGATTAACAATCTTATTAAGTTTCACAGACTTGCTATTACTCTACGTTTTCACACCTTCAGTGCTGCTACGTTTTGACCAGACATCTGTATACCACACACCTTGTGTTTCTCTCTTGATTTTTTCTGTACATATTCTTCCATTTGCAAAAGTATTACCACAATTTGGCAACACAGTCAGGTGACCATGTACAAACTGCAGGGACATATCGAAGAGCAATTAAAATTGTGCAGACTAAGTGGGGCCCCTTCTGGAACTCGAGTTGCTGGTGAGAAGTGAATAGCAGGAGGTGACAGTAAGTGACAGGTTGGTGGCGGGCATGCATATTTTTTAAACTGAGAAACATAGGTGAAGGGCCAAGGCAAGAC
Organism: Heterodontus francisci; assembly: GCF_036365525.1. Taxonomy (NCBI): domain Eukaryota; kingdom Metazoa; phylum Chordata; class Chondrichthyes; order Heterodontiformes; family Heterodontidae; genus Heterodontus; species Heterodontus francisci. Next base: position 17,819,429 of record NC_090387.1, on the reverse strand, counting down.
AGCACAAATGAAAAAGGAAGATGAGAAATTTAAGCAAGTCAAAAAGTGGTGATTACATGACAATAAGCTTGTGTTGTAAAGAAAGACTTGCATTTATATAGTGCCTTTCACAACCTCAGGACCTCCCAAAGCACTTTACAGCCAATTAAGTACTTTTGAAATGTCATCTCTATTATAATGTAGGAAATGCGGCAGCCAATTTGCACAAAGCACGTCCCACAAATAGTAATGGGATTATGACCAGATAACCTGTTTTTTATTGATGTTGATTGAGGAATAATAAATATTGGCCAGGATACTGTGGAGAACACCCCTGCTCTTATTCGAATAGTGCAGTGGGATATTTTAGCTTGTAGATTGCAGGAAAGGATGAGTTTGTGCCATTGTCAGCTCTTCACCTGGGGCTATTTACACCTATGTCATTTTCCTTCTCATTCTTGAGATGGTCTGATGAGTCTTGCTTTCAACGCAGTGAAAATGCATGTAGGAATGTTTGTATTTTAGAAATAAGAAAGGTTCAGAGGAGTAATTGCTATAGTAGCACATTATACTGTTGTGCATTATATCATGTACAATTCACACTTGGTTTTTGTGAAATTTATTAAGAATCTCCCACTAAGTAATGTCAGCTCCAATCTGCCAGCTTGGTCAACAAAGGATAAAGCGCTTCTTGAAATTATAGTGATGTGGATAGGAAATGAAGTACATTGGGGGAACACTGGACCCTGTTCCAGGCTTCATACTCAAATCTCACAAAAGTGTAGTGTAGTGAAGTGATAGTTCAAAAATCTCTGATTTGTCCAATTTGATATCTGATTCCAGACACTGGTGCCAAGATCCATTCATGCATATGATTGTAAATTTACATTATCTTTCACAAATATTCATGACTTTTGGGGATAGAAGCTTCCCTCTTTTTTATTGCAGCTACTAAAATCCTGAGACACTCGCTAACAATAATTCTGAATAGATATTACAGACAGGTGGTAAAGGGATGTGGGTGATTCCCACTGTTCACCTCCCTATGGACCGCAATCGTGTTTAGTTTAACATGATGAGTTAACCCTGAGTGTTCTACTTGCCATATAAACAGACAGTGACAGTTTTCTTGTAGGTTTAAAACAGAAAATGAACTATTTATTGAACAATATTCATTCTCTGAAATGTTCGCAAAATCCCTGACACACGCATTCACTCTCACATACATTCTCAAGAGAAGACAGCTTGAAGGTAAAGGGTAAGAGTTCAAAATGTGGTAAGTGTTTGTAGTTTATAGTAAACTTGTTGAATCATCTAAGTAGGACAGTCTCTTTTAAAGATGCAGGCCTGGGTGTTTGTAGTCTTGAACTTGTTGAGGTGTTGTAGATATCTAGTGGTTAAGATTTCAGACTGGAGGTGGTGGTCACTTTCAGTTCTTTGCTGCACCAAGTTGAAGTGAAGAATTGGTAGCAGGGCTTCTTCTTGTTTAGGTTGGATCTTTCCACAATCCCTGGATGGACTCCTTCTGTGATGTATTGTGATCGCTCCCTCTCTCTCCAGAGGGTTATCTTTTAAGGTTACAATTTGCCATATTAGCATTTCTAGTACCTGGCACATGATCTTCTCCCTTGGTGTGACCACACAATGGATCAGAATGTGGAATCCATGGCCATCCATTAATGTCTGGATGCGTATCATTCTGTTATGATTTGTCTACTTCACACCTTCTTTGTCTCAAAAAATCCATTCAATTCAGGAATGTCTCTTGATCATTTCAGGATGGAATGTATCCTTTTGTCCTTTCGAGACAGTGAAGCAGTGTTTGAATATACAGCCCAGATTATCTGATCTTTGGTGGCCATCTTTTGCAGCACATTGTCCACTTTTTAAAGAAAAAGTCAATTTCAAAGGTTCCCTATTGAATAAAGTTTGTATTTTAAAAGTAGGAATATAATGTGTCTTTGCTGGGCATGACAAAGAATATATACTAAATGAGGCAATATCTGTCTTTCCGAGGATAAAGTGTTTGTGATAAGACTGTAGAATCATAGAAAATTAAAGCACAGAAGGAGGCCATTTGATGCATCATGCCCATGCTGGCTTTTTGAAACAGCAGATTACATTCCAAACATCGTTTAGCAGCTGCTAGATTGAAAGTTTTGGAGTCAAACCTATTAGAGGTATTGCTGAAGGATAGAGAGGTCTTTTAGCAACAGCTCACATACTAGTGATTCAGCCTAGATGATAAATATTGACAGAAATTGATTATCAACCTAGATAAGCAGCATTGTCCTGATTGCCAATGGTGGACCACAATTTCTTTGCTTTCTCTCCATTGCAATTGTTAATAGTTTCACCCAGTTTGTCCACTCGCCAACTGGAGGCTGGATTTCTACCTATATTTAACATTGCCCAAATTCCTTGAAAGCACTTAAAGCACAATTTGCAAATTTGACAACACTTGTTTTGTATCTATGTGCCCTTTCTGGGTATTTTCAAAGGAGTAACAAGTACGAAACTAGGATTGTGTGCCAAGGCAAATTGCAAGAGTCTCAAGCATAACTTTGAGATTGATTATTTATAAGTTGTGCAGGAACGTGTCTGAACTACAGTTTACCATGGAGCATGTTGTGTCAGTTCCAGGGTCATTTACAGCATGGCCCTGAGTAGCACATGTTCCAATGAGAGTATCTCTTATGAACGCTCATACTTCTGCTGTAGAATCCTTGAACTCCAATGTACAAGAGGCTGTATTCTCTACCCTCAGCATGGTGGTCGATTGGATTGTGTTAGTGGTAGCATTCTCACTTGCTAGTCCAAATGTTGTGGGTTCAAGTCTCACTCCAAACATTTCACAGAATTATTATAGCACAGAAGGAGGCCATTTGGCCCATCGTGTCTGCACTAGCTCTCCGAATGAACAATTCACCTAGTGCCATTTTCCCTGTAACGCTGCACATTCTTCCTTTTTAGATAACAGTCTAATTGCCTTTTGAATGCCTCAATTGAACCTCCCTGCACCACACTATCAGGCAGTGCATTCCAAACCTTAAGTACTCGCTACGTGAAAATGTTTGTCCTCATGTCACTTTTGCTTCTTTTGCTAATTATTTTAAATCTGTGCCATCTCATTCTCAATCCTTTCATTTGTGAGAACAGTTTCTCCCTATCTACCCTGTCCAGACCCCTCATGTTTCTGAATACCTCTATCAAATCTCCTCTCAAACTTCTCTTCTACAAGGTAAACAGTCCCAACCTCTCTACCTGCGTAACTGAAGTTCCTCATCCTTTAACCATTCTCGTGAATCTTTCCTGCAGTCTCTCCAACGCTTTCACATCTTTCCTAAAATGCTCACCCAGAACTGGACACAATACTCCAGCTGAGGCTGAACTAGTGTCTTATGCAAGTTCAACATAACCTTGTACTCTATGCCCCTATTAATAAAGCCTTGACTTGTTAACTTGAGTACATAATCTAAGATGACATTCCAGTGCAGTACTGAGGGAGTGCTGCACTGTCGGAGGTGTTCTGTTTGGGAATGAGATGTTAAACCAAGGTCTCAGCTACCTCTTCAGGTGGATGTCAAAGGTCCCAAGACCCTATTTCAATGAAGGGCAGGAGACCTCTCCCTGGTGTGCAGATCAATATTTAATACTCAACCAACATCACTAAAACAAATTATCTAGTCATTTATTTCATTGCTGTTTATGGGACCTTGCTGTGCGTAAATCGGCTATCTTGTTTCCTACATTACAATAATGATTAAAGTTCAAAAGTACTTAATTGGTTGTAAAGTGCTTTGGGATGTCTTGAGGTCATGGCATTAACTATAAAACTATATTATTGACAGAACCAAAGAAAGATCCATTTTTCTCATGTCTGTTCCCTTTCAGTGGACATGGTGAGGGAGTGCCCAGCAGTAGGGTCACGTTGCAGTCAGCGCAGTCTTTCAAAGAGACATCACCATCCAGAACCAGAGAATTACATCAAAAGAAGAGGTGTTTGAATCAAATGCAGTGTCATCTCAGAAACCAGCATGAGGCGATACCTGGCGGCACAGTGGCGCAATGGTTAGCACTGCAGCCTCACGGCTCCAGTGACCTGGGTTTAGTTCTGGGTACTGCCTGTGCAGAGTTTGCAAGTTCTCCCTGTGATTGTGTGGGTTTCTGCCGGGTGCTCTGGTTTCCTCTCACAGCAGGTTAATTGGTAAATTGGCCATTGTAAATTGCCCCGAGAGTAGGTAGGTGGTAGGAGAATTGAGGGAAGGTGGGGATGTGGTAGGGAATATGGGATTCATGTAGGATTTGTATAAATGGGTGGTTGTTGGTCAGCATAGACTCGGTGGGCCGAAAGGCCTGTTTCAGTGCTGTATCTTTCTATGACCTGAATCCCAAGCAGCTCTCAGTGAAATTGTGCCACCAGGGATCACACTTAGTCCATCTACTGAGGGATCACTTAGAAGACCCAAGTTAGCAGTTATAAGTTGGATACAATATGTATCACAAATCAGCAAAACGCTCACATCACTGACACATGACACAAAGTAGGTGAGTAAATTGTTGGCACCATATTTGAATTTTATCCTGAGCTTTTTCTGACAGTGTAGAAGAAACTACATGACAACATAAGAAATAGGAGCAGGAGTAGACCATATGGCCCATCGAGCCTGCTCCGCCATTCAATATGATCATGGCTGATCTTTGGCTTCAGCTCCACTTTCCCACCTGCTCCCCATATCCCTTGATTCCCTGACAGCCCAAAAATCTGTCCATCTCAGCCTTAAATGTATTCAATGATGGAGCATCCACAACCCTCTAGGGTAGAGAATTCCAAAGATTCACAACCCTTCTCTTCATCTCAGTCCTAAAGTAACTGCAAAGCAAAGGATGGGCACCGATGTTAGCTGAAGATGTGTTGCAGAATGTAATCTCTCAGTCTGATCATAATAGCAGCTTCCTCAAAAGCACCTAGTTGCAATATTTCTGATTTGCCACATGTGCTAAAGTCTCCTTCTTCCTTTAGTGTTTCTACAGCAAGAACCTTTTGGGCACTGTCTTGCTTGCTCTGACATTGATTGCAGATTGGCCCACTTATCCTCCATGGTTAGGTCAATTTATATTGCAAAGTTGTGAAGCTTCCAGGCACTGATTGGCTTGTAGACTCTGGCACCCCATGATTTGTGAGGGTATCTAAAAAGCTGCTTCAAGATGCCAGTGGTATGCACTATAATGATCTTAGTAAGTACATGGGCCTCATTATATCATGGTTGTGTGCTGTTCCTAGCTGGCACAATTATGTCATCCATCAGAGCCAAATCAGGGACCTTTGGTCTCTGAGATGTCATCCATTCAGTCACCTTTTACCAGGACAGCCTGAGACTCTTTCTCCTTGAACAGAGGCCCAACAGGTCCCCATCCACCACCACCTTCCTCTGCTTGACTGAACTTGTTCTTACATTGAACAACTTCTCCTTTGACTGTACTCACTTCCTCCAAATAAAAGATGTTGCTATGGGAACCCATATGGGTTCTAGCTATGCATGCCTGTTTGTGGGATTCGTGGAACATTCTTTGTTCCAGTCCTACTCAGATCCCCTCTCACACTTCTTTTTCTGGTACATTGATGATTGTATCAGTGATGCTCATTACTCTCATCCTGAACTGGAAAATTTTGTCAACTTTGCTTCCAATTTTCACCCTTCCCTCTCCTTCACATGGCCCATGTCCAACTCTTCCCTTCCCCTCCTAGACTTCACTGTCTCCATTTCTGAGGCTAGGCCATTGATCATCATATACTTCAGGCCAACTGATGTCCATAGCTACCTTGATTACACTTCAACAACAACAACAGACTGAATTTATAAAGTGCCTTTAATAAACTTAAAAGGAGTGTTATAAAGTAAAATTTGACACCAAGCCACATAATGCAATATTAGGGCAGATGGCCAAAAGTTTGGTCAAAGGTTTTAAGAAGATTCTTAAAGGAGGAGAGTGAGGAAGAGAGGTTCAATGAGGAATTTCCAGAGCTTCGGGCTTACGCAGCTGAAGGCGCCATCAGCAATGGTGGAGCGATTAAAACCGGGGATGACCAAGAGACCAGAATTAGAGGAGTGCAGATCATAGAATCACAGAAATTTACAGCACAGAAGGAGGCCATTCGGCCCATCATGTCCATGCCAGCCAACAAGGAGCCATCCTGCCTAATCCCATTTTCAGCCCTTTGTTCTGAGGCTTTATAGGTTACAGCAGTTCAAATGCATATCCAAGTTCTTTTTAAATGTTACGAAGGTTTCTGCCTCCACCACCCGTTCAGGCAGTGAGTTCCATAACCCTACCACCCTCTAGGTGGAAAGATTCCCCTCGAATCCCCTCTATAGGGCGGCACAGTGGCGCAGTGGTCAGCACCGCAGCCTCACAGCTCCAGGGACCCGGGTTCGATTCTGGGCACTGCCTGTGCGGAGTTTGCAAGTTCTCCCTGTGACTGCGTGGGTTTTCGCCGGGTGCTCCGGTTTCCGCCCACCGCCAAAGACTTGCAGGTTGATAGGTAAATTGGCCATTGTAAATTGCCCCTAGTGTAGGTAGGTGGGAGGGAATATGGGATTACTGTAAGGTTAGTATAAATGGGTGGTTGTTGGTCGGCACAGACTCGGTAGGCCGAAGGGCCTGTTTCAGTGCTGTATCTCTAAAAAAAATAAAAATAAACCTTCTACTTCTTAGCCTGAAACTATGCCACCTGTTTATGGACCCCTCAACCAAGGGGAATAAGGCCTTCCTGTTCGCTCCTACAGATAGGGAGGGAGAGGCCATGGAGGGATTTAAAAACGAGGGTGACAATTTTAAGATCGAGACACTGCTTAACCAGGAGCCAGTGTAGGTCAGTGAGCACAGAGGTGATGGGTGAACTGGACTTTATGCGAGTAAGGACACTTGAAGGACTCCATTCCATTCTCCCAATTTCTCTGTCTCCATGCATTTGTTCTGATGATGGCAATTTCTATACCAGTGCTTCTGTTACGTCTTCCTTTGTCCTCAACCGAAGATTCCCCTCCACCGTGGTTGACGGAGCTCTCGACTGTGCCCATCCCATTTCTCGCACTTCTTCTCTCACCCCTTCCCCTCCCTTCCAGAACCACGATAGGGGTCCCCCAGTCCTCACCTTCCACCCCACATGCCTTCTTATTCAACAGATCATTCTCCACCATTTCCATCATCTCAAACATAATGTGACTACCAAATACATCTTCACTTCTTCCCTATCAGCTTTTCAAAAGGACTGTTCACTCTGCACCATTCTGCCCACTCTTCGGTTGCACCCACCACCCACTCCCCTTTCCACAACACCTGATTGTGCAAACACAGGAGATGCAACAACTGCCCTTTTATCTCCTCCCTTCCCACTGTTTGAGGCCCCAAACACTCCTTCCAGGTGAAATTTCAATTTATTTGAACCTCTTTCAATTTAGTATACTGCATTTGCTGCTCGAAATGTGGTCTCGTCTACATTGAGGAGACCAATGATGCGATTCGGCAAGATTTAGGATGCGTAGGATGGGGAAGGAAACTGCAGGGGATGGGAACAATCGAAATGTGGAGCTTATTCAAGGAGCAGCTACTGCGTGTCCTTGATAAGTATGTACCTGTCAGGCAGGGAGGAAGTTGTCGAGCGAGGGAGCCGTGGTTTACTAAAGAAGTTGAAGCGCTTGTCAAGAGGAAGAAGAAGGCTTATGTTAGGATGAGATGGGAAGGCTCAGTTAGGGCGCTTGAGAGTTACAAGCTAGCCAGGAAGGATCTAAAGGGAGAGCTAAGAAGAGCAAGGAGAGGACACGAGAAGTCATTGGCGGATAGGATCAGGGAAAACCCTAAGGCTTTCTATAGGTATATCAGGAATAAAAGAATGACTAGAGTTAGATTAGGGCCAATCAAGGATAGTAGTGGGAAGTTGTGTGTGGAATCAGAGGAGGTAGGGGAAGTGTTAAATGAATATTTTGCGTCAGTATTTACAGTAGAGAAAGAAAATGTTGTCGAGGAGAATACTGAGATTCAGGCTACTAGGCTAGATGGGATTGAGGTTCACAAGGAGGAGGTGTTATCAATTTTGGAAAGTGTGAAAATAGATAAGTCCCCTGGGCCAGATGGGATTTGTCCTAGGATTCTCTGGGAAGCCAGGGAGGAGATTGCAGAGCCTTTGTCCTTGATCTTTATGTCGTCATTGTCGACAGGAATAGTGCCGGAAGACTGGAAGATAGCAAATGTTGTCCCCTTGTACAAGAAGGGGAGTAGAGACAGCCCTGGTAATTATAGACCTGTGAGCCTTACTTCGGTTGTGGATAAAATGTTGGAAAAGGTTATAAGAGACAGGATTTATAATCATCTTGAAAAGAATAAGTTCATTAGCGATAGTCAGCACGGTTTTGTGATGGGTAGGTCGTGCCTCACAAACCTTATTGAGTTTTTCGAGAAGGTGACCAAACAGGTGGATGAGGGTAAAGCAGTGGATGTGGTGTATATGGATTTCAGTAAGGCGTTTGATAAGGTTCCCCACGGTAGGCTATTGCAGAAAATACGGAAGTATGGGGTTGAAGGTGATTTGGAGCTTTGGATCAGAAATTGGCTAGCTGAAAGAAGACAGAGGGTGGTGGTTGACGGCAAATGTTCATCCTGGAGTTTAGTTACTAGTGGTGTACCGCAAGGATCTGTTTTGGGGCCACTGCTGTTTGTCATTTTTATAAATGACCTGAAAGAGCGTGTAGAAGGGTGGGTTAGTAAATTTGCGGATGACACTAAGGTCGGTGGAGTTGTGGATAGTGCCGAAGGATGTTGTAGGGTACAGAGGGACATAGATAGGCTGCAGAGCTGGGCTGAGAGGTGGCAAATGGAGTTTAATGTGGAAAAGTGCGAGGTGATTCACTTTGGAAGGAGTAACAGGAATGCAGAGTACTGGGCTAATGGGAAGATTCTTGGTAGTGTAGATGAACAGAGAGATCTTGGTGTCCAGGTGCATAAATCCCTGAAGGTTGCTACCCAGGTTAATAGGGCTGTTAAGAAGGCATATGGTGTGTTAGCTTTTATTAGTAGGGGGATCGAGTTTCGGAGCCATGAGGTCATGCTGCAGCTGTACAAAACTCTGGTGAGACCGCACCTGGAGTATTGCGTGCAGTTCTGGTCACCGCATTATAGGAAGGATGTGGAAGCTATGGAAAGGATGCAGAGGAGATTTACTAGGATGTTGCCTGGTATGGAGGGAAGGTCTTACGAGGAAAGGCTGAGGGACTTGAGGTTGTTTTCGTTGGAGAGAAGGAGGAGGAGAGGTGACTTAATAGAGACATAGAAGATAATCAGAGGGTTAGATAGGGTGGATAGTGAGATTCTTTTTCCTCGGATGGTGATGGCAAACACGAGGGGACATAGCTTTAAGTTGAGGGGTGATAGATATAGGACAGATGTCAGAGGTAGTTTCTTTACTCAGAGAGTAGTAGGGGCGTGGAACGCCCTGCCTGCAACAGTAGTAGACTCGCCAACTTTAAGGGCATTTAAGTGGTCATTGGATAGACATATGGATGAAAATGGAATAGTGTAGGTCAGATGGTTTCACAGGTCGGCGCAACATCGAGGGCCGAAGGGCCTGTACTGCGCTGTAATGTTCTAATTCTAATTCTAATTAAATGCCGGTAAAGTGATTGCTTTGCAGGACATCTCCATTCAGTCTGCAAGCCTGACCTTAGAGCTTCTGGTCACTCATCATTTTAATTCTCCTTCCCACTTCCACTCTGACCTTTCTGTCCTTGGTCTCCCACACTGTTCTGATGAAGCTCAATGGAAGCTCAAAGAACGGTACTTCATCTTTTGATTAAGCCCTGGAGACATCGAACTCAACACTGAGTTCAACAATTTCAGATTTTAACCACTGTTCGAATTTTTTTTGAGACAGTGGCTTTTGGTAATGATTGAGCCATTGTCATTAACAGCTCCTCCAGACTCACTTTTTTCTATTTCTTATCCCATTACCACGCTTTTTGCCTTGCACCATCATTCCTTTTGCCAATGTTATGACCGAGACTGGAGGAGTGCGCTGTCTTTCTCTCGTTCCACTTCTCCAAGGATCACAACATATATTTAAATGTTTTACCCAGTTACCAATAAGGCCAGTTATATACTTTATCTATTTTAGTTTCAGAATAAAATCCAGCAACAAGCTTTCTTTAATAACCAACAAAATTATTAATTTATCATAAAACAAAACTTATTCAATACCGATGCAAAGCTTATTAACACACAGGTTGAAATATGAAAGTTCCCTTCTAAAGTAACCCAACACACGCGCGCATGCGCGCGCACCCACACACACACACACAAGCACACACCGGTTAAAGAAAAAAAAGTTTTCTCTGCAGAGATCTCTTCACAAAATGGACAAAAAAAATACTTTGGCCAATACTTGTTAATTCTTGAAGAAGAAAAGGATTAGATATGCAATGTTCTCTGCTGGCCCTTTAAGTCTGGCTTCCAGATTCCCATAGACAGCTGTCACTGGGATCTTTTTGGAGCAGTTCTGTTCAGGTGACGTCGAGGATTAGTCTGGCAGTCTTTTCGGGTGATATGTGGCATCAATTTCTCCAGTCCACACACTGAATTCCTAGGGTTTCTCAAAGTGGTGGCTTCTCTCTTAGCAGGTTTCCCCCCCCCCCCCACCCCCCTCAACTGACTCAAAACAATATCTCAAATGAAACCAACTCTTGACCACCATAAATCTTGACATATCATTTCTCTGTAAACAACTGTAAACATACAAATAGAGTACAGAGTGAAAAGAAATAGTTTGGTTTGGATTAGAATTCAGAAAAAGTAAAAAATCAATGCAGTCTGTAGAGTTGAATGATTCCGTTGTCTTCCGGCTGAAGTCGTGATCTTGAAGTCTTTGGCTGGGAGCAGTGCACTTTATAGTTGGCCCACTTGGCTCATGGTTTTCTTGGAGACAGAATTGTAATTGGCTTTCATCCCCTGGGGTCGCTGTCTGTCATAACCTGTAGCCTTGGATGGTCCACAGTTGCAGACAGTTTTTAAACTTGTGATGTTATCTGGAGAGAGAGAGAGCAACAGAGTCCCACTGGGGTTCTGCCTTGTTCGCACATGAAGCCTGTCTGCTTCAAGGTCTCAGTAGCTTGCCTGCTGTGTGTAACAAAACTCCAAGTTTTACACAGCCAGGGGAGATGTTCACATGGTTCTCTCAATCCCCTTTTGTTTTTAATGAGGTCCAAAGTCTAAAACCCAAAACCTCGCTGAGGTGGTATTGTCAGTGTTTATCCCCTGGAGGGATGTCTCCACTCATGAACTCCTCAAGATGGCTTTGAATGTTTCGCTAATGAGGGTGATATGGATAATCTACTCAGTTAGCCAAAGCATGGTTCTGGATGGGCTTCTTGTTAGACATGCATCTCCAATTTGATGTCCTGGAATGTGAGGTACTTCAGATCCAAATTGTGGTGGTTATCTTGGCAGCCAGTTCTTTTTAGAAAGATAACTGTACGATCCCAGCTCCTTTTTTAATTAAAAGTTTAATGTAGGTTTCCAACCGATGAATTCAAAAATCCTTCTTCAGTATAGCATGTTTTCTTGACACTACCATCTCCCCCTTTCTCTACCTCTGTATGTGCTTTAAACATGTTATATCTCTAACTTTTTTCCAGTTCTGAAACAAGTTCACTGACCTGAAACGTTGACTCTATTATCCTCTCCAAAGTGGCTGCCTGACCTGCTGAGAATTTCCAACATTTTCTCTTTGTATTTAAGGGGAAATTAGGACAGATGACCAAAAGCTTGATCAAAGAAGCAGTTCTAAGGAGCATCTTAAAGGAGGAGAGAGAGGTGGTGCTGCAAAGAGCTCAAGATCAAGAATTCTAGAGTTTAGAACCTAGGTAGTAAAAGGTGCTGCCAATGGTGCAGCAACATAAGATCAGTAATGCTCTTCAGCTCCATTGCCAGTGAAAGACTTCTATCCTAAAGTAGCAATCGGGATCCTTTGTACTCATGTGACACTAATTTGCATATTAAAAAAGGCCTAACACCTGACCAAGCAGGCACTTTGGCTGTCCAGTGGTAAGCCATCTGAAAGAGACAGTAGGCCAATTGATGCTGATAATGTAGTATTTACCCATCACCCCTGTGCTTGATGACCTACACAGGCTCGTAATCTGGCAAATGTTTCAATTTCAAAATTAAACAAAGAAGGACTTGCATTTATATTTCACCTTCCATGATCAAAGCGCTTTACAGCCAATGAAGCACTTTTGAAGTGTAGTTGCTGTGTTACGGACAGGTGAGAGATAATAAGGATGGTTCCCCCTTTTCACCTCTTGAGTGACCAAAGACAGCCTGTTTTTTTTTTAAGAGGTTTTTTTTTATAACCCGAGTGTTTTTAACTGTCAAGAACATACAAATGACAGGTTTTCTCCAAAGTTTAAAAAGAAAGATAAATGTTTATTATACAACACCCAAAATATACGCAACAACACCCACTCTCACGCTCATGCAAATACGTGCACACTCAAGAAAAGATAGAGATTATAAAGATAACATGCATTAGGTCTGATGATTTAAAAGTGTCCTCTGTTAAACTTACTTGTCCCCTGGGTGAAGATTTGAAATGATGCAGACCTGTAATTTTTTCTCTTGTTCATTGAAGAAAGACTTGGGAGATTCAGGAAGATGGATGCATTGTTGCAGACTGTTCTTGTTATATTCTGGCCAAAGGTCAATGGTGAAGTCCTTGTACAATTTCTCAGATAGGGAATTCATGGCCAAACTCTAGTCGCTGCCTACATGTAGTTCAAAGATGGTAATCTCAGGCAGGGTCCTTTCTCTTCGATGGCACAGATGTTTCTCCTTTGTCTGCCCAGAATATTCCTTTATTAAAACTCCTTATCAAAAACTTAGTTTCTGTCATGTAACCATAGTTTCTCTTTCCATTGTCTTCATAAATGGTTCCTGATGGTGAGGCCTTTTTTAGACAATGGAGTCCGGGCATCATTTATCCTCAAATCACCTTGATAAAGTAGAGCTTTTCACACCCATTCTTTGGAATTTGAGTTTGGAGTCAAAATGTCTGCGACAGTATTGTTAATCCAATCAGTCGGAGGGAAGCATCCACCACCACAAAAAAGGTTGTTTGCATTTTATCAGGGATAGGTCTAGAAAGGTCATTTGTATTTTAATAACTTCTCCAAGACTTGTCTAGACATGAAAAGTAGCTCAGTGTTCTTGTAGTTATATGTGCAATGGCAAGAAAGGACAGGTCAGCTGACATCTTACTCCATTTTGTTTACACAAAAAGTGTCCATTTCAGGTTTACTTCATAAGTTCATTTCATAGTTCATAAATTTGGAGTGGGTGGGCGTGACAACTATCATAACATGTAATGTTGGAAATGTGGCAGCCAATTGATGCTCAGCAAGCTCCTATAAACAGCAAAAAGATAATGACCAGATAATATGTTCTTTTAAGTAATATTGATTGAGGGATAAATATTGGCAAGGGCACTGGGGAAGAAATCCACTAGTCTACTTTGAAATAATGCCATTGATTGTTTCTGTCCACTTGAGAGAGTAGATGGAGCTTTGGTTTAATGTCTCATCTGGCAGACAGCACCTCCCACACTGTAGCAATCTCTTGTTACTGCACTGGACTGTCAGCCTAGATTTTTATGCTCAAGTCTCTAGAGTGGGACTTGAACTTACAATCCTCTAACTCAGAAGCAAGATTGCTACCCACAGAGCAATGGCTGATCCCCCGCTCATCCTTGTGCTCAGATCTCTCCATGGCCTCACCCCCTCCCTATCTCTGGAACTTCCTCCAAATTTACATCCCTCCAAGATATCTGCGCTCCTCCAATTCTGACCTCTTGAGCATCCTCGTTTTTCATCACTCCATCATTGGCAGCTGCGTCTGCTTAGGCCCTAAGCCGGAATTCCCTAAACATCTCCATCTCTCTCCCTCTCTCTCCTCCTTTAAGATGCTCCTTAAAAACCTACCTCTTTGAGCAAGTTTATGGTCATCTAGCCTAAGATCTCCTTATGTGGCTTGGAGTCAAATTTTGTTTCATAACTTTCCTGGAAAGTGCCTTGTGTTGTTTTACTATGTTAACATGCTATATAAATGCAAGTTGTTGTTTTAAGTCTAAAAAGACTAAACTGTGAGAAACACAAGGCTGACCTGTCACTATCAACATTTTCAGTATACTACAGAGCTGGTATCCAACCCAGGGAAGGAACAACAAGAACTTGCATTTATGTAGCATCTTCAACATTGTAGTCCATCCCAAGGTGCTTCACAAGAATGTTAGCAATCAAAATTTGACACCGAGCCACTGAAGAAAACTACTGGGGTCACTTTCACCTTTACTGCCAGGCAGAAATTGGGTGGTGGCCAATTGGCCACCGGCTCTACACCCCACCCCATTTTCAGTTCCTCAGTGGAAACGAAAATTTTGAGGTGAGTAAAACGGGTATCCAATCTGTTAACGCCCATTTTATGCCTAGCGTTAAAAGGGAAGATTCGCCCCATTTTTACACAATGTGGCAAGTTGTTCATTAAACCTACGTCTGGTTCCTGAACCCAGAGCAATCCAAAAACATTGCAGACCCCAAGAAACTGGACTTTAATGTGCTCAAGTCTGGTCTTTATCAGAGGAAAGATATTGCCAGGTGTGTGCAAGAGTTGACAGTGCCTAAGCAGCCCATCTGGGTTTAATGCTTGTAATTCAGTAGTTGCTGAAGCTGCATCTCAGCATTTTGTGTCAGCCAAAAAGTCTGCATGGAAACTACAGGCACCACTGTTCCTGCTGTGGATCTCTTCTCACTTCCCCTCCCCAACACACTGCATAACTGCCTGAAACTTCTATGCAGAAGCTCAAATGCAGCATATGCAACCACTTCCTGAACTATGCCACACATTTAACTATTGGAATTTATTGGCCCTTTGCCAACTGAGTGGAATTGTCTGCAATTTTTGTTAAAATTTACTCCCAGCAACAGCCAAGATGAAATTCTGACTGTATTAGAATTACCTTCAGCAGTATCCTGTTATCATGTACCTCTGGTGTAAAGTCTGAAATCACCAAGATGAGGGAGATATTAGGACAGTTGACTAAAAGCTTGCATGAAAAAAGTTGATTTTAAGGAGCTTCTTAAAGGAGGAGAGAGAGTAGAGAGTAGAGAGGCTTATTGAGGGAATTCCAGAGCTTGAGACCTAGACAACCGAAGGCAAGGCCACCAATGGTACAGCGATGAGAATTGGGGATGTGTATCCAATTGGTTGTCAAGATTTCCTTCTTCCACCTCAAACACATTGTCCACTTTCACTCGTTCTTCACCATCTGCTAGTGAAACCTTCACACATATTTTATTACAAATAGTCGCCTCCCTGCGAGCGGATCTCTAAGAGAGCAAGGCTACACCTTCTTCTGGCAGGGTAGGGATCCTGAAGAACCAAGACAGCATGGAGTGAGCTTCGCCATCAGAAACTCTTTGCTCAGCATGATAGAACCACCTTCAAATGGCTCAGAACGTATACTGTCCATCCGACTGCTCACCGCCTCTGGTCCAGTACACCTACTCAGCATCTATGCTCCAACACTCTGCTCCCCACCTGAAGCTAAAGACCAGTTCTATGAGGAACTCCATAATATCATTAGTAGCATCCCCAATACCAAACATCTGTTCCTGCTGGGGAACTTTAATGCCTGGGTTGGGGCCGACCATGACTCATGGCCCTCGTGCCTTGGGCGCTATGGCATTGGAAGGATGAATGAGAATGGACAGAGACTGCTTGAGTTGTGTACCTATCATAACCTCTGCATCACCAACTCCTTCTTTCATACTAAACCCTGTCACCAGGTTTCTTGGAGGCACCCAAAATCACGTTGTTGACACCAACTGGACCTCATCCTCACAAGGCAAGCCTCTTTAAACAGCGTTCAAATCACACGCAGCTTCCACAGTGCGGACTGCGACATCGACCACTCCCTGGTGTGCAGCAAGGTTAGACTCAAACCAAAGAAGCTGCATCACTCCAAGCAGAAGGGCCGCCCACGCATCAACACGAGCAGAATTTCTTATCCACAGCTGTTACATAAGTTTCTAAATTCACTTGAAAATGCCCTTCAAAACACTCCTACAGGTGATGCAGAGACCAAGTGGGCCCACATCAGAGACGCCATCTATGACTCAGCTATGACCACCTATGGCAAACGTGGGATGCAGAATGTAGACTGGTTTCAATCTCACTTTGAAGAGCTGGAACCTGTCATAGCCGCTAAGCGCATTGCACTATTGAACTACAAGAAAGCCACCAGCGAGTTAACATCCGTAGCACTTAAAGCAGCCAGAAGCGCTGCACAAAGAACAGCCAGGCGCTGCGCAAATGACGACTGGCAACACCTATGCAGTCATATTCAGCTCCGACACCGGAAACATCAGAGGAATGTATGATGGCATTAAGATAGCTTTTGGGCCAACCATCAAGAAGATCGCCCCCATCAAATCTAAATCAGGGGACACAATCACTGACTAACACAAGCAAATGAACCGCTGGGTGGAGCACTACCTAGAACTGTACTCCAGGGAAAATGTTGTCACTGATACCGCCCTCAATGCAGCCCAGTCTCTGCCAGTCACGGATGAGCTGGACGTACAGCCAACAAAATCGGAACTCAGTGATGCCATTGATTCTCCAGCCAGCGGAAAAGCCCCTGGGAAGGATGGCATTACCCCTGAAATAATCAAGAGTGCCAAGCCTGCTATACTTTCAGCACTCTACGAACTGCTTTGTCTGTGCTGGGACGAGGGAGCAGTACCACAGGACATGCGCAATGCCAACATCATCAAGGGTGACCGCGGTGACTGCAACAGCTACCGTGGAATCTTCCTGCTCAGCATAGTGGGGAAAGTCTTCGCTCGAGTCGCTTTAAACAGACTCCAGAAGCTGGCTGAGCGTGTCTACCCTGAGGCACAGTGTGGTTTTCGAGCAGAGAGATCCACCATTGACATGCTGTTCTCCCTTTGCCAGCTACAGGAGAAATGTCGCGAACAACAGATGCCCCTCTACGTTGCTTTCATTGATCTCACCAAAGCCTTTGACCTCGTCAGCAGACGGGTCTCTTCAGACTACTAGAAAAGATCGGATGTCCACCAAAGCTACTAAGTATCATCACCTCATTCCATGACAATATGAAAGGCACAATTCAGCATCGCGGTGCCTCATCAAACTCTTTTCCTATCCTGAGTGGCGTGAAACAGGGTTGTGTTCTCACACCTACACTGTTTGGGATCTTCTTCTCCCTGCTGTTCTCACATGCGTTCAAGTCTTCAGAAGAAGGAATTTTCCTCCGCACAAGATCTGGTGGCAGGTTGTTCAACTTTGCCCATCTAAGAGCGAAGACCAAAGTACGGAAAGTCCTCATCAGGGAACTCCTCTTTGCTGACGATGCTGCTTTAACATCTCACACTGAAGAGTGTCTGCAGAGACTCATCGACAGGATTGCGGCTGCCTGCAACGAATTTGGCCTAATCATCAGCCTCAAGAAAACGAACATCATGGGACAGGACGTCAGAAATGCTCCATCCATCAATGTCAGCGACCACGTTCTGGAAGTGGTTCAAGAGTTCACCTACCTAGGCTCAACTATCACCAGTAACCTGTCTCTCGATGCAGAAATCAATAAGCACATGGGAAAGGCTTCCACTGCTATGTCCAGACTGGCCAAGAGAATGTGGGAAAATGGCGCACTGACACGGAACACAAATGTCCGAGTGTATCAAGCCTGTGTCCTCAGTACCTTGCTCTATGGCAGTTAGGCCTGGACAACGTATGTCAGCCAAGAGCAATGTTTCAATTCATTCCATCCTCGCTGCCTCCAGAGAATCCTTGGAATCAGGTGGCAGGACTGTATCTCCAACACAGAAATCCTCGAGGCGGCCAACACCCCCAGCATATACACCCTACTGAGCCAGTGGCGCTTGAGATGGCTTGGCCATGTGAGTGAGCTGCATGGAAGATGGCAGGATCCCCAAAGACACATTGCGAGCTTGTCACTGGTATCAGACCCAGCGGCCGTCCATGTCTCCGCTTTAAAGACGTCTGAAAACGTGACATGAAGTCCTGTGATATTGATCACAAGTCATGGGAGTCAGTTGCCAGTGATCGCCAGAGTTGGCGGGCAGCCATAAAGGCGGGGCTAAAGTGTGGCGAGTCGAAGAGACTTAGCAGTTGGCAGGAAAAAAGACAGAAGCGCAAGGGGAGAGCCAACTGTGTAACAGCCCCAACAACCAATTTTATCTGCAGCACCTGTTGAAGAGTCTGTCATTCTAGAACTGGCCTTTATAGCCACTCCAGGCGCTGCTTCACAAACCATTGACCACCTCCAGGTGCTTACCCATTCTCTCGAGACAAGGAGGCCAAAGAAAAAGTACAAAACTTGAGTATTGCTGAAAATAGAGACATTTTGTCGAAGCTTTTTGTCTTGCATTCATCAGGACAATCCACAAGAATAAGCTTGACTCTGTTTGGTCAAGGCATTGCCCGAGCTGCCTGGTTTAAATTTCAAACAAAGCTTGGCAGTTAATTGTCAGTCACCGTAAACTGGTGCATTCTCCATGGCAATGCCTCTACCAATCAGAGTTCACTTGCCAACCAATCAGCACTGTCTTCTCATACAGTATAAAGTTGTTGTTTTCCCTTACATTGGTATTCTTGCAGATTGTCCTGATGAGTGCAAAATGAAAAGCTTCGACAACATGTCCCTATTTTCAGCAATATTGTATTATCTTTAGGACTGACTTTTCAGATGTTCTCCTCATCAACCACTTCTCCTTCAGTACTTACAGCTAGTCTAGTAATCTACTACTTGTCCCCTCATATAAAGAATCTTGCCCAGTCTGATCTTTGCTATCTCCACTGAATCCCTCTGCCTCAGTGCATCAACATCAACATTTTACTCCTCATTATCAAATTGTTCCCTGACTTCCTTCCACCCTGTTCAGTAAATCTTCCCTGCCTAGATCCTTTAGTCCTCTGTCTACAGATTATTGTGTACCCCACCTTCCTCTCTACTACCAATGGCTGATGCTTCTGCGATTATGCCTTGGCCTCTGTAACCTTTTTCTGAACCACTTCACTCACTTTGGCATCTTTCGCCCCATCTTTGGAAGCCTGCTACAAAGCTATCTTTAAATCCTCCCCTAAATTATTCAATATCTTGCTCAGCATCTATCTCTCCTTCCTAGAAATTGCTGCAAGATGTTCTTTTCCATAAGGGGCACCACATAAAGGACAGTGGCTTTGTTTTTACCACTTCAATATTTCTTCTTTTGTGTTTTAAATTGTGCTCCCTTGAATGCTGCTGCTGTGTCTAGCATTTAGCATAGAACTGCAGGGGCTACTTTGCATCTATCAGGTGCTGCTTTCATTTTGGCTACATACATGGCTGCAATTTACCTCTAACCATCAATATGGTTATTCAATATTCAATATCATATTCAATATGTAATCTGCTATACTTCAGACTAAACTACTGAAGTGCTACACCACGTAGGATAGTACAATGGTGAGTGTGTGACCTGTACAATTTACAATACTGTATATTACAATGCATGACTTTAGTGGAAAAAATGAATTTGCCATATAGTTAACCTTTAGGGTCAGAAAACCTGCCCCAATATCTTGCAATTCATCTTGTATCATAACTTTCTGCGTATCTAGCCTACAAATGTGCATACCTCAGTGTAACAATGAAGGCGTGAAAACATTTGCTTAACAAGCGAAGGCAGTAAAATCCTGAGGAAACATCTTCATTGAATTTGAGTGCACATAACATAGACAATTAAACCACAATTTCAAAGCAGAGCAAGTCCAATCACTAATGACAATTTATAAAAAATTCTTTACAGGTAACTAAATCAGATTTTGTATGTCTATCCTTAGAAGCCATGTTTGGTGTAATCACACCTGTGATAAACTGCAGTGCTGTTAGATGGTGATACTTTATAACAGAACGCAATATTTTTCACTATTTGCAGTGAACCTAATATCAAATCATTTCCCCATAATTGGTGTACAATGGGGCAGTTGAAGTTAATGTAAATACATTAACATATTGTACAACAGCCCACAGGAAAAGTACAAAAGGCAGCAATTACTGTTCTTCTCAAGTGTCTTTTAAAGTACATTACTTAGCAATCTGAGAACTGTTTAGATGAAAAGGTACATTTTGCAAAAATAGCACACGTGTAACCATGGAAATGCGGACGCTTTGTTTTCAAACGTAGTACCAACAATGCAGTCAATGGTGCAATAATTATTTAACCATTTATTGGATCTCATTGGCATTAATTAGTTCCTTTAGTGCTAAGAAATGAGCAAATGACCAAGCATTGGACTTAAGCCAAAACCAGGTCACATCTCAACTAATAAAATTGATATTCTCTCCTCCAGTTCAAATGGCAATATGAAAGCTTGACCCTACTCCAAAGTTTTATTTTACCACTGGGGAGAAAAAGAAATCAGGGCCAGAAAAAAATCATAGCCAAACCACACCAAGCCAATCTGCACGGGTTAGATAAGCCAGACTTTGGGACCAAAATTTCTGTTCAAAGGTATTCATTAATAACTCATGCATCATGGATCCGAAATTCTTTAAAACTGTTTATTTTTATCTCAAATAATATATACAAAGCCAATGGTAGAAACATTTCAATCACAATTTCAATATTAAATTATATTAAAATTGCAGCCATTTCTGGAATATAGCCCTTGAATAACTAATGTAGGAGCAAAGCAATCTCATGAGTTGTTTTGGGGCATTATAATAAATCTTTGAATGCTCCTTCAAGTTTTTTCATGCAAACACATAAGTCATATGTGTATATATCTTGGTTTTTTAAATTCTTACATAGGATGTGAGCATCGCTGGCAGGACCAGTATTTATTGCCCATCTCTAATTGCCCTTGAGAAGGTGGTGATGAACTGCCTTCTTGAACCTCTGCGGTCCATCTAGTGTATGCACACCCACGGTGTTCTTAGGAAGGGAGTTCCAGGATCTTGACCCAGCAACAGTAAAGGAATGATGATGTAGGTCCAAGTCAGGATGCTAAGTGACCTGGAGGGGAACTTGCAGATGGTGGTGTTCTCATGCATCTGTTATCCTTGTCCTTCTCGGTGGAAGAGGTGGTGGGTTTGGATGGTGCTGTTGAAGGACACTTGACAAGTTGCTGCAGTGCATCTTGTATATCGTATGCACTGCTGCCAATGCGCACTGCTGGTGGACAGAGTGAATGTTTAAGATGGTGGATAGGGTGCAGATCAAATGGGCTGCTTTGTCCGGCATTGTGTTGAGCTACTAGAGTATTGTTGGAGCTACATTCATCCAGATAAGTGGAAAGTATTCTATCACACTTCTGACTTGTGCCTTGTAGATGGTGGACAGGCTTTGGGGAGTCAGGAGGTGGGTTACTCACCAGAGAATTCCCAGCCTCTGACCTGCTCTTGTAGCCACAGTATTTATATGGCTGGTCCAGTTAAGTTTCTGATCAATGGTAACCCTAAGGATGTTGATAGTGGGGGATTCAGTGATGGTAGTGCTGTTGAATGTCAAGGGGAGATGGTTAGATTCACTCTTGTTGGAGATGGTCATTGCCTGGCACTTGTGTGGCACAAATGTTACTTTCCACATATCTGGCAGGCCTTGCTGCATTTCTACATGGACTGCTTCAGTATCTGAGGAGTTGTGAATGGTATTGAACATTGTGCAATCATCAATGAACATCACCACTTCCCACCTTATGATGGAGGGAAAGTCATTGCTAACGCAGCTGAATATGGTTGGGCCCAGGACACTACCCTGAGGAACTCCTGCAGTGACGTCCTGGGGCTTAGATGCTTGGCCTCCAACAATGACAACCATCTTACTTTGTACTCGGTATGACTCCGACCAGCGGAGAGTTTTCCCCCTGATTCCCATTGATTGCAATTTGGTTAGGGCTCCATGATGTGACACTCAGTCAAATGCTGCCTTGATGACAAGGGCAGTCGCTCTCACCTCACCTCTGGAATTCAGTTCTTTTGTCGATGTTTGTACCAAAGCCGATCTGGAGCCAAGAGATCCTGGTGGAATCCAAACTGAGCATCGGTAAGCAGCTTACCGCTGAGTAAGTGTTGCTTGATAACACTGACGATGACACCTTCCATCACTTTGCTGATGATCTTAATTTTTAATAGTCATGTGGGAAAATCATGCGTGCCTCAATCTTGGCAGGTGGTGGGGGGGGGGGGGGGGGGTGGGGGAGGGGTTTGCCTGACAGAGTAAATAAAGCGGAACTGCTTATAATGGCTGAAGGGTAACTAACTCAAGAGCATGGCCATCGAAAGTGATTGGCAAAGGAGTCAGAGGCGACATGAGGAAAAATGCTTTTACACAGCGAGTGGTTAGGATCTGGAATGCACTGCCTGATAGGTTGATGGGTACAAATTCTTTAGCAGCTTTCAAAAGGGGATTGGATAAATTCTTGAATCATGTAACGAGTGGTTAAGGTTTGGAATCCGCTGCCTGAGAACGTGGGGGAGGCAGGTTCAACTGAAGCATTCAAAAGGGAATTAGACAGTTATATGAAAAAGGAAGAATGTGCAGGGTTATGGAGAGAAGTCAGGGGAATAGAATTGAGGGAGTTGCTCTTTCCGAGAGCTGGTGCGGACACGATGGGCCGAATGGCCTCCTTCTGTGCTGTAACGATTCAGTGATTCTGTGATTGAAGGAGAAAACATTTGCTTGGATATAGGGAAACAGCAAGGGAGTGGGACTAACTTTTTTATGCAGCAAGTGATTAGGCTCAGGAATGCATTGGAATGGGTGGTGGAGGCAGATTCAATCATGGCTTTCAAAAGGGAATTGAATAAGCACCTGAAGTCAAAAATAAAAATTACAGAGCAACGGGGAAAGGGCAGTGGTGTGGGGTTAGCTAAATTGCTCTTGCAGAGAGCTGGCACAGCCTTAATGGGCTGAATGGACTCCTACTGTGCTATAACCATTCTATGATTCTATGGATAATTTACAAGGGATGCAGGGACTATTTCTAATAGCTTGCTGTGCAAAATTTCAGTCCGCCACATATCTGAAGCCTGGAAATTATGTGCAAACCGATTAGGAGACATAATCTTAAAATCAGAGCCAATACATTTAGGAGGGAAATCAGGATGCATTTTTTTCATGCACAGGGTAGCAGACACTTGAAATTCTCTCCCCAGAAGGCTGTGGCTAGTGGGACAATTGGAACTTGCAAGACTGAGATCGATGGATTTTTGTTAGGTAAGGGTGTCGAGGGATATGGAGCTTTGGTGGGTAAATGGATTTGTGTATAGATCAGCCACGATGTAATTGAATGGCAGAATACTTTGGAGGGCCTGAGTCGCTTACTGTTTGCCCTATGTTCCTCGAGTAAGAGATTCCTCCACTCTCCTGAGAATTATACTAATAAAGTTTCTACCTGACTCTAGCTTTGAGAGTGGCACCCTTAGCTGAACAAAGACCTGCATTGTTTTAACAAACATTCACTTTTTTCCATCATTTAGAATAAAAGAGAGAGAAGACGGATTTCTGTACGCCTTTCACGACGTTAGGATGTCTCAAAGCTCTTTACAGCAACTTGTAATAGAATGTGGTATACTGGACGTTGGATTGTTACTGGATAAAATAAGCTAATCATGTTGTGTACCTCATCACAGGAAGTGATGTAACACCACCTGTGTGGAACCTTCATGTACGGGCTTGGAAGATGTAAACCATTGTAGTAAGACATGTTTAATAAAGCTCCCATTTCTTTTAACTCATCTGATTCTTCGGATATTCTGTACTAACAGAGTTTAACAGTAAGCAGTATATTATATGGTAACAGTGGTGAAAACGCTAAGCAAGAATGATGGAAAAGTCCCTGCCTATACCAGAAAGTTTTAAAAAGTCGTGGGCCTGGTTGAAGGGTATTGAAGATTTGCCGGTTCTCACACCCTGTCAGGTCTAGCTATGAAACCGAGCAGTGAGCAGGTCAGCACGCTGTTGTATGTGATGGGTGACTGTGTGGATAATATTCTCGTAACGCAAAGTATTAACGAGGAGAAAGCTACCTACGATGAAGTGATCAAAGTGCTTGATACATATTTCAATTAGAGAAAAAATATCATCGTGGAACACGCCAATTTTAACAAATGCACACAGCGTCAAGGGGAAAGTGTGGATGCATTTATAAACGACTCATACAAACTTGCAGAAGGCTGTGGGTATGGTGGCTTGAAGGATGAGTTGATCAGAGATAGAATTGTTTTTGGAGTGTTTGATGATGCCTTGTCTGACCACTTGTCGTCAAGAGAAGATCAGACAGAAATTTTAAAGCTGAATTCCAACTCTGTTCACAGGACTAGGGGAGCTGAAGACAGCATACCATATAACTCTAAAAGGAAAAGAGGACTCATTATGGCAGACTTGTGAAAGCATCACAATGATTGCCAATGTAAAATAAAATGGAAGTCAGAGACTTAGGGGGAGAGGTAGTATAAGTGGTATACTGGACATTGGGTTGTTACTGGGTGAAATATGCTAATCATGCTGTATATCTCATCACAGGAAGTGAAGTAACACCAAATGTGTGGAACCCTCATGTACAGGCTAGGAAGATGTAAACCATAACAGTAAGATGTGTTTAATGAAGCTCCCATTTCTTTTAACCCATCTGACTCTTCAGATATTCTGTATTAGTTTAACAGTAAGCAAAATATTATGCAAATGAAGTACTGTAAGTGTAGTTACTGTTGTAATGGAGGAGATGCATTATAAACGAATAAATGAAGGGTTGGCGACAACCCAAATCTTTTGTGTCCGATAGCAGACCCTGAACAGTTTAGCTGGTCATTATCACATTGTGCTTTATGGGACCTTTCCATTGCTCAAATTGGCGTTTACTACATTACAAGAGTGACTACACTTCAAAATGTAATTCCTTGGCTGCAAAGCACTTTGGGACATCCTGATGTCATGAAAGACATTACAGAAATACAGGTTCTTTCTTCTTTCTTTCTCAGAAAATTCTACTGTATCTCACACCTTCATCTCTACACCTGACCTTGTATTCACCCTCATAAAATGTCTTAAGGTGAAAGTTTTGAGTGTATTTTAGTTTTAACCAAATTGACACTAAAGTGGTGGAGAAACCAAACAAACATGTCCTTCTACTGATTAACTTTTCTCTCATTCTGTATTTTGTCAATGGGCTGGACAAATTGCAACAGCAGATTTGCTGCCCTGCGGCAGTCTCCCCAAGAGGTCACAGGTCCTCAACTCCCTGAGGTTTTCCATACTGCTGTTAAGCCAGTCCCAGATCCTACTCAGTGCTGCTGTTTCATTTGGCAGCTTTGCTGTGCACTGCAAGTGGCAATTGCTGAGCTCTCAATAGTGTTTGCTGGATTAGGAATTTCCCCAAATGGCACAGAGCCAGCTTCCAAAGCAAAGCCACATAGCAATTGGAGCCAAGACTGGCAGTGTTACTACGTTTTGTGCCATTTCCTCCATGGATTTCTGGTCATCATTTTAGGTGTTCCCTCATGTGCATTAAAAATGGCTCTTGGACTGGCAGCTACTGACTGAGTTCATTTCTCCATTTTACAACTCTATTACTGGCATCCTTTTCAGCCCCTCCCCACACCCCATCCTCCTCTCTGCCTGTGATAGTGGGAACATTTTAGCTCAATCTGGGGGTTCAAATTACAAGTTTAATGCTGCCTATGTAGTGTACATTACCCCTTGCCCCATCCTCCACCACCACGACACCCCCCCCCCCCCCCCACTCCCCTCGCCCTGACTGCAGCTTGTTTTGTGTTGGTACTGTGCTCTTTTCACTAGCTGGAACACTGCTCACATTTGATTTCGCAGCTTCCTGGACTCCTCTACCATCAGGACCGCCCTGCTGTGACTCTGCTCTGGCACTCAATAACTCACTTCAAATTGAAGGAAACCAGTTCCAGCCTACAGTGCACATCATCCCCCCATCTACTACTGTGAACCTGTTGAGCTTCAGGACTATACTCAGTGCTCTGGTGGCTTCTTAGATTTACTTGGCTGCAGCATTGGGTGCTGGACAGAAATGTTCCTCCTCCTGGGACAAAGTCCATTTCTCTGCTGGCTTCTAGGCTTTACTGTGACCTCAACTGCCCCTGCTGCTTTCTACAGATGCTGTATTCTATCTTGGACTGCTTTCTTTCCATTAATTAATCTACTTTCATGGACTCGGTTTTTTTTCCTCCTCCACTGGGACTTTTCTCACTGTATACAAGGTTAGCTTTGACCTGCTCCTGCTGGGTTCTCATCCTGTTCTGGATTCTGCTCCCTCAATTGCTCAATGATGTCTGCTTTCCGCTTGCCTTCCATGGTCGCTGACTCCACTCATTCTTCAGAAACACTTTTGTCACCTTTTGCTGGACCAGCTCTTCAAACTCCGATTGCTGCTCTTGACCTTGAATGGTCCTCACCTGAGCTGTTGCTCAGACCAGTTCCTTCATCTGCACTGACACTGTGGACTTACCTTTCATCCTCCCTCTGCCTCTCTGGGATTTACTGCTCTTGTTCCTTGGGTTTCACTCTCTTGCTCCTTTCTTGCTCCTTTGCTGGTGTACCAGATTGCTCACACCTTCGACCACTCCCAACTCCACTTGACTCCTGGATCAACTCTCGACTCCCTTTTGGCCCTCTGTTTCCACTCCAGCAACCTCCGTGATACTCTCCCTCTTATACAACTCCTCGGTTCATTCTATCTTCTCAAGGTCTCTGAACCTGGGCATTGGCTTGTTGGTGCTCTAAGATGACTTTACTCTGTCTACATCAGCTTCATCTCACTATTGGTCCTCAGACTG
Organism: Heterodontus francisci; assembly: GCF_036365525.1. Taxonomy (NCBI): domain Eukaryota; kingdom Metazoa; phylum Chordata; class Chondrichthyes; order Heterodontiformes; family Heterodontidae; genus Heterodontus; species Heterodontus francisci. The sequence continues at coordinate 17,792,515 of NC_090387.1, read as the reverse complement.
CGAATTTGGACTCTGGGGAAATGTTAACTATGGAGAATGAGTGGAATTGCGTACGGTTGTTGGGGTTGGGGTGAGGGTTACTTGACCAAAAAATTGAAGCATGTGTGGAAGCTGGTTCCTAACTTCCGGTCTTTTCTCAGCCAGCTCAAGGCACAGGCAGCTAGTCGGCTCCCAGGAGGTAGGTTGCCATTTCAGATATGTTAATGAGTATAGAAACCTCGGATTTAACCTGCTTTGCAGATTTAACAGTGGCCGGCCGGATTTTCTGGGCCTCAGGAACCCGACAGCTCCACTGAGGCGAGGACAGCTTGGGAGAGCCCTCCTTGTGGGCCGAGAAGAGCAGGAGTGCTACTTCCCAGCCCCCAAACTCCCCACCATCAGACAACTGAACGTTATAAACCCCATCCCCCCCTCCCAGATCAGTCCCCCTGCCCCCAGGATCAGACCCACTCCACTCCAGGATTGTAGGTCAGAACCCCCAGTTTGGGACTCTGACACACACTTCCCCACTCCCCACTCTGGGATCGGCCCCACCAACCCCCTCCCCCAACCCCAGGGTCAGGCCTTGGACCTACCTGTGGCCTCTTCAGTGTTCCCTGTCTAACTGGAAGCCAAGCCTGTCAATCAGGCTGCCTTTGAGTGGGGAATCTGTTTGTGCCATCTCTCTCACACACACATGTTTGTGAGGGAAACCTGACTTCCGAGTTTCCCACATGCTGCTGGTCCTCAACCTGCCCGGTCCCAGCAGATCCCAATGTTAAAGTTCCCCCACTTTGTCTCCTTTCACAGAATCACAGAATTGTTACAGTGCAGAAGGAGGCCATTCGACACATTGTGTCCGCACCTGCTCTCCAAAAGAGCAATTCACTCAGTTCCATTCCCCCACCTTCTCCCTGTAACCCTGCACATTCTTCCTTTTCATAAAACAGTCTAATTCCCTTTTGAACCTGCCTCCATCACGCTCTCAGGCTGTGCATTCCAGACCTTAACACTCTCTGTGTGAAAAAGATTTTCCTCATGTTACTTTTGCTTCTCTTACCAAATACTTTAAATCTGTGCCCTCTTGTTCTCGATCCTTTCACGAGTGGCAACAGTTTCTCTCTGTGTACTCTGTCCAGAACTCTCATGATTTTGAATACCTCTGTCAAATCACCTCTCAGCTTTCTCTTATCCAAGGAAAACTGTCCCAACTTCTCCAATCTATCTTCATGACTGAAATTCCTCATCCCTGGAACCATTCTCGTGAATCTCTTCTGTACTCTCTCCAATGCCCTCATGTCTTTCCTCAAGTGCGGCACCCAGAACTGGATGCAATACTCCAGCTGAGGCCGCACTAGTGTTTATACAAGTTCAACATAACCTCCTTGCTCTTGTACTCTATGCCCCTATTAATAAAGCCCAGGATACTGTATGCTTTATTAACCCCTCTCAACCTGGCCTGCCACCTTCAATGACCCATGCACATATACACCCAGGTCCCTCTGCTCCTGCACCACCTTTAGAATTGTACCTTTTATTTTATATTATCTCTCCATGTTCTTCCTACCAAAATGAATCACTTCACATTTCTCTGCATTGAATTTCATCTGCCACCTGTCTGCCCATTCCACCAACTTGTTTATGTCCTTTTGGAGTTCTGCACAATGCTTCCATGTTTCGTATCATCTGCAAACTTTGAAATTGTGCCTTGTACACCGAGGTCTAGGTCATTTATATATATCAGGAAAAACAAGGGTCCCAACACTGACCCCTAGGGAACTCTCTACAAACCTTCCTCCAGCCCGAAAACATCCATTAACCACTTTTCTTTGTTTCCTGTCACTCAGCCAATTCCAAATCCATGTTGCTACTGTCCCTTTTATTCCACGACCTATAAGTTTGCTCTTTATCCTCTGCTTACGATCAGGACACATCTCTTCTAATGTCTTCCATTTCAATAGAACCTGAATTCCCTCTCTGCCCATTTGTGTGAACAATTTGCTTGCTGCTTAGGGCTCCAGCCAATTTTTTCTCTTAGGTCTTCTCAGGATCTCTCTCCTGCCTCTTCCTCTTCTAGTTATGTCACTTTCATTTCTTCCCTCTTGGGTATTTTGCCACCCGAGGCCTGTCCTAACCCCTCACTACTCCTCTTTTTTACTATTCTCCTGCCCCTGTCGCAGATTTGATTTCCCCCTGCCTTTAATAACCCTACAGCGACCCTCTGTGCCTCTTTTGGTATTCTCCGAAGGGACCGTCGAGGTTCCTCTTGCTGCCTCGTTACAAACAGCAACTCTCGCCAACCTTCCTACCCAGCTCATCCACCAGGGTCCAATCTCAACAACATGTGGAATTCCCTCCCTAAAACCCTCTGTGCTGCCACCCAGCACTCCTCCTTTAAAGCCCTCCTTAAAACTCACCTCTTTGACTAAGCTGGTGTTCACTGCTCTTTGTTTAGCTTGGTGTCCATTTTTGTCTGATTGCAACCTGTGAAGCGCCGTGGCGCATTTTTCTCCATTGAAAGTGGAGACATGGATATCACAGGGGCAGGAATGGATGTTGGATGTTCCGGGGTTTAGATGTTTCAAAAGCAATAGGGAGGGAGGGAAATGAGGTGGGGGAGTGGCATTGCTAATCAGGGATAGTATCACAGCTGCAGATAGGGAGGTTGTCGAGGAGGGTTTGTCTACTGAGTCATTATGGGTGGAAGTCAGAAACAGGAAAGGAGCAGTCACTTTGTTGGGAGTTTTCTATAGACCCCCCAATAGCAACAGAGACATGGAGGAACAGATTGGGAGGCAGATTTTGGAAAGGTGCAGAAGTAACAGGGTTGTTGTCATGGGTGACTTCAACTTCCCTAATATTGATTGGAACCTCCTTAGTGCAAAGAGTTTGGATGGAGCAGTTTTTGTCAGGTGTGTCCAGGAAGGTTTCCTGACTCTATATGTAGATAGGCCGACTAGAGGGGAGGCTATGTTGGATTTGGTGCTTGGCAACGGACCAGGCCAGGTGGCAGATCTATCGGTGGGAGAGCATTTCGGTGATAGTGATCACAACTCCCTGACCTTTACCATAGTCATGGAGAGGGACAGGAGCAGACGGGATGGGAAAATATTTAATTGGGGGAGGGGGAATTACAATGCTATTAGGCAGGAACTGGGGAGCATAAATTGGGAACAGATGTTCTCAGGGAAATGCATGACAGAAATGTGGAGGTTGTTTAGGGAGCACTTGCTGCGACTGCTGGATAGGTTTGTCCCGATGAGGCAGGGAAGGGATGGTAGGGTGAAGGAACCTTGGATGACAAGAGATGTGGAACAGCTAGTCAAGAGGAAGAAGAAAGCTTACTTAAGGTTGAGGAAGCAAGGATCAGACAGGGCTCTAGAGGGTTACAAGGTAGCCAGGAAGGAACTGAAGAATGGACTTAGGAGAGCTAGAAAGGGACATGAAAAAGTCTTGGCGGGTAGGATTAAGGAAAATCCCAAGGCGTTCTGCACTTATGTGAGGAACAAGAGGATGGCCAGAGTGAGGGTAGGGCCGATCAGGGATAGTGGAGGGAACTTGTGCCTGGAGTCGGAGGAGGTAGGGGAGGTCCTAAATGAATACTTTGCTTCAGTATTCACTAGTGAGAGGGACCTGGTCGTTTGTGAGGACAGCGTGGAACAGGCTGATATGCTGGAACAGGTTGAGGTTAAGAGGGAGGATGTGCTGGAAATTTTGAATGATATGAGGACAGATAAGTCCCCGGGGCCAGACGGGATATACCCAAGGATATTACGGGAAGCGAGGGAAGAGATTGCTGCGCCTTTGGCGATGATCCTTGCGTCTTCACTGTCCATCGGAGTAGTACCGGATGATTGGAGGGTGGCAAATGTTGTTCCCTTGTTCAAGAAAGGGAATAGGGATAACCCTGGGAATTATAGACCAGTCAGTCTTACGTTGGTAGTGGGCAAATTATTGGAGAGGATTCTGAGAGACAGGATTTATGATTATTTGGAAAAGCATGGTTTGATTAGAGACAGTCAGCATGGCTTTGTAAGGGGCAGGTCATGCCTCACAAGCCTCATTGAATTCTTTGAAGATGTGACAAAACACATTGATGAAGGAAGAGCAGTGGATGTGGTATATATGGATTTTAGCAAGGCGTTTGATAAGGTTCCCCATGGTAGGCTCATTCAGAAAGTAAGGAGGCATGGGATTCAGGGAAAGTTGGCTGTCTGGATACAAAATTGGCTGGCCCATAGAAGTCAGAGGGTGGTAGTAGATGGAAAGTATTCAGCATGGAGCTCGGTGACCAGTGGTGTTCCACAAGGATCTGTTCTGGGACCTCTGCTCTTTGTGATTTTTATAAATGACTTGGATGAGGAAGTGGAAGGCTGGGTTAGCAAGTTTGCTGATGACACGAAGGTTGCTGGAGTTGTGAATAGTGTGGAAGGCTGTTGTAGGTTGCAACGGGACATTGACAGGATGCAGAGCTGGGCTGAGAAGTGGCAGATGGAGTTCAACCTGGAAAAGTGTGAAGTGATTCATTTTGGAAGGTCGAATTTGAATGCGGAATACAGGCTTAAAGACAGGATTCTTGGTAGTGTGGAGGAACAGAGGGATCTTGGGGTCCATGTCCATAGATCGCTCAAAGTTGCCACCCACGTTGATAGGGTTGTTAAGAAGGCGTATGGTGTGTTGGCTTTCATTAACAGGGGGATTGAGTTTAAGAGCCGCGAGGTTATGTTGCAGCTCTATAAGGCCCTGGTTCGACCACACTTGGAATATTGTGTTCAGTTCTGGTTGCCTCATTATAGGAAGGATGTGGAAGCTTTAGAGAGGGTGCAGAGGAGATTTACCAGGATGCTGCCTGGACCGGAGGACATGTCCTATGAACAAAGATTGAGGGAGCTAGGGCTTTTCTCATTGGAGCGAAGAAGGATGAGAGGTGACTTGATAGAGGGGTACAAGATGATGAGAGGCATAGATAGAGTGGATAGTCAGAGACTTTTTCCCAGGGTGGAAAGGGCTATCACCAGGGGGCATAATTTTAAGGTGATTGGAAGAAGGTTTCGGGGAGATGTCAGAGGTAGGTTCTTTACACAGAGAGTGGTGGGTGCGTGGAATGCGCTGCCAGCGGTGGTAGTAGAAGCAGATACATTAGGGACATTTAAGCGACTCTTGGATAGGCACATGGATGATAGTAGAATGAAGGGTAGATAGTTAATTTTATCTTAGAGTAGGTTAAAGGTTCGGCACAACATCGTGGGCCGAAGGTTCTGTACTGTACTGTGCTGAACTGTTCTATGTTCTATGAAAGTGCTATATAAATGCCATTTGTTGTTGCTGTTATTGTTTTTGTTGTTGTTATTAGTAACTCAAGATCAAGATGCATCAGCTTCATTCTGCTTCACCTTTGCTCTCCTTTGGCTGTTAGAAGTGGTGGCATATTTTCTTCCAATGTGTCTTCAATAATATTGCAATTTTCATTTCTGTGCAGTATTGAGTACTCATTTGGACTTACAGGAACCTGTTCTTAACCTACTTTTTTTTGTAGAATTTGCATTTCCAGTTGCCGTTTGGTTTAGTTCATCAATGTCTTTTTCAATCTAGATATGCAGAGGCTTCTGGCTCCGAGTCACGTCAGTTGGCCATGTGTTCCCTTGATGGTTCAGTTAATTTTTATTGATGACCTTGAATCTCGGTTAAAGATTGGAATGTGAAAAGTACTCCTGTGCAGGGATGATGGGAAATGCCTCTAAAAAGCGTAGAGTAACTGTTCAAATCATTCATAGGAAAATAGTGTTCTAATTGGTCTGTCAAAGATGAATCAACCCAAATATTATTTTGCCTGTAATTATTTTAGATTACAAATTGATCAGTTATGAAATATAGAGCAGTGTGAAATTAACTGGAATGCATCACTTTTACTGTAAAAACCGTTTAGTTTTCTGGGAGCATGATCCCAAACCACTTACGAGATGCACCTTTTGTGTGTATAATTGTGGTGAGGCCAGCTTGGGGAAACACCATCTACATTCCTAAGTTTGTTGCCTGCACCATGGTTGGGAATTTACTAGGGGGTCATACCTGCTGCTGCAAATGCATGCAGTTCTGTAGTATTGTTGTATTTTTTACAAAAACCTGAGTCAGGAGTTAAATTTAAGTGCAAGAGAGAGAAGGTATTAATTTCCCTTCCGGTTTCATGAGCTCGTTGTGTTGAAGCGATTACAGGAAGAATATAAATGAGCATGATGCAGCATCAAAATACAGAGGAAATATAATAAATAGACTTTGTTTATTTTAAGGAACTACCAAAACAAGGAAAACCAAGAATGTGGAAGAGGAACTATCTTCATTGTATGAATGATGATTATTGGGCTGACAGTGTTAGGGTCAAAGCAAGCAGTTCTTGTCAGCACTTGAAGCTGGTTTAGAAACAGAATTTGCAGTGAGCACCGTCTTGTTCATAGCACTGGGAGTGACATCTGCTCTTATCCTCTGACGGTGTTTGGCATATTTTAATATACCAGTAGTGTTACTGCAAACCCCAGGCTGCCCATCTCATTGGATTATATAAGTGAGGTAACTGCAGTTTGTTTAAGGAAACAGATTGACGTTTTCTGTTTTCCCAAGACTATGGCAAGGAGCCAAACTCTCCGGGATCTTGCAGGGCTTCCCAGTTTTGTGGAAGTAACAGATTGCCTGTACATTGAGATACATAGGCATCCATAGAATAAGATTCACTTCCTGAATTGGATCCCTGAATTGGAAAAGAGTTGTGTTCTGTCAATATGCCTATAGCCCATCCTTATATTTGCTGATTTCTAAGGATTGTGTTCATTTCATTACAACCATGGGCTTATGCAGCTCACTGTTGGGTTAGTTTGTCCTATGGTGAGTCAATTTATATCTTTGAATGCAATCAGGTTAAACCATTTCATTAAATTTGATTATTGTTGTATTGTTGATTATGAAATAAAAACATTGCTGGTGACTTTAAGAGTTTCATCCCAATCTCGTGTCAATAAAATACAAAAGCAACCGAATATGCTTGGGTAATGCAATGTGTTAACTATGGTTTACATTGTGATTGTCTCTATGTCAGCTGTGGCCAAGTGCTAGCAAACTTGCCTCTGAATCAGAAAGTCATGAGTTCACTCTGCACTCTAGTACGTCAGAAAATGTCAGTGCAGTACTGCGAAAGTGTTGCGTTTTTGGAGGTGCCGTCTTTTAGATGAAACTCTCAGCCAAGATCTTGTCTGCTTTTTTAGGTGGATGTATAAAATTCCATGGTACATTTGAATAGTATAATGTAATCATAATAGAATAGTACTGAAGAATAGAGTATCTTTTTGGTGTAATTTATTTTATTCATTCACAGGATAGCATTTATTACCCTTGAGAAGGTGGTGGTGAGCCATCTTCTTGAACTGCTATAACACTTTCACAGTGCTGTTAGGGAGGGAGTTCCAGGTTTTAGACCCAACAACAATGGTGGTATGGTGATATAATTCCAAGTCAGGATAGTGTGTGGCTTGGAGGGGAACTTGCAGGTGGTGGTGTTCCCAAGTGCCTGTGACCTTTGAACTTCAAGATGGTAGAGATCACTGGTTTGGAACATTCAACTGAAGAAGCCGTGGTGGGTTTCTGCAGTGCACCTCTTCAATGGTACACACTGCAGCCATGCTGTGCTCGTGGTGGAGGGAGTGAATGTTTAAGGTGGTGGATAGGGTGCCAATCAAGCTTATCCTGGTTAGTGTCAAACTTCTTGAGTGTTGTTGGAGCTGCACTCATCCAGGCAAGTGGAGAGTATTCCATCACACACCTGACTTGTAGATAGTGGAAAGGCTTTGGGGAGTTAAGACGTAAGTCACTTGCCACAGAATTCCCAGCCTCTGACTTGCTCTTGTAGTCACAGTATTTATGTGGCTGTTTCCAGCTAACTTTCTGGTCAATGGTGGCCCCAGGTCACTGATGGTGAGTATTTGGTGATGGCAATGCCGTTGAATGTCAACGTGTGGTGGTCAGGTACTCTCTTATTGGAAATAATCATTTCCTGTCACTTACGTGGTGCAAATGTTACTTGCCATTTATCAGCTCAAGCCTGAATGTTGCTCAGGTCCTGCTGCATGCAGGCACCACTGCTTCATTATCTGAGGAGCTGCGAATGCAATAATCAGTAAGCATCTCCACTTCTGACCTTCTGATGGAGGGAAGGTCATTGATGGAGCAGCTAAAGATGATTGGGACTAGGACACTGCCCTGATGAACTCCTACAGCGATATCCTGGGGCTGAGATGATTGGTCTTCAACAACCACAACCATCTTCCTTTGTGCTAGGTATGACTCCAGCCAGTGGAGAGTTTCCCCCCTGATTCCTATTGATTTCAATTTTACAAGGACTCCTTGATGCCATATTCGGTCAAATGCTGCCTTGATGTCAAGGGCAGTCACTCTCACCTCACGTCTTGAATTCAGCTCTTTGTCTATGTTTGGACCAAGGCTGTAATGAGGTCTGAAGCCAAGTGGTCCTGGCAGAACCCAAACTGGGCATCAGTGAGCAGGTTATGGCTGAGTAAGTTCCGCTTGATAGCACTACCGACAACACCTTCAGTCACTTTGCTGATGACTGGGAGGAGACTGATGGGGTGGTGATTGGCTTGATTGGATTTGTCCTGTATTTTGTGAACAGGACATACCTGGGCAATTTTACAGTTTGTTGGATAGATGCCAGTATTGTAGCTGTACTGGTACAGTTTGGTAGGGGCATGGCTAATTCTGGAGCACAAATTTTCAGCACTACAGTCAGGATGTTGGTGGGGTCTATAGTCTTTGCTGTATCCAGTATGCCCAGTTGTTTCTTGATATCATGTTGAGTGAATTGAATTGGCTTAAGGCTGGCATCTGTGATGGTGGGGACCTCAGGAGAAGGCCATGATGGATCATCCAATTGGTACTTCTGGCTGAAACGGGTTGCATATGCTTCAGCCTTGTCTTTTTCACTCACGTGCTGGGCTGCAGCATCATTAAGGATGGGGAGGTCAGACTGACCGAGGTCAGACTGACCGGCCTACACTTATTTAGCCTATCCCTAGCACCTTTTTTAAACAATGGTACAACGTTCGCAGACCTCCAGTCGTCTGGTGCCTCACCTGTATCTGGTGAGGATTTGAAGATGATCCTCAGCGCATCTGCTATTTCCTTCCTGGCTTCCTTTAACAATCTGAGATGCAATCCATCTGACCCTGGCAATTTGCCCACTTTCAAGGATGTCAGACCCTCTAGTACTTCTTCTCTCATTATGCTTTTCATATCTAATATCCTCCTCTTTAACTACAATGTCTGCATCAACCCTCTCCTTTATGAAGACAGAGACAAAAAATTAAACCATCCCCAACAGCACTAGTAAACCTTCCTGCAAGGATATTTGTCCCAGTTCTGTTCAGATGCAGACCGTCCGGCTTGTACAGGTCCCACCTTCCCCAGAACCGGTCCCAATGCCCCAGAAATCTGAAGCCCTCCCTCCTGCACCATCTCTCCAGCCACACATTCATCTGGTGTATTTTCCTATTTCTGTACTCACTAGCATGTGGTCTTGGGAGTAATCCGGTGATTACTACCTTTGAGGTCCTGCTTGATAATCTCGTTCCTTAACTCAGCTTGCAGGACCTCATCCCTCTTTCTTCCTATATCATTGATATCTGTGTGGACAACGACCTCTGGCTGTGCACCCTCGCCCTCCAGAATGCTGCGTAGCCGCTCGGTGATATCCATGACCCTTGCACCAGGGAGGCAACATACCATCCTGGAATCACATCTGCGACCAATGAAACGTCTATCTGTTCCCCTAACTATAGAATCCCTTATCGCTATTGCTCTCTTGTCCTTTCTGCTCCCTCCCTGCACAGCTGAGCCACCCATGGTACTCTGGTCATGACTCTTGCTGCACTCTCTAGAGGAACCCTCTCTCCCATTGGTACTCAGAACTGAATACTGGTTAGAAAGTGGGATGCCCTCCAGGGACTCCTACACTACCTGCCTTGACCTTTTTGTCTGTCTGTCAGCCACTCAGTCCCTCTGAAATAAAAACAAGAAATGCTGGAACCACTCAGCAGGTCTGGCAGCATCTGTGAAAAGAGAAGCAGAGTTAACGTTTTGGGTCAGTGTCCCTCTGCCTGTGCTCTCTTAAGCTCCGAGGTGACTACCTCCTGAAATGTGCTATCTACGTAGTTCTCTGCCTCGCGGATGCACCACAGTGACTCCAGCTGCTGCTCGAGTTCTGAAACGCGGATCTCAAGCTTCTGCAGCCGGTGACACTTCCTGCAGATCTGTTTGTCAAGGACATATGGTGCATCCACGACTTCCCACATACCACTGGAGGCACAATCTGCTTGGCCGAACTGCCCTGCCATTACTTAGCTTTACAAACTAATTATTGCTCGTATAATAAGTGGAATAACTTACCAGTTACTTGCCAATCAGCTTCTTCCCCTGTACCGTGGAGGCTGAAAAGGCAGAAAAGAAAAGACAGCAAAGAGCACCTCTTTCCCCTAGTCAGTGAAATCCCTCGCACACAACTCACAGCCTCACTCTTTGTCCAAACAGCACTATTCTAAATTAGTAATTATTAATAAATTACACTAATTAAAAACTTTAGTAGTGCTAACCTTATCACTTACAAGGTGTCTCTGATTTTTAAAGATATTTAAAGGCAATAACAGCTGTAACGTACCAACCAATCAGCTTATAGATTTCCCACCCTTTGCTCCTCAGGTAAATAAGGGCCCCGAGCCCCGCTCTTTCTTTATACAGCTCCCATTCCAGATCTGCCTCCTCCCAAAACCGCCGCCAACTGCTGCTGCTTCACTCCCCATGTAAGTCCTCATGGTGTCCAGAGTCAATGTTAAGGACACCCAGGGCCACTTCCTCCTGACTGTGTACCGCTGTGCCACCACCTGTGGTAGGACTGTCCTGCTGGTGGGACAGGACATGCCCAGGGATGGTGATGGAGGAGTCTGGGAAATTGGCTGAAAGGTATGGTTTGGTGAGTATGACTGTGTCAGGCTATTGCTTGACTAGTCCATGGGACAGCTCTCCCAGTTTTGTCACACATCCCCAGACGTTAGGGAGGAGGACTTGGCAGGGTTGACTGGGCTGAATGTACCTTTACCATTTCCAGTGCCTGGGTCAATGCCAGTTGGTCCGTCTGTTTTTTTTAAAATTATAGTTTCTCGTAACGGTTTGATACAACTGAATGGCTTGCTAGGCCATTTCATAGGGGCAATTAAGAGTTAACCACATTGCATTGGGTCTGGAATCACATATAGGTCAGAGTGTGTAAGGATAGCAGATTTCTTTCCCTCAAGAATATTAGTGAAGCAGCTGTTTTTTTTATGACAATGCAGTAGTTTCATTATCATGATTACTGATACTTGCTTTTTATTCCAGAATTATTTAATTAACCAAATTTAAAATCCCCAGCTGCCATGGCGTGATTTGAACTCATGTCTCCAGATCATTTGTTCAAAATAACTGGTTCTTCTCTATTCCACCAATTAAATATTATGTTCGTTTTTGTGAGACCCTGATTTTTGAATTGACTGTCACTTTATTGTTACAGGGATTTTGTTTTTGTATTAAAACTTAGGATTCTATGTGTTTTAAAAAACTGAAAAAGGATTTCAGTGGACATTGAGACATCTGAACTTTATGGATGTTTTGAAAGGAAGTTCAACAGGAGCTGAATTTGTAAACAAGGACAGGAAAGCAGGTAATTTCAAGGAAACCAGTGAGGGGTTTAACCTCAGAGCTACTCTTTGAGTGACAAGAGAGAGAAGTTTCAGTTTCAGTTTTGAACTTTAAAAAGCCAGTGGGTTTGGACAAAAAGCAGGCATTTGAAATTTGATTCTGACCTTCCTGGAGATCAGAAGGAAACCCATAAAAATTATTACTTCTCTGTAAAGAATCCCTGCATCAAGAGTGGTACTGTTGCCTCCTGCATTTTTACGAAACCCTGAATGCTTGCAGAGATCTTGTCTCTTTAAAAAGGACTTTTGCATCAAATGTGTAACAGAGAACTGACACCTGTTGCTACACCCCTGATGGAAGACCTATGTGAAGGCTGCTGCAGTTGAATTTCCTTGACCGCCTACCTATCATAGACTGTTCATCAACCTCGTCTAGAAATACTTCGGGTGACATCCAACTATTTGACTTTTGGACACCTTGCCTAACCGAAGCTCTTCCTTCCAGATCATGACAGACTAAGTTATTTTATTATTCCTTTCATTCCTATGAAACAGCTGTAAACCAAAATCCTTTCTTTCCTGAACTAAAAGCAAAGTACTGCAGATGCTGGAAATCTGAAATAAAAACAAGAAACGCTGGAAATACTCAGCAGGTCTGGCAGCATCTGTGGAGAGAGAAGCAGAGTTAACGTTTCAGGTCAGTGACCCTTCTTCAGAACTGTTGGAGGGAAGAGCAGAACTACTTCAAGGTAGGCATTCCTGGAAGAGAAATGACAGGGAATTAAACACTAAAATAAAAGCAAAATACTGTGGATGCTGGAAATCTGAAATAAAAACAAGAAACGCTGGAAATACTGAAGAAGGGTCACTGACCTGAAACATTAACTCTGCTTCTCTCTCCACAGATGCTGCCAGAACTGCTGAGTATTTCTGGCATTTCTTGTTTTCCTTTCTTTCCTGGTAAACTGTTTTTTTTTTGGATGTATGTGTGTGTGCATGAGGGCTAGGGAAATAAGGAGATTTAAAATCTGAATTTGTATGTAGATCTATTTCATTATTGGTTAAGACTCGGTTTTATAATAAATAGTTAATTTTGTTATTGATTAAAGAAACCTGGCTGGTGTGCTTTATTTTAAGGAAAAATAGAGTATCTAATTGGCTGTTTTAGGTAAGTGGGAAAATTTATTGATATGCTATGACCCATGGAGAAGTGAGACTGAATTAACAGTGCACTCCTCCCGCCTCAATTGTAACATTATGTACAGAACAACAGTGACTGCTATAAAGCACTTTGGAACATCCAAAGTACATAAAAATTGTTACATAAATTCCATTGAGTCACATAAAATCTACAGCTCCAACAATAAGTGCAAGGAACTCATGGACCTCTTTGTCACTAAGATTGAGATCATCCGATTAGCTACCCCAATGCATTCCTCCCTTCCACTAGCTCATCTGGTCAAACTTCCTCTAATGCTCCATCCTGCCCTAGCTCTGAACTCGCATCTTTCTTTAGTTTCTCTCCTGTCTCCCCTCATGCCGTCTCCGAGCTCATCTTGTCCTTGAGAACAACCTCCTGCTTCCTCAATCCTGTTCCCAATAAACTGCTGATCATCCAAATTCCCCTCCTAGTCCCCATGTTAGCTGATGTTGTTAATGGTTATCTCGCTTCAGGTGTTGTCCCTCTCTCCTTTAAATCTGCCGTCATCATCCCCTCCTCAAAAAAAACCAACCTGCGACCCCACTGTCCTTACAAACTACCATCCCATCTCCACCCTTTCCTTTCCAAAGACCTTGAAATGTTGTCGCCTCTTGGAACTCCATGTTTGAATCCCTCTAATCGGGTTTCCACCCCGTCACCGTATCAAAACAACTCTTAGCAAAATCACAAATGACATCTCATGTGATTGTGAAAAAGGTAAACTTTCCCTCCTCGTCCTTCATAACCTGTCTGCAGCCTTTGACGCAGTTGACCACACCCCTCCACCACCATCCAGCTGGGTGGGCCTGCTCTCACCTGATTCCATTCTTATTTATCTAATCATAGCCAAAGTATCACTTGCAATGGTTCTCTTCCCACTCCCGCACCTTTACCTCTGATGACCCCAAGGATCTATTCTTGGCTCGCTCCTATTTTGTGTCTACGTGCTGCCCCTTGGCAACATCATCTGAGAGCACAGCATTAGTTTTCACATGTATGCTGATGACACCCAGCTCTACCTCACCACCACCTCTCTCGACTCCTTCACTTTTGCTAAATTATCAGACTACTTATCCAACATCAAGAACTGGATGAGCAGAAATTTCCTCCAATTAAATATTGGAAAGACTGAAGCCATTGTTTTCAGTCTCTGCTCCAAACACCGTTCCCCAGCTACCAACTCCATCCATCTCCCTGGCAGCAGTCTGAGACTAAACTAGTCTGTTCTCAATCTTGGTGTCATATTTGACTGAGAGATACTCAGAGATGACTCAGATACTCACACTACCACTAGGACCGCCTATTTCCACCTCCATAATATCGTCTGACTTTGCCCCATCTCAGCTCATCTGCTGCTGAAACCCTCACCAATGTTTCTCTTCCCTCTTGACTTGACTATTCCAATGCACACCTGGCTGGTCTTCCACATTCTAATTTCCGTAAACTTGAGGTCATCCAAAACTCTGCTCCCATGTCTTATTTCACACCAAGTTCACCTATCACCCCTGTGCTCGCCTACCTACATTGGCTCCTGGTTAAGCAAGGTTTTGATTTTAAAATATTCATCCTTGTTTTCAAATCCCTCCATAGCCTCAGCCCTCCTTATCTCTGTAATCTCTTCCAGCCCCACAACCGTATGAGATATCTGCACTCATTTAATACTGGCCTTTTGGGCATCCCTGATTTTAATCGCTCCGCCATTGGTGGCAGTGCCTTCAGCTTCCTCGGCCCTAAGCTCTGGAATTCACTCCCTAAACCTTGCCTTCCTCCTTTAAGCCACTCCTTAAAACCTACTTCTCTGACAAAACTTTGACAAAGATCCTCTTATGTGGCTCAGTGTCATATTTTGCTTTATAATGCGCCTATGTGGTGCCTTGGAATGTTTTATTACATTAAAGGTGCTATATAAATATAAATTGTTGTTGTTGTAGCTCAGAAACAAGACTTTCAGCCTAACTGGCCTATGCAGTGGTTATACTCCACACGAGCATCATGGATGGCTGAGCGGTACAGGGAGGAAGGAGGAAGATCAGGAATGCAATAATAATCGGGGATTCAATAGTTAGGGGAACAGAAACATGCTTCTGTGCCTCAGATGTAACTCCAGGTATGCTGCCTCCCTGATGCCTGGGTCTAGGACCTCACTGAGCAGCTGCAGAACATTCTGAAGAGGGAGGGTATACAGCCAGAGGGTGTGGTCCATGTCGGTACAAATGAAAAAGGGAAAGAGGGATGAGGTCTTGCAGGCAAATTTTAGGGCGCTAGCAAAGAGATTAATGAACAAGACCCCAAATTTAGCAATCTCCAGATTGCTCCCAGAGCCACACGCTAGTGAGTACAGAAATAGGAAGATAGGTCAGATGGATGTGTGGCTGGAGAGATGGTGCAGGAGGAAAGGCTTTAGATT
The DNA here is from genome assembly GCF_036365525.1 of Heterodontus francisci. Lineage (NCBI taxonomy): Eukaryota > Metazoa > Chordata > Chondrichthyes > Heterodontiformes > Heterodontidae > Heterodontus > Heterodontus francisci. The sequence continues at coordinate 17,777,199 of NC_090387.1, read as the reverse complement.
CCTGAGACATTAGGACCAGTTTTGTGGGAGATGGGACGTGCACAGGTCGGATGGGTTGCATCTCTGTAGAAGTGGGGCCAATGTCCTCACGGGGAGGTTCATTGGTGCTGTGAGGGAATTTGTTAACCAATTTGGTATGGGGATGGGAACCAGGATGTAGCATTAAAAAGGAGAAACAAGGTGTACAAAGGTTTGCGAAGATAGATAGCACTAGAGTAAGAAATATTATGGTATTAGGTGGGATCGGATTAAAAGAGAATACAAGAAGGTTTAAGATACAAAAGAAAAATACAGCCTATGCTGAAAATCTGAAAGAGAAACAGAAAATGCTGGAAATACTCAGGTGAGGCAGCATCTGTGAAGAGAACAGCAGAGTTAACGTTTCAGGTCAATGACCTTTCATCAGAAGGTTTAAGATATGTTTACAGTGCAAGTATGTAAATGCATGAAGCGTGGTAAATAAGGTTGGTGAGCTGCAGTTGCAAATAGCCACATGGGAATATGATGTTGCGATGATAATGGAGACCTGGATCCAATAAGAGCAGAGTTGGGTACGAAGTATTCCTGGATATAAGGTGTTCAGGAAAGATAAGGAAGGAAAGGAAGGAGAAGGCGTGGCAATATTGATTAAGGAGAACATTACAGTGCTGGAGAGGCCAAGGGCAGAATCTATTTGGTTAGAGTTAAGAAATATTAGAGATACCATTCCACTACTGGGTATTATTCTATAGCCATCAACTAGTGGGAAGGATATAGAGGAACAAATTTGCAGAAAAATTATGGAGAGGTACAGTAGTGATAATGGGGAATGTCAATTAGAATCATAGAATGGTTACAGCATGGAGGAGGGCATTCGGCCCATCATGTTTGTGCCAGCTCTCTGTAAGAGCAACTCACCCACTCCCACTCCCCCGTTCTTTCCCTGTAGACCTGCACATTTTTTTCTCTTCAGGTGCTTATCCAATTCCCTTTTGAAAGCCATGATTGAATCTGTGTCCACCACACTCTCGGGCTGTGCATTCCAGATTCTAACCATTCACTGCGTAAAAAAGGTTTTCCTCATGTCGCTATTGCTTCTTTTGCCATTCACCTTAAATCAGTGTCCTCTAGTTCTTAAACCTTCCACTAATGGGAATGGTTTCTCTCTATCTGTACTGTCCAGACCCTTCATGAACTTTCTCTTCTCTAAAGAGAACAACACCAGCTTCTCCAATCTATCCATGTAACTGAAGTCTCTCATTCTTGGAACCATTTGTGTAAATCTTTTCAGCACTCGCTCTAAAGCCTTCCTAAAGTGAGGAGTCCAGAGTTGGACACAATGCTCCAGTTATCCTAATATAGACTGGGATAGTAACAGTGTAAAGGGCAGAGAGGGGGAAGAATTTCTGAACTGTGTTAAGGAGAACTTTCTTGATCAGTACATTTCTGGCCCAATGAGGATGGAGGCTTTGCTGGATCTGGTTCTAAAGAGGAGATGTTTTGGGTACAGTCTAGTTACATTTCCACAATGGGAAAAGGTAGGGAAACCAAAACCAGAGCTCCCTGCGTGACGAAAGAGATAGAAGAGTAAGATGAAGCAGAGTTAGGGGACCTATGACAGATGTCAGACTGATAATACAAGTGAGAACCAGGCTGACTATAGAAAGTTCTGAGGGGAAGTGAAAAGGGAAATAAGAGGGAGAAAGAGAGAGTATGAGAATAGACTAGCAGCTAATATAAAAGCGAATCCAAAAGTCTTCTATAGATTGTAAAAGGGTAGTAAGAGGAGGTGTGGGGCTGATTAGGGACCAAAAACATATGTATGGAGACAGAGGGCATGGCTGATGCTCTAGCCATAGTCCCCAAAGAACCATAGGGATATCGCAAGGCAAAGAAGTAGGCCTCCAGGAGCTACTACAACCAGTATAGGGATTGAACCCACACTGTCGGTGTTTTTCTGCATCACACTCTAGCTGTCTCGTCAGCTGAGCTAATTGACTCCAATGACTGAGGTACTAAATGATGATTTTGCATCTCTCTTTACCAAGGGTCACACTAAAAGAGGAGGTAGTTGAGATACTGGATGGGCTAAAATTTGATAAAGAGGGGAAAGGCTGGCTGTACTTAAAGCTTATAATTCACCAGGTCTGGATGGAATGCATCCTCAGTTACTGAGGGAAATAAGGGTGAAAATAGCGGAGGCTCTGACCATAATCTTCCAACCCTCCTTTGATACTGGGGTGGTGCCAAGGACTGGAGAATTGCAAATGTTACACCCTTGTTCAAAAAAGGATGCAAGGATAAACTCAGAAATTACAGGCCAGTGGGTTTAACCTTGGTGGTGAGAAAGCTTTTAGATACGATAATCTGGAACAAAATTAACAGTCACTTAGACAAGTGTGGATTAATTAAGGGAAGCCAGCACAGATTTATTGATGGCAAATCATGTTTAACTAACTTGATTGAGATTTTTGATGAGGCAACAGAAAGGGTTGATGAGGGTAATGCAGTTGCTGTGGTGTATATGGATTTCCAAAAGGCTTTTGATAAAGTACCACATAACAGGCTTGTAACGAAATTTGAAGCCCATGGGCCAGTGGCAGCATGGATACAAAATTGTCTAAAGGACAGGAAGCAGTGTAGTGGTGAATGGTTGTTTTTCAGACTGGAGAAAGGTATACTGTGGTGTTCCCCAAGGGTGGGTATTAGGACCACTGCTTTTCATGATATATATTAATAACTTGGATTTGGGTGTACAATTTCAAAATTTGCAGAAGACAAAAGTCTTGTAAGTGTAGTGAATAGTGAGAAGGATAGTAATAGACTTAAAGAGGGCATAGACAAGCTTGTTGAATGGGCGATCATGTGGCAGATGAAATTTAATGCAGGAGAAGGGCAAAGTGATACATTTTGGTAGGAAAAAAGAAGAGAGGCAATATAAGCTAAAGGGTACAATTCTAAAGGACTGCAGGAACAGAGACATGGGATAAATGGGCACAAAAGGTTTCAGGTTGGCAGGGCAGGTTGAGGAAGCGTTTAAAAAACAAACAAGATCCTGGGCTTTATAAATAGAGGCATAGAATACAGAAGTAAGGAAGTTATGCAGAACCTTTATAAAAGACTGGTTCAGCCTCAATTGGAGTATTGTGTCCAGTTCTGTGCACCACGCTTTAGGAAGGATGTGAAGGCTTTAGAGAGAGTGCAGAAAAGATTTACGAGAATGATTCCAGGGATGAGGGATTTCAGTTACGCGGATAGATTGGAAAAGCTGGGATTGTTCTCTGTAGAGAAGAGATGGTTGAGAGGAGATTTGATAGAGGTGTTCAAAATCATGAGGATCATGAGGAGTCCAGTAGATAGAGAGAAACGGTTCCCATTGGTGGAAGGTTCGGGAACCAGAGAACACAGATTTAAGGTGATTGGCAAAAGAACCAAAGAAATGAAGAAATGCTTTATACATAGTGAGTGGTTCCGATCTGGAATGCACTGCCTGAGAGTGTGGTGGAGGCAAATTCAATTGTGGCTTTCGAAAGGGAAATTAATAAGTACTTGAAGGGAAAAAAAAATTGCAGGGCTGCAGGGAAAGAGCTGGGGCATGGGACTAGCTGGATTGCTCTTGCAGAGAGCCGGAATGGACTCAACAGACCAAATGGCCTCCTTCTGTGCTGCAACCATTCCATGATTCTATACACCTTCTTCCACTCGAATTACCTCTTCCCATGCAGCTGCTGTATCTCTCTATTCCCTTTCCTCTCATGTGTGCATCAAGCCTCCCATTGAATGTGTCCATGCTATCTCCTTCAGGAGGCAGCAAGTTCCATATTCTTTCCACTTTTGATAGAAATTCTCCTTAAATTCTTTATTTGCACATCAGTGGCGATCTGATATTTATTTCCTCTTGTTCTGCACTTAGACACAAGTGGAAACAATTTCGCCACATCCACATTATTGAACCCTTTTGTACTTTTGATGCCTGTTTCTGGTTTCCTCAGATTTCTCTTCTCCAGAGAGAGGGGCCCCAGCCTGCTCAATCTTTCCCTGATAGTTGCATCCTCTCAATTCTAGTAACATGCTTGTCAACCTTTGTTCCCTTTCCTCCAGTGCATGAATGCCTAAACCAAGGTTTTGCATAAATTTAACATTAACTCCCTGCTTTTGTATTCTATTCCTCTACAAATGAACCTCAGTACTTTGATTTCACTTTTTATAGCCTTATCAACTTACGTTACTGCTTTTATCAATTTATGTATCTGTATTCCGAATTCTGTTTGCTCCTCTACTTACTTTAGTTTCTTACTAAAATAAATGGTCTCATTAATACTCTTACCAAAATGAATAATGTCACATTTAGCTACATTACATTTCTTTTGCTATGGTATATTATGTGCTTCTTTCTCTGCTGTGTGCCTACATTAGGTCTGTATTCTTCTGTTTGTGTACATAATGGTGTATTATCTTCTCAATGTGTACACAATGCTCTGCGCTCTCCTGTTGTGCAATAGAAGACAGAAGGTGCAAAAAAAATGATGAAAAGAATATTTTCAATTGGATGCAGGCTTACCTTTGTTTTTGAAGCTGTGTCTGTAGATTCAACCTCAGGCCCAGTCATCCACTTTTGTAACATCCATTGCGAGGCAACTGGGCTGTGGTCAGTTGGCATTAGGCACTCCTCGGAATTTGGCTCACCTCCTGTGACCTTGAATGTGTTGCAGATCTGTCTCCAGCTTAGCATTTCATATCCACACAGCTTTTTGCTACACTGCTCCAGAGTTGTCTTCACATCAGTGATGGTATTTAACACATTTGCGACACATACCATATTTGTCTGTTTAATATTTTTGTCTTAGTTTCACAAATTCCATGATGTTTCACAAATTTGGTGCCAGTATATGATTCTTCCCTATTATTCAACCTCTCTTTACCCCAGCCTTTCTTGGCTTTTACAATGTTTTCCTTTGGCATATGTACACCCAGAAATGCACATTTATACTAATACCCATTTATTTGCATTCCTTGTAGCTATGACTAGTATTTTGATTCTGATTTGCATGGAATTTTGCATACACTTGCAAAATATGAACAATAAGGTTTGACTTTACCCAAATAAATGAAAGCAAAATACTGCGGATGCTGGAAATCTGAAATAAAAACAAGAAATGCTGGAACCACTCAGCATTTCTGGCAGCATCTGTGGAAAGAGAAGCAGAGTTAACGTTTCGGGTCAGTGACCCTTCATCGGCTTTACCCAAGTTGTTTCTACAATGTGTTATGGTCAAGTGAGGAGGGGTTGAAGGGCTTCCCTCTTTTCGAAACATAGAAACATAGAAAATAGGAGCAGGAGTAGGCCATTTGGCCCTTTGAGCCTGCTCCACCATTCATTATGATCATGGCTGATCATCCAACTCAGTAACCTGTTCCTGCTTTCGCCCCATACCCTTTGATCCCTTTAGACCCAAGAGCTATATCTAACTCCTTCGTGAAAACATACAATGTTTTGGCCTCAACTGTTTTCTGTGGCAGCGAATTCCACAGCTCACCACACTCTGGGTGAAGAAATTTCTCCTCATCTCAGTCCTGAAAGGTTTACCCCGTATCCTTAGACTATGGCCCCTTGGTTCTGGATTCCCCCACCATTGGGAAAATCCTTCCTGCATCTACCCTGCCAAGTCCTGTTAGAATTTTATAGGTTTCTATGAGATCCCCCCTCACTCTTCTGAACTCCAGCGAATATGATCCTAACCGACTCAATCTCTCCTCATACGTCAGTCCCACCATCCCAGGAATCAGTAATCTGGTAAACCTTCTCTGCACTCCCTCTATAGCAAGAACATCCTTCCTCAGATAAGGAGAGTGGGGGTTTCAATTACTAGAGGACACGAGTTCAAAGTGAAAGGGGAAAAGTTTAGGGGGGATATGCGTGGAAAGTTCTTTACGCAGAGGGTGGTGGGCACCTGGAACGCATTGCCAGCGGAGGTGGTAGATGCGGGCACGATGGAGTCTTTTAAGATGTATCTAGACAGATACATGAATGGGCAGGAAGAAAAGAGATACAGAACCTTAGAAAATAGGCGACATGTTTAGAGAGAGGATCTGGATCGGCGCAGGCTTGGAGGGCCGAAGGGCCTGTTCCTGTGCTGTAATTATCTTTGTTCTTTGTTCTTTGTTCTTTTGAGACCAAAACTGCACACAATATTCCAGGTGTGGCCTCACCAAGGCCCTGTATAATTGCAGCAAGACATCCCTGCTCCTGTACTCGAATGCTCTCGCTATGAAGGCCAACATACCATTTGCCTTTTTTACCGCCTGTTGCACTTGCATGCTTACCTTCAGCGACTGGTGTACGAGAACATCCAGGTCTCGTTGCATATTCCCCTCTCTCAGTTTATAGCCAATCAGATAATAATCTGCCTTCGTGTTTTTGCTACCAAAGTGGATAACCTCACATTTATCCACATTATACTGCATCTGCCAAGCATTAGCCCATTCACTCAACTTGTCCAAATCACCCTGAAGCCTCTCTGCATCCACCTCACAACTCACCCTTCCACCCAGTTTTGTGTCATCTGCAAATTTGGAGATATTACATTTAGTTCCCTCATCTAACTCATTAATGTATATTGTGAATAGCTGGAGTCCTAGCACCGATTCCTGTGGTACCCCACTAGTCACTGCCTGCCATTTGGAAAAAGACCCATTTATCCCTACTCTTTGTTTCCTGTCCGCCAAACAATTTTCTATCCATCGCAATACATTATCCCCAATCCCATGCGCTTTAATTTTACATGCTAATCTCTTATTTGGGACTTTGTCGAAAGCCTTCTGAAAGTCCAAAAAACGAAATCCACTGGCTTCCCCTTATCAACTCTACTAGTTACATCCTTGAAGAATTCTAGTAGATTTGTCAAGCATAATTTCCCTTTTGTAAATCCATGCTGACTCTGCCCAATTCTACCACTGTTCTCCAAGTGCTCTGCTATAAAATCTTTGATAATGGACTCCAGAATTTTCCCCACTACCGATGTCAGACTGACTAGTCTACAATTCCCTGCTTTCTCTCTACCTCCCTTTTTAAATAGTGAGGTTTCATTAGCTACCGTCCAATCTGTAGGAACTGTTCCAAAGTCTATAGAATCTTGGAGGATGACCACCAATGCATCCACTATTTCTAGGGTCACTTCCTTCAGTACTCTGGGATGCATACCATCAGCCCCTGGGGATTTATCGGCCTTCAATCCCATCAATTTCCCCAACACCATTTCTCTACTAATACTGACTTCTTTCAGTTCCTCTCCCTCACTAAGCCCTGTGTTCCTCAACATTTCTGGTATGATATTTGTGTCCTCCTTTGTGAAGACAGAACCAAAGTATGCATTTAGTTGGTCAGCCATTTCTTTATTCCCCATAATAAATTCCCCTGTTTCTGACTTTTCCCTCTCCTTGTTTGACCACAACAGGTTTAAAGCTTTCTTAAAGTGGATGTACTGGCTAATTCAGTAGGTGTTTGATTACTTACTTGCTATGATCATAACAAAAACCAATCGGACAGGTTTTCTTGAGTTAACAAAGAGGTTAACTTTATTGTACCTAAACTGAACTAATAAAATAATAACGTGCCGACTTTCACTCACACACACAGACTAGAGGTTTACACACACACAAACAGGTTACAGGGTGGGGAAAGGTAGATTGGTTGAGTTAGAGTCCATAAAAAGGGGGATATACAGTCTGTGGAGTTTAGTGATTCGGCTAACTTCTACCTGAATACAGTGGTCCTGAGGCTTTTAGTTTGAAGAGGTAGATGACTGGGTCAGTGACTCTCATGGAGATAGCGATGCAAATGATTTCCTCCAATGGGGTTTCGGATTGTAGCCGGAGTATGCAAAGGTCATCAGTCATCAAGCAAGATTTGAAATCTTTCAAGTTGGAATGGAGCGAGAGTGAGAGAAAGGGACCCCCACGTAGGGTCTGTTCACGTCAGAGTCCAGTTGCTTCTCCTCTGCTGTAGAGAAAACACCAGCTTTAAACCACAGATGGGGAAGGGCTTGTCACATGATAGTCACTCAGTTATTCAAAACATAGCAGTTAGCAGTGTTTCTCTCTTGCAAAAAGAACAAGCAGTTCCTTTAAACTCCATTAAGCGGACATTTTGTCTCCCTCCTCGCAAGCATTGCAGTGTACGATACAGTGTTGCAAATTAGGTAGGCAACGTAAGCTGCCAGAAAAAGCATCCTTTTAATTGGTCTTTTAAAAAGATGTCGTCTCTAAAAAAAAACCTTCAGATTTCCAGTCAGTGGATGAAAGAAAATTATAATTCAACAAAGCACATTGGCATAATAAATCTCTAAGGGAAATTGGAATTAAAATTTGCATTTGTCTTCAGTGAGGTGCAAACACTTGGTTAGTGAATAGATGTCAATCCCTATTTGACTTGCTCATGGAGCCATAATGACACACTGAGCTTCCTGTAGCCATTTTAACTGAAAATGCTATAATAGACCCCATTGTTAGTCTGTAATCCAAAGTCACATTCTCATTCTTGAACATTAAAAATCAGTTGCCACTGAAACTTGAATGTTTGCATTTCCTTCTGTTACTATAACATCTTTTAAATTCCTTTGTGGGTGAGTTCTGGCTGTTTTTTTGTCTGAAAAATGTACATATATATATACATCGGCATGCACAAAAAAATCAAATGGACAATATTATTAAAGGCACAAACAAGAAATGCTGGAAATACTCAGCAGGTCTGGCAGCATCTGTGGAGAGAGAAGCAGAGTTAACGTTTCAGGTCAGTGACCCTTCATCAGAATAGTTCTGAAGAAGGGTCATTGACCTGAAACGTTAACTCTGCTTCTCTCTCCACAGATGCTGCCAGACCTGCTGAGTATTTCCAGCATTTCATGTTTGTGTTTCAGATTTCCAGCTTCCGCAGTATTTTGCTTTTATTATAATATTATTAAAGGGCTTATTTAAAAGTGCACTATTACAAACTCAACCATTCTTACAATTTGCTTTACTTCTGATCGTTGTTAATTAATCGTGTATCAGAAACAAAGAACTTTATAAGTAGATATTAGGATACATATTAGGAACATTGGAACAGGAGTAGGCCATTTAGTGCCTTGAGCCTATTCTGCCATTCAATGAGATCTTGGCTAATCTGTGACCTAATTCCATGTTCCTGTCTTTGCCCCATATACCTTTGGTTAACAAAAATCTGTCAATCTCAGATGTAAAATTAACAATTGATTGCCATTTGCAGAAGTCAGTTCCGAACATCTACCATCTGTGTAGAAGTATTTCCTAATTTCACTCCTGAAAGGTCTGGCTCTTATTTTTAGACTATGCCTCCTACTCCTAAGACTCCCCAATCAATAGTTAAACCGAGGCCTCATCTGCCCTCTCAGATGGATGTAAAAGAATCCATGGCAATATTTCAAAGATGAGCAGAGGAGTTCTCTGCCATGTCTCAGCCAATATTTACCCCCCACCCCCCACCCCCGCCCCCCCAACCAAAATTACTGTTGTGGGACCTCAATGTGCATAAATTGACTATTGAGTTTCCTTACGAATTACAACAATGACTATGCTTTAAAAGTACTTCATTAACTGTAAAGCGCTTTGGGACATACAGAGGTTGTGAAAGGTGCTACATAAATGCAACTTATTTATTTCTTCACATGTAATTATCTTTCCGTTCCACTACATTCTCTTCCTCATGCTTTAGTACTGCTGGTTCATAGCACCACGGTGCAAGCATGTTGTGTTGAGCTTCTCTCTGGCTTAACATAAAGTTTTATCATAAATAAAGATAATGTATTGTGGAAAGCCGTTTATGAATGTGAATGGGAACTTTTTTTTTTACAAAGTGTTTGCCTCTAATCTAATGTACAAATTCAGTATCAAGGTATAGTTGAAGGATGTCAATAAAAACCTCCTTTACAACACTTATCGATCACAGAGTAAGACTCTGCAAAACACTTCCTCTTCCTGGCTTTCATTCAATAAAATTCTTAGGGGGCTTAATAGGGCAGATGCTGAGAAGCTGCTTCCCTTGGCTGGAGAGTCCAGCGCTCGGGTCATAGTCTCAGGATAAGGGTCGGCCTTTTAGAACTGAGCTGAGAAGAAATTTCTTCACTGAGCGGGTTGTGACTCTTTGAAATTCTCTACCCCAGAGGGCTGTAGATGTTCAGTCAGTGAGTATATTCAAGCCAGAGACTGATAGATTTTTGGACACTAAGGGATGTGGGAATAGGGTGGGAAAGTGAAGTTGAGGTAGCAGTTCAGTCATGATCTTGTTTAGATTTTTTTTTTAGATTTAGATATACAGCACTGAAACAGGCCCTTCGGCCCACCGAGTCTGTGCTGACCATTAACCACCCATTTATACTAACCCTACACTAATCCCATATTCCCTACCACATCCTCACCTGTCCCTATATTCCCCTACCACCTACCTATACTAGGGGCAATTTACAATGGCCAATTTACCTATCAGCCTGCAAGTCTTTTTGGCTGTGGGAGGAAACCGGAGCACCCGGAGGAAACCCATGCAGACACAGGGAGAACTTGCAAACTCCACACAGGCAGTACCCAGAATTGAACCCGGGTTGCTGGAGCTGTGAGGCTGTGGTGCTAACCACTGCGCCACTGTGTTGAATAGTGAAGCAGGCTCAAGGGGCCATGTGGCCTATTGCTGCTCCTGCTTCTTATGTTCTGATGTCAGATAATCAAAGATCGAGTGTAAATCCTGTGCACATCCAGTAAAGGAAATACACTGCATTATCTGTTCAAACTTTGATGTTACTCAAACTGTGGTCTATTTTTATTTAGTGTATTGTTTGCTCTGTTCTTTTTCCCATTTTTTCCCCTCTCCTGGATGCACTGGCTTCTGCTCAGCTATGATTCCTTCATAGCTGGTACCTCACCCAACTAAGTGTTCTACATCTATGTATCTAAACAGTGAATATTGGCCAGCTATTCACCCACAAAGGGCATTACAGTCACATCTGATCCTGTCCTCAGCCAATGCATTTACAAATGAACTTTTGAGCAGGAATAGAATCATAGAGAGATACAGCACTGAAACAGGCCCTTCGGCCCACCGAGTCTGTGCCGACCATCAACCACCCATTTATACTAATCCTACATTAATCCCATATTCCCTACCACATCCCCACCATTCCCCTACCTACACTAGGGGCAATTTACAATGACCAATTTACCTGCCAACCTGCAAGTCTTTGGCTGTGGGAGGAAACCGGAGCACCCGGTGGAAACCCACGCGGTCACAGGGAGAACTTGCAAACGCCACACAGGCAGTACCCAGAATCAAAACTGGGTCACTGGAACTGTGAGGCTGCGGTGCTAACCACTGCGCCACTGTGCTTGGAGAAATACTCAAGTTTCATGCTTTCAACAATGAAGGAACTACATAACCTGCAGCTCGGTGTAAAACAGGAAAGGTGAACACCAGAAAACAGTCACAAAGTTTTAATTTGACATTGGTATAACCATTTTGCACAATTCTTTCATAGGAATTCTTACGGCCTTGTAAGCTACCAGAGCTATCGTAGCAGTTGGTACAAACCATGAACTCTGATCTTGATTCGACAGTATCATCGCTGATTTCTAAGACGCAGTCTATTAACAAGAGGTGAGGGGAAGAAACTCATCTTGGACGGTAGCGCAGAATAGACGTTATTGAGTCTTCCGCCCTAGATAGGTCCCGCTCACTATTTAGTTCTGTTGACTTAGATCTGGATATCAGGTGTGGCGTATAACAGGCAGTCAATGCAGTATCACCAAAGGCAAATTTCTACTCTGACAAACCTGCTTGAAGAGTTCCTTGGTCTGAAGCCACTTTAGTCAGCTTGGAAATGGAGCAGTAATGTCCTTTTGACTAACATTCTTCTACTGTTACTTTCAATATGAACAAACAGTCGCAGGATTTACTTCTGATATTTATATAATCACGAGTTAAATGATTACAAACATCATAGACTATTCCTTTGTTCAAAGACAGGTTCTGCTTCATGGTGTGATAGAATGCAGTATTTCTGAGAAATCTCTGGCATATTTAGCAGAATCACATGATGTTATTTTTGAAATATTTGACCCTTCGCAAGATAACTATTTCCACAAATAACACAGAGAAAATCTTCAACTAACAAGTCTCTAAATAAAAATGGCTCTGTTATTTCCAGTTGGGTTTGCCTTTGGGGTTTTTTGTGCAGTTTTGTTTTGTACTGCCTTAATTATATGTGTCAGATTGTTCACATCATCAGCCCTTGATTGTTTGCGCATGTAATGTGACAGCCAACCACCCTCATTAGCATATGCAATTATCAAATTATAAATAAATTCCAATGATTTATATTAGAAGTGTTAGGACAAAGGATGAAATTAGCATTCAAACATTTTGCAGCTTTTAACATTATCATATCCCGACACTTGGGCTTAGGGTACATGTCAACACCAACATTATTGTACTACAGGCACAAAGACTACCATCTTAAACTAGACATTCACATGCCGAAAAGCAAAGTTGAAAAGTTAAAAAAAAGCAAACGCTGGAAATCTGAAATGAAAGCAGAAAATGCTGGAAATATACAGCAGCTCCATCAGCATCTATGAAAAGAAAAGGCGAGTTACTGTTTCAGCTCTGACCCTTTGTTAGGATGGAGTTGCTGTGTATTTCTAGCATTTTCTACTTTTGACCCAGGAGAGGCGGTGGTACTTGTACTGAACTGGTAATTCAGAGGCCCAGGCTAATGCCCTGGGGGCACGGGTTCAAATCCCACCATGGCAGCTGGTGGAATTTAAATTCAATTAATTAATAAGTTCAATTAATTAATAAAAAAATTTGGATTGAAGGCGAGTCTCAGTAATGGTGCCATGAAACTATCATTGTCATAAAAACTCATCTGGTTTACTAATGTCCTTTAGGGAAGGAAATCTGCCATCCTTTCCTGGTCTGACCTACATGTGACTTCAGACCCACAGCAATGTGGTTGACTCTGACATGCCCTCTGAAATGGCCTAGCAGTCCACTCAATTGTCAAAGGAAATTAGGGATCGGCAACAAATGCTGGCCTTGCCAGCAACACCCACATCCCATGAAAGAATAAGAAAAACTACGGGTAGACCTCATGCCCTTTGTAAAAGTCCAACATGAATGAGAAATCCTTTAGCTTCCTTATCAGATATTGCATCATCAAAAACAAGATATCCTGACTATCTGATTGAAACTTGAGAGATTTTAAGATACCATTGGTTTGTTGTTTAACATCTAAAATATCCAGTAAACCCTTGGAAAAACTAATGACTTATGTACAGTGTGTTTCACCTTTCCAAGTTATTAGTTGATACAAGCCTGGCCTATAAGTATTTGGTTACTCAGACCTTTAGGCTTTTTTCGAAAACTATTAATTCACAGGATGTGGACACTGTTGACAAGGTCAGCATTTATTACCCATCCCTAATTGCCCTTTATCTGGCTGGTCCAGTTAACTTTCTGCTCAATGGGGATTTGATGATAATCTCATTGAATGCCAATGAGGGATGGTTAGACTTTCCCTTGTTGGAGATGATCATTGCCTAGCCTGGATATTACCCAGGTCTTGCTGCATGTAGGCACGGACAGCTTCATTATCTGAGGAGCTGCGAATGGAAAGGTACATTGTACAATCATCAATGCGCATCCCCACTTCTGACCTTATGATGGAGGGAAGGAAAAATTCCTGAAACCTTTTCCTGCAACTGCTCTGTCTCTTTGACTTCACTTTGATCTTCCGTGACTACTGGAGAAACTACTATCTTCACTCCGGCCAAATCGTTCCCCAGGAGTAGGTCATCGTCATCTACAGGCAAACTATGGACAATCCTACAGTTACCATTCCAGACATTCGGTCACACTCCAGGTGCACCCGTTACAAAGATATGGGTATATACTCCTCGCTAATACCATTCACTAAAACCTTGGCATTCAATGTGCCCTCTGGTGGAAAAATAAAAGAGTTTCCCCAGTAATAGAGTTTGGGTGGCTCCTGTATCCCTAAGTATAACTATAGGTTTACCAACCTCACTTGAGGGATAAGAAGTTACTTTTCCTTTTGACAAGAATTCCCTATAACTCTCAGGTATCTTGTTCATGTCCTCCTTACTCACAGTGGTTTTTGTACTTGGCCTTACAGCTGCATTCAGAGCTACAGCCTGATCTGCTGTACTCTCAGTCAGGACCCCTTTCTCTACATTGGCCTTGTGTACCCCCAAAAAGTCCCATGGGTTTACCCCGTAACTTCAAGCATTCTGCAAGAAGATGTCTGACCTTGTGGCAGTGGAAACACTTAGGCTTTTGGACATCACTTCCATCCTCAGCATCTTCCTTTTTGGCCTGAGGAGGAGATCCTGGGACATTCCCAGCTATCCCTTCTTGACCCCGGCTACTTGTCTTCCTTTCATCCTCCCACCTTCTATCCTTCTTGGGTTTGTGGGGGTGAAGGCCAAAGGGTTTGGGCTTGTAAACAAGCTCATAATCATCAGCAATCTCAGCTGCCTGTCTGGCTGTGAAACCTTCTGGTTCTCTACATGGGTTCTTGCTAACGGTTACTTAATTACTAAGGGTCTCATTTGTGGCCTCTACCTTTAGTGCCCGCATCCAACGATCAAAGTTAATTTGCTTTACCCTTTGAAATTCTATATAAGTCTGTTCAGGCTGTTTCCGGAGGTTCTGAAATTTCTGCCGGTGTGCTTCAGTGACTAACTCATAACCAGTGAGAATGGCCTTTTTTGCTATCTCAATCTGCAGAAGCCTCCTCAGAAAGCATGGCATAAACTTCATGAGCTCTGCCCATCAACCTGCTTTGCATAAGCAGTGTCCAGCTTTCCTTTGGCCATTTAATCTGTCTTGCTATCTTTTCAAAAGAAATGAAAAATGCCCCTACGTCACTTTCCTCAAACTTCGGGAGGGCTTGACAAATTTAAACATGTCTCCACTGGGTCCTGGGCTGGAGTCAGATCCTTCCTCACCAGAATTTTCCCTTGAGTCAAGGCCACCCTTTTGTCTTAGTTCCAGCTTTTTTGATTTGAATTCCCTTTCTTCTCTTTCTCTTTGAAATGCTCTCTCTTTTTCTCTTTCCTCTATTTCATCTTCAAGTTTCTTCATTGTGTTGTGGCCAGGTGAGGAGGGTGTCTCAGGCTCCCCTCTTGCCCCTTCCTCTTATTTGACCACTGCAGGATTTATTCCTTTTAAGCAGTGGTTGTGCTTATCACCTCCATAAGTGTTTTACCTTTTTCCTTTACCGTGATCGTGAAAGAAACAATCAGACAGGTTTTCTTGAGTTTAAACAAGGAAGAGGTACGTTTATTATACTTAACACTCTAACTCAATTTAAAAATATTAAAAATACGCAACACATTCACGCACACATTCACATGGGAATCACACACACACAAATAGATTACAGGAGGGAAAATAGATTTGGTGGTTGGATTAAAATGCAGAATAAATGTAACTGAACTACTGTCTGTAAAGCGGATGATCCCATAGTCCTTGGCTGAAGCTGTATTCTTGAAGTACTTGGTTGGTCTAAGTGTATTTTGGCTGGCTTGCTTTGCTCAGGGTTTTCCTGAATGCAGAACCTGCAGTTGGCTCTCTTCCCCTGGTTGTTGGCTGTAGCGGTCTGTAGGCTTGGTGGATCTCCCCAGTCACAGACAGTTTTCAAACTAGATATTTTCTGGGGAGCGAGAAAAAGAGAGAGAAAAAGGGGAGCACACAGCTGTTGCACACTCTGTTACTACTTGTCTTCTGTCTGTGTAACAAAACTTCTAGTTTCTTCAGAGATGAACAGGTGGACACATGGTTCCCTCAATCCCCTTTGTTTCTAAAGAGGTTTTTCTGGAATCTTCTAATGGCACTCAAGGTTCTACATGCCCCAGTATGCCCATTCACACTTGGAGGGGATTGGTTCTTTCAAAGTCAATGTGTGAGGATGGCCTTGACTGCCATGCTAACGAAGCCATTTTAGGTAATTCAATTACTTAGAGCAAGCCATTGTCCTGGCTGGGCTTCTTGCTTGGCTATTTGTTTTTGAAAAGTTACTGTCGGGTTTTTTCCCATTAAATGTGTAAGGTAAGTTTCCAACTGATCAAATTAACATTTCTCATTTGGCATATAGGATTTTCTTGACAATTGTCAATTATCTTTCCTGTTCAAGCTCAAGTTTTGTAATTTATTTTTCTTTTTCAAGATCAAGCTGCTTCAACTGCAACTGAATCCCAGCTAATTTCACTGAACTACCATCTGGATTGCCTTGTTCTTCTTCCAGTTTCAAATGCTGTGCTATTACCTCAATTATGTCTGCTTTCGTAGCTCCTATTTTTAACTCTAATGCCAACTTTTCTGCCAATTTATTTAGTTGCAAATGAAGCAGCTTGAACTTGAAAAAGAAAAAGAAATGGTAAAATTTGAGCTTGAACAGGAAAGAGAATTGACAATTGTCAAGAAAACCCTACATGTCAAATGAAAAGTATTCATTTGATCAGTTGGAAACTTACCCAGCCTTGGTTAAATTTTGCAAATCACTCAGGGACAAATTCTCCCTCCCCAGAAAGGTTGTAGCAACTGACAAATCCATTCTGGTTGTGTAAACTTTAATGCACAAGAAACCTGTTTTTTTACTTTTCCTCTTTTCAATTATTATTACCCCACTCACAATTGTACGTCGTCGGCTTTGGGTTATCCCGCACAAAGCCCCCAGTTATATGGTTCAACTGAGGTGGCAGGAGTGAACCGTCTTTCTCTAGTTCCACATCCCCACAGGTCACAACATCTAATTAAATGTTTACCCAGTTACCGATACGGTCAAACATATACTCGACTCTTTATCCCAGAAGGAAATACATCAACCAGGTTTCTTTAATAAGCAACAAAATTATCAGTTTATTATAAAACAAGACTTGTCCCATAAAGATGCAAAATTTGAAATATGAATGTAAATAGATATTCCCTTCCAGATACCCAACACACACATACACACACCAGTTAGATAAAAAAAACATTTTCTCTGCAGATGTCTTTTACAAAAAAAAAGACAAAAAATACTTTGGCCAAATACTTGTTAATTCTTGAAGGAGAAGGAAAAGATAGGGAATGATATCCATTGTCCCTTTATTCTGGTGTCCCAAAAAGGCATAGACTGCTGTCACTGGGATCTTTCTGGAGCAGTTCTTTTCAGGCAAAGTCAAGAATTAATCTGGCAGGCTTTCCAGGAGAAATGCAGCATCAGAGGTTTCAACTATCACTCTGGATTCACTGGGTTTTTTTCAAAGAGGTGGAGAAAGATGAGCTGGGTGTTTCTTTCAGCAGGCTACAAAGCCAACTGCCTTCAAAACAGTGCACACCTCAACAGCAAGTCAAAACCTCCTGACCACCATAAATCTTAACATGTCACTTCTCTGTAAACAACTCCCCTGACCACCAAGATTCCTGATGTTTATTTAGCTTAAGGCATGTGGCATCCGGTAAATGTTGTTTTAAAACACAAAGCTCAAGTGTATTCCCAGTGACCCTTGTAAAAAAATACATCCATGGAATCCTTTCAGTTTTCCAAATGAACCAATGTCCATAATCGTTAATACAAGTCTTCAAAACATTTTAAGAACAGAGCACCTTTATAACAATGGTGTCAAGCAGGTTTCTCCCTCATCTTGGTTCTCTCACCACCTGCCGCAAGCCCAGTCTGGCAGGTATATTCTTCAGGCCAGCATGGTCAGTAGTGGTGACTTCCAAGCCACACTTGATGATGGACATTGTCGTTCCCCAGCCAGTGTACATTCTATAGTATAAATAACTTTATTAAGAATTACTAGTTGCCCTGGTCAGCAGCTCTTTAAGCGATATAGGTATTGTTTAACGTGAACTCAAATTCTGTAGAAATCTGAAATAAAAACAAGAACTGCTGGAAATACTCAGCAGGTCTGTCAGTGTCTGTGGAGAGAAAAGCAGAGTTAATGTTTCAGGTCAGTGACCCTTCATCAGAACTGGCAAATATTTGAAATGTAATAGGTTTTAAGTAGGTAAAGCGGGGGTAGGGAAAGAGATAACAAAAGAGGTGTTGGGAGGACAAGGTGACAGAGAATAACTGACTAGATGGTCATGGAGCAAAAGCAAATGGTATGTTAATGGTGCGGTGAAAGACAAAGCGTTAGTGCAGAGAGGGTGTTAATGGACAGAAAACTGAGCAACCTGGCCCCAAGCACAAACATGAAAAAAAAGTGGGTAGGCACAGTAGAAACAAACTAAAATAAAATAAACAAATAAAAAAGAAAAGACAAAAAATAACTAAAAATAAAAATAAAAAGTGGGGGGGGGGGGTGGAGCCGTCATACTGTGAAATTATTGAACTCAACGTTCAGTCCATCAGGCTATAGCGTGCCTAATCGTTAAATGTGGTCCTGTTTCTCGAGCTTGCAGCAATCCCAGGACAGAGATGTGGGCATGAAATGGCCAGCAATCAGAGGCTCGGGGTCATGCTTTCGGACTGAGCGGAGGTGTTCCACAAAGCGGTCACCCAATCTGCATTTGGTCTCCCCAATATAGAGGAGACCACATTGTGAGCAGCGAATACAGTATACTAAATTGAAAGAAGTGCAAGTAAATCGCTGCTTCACCTGAAAGGAGTGTTTAGGGCCTTGGATAGTGAGGAAAGAGGAGGTAAATGGGCAGGTATTTCACTTCCTGCGATTGCAGGGGAAGGTGCCATGGGAAGGGGATGAGGTGGTGGGGGTAATGGAGGAGTGGACCAGGGTGTCGCAGAGGGAATGATCCCTTCGGAATGCTGACAGGGGAGGGGAGGGTAGGATGCGTTTGGTAGTGGCATCACGCTGGGCGTGGCGGAAATAGCGGAGGATGATCCTTTGGATGTGGAGGCTGGTGGGGTGGAAAGTGAGGATCAGGGGCACCCTGTCGCGGTTCTGGGTGGGAGGGGAAGGGTTGATGGTAGAGGTGTGGCAAATGGGCCGGACACGGTTGAGGGCCCTGTCAACCACAGTGGGGAGGAATTCTCGGTTAAAGAGAAAGGAAGACATATCAGAAGCACTGTCGTGGAAGGTTGCATCATCAGATCAGATGCGTTGGAGATGGAGAAACTGGGAGAATGGAATGGAGTCCTTACAGGAGGCAGGGTGTGAAGAAGTGTAGTCGAGGTAGCTGTGGGCGTCGGTGGGCTTATAATGAATATTAGTAGACAGCCTATCCCCAGAGATGGAGACAGAGAAGTCGCGGAAGGGAAGGGAAGTGTCAGAGATGGACCATGTAAAGGTGAGTGAAGGGTGGAAATTAGAGACAAAGTTGATAAAGTTTTCTAGTTCCAGGCGGGAGCAGGAAACAGCACCGATACAGTCATCAATGTACCGGAAAAAGAGTTGGGAGAGAGGGCCTGAGTAGGACTGGAACAAGTCTTTTGTTATCTCTTGCCTCACCTCTGCTTTACTTGCTTAAAACCTATTACATTTCTAATATTTGTCAGTTCTGATGAAGGGTCACTGACCTGAAACGTTAACTCTGCTTCTCTCTCCACAGATGCTGCCAGACCTGCTGAGTATTTCCAGCGTTTCTTCTTTTTATTACATGAACATAATTGCTCTATTTCTTTATTCACCAATATGCAGGTAAAACACAGAGAGAACGCGGAAGATTTGACAATCTCAAGGTGACAGTGAAACTGAGAAGCTACCAGGCCACTGCTAATCATAGATGTTTACATAATTAGAGCAACCAGGTTAGCGTGACATTTCCACCCACTGAGAACTGATGGCAGATAATACTGTTCTCGTCTTACAGTACCTGTGCAGAATAGTCAATGGCTAATGGTATTGAAGGAATTAAACTGAGGTCTGGGTGGTGGGGGATAGTCTTACATGGAGATTGATTATGTATTGTATCCATGGTGGTCATTATACACCAGAAACTGAATAGGACCAGCCATAGCAACAAAAGTAGGGGAACAATTCTTTGGACTGAATTTTACTGGAGCAGAGGAAGTCCCGATGCTGGGGCCCAAATCGGGTTGTGTGGCCGTTCAGGCAGGAGGCAGGACATGGAAGTGCATTTTGCCGCTCATGTCCAATTAATAGCCGGCAGGCGTGGGAGCCAACCAATAATGGGCGGCCGGCAGCTGAAACGAAGGCACCATATTTAAAGGGATGGCAGCACTCGTTTTAAAGGCATCACTCTGAGAGGCACCTGTAAGGGAGAGTAATCGAGGGTTGCTTTCAAGGAATGGCTGCAGTTAGTGGAAGAACGGTTTCCAGGTTCAGTGATGTCTCCCTGGATATGCTGCTCCAGGCAGCAAGGGCACGGCAGGAGGTGCTTTTTCCACTCGATGGGAGGAGGAGGCCAGCAAGCGTCACTAAGTAGGTGTGACTGGAGGTCGTAAATGAGGTCAGCAGCCATGGGGTGGTCACATGGACATGGTTGCAGTGCTGCAAGCGATTCAATGGCCTGCTGAAATTTGGCAAGGTGAGTGGACCTTGTTATTCCAAGCGCACAGACCTGCATGTCAATGAAATGTGAGATGAGGTTAACGCCCCAGGCATTGGGCTTGACCAGGCACCGGAGATCACATCGAGATGCATAATAGCCTCACTGCAGAGGCCCCTGGTCAGTCAACGTTGATCGCTCCACTGCCAATGTTAAATGGCCCCTAGCAGCAGGCCTCCCATTGGCGCAGTGCTGGACCTTGAGACCTGCATAGAAGGATGAGCGCAGCTGGGCAATGAGAGACCAGTGAGGCAGGTATGAAGCCTACAGAGGGTGATTGCTTCGTGGAAGTGCTCATTGAATCTTATGATATGCGCTACCTATGGCGTACCTGAGGCCAGTGATGAACACAGAGAGCTCCAGATGAAGGACAGGCAGAGGAGTTGGTGGAAAGCACAGCACCCTAACATCAATCTTATTTCTCTTGCAGGCCAAGTAGCAGATGAGGCAACAATGAGGGCAGTGCAGCAACTTGAGACCTCAAAGGAGGAGCAACCATCTTAAGTGACGTCGTCTCATCATTCCAGCACACCATCACCAGCACTGATACTCGCATGTCGATGGGCATTAGCACGAGGTTAGAAAGGGTGGCACCAACTGGTGAGCACGGCAGAGAAGTGCATGAGCTGATAGCTGAGGCAGTGACAGCTGCCGGCCACTCCCCATCGGAGGACTGAGAAAGGGCTCAGCGGTGCTTAACTTCAAGCAGCTGCTGGAGTAGCAGTGTCGGAGATCCCAAAAGCTGTTTGCTCCCATGTACAGATGATAGAGGAGTCCATCCATGACATGAGTTGTGCCATGTCTCTGGCTTATGAGTGCATGGCTTCCTTGTAAAGATGGTCACCCCCATGAGAACCAGCTGCAGCAAACCACACAGTGGATGCAGGAGGCACACGCTGACATGTAAACCATTACCTCATCCGTGAGCTCTGTGGAGCGATGGGTGGGCGAGATGGGCCTAAGATGCATGGAGCCCTCGCCAGAAGCTCAAGCAGTCCAGGTGGGCAAGGAAGTTCAGTAGGGCCTTGAAAGAGTGGATGAGCAGTGAAGTGAAGGCTCCTCTCAGGGTGCTCCTGGCATCTACGGTGGCTCCTGGGCCCCTTTGACAGTGAAACCAATGCTTCAGGAAGCCGTGATGACAGAGGCAGCTCTTGCATAGTTGCAGGTGCCCCCCCCCCACCCCCCCACAACAAATGCCAATGTCCTCAAGGCCTTAGCCACCCAGGGCACAGTCATCATGGTCATCTAATGCATCAGAGGAGAAAGGCAAGCAGCCTGCCTCCACTTCAGTTGAATGTGCTGGGACAGCACAACATAGAAGCACCCGCAAGCAAATGCTTAAATCTGCCTAGTTGCACTTGGGTCTCACTGGGTGACAGTTTATCGTAATGGCAAAGATTTGGATAAATTTAAATAGAAAGGTGCTGTTTTGCTTCAGCTAAGGTGCTCATTATGCACCATTGGGCTGTCACCAGTTGGTGATCTATTGAGAAGGAAGTAAGGAGAAGGTTTGCACCACATGAGGGCCATGGTGAATGTATGCCTTGGTGTCTTGTCATGACTTGCCAACTGAGCTGGTAAGGGCATTCAAGGAAAGGCCAAAAAGGCTGTGTGAAGAAGATAATTCTAGTGCTTACATAAACATTTAAGGTAGGCTTAGGAGAAATGGGTCCATATGAATATATATATTCATATGGCTGGGGATGAAGTTATAGTTCGATGTTGAGGTTAACAATCCATTCAGATGTCTCTGCAGCCGCAGATGTAAATCCAGGATGGTGTGTTGCCTCCCTGGTGCCAGGGTCAAGGATGCCACTGAGTGGCTGCCGAGCATCCTGAGTGGGGATGGTGAACAGCCAGCAGTTGTGGTCCACATTGGTACCAATGACATATGTAGAAAGAGGGATGTGGTCCTGCAGCCAGAATTTAGGGAGCTAGGTAAGAAATTAGCAAGCAGGACCTCAAAAGTAGTAATCTCTGGATTACTGCCGGTACCACGTGCAAGTGAGTATAGAAATAGAAGGATAGTGTAGATGAATGCGTGGCTGGAAAGATGGTTCAGGAGGGAGGGCTTTAGATTCCTGGCACACTGGGACCAGTTCTGGAGGAGATGGGACCTGTGCAAGCTGGATGGATTGCACCTGAACAGAGCTGGGACAAATTTCCTTGTCAGGCGATTTGCTAGTGAGGGTTAAAACTAATGTGCCAGGGGTGTGGGAACCAGGAGATAATACAAGGGACGAACACCAAGGCGCACAGAGAATTGGGAACGACATATTGCACTAGAGTGGGAAATAGTAAAGTATTAGGTGGGATCAGAGTAAGAGGGAAAGTAATAAAGACTAAATTAGGGTTACTATGCATGTATGTGAATGTGTGGTGTGTGGTAAATAAGGTTGGTGAGCTGCAGATGCAGATAGCCATGTGAAAGTATGATGTTGTGGCTATAATAGAGACCTGGCTCAAAAAAGGGCAGGACTGGGTGTTAAATATTCATGGATACAAGGTGTTCAGGAACGATAGGAAAGGAAAAAAAGGGGGAAGGGTGGCAGTTTTGATTAAGGAGACCATTGCGGTGCTGGAGAGAGAGGATGTCCTAGAGCGGTCAAGGACAGAATCTATTTGGCTGGAGCTAAGGAACAAAAAAGGTGCCGTGACATTGCTTGGTGCAGTCCATAGGTCACCAACCAGCAGGAAAGATGTAAAGGAACAAATTTGCAAGGAAATTACAGGGAGGTGCAAGATTTATAGGGTGGTTATAATGGGGGACTTTAATTATCCAGATATAGACTGGGATAGTAGTAGTGTCAAGGACAGAGAGGGGCAAGAGTTTCTAGAGTGTGTTCAGGAGAATTTTCTACAGCAGTACGTTTCCAGTCCAATGAGAAAGGAGGCACTGCTACACCTGGTACTTGGCAATGAGGTGGGCCACGTGAATCAAGTGTCAGTAGGGGAACATTTATGGAATAGTGACCATTGTATCATAAGGTTTAGGTTGGCTATGAAAAAGGACAAGGAACAAACCAGACTAAGAATAATTAACTGGGGAAAAGCCAACTTCAATGGGGTAAGAATGGATCTGGGCCAGATAAACTGGAATCAAAGGTTGGCAGGCAAAGCGGTAACTGAACAATGGGTTGCCTTTAAAAAAGAGATAGTTCGGGCACAGTCAAAGCATATTCCCAGAAAGGGGTAAGGTGGAGCAAACAAATTCAGAGCTCCATGGATGACAAAAGCGATAGCGATTAAGATGAAGAAGAAAAAGTGTGCTTATGACAGATGTCAGGTGGATCATACAACCAAGAACCAGATGGAATATAGAAGGTTCAGAGGCGAAGTGCAAAAGCAAATGGGAAAAGCAAAGAGAGAGTATGAAAAGAGACTGGCAGCTAATATAAAAAAGGGATCCAAATGTCTTCTATAAGCATATAGATAGTAAACGGGTGGTAAAAGGAGGTAAGGGAAATTAGGGGCCAAAAGGGGATTTACACATGGAGGCAGGGAGCATGGCTGAGGTATTGAATTAATATTTTGCATCTGTCCTTACCGAGGAAGAAGATGCTGCAGGTCATAGTGAAAGAGGAGGTAATTCAGACATTTGAAAGGTTTAAATTTGTTAAGGAGGAGGTATTGGGTAGACTAGCTGTACTTAAATTTGATAAGGCACCAGAACTGGACGAGATGTCCAAGTATACAAAGGGAAGTGAGAATGGAAATCCGCAGAGGCACTGGCCATAATTTTACATTTTTCCTGAGTTTCGGGGTGGTGAGAGAGGATTGAAGAATTGCAAATGTTACACCCTTGTTCAAAAAACGTTATAAAGTTAAACCCAGCAACTACAGGCCAGTCAGTTTAACCTCGGGGTGGGGAAGCTTCTAGAAATTATAATTTGGGACAAAATTAATAGTCACTTGGGCAAATGCAGATTAATTAGGGAAAGCCAGCACAAATTTGTGAAGGGAAAATTGTGTTTACTTAACTTGCTGGAGTTTTCTGATGAGATATTAGAGAAGGTTGATCAGGGTAATGCTGTTGATGTGGTGTACATGCACTTTCAAAAAGCATTTGCTACAGTGCCACAGAACAGACTTGTGAGCAAAGTTATAGCTCATAGAATTAAAGGGATAGTGGCAGCATGAATATGAAATTAGCTGAGTGACAGGAAACAGAGAGACAGAGTTAGTCAATATTTTTCAGACTGGAGGACGTTTTGTAGTGGAATTCCCCAAGGGTCGGTGTTGGGATCCTTGCTGTTCCTGATTTATGTTAATGACCTAGACTTTGGTGTACAGGACGCAATCTCAAAATTTGCAGATGATACAAAACTTGGAACCATTGTGAACTGTGAGGAGGATAGTGTCAAACTTCAAAAGGACATAGACAGATTGATGGAATGGGCGGACAAGTGGCAGATGAAATTTAATGCAGAGAAATGTGAAGTGATTAATTTTGGTAGGAAGAACATGGAGAGACAATACAAAATAAAGGGTGCAATTCTAAAGGAGGTGCAAGAGCAGAGGGGACTGAGTGTATCTGTGCATAGATCGTTGAAGGTGACAGGACAGGTTGAGAGAGCCATTAATAGAGCTTCATTCATAGGGGCATTGAGTACAAAAGCAAAGAAGTTAACAATAAACTTGTATAGAACACTGGTTTGGCCTCAACTGGAGTATTGTGCCCAATTCTGGGTACCACACTTCAGGAAAGATGTGAAGACATTAGAGAGAGTGCAGAAATTATTATGGTTCGATAGGTGCTGGAAGGTCGGATTAGAATGGACAGCTATTTTTTTCAGCCGGCGCAGACATGATGGGCTGAATGGCCTCTTTCTGTGTCATAACTTTTCTATGGTTCTACGATTCACGAGAATGGTGCCAGGGATTGGGAACTTCAGTTACCTGGATAGATTGGAGAAGTTGGGACTTTTTTCTTTGAAGAGAAGGTTGATAGGAGATTTGATAGAGGTATTCAAAATCATGAGGGGCCTGGACAGGGTAGATAGGGAGAAACTGTTCCCATTGGTGGAGGGGTAGAGAACAAGAGGGCACAGATTTAAGGTAATTGGCAAAAGAAGCAATAGCGACACGAGGAAAATGCTTTTCACACAGTGAGTGGTTCGGATCTGGAATGCATTGCCTGAGGGTGAAGTGGAGGCAGGTTCAATTGAGGCATTCAAGAGGGAATTGGATTGTTATCTGAAAAGGAAGAATGTTCAAGGCTACAGAGAGAAGGCCGAGGAATGGCACTAGTTAAATTGCTCTTTCAGAGAGCCGGCACAGACACTATGGGCTGAACAGCCTCCTTCTGTGTTGTAACAATTCTGTGATTCTGTGATCATGCAGTGCATTATAAATCCTAACCACTCGTTGCACAAAGAAGTTTTTCTTCATCTCGCCTCTGGCTTTTTGACAATTACCTTAAATCTGTGCCCTCTGTTATTGACCCTTCAAGCATTGGAAGCAGTTCCTCTTTATTTACTCTATCTAAACCATTCATGATTTTAAACATTTCTGTCAAATATCCTCTCTGCTTGAAGGAGAACCCAAGCTTTTCCAGTCTAACCATATAACTGTAATCTTTCATCCCTGAAGCCACACTAGTAAATCTCTTCTGTACTTTATCTAAAGCCTTCATGTCCTTCCTAAAGTGTGGTGCCCAGAACTGAACACAGTACTCCAGCTGAGGTCAAACTGGTGTTTTATAGAGCTTTGGCATAACTTCCTGACTTTTGTACTCAATACCACTATTTATAATGTCCACGATCCCAAATTCATTATTAACTGCTTTGTTAACCTGTCCTACCACCTTCAAAGATTTATGCACAAAGACATGTGAATTTTCCTTAATAAATGACCTCATATTAAAGGATCCTCTTGGCAAGAGTGATCATAACATGATAGAATTTCACATTCAGTTTGAGGGTGAGAAGTTTGGGTCTGAAAGTAATATACAATTACAAGGGTATGAAGACAAAGTTGGCTAAAGTTATTTGGGAACATGAGTTGAAAGGTGGGACAATAGAGAAGCAGTGGCAGACACATAAGGAGATATTTCATTATTCCCAACAATAATAGATTCCACCGAGAAGGAAAGACTAAATGAAAAGGATGCACCATCTGTGGCCAACTAAGGAAGTTAAGGATGGTATCAAATTGAAAGGAAAGGTATACAATGCTGCAAAGATTAGTGGTAGGCCTGAATATTAGAAAAGTTTTAGAAACCAGCAGAGAATGACTGAAAAAATAATAAAGAGGGAGAAATTACAGTATGAGAGTAAACGAGCAAGGAATATAAAACAGACAGTAAAAGCTTCTGTAAATATATAAAAAGAAAGAGAGTAGCTAAAGTAAGCATTGGTCCCTTAGAGGATGAGACTGGGACATTAATAATGGGAAACAAGGATATCGCAGAGACTTTGAACAAGTATTTTGTATCTGTCTTCACAATAGAAGACACAAACAGTATCCCAAGAATAGCAGAAAATCAAGAGACAAAAGGGAGAGAGGAACTAAAAACAATCACTATCACTAGAGAAAAAGTACTAGGAAAACTAATCGGACTAAAGGCTGACAAGTCCCTGGGACCCAATGGTCTGCACCCGAGGGTCTTAAAAGAAGTGGCTGCAGATGATAGTCGATGCATTGGTTATAATCTTCCAAAACTAGTTAGAGTCTGGAAAGGTCCCAATGGATTGGAAAACCACAAATGTAATACCTGTATTAAAGAGAGGGGATGACAGAAAGCAGGAAACTAGAGGCCAGTTAGCCTAACATCTGTCATTGGGAAAATGTTACAATCCATTATTAAGGAAGCAGGAGCAGGATATTTAGAAAATCATAATGCAAACAGGCAGAGTCAACATCGTTTTATGAGTGGGAAATCATGCTTGACAAATTTTGAGTTCTTTGAGGATGTAATAAGCAGGGTGGATCAAGGGGAACTAGTAGATGTAGTGCATTTGAATTTCTAAAAGGCATTCGACAAGGTGCCACATAAAAGGTTACTACACAAGATAAAAGCTCATGGTGTTTGGAGTAATATATTAGCATGGATAGAGGATTGGCTAACTAGCAGGAAGCATAGAGTCGAGATAAATGGAGCATTTTCAGCTTGGCAAACTGTAACTAGTGGAGTGCCACAGGGATCAGTTCTGGGGCCTCAACTATTTACAATTTTCTTTTTTATTCATTCATTGGATGTGGGTGTCACCAGACAGGCCAGCATTTATCACTCAATCCTAATTGCCCTTGAACTGAGTGGCTTGCTAGGCCATTTCAGAGGGCAGTTAAGAGTCAACCACTTTGCTGTGTGTCTGGAGTCACGTATAGGCCAGACCAGGTAAGGACAGCAGATTTTCTTCCCTAAAGGACATTAGTGAACCAGACAACAATGGCTTCATGGTCACCATTAGACTAGCTTTTCTAATTCCAGATTTTTTTTTATTAATTGAATTCAAATTATGGTGGGATTTGAATTCACGTCCCCAGAGCATTTGCCTGGGTCAATTCATCCACTACACCACCACCTCCCCATGATCCATATTAATGACTTAGCTGAAGGAACTGAGTGTATTGTAGGCAAATTTGCTGATGATACAAAGATACGTGGGAAAGCAAGTTGTGAGGAGGACATAAAATGTCTGCAAAGAGATATAGATAGGTTAAGTAAGTGGGCAAAAATTTGGCCGATTGCATATTATTTCGGAAAATATGAGATTGTCCACTTTGGCAGGAAGGATAGAAAAACAGCATATTATTTACATGGACAAAGACTGTAGAATGCTGCAGTACAGAGGAATCTGGTGTCCTTGTACATAAATCACAAAATGTTAGCATGCAGGTACAGCAAGTAATTAGGAAGGCAAATGGAATGTTGGCATTTATTGCAAGGAGGACGTAATATAAAAGTATGGAAGTCTTGCTACAACTGGGCATTGGTGAGACTGCAGTTTTGGTGTCCTCAGTTAAGGAGGGATATACTTGCATTGGAAGCAGTTCAGAGAAGGTTCACTGGGCTGATTCCTGTACTGAAGAGGTTGTGTTATGAGGAAAGGTTGAGCAGGTTGGGCCTATACTCATTGGAGTTTAGAAGATATGTGAGGTGATCTCATTGAAACATATACAAACATACATACGAGCATACAAATTAGGAGCAGGAGTAGGTCACTCGGCCCCTCGAGCCTGCTCTGCCATTCAACAAGATCATGGCTGATCTGATTGTAATCTTAATTCCACATTCCCACCTACCCACATTGATTGTAATCTTAACTCCACATTCCCACCTTCACCCATTTGCTTATCAAGAATCTATCTACCTCTGCCTTAAAAATATTCAAAGACTCAGTTTCCACTGCCTTATGAGAAAGAGAGTTCCAAAGACTCATGACCCTCTGAGAGAAAACATTTCTTCTCATCTCTGTCTTAAATGGGTGACCACTTATTTTTAAATAGTGACCCCTAGTTCTAGATTCTCCCACAAGAGCAAACATCCTTTCCACATCCACCCTGTCAAGACAACTCAGAATCTTATATGTTTCAATCAAGTCGCCTCTTACTCTTCTAAATTCCAGCAGATACAAGCCTAGCCTGTCCAACCTTTCCTCATAAGACAACCCACCCATTCCAGATATTAGTCTAGTAAACCTTCTCTGAACTGCTTCCAACGCATTTACATCCTTCCTTAAATAAGGAGACCAATACTGTACACAGTACTCCAGATGTGGTCTCACCAATGCCCTGTATAACTGAAGCACAACCTCCCTATTTTTGTATTCAATTCCCCTCACAATAAATTATAACATTCTATTAGCTTTCCTAATTATTTGCTGTACCTGCACACTAAACTTTTACGATCTAAGCATTAGGACACCCAGATCCCTCTGCATCTCAGAGCTCTGCAATCTCTCACCATTTAGATATTATGCTTCTTTTTTATTCCTCCTGTCAAAATGGGAAATTTCACATTTTCCTACATTATATGCCATTTACCAGATCTTTGCCCACTCACATAATCTATCGATATCCCTTTGTAGCCTCCTTATGTCCTCTTCACAACTTACTTTCCAACCTATCTTTGTGTCTTCTGCAAATTAAGCAACCATACCTTCGGTCCCTTCATCCAAGTCATTTACATAAATTGTAAAAAGATGAGGCCCAGCACTGATCTCTGCAGCACATCACTTGTTACATCTTGCCAACCAGAAAATGATCCATTTATGCCTACTCTCTGTTAAGAATCTGTATTAGATTCTGAGGGGGCTTGACAGGGTAGATTCTGAGAGGATGTTTCCCTTCTTGGGTGAATCTAGAACTAGGGTGCACAGTTTCAAAATAACGGGTGTCCCTTTTAAGATGGAGATGAGGAGGAATTTCTTCTGTTAGAGGATCATTAATCTTTGGAATTATCTTCCTCAGAGAGAAGTGGAGGCTGGGTCATTGGATATATTCAAGACTGAGTAAGACAGATTTTTGATCTACAAGGGAGTCAAAGGTTATGGGGGGCACCAGGAAACTGGAGTTAAGGACACAATAGGATCAACCATGATCTTATAGAATGGCGGAGTAGGCTCATGGAGCCGAATGGCCGACTCCTGCTCCTATTTCTTATGATCTTATTCCTCCTAAGCTGCAAATATACTATTTTACACACTTATTATTTACTGATACTGTATAAAAATCTAAGCTTTTTACATTGTCTCCTGTTGTCATGCCCAGTACATGCAGGTTCTATTCATAACTTTAAACATGGACTATATTCAGCGTAGCCTCTTCTGGAACTGAATTTTCCTTTTGTTTTAAATGAACCACAATGGACATTAAAAGTGGACATGGGCTGCGAAGATGGCTGCCGAAGGTCAGCTGTATGTTCAAAAACTGACTCACTGTCTGAGAGGAGAAAAGAATACCTTCCAGACTAAGAGATGTCATCAATGCCCATCCTGAAACCATCAGGAGACATTCCTGAATTGAATGGTTTTCTCCTGAAACAAAGTCTTTACCCTCCTCAGGATGAATGTCTTACAACAATTAACCAGGATAGGGCTAATCAACCTGGATCCCCACAATATTTGGAAAAGGAACTGTGAGAATTCGCATGGTGGGATAGCCTTGTTGGTCTCCCTATAAAAATCTTTTAAAATACAGTCTGTAGGAAAATGGAGCAAGTAGACAAGGCGGTACCATTGTGCCTTAAAATAACTGGAGGCTGTAACATCTTAAGGCCTCCAAACCTGTTCCTTTTCAAGTCCATAAAACCAACCTCCGAGTGATGAGACCACAAGCAACTAGCTTCATGACCTGCTGAAAATCCACCCCTTCAAGAGAATCCTGCACTGACTTCGATATACAACTCCGGCTATTGAATTTACCTAACTACACTTCGGGTGTGAAAATGCCTTCCTCATTGAGCCCGCAACATATGCCTTTTCCCCAAGATGTGCCAAATCGCATGACTTATGAACTATTCCTTTGCTTGTAATATGTAAAAGTGCACTACCCTTTTTAATGGCTGTCTTTCTCAAGTATAAGTGGTGAGTGAGTGACGGAGCATTAGACTTTCGAGTTGAATGTGTGAATAAAAAGTAATCCTCTTTATTTAATCTCACGAAAAGCATGCTGCTGGTTATTCAAATTGGCCATACACTCAGAGGTTAAGAAACACATACACCTTCCTTGTCAAAAACACATTGAATCCAGACAGTAAAGGGAAAAGAACTGGGGTTTCAGTTCTCTCTCAATTTTGTCCGTAACTCCAATTCTAACCTCAAAACCATTGGAACTGCTCATCTTCCTTAGTTTTCCCTGTCTTTTACAATCTACAGCCTTGGGACTGCTACACTTGTGGCATTATCCTTCTCGATGGGTTTCAACTCCCTCAACTTCAAGAGCATTTTCACCACCCCTGAGGTATAGATTAACTTTCAGTAACATTCCCAGGATAATCAACAGAACATTTGCTCTAGCAACTGGCAATATGCTACCATAGGCTTCTTCTCCCATCCACAAAAATCAGCAGAGCAGCTCAATATCATATCTCGCACTGGCTCAAACGAGGAGAGGAATGAGCACTTATTATTCCTGGCTCTTTTCAGGAAAGATAGGAAAGGGAGAAAAAGGAGGGGAGATGGCAGTTTTGATCAAATATGCTCTTACAGCACAAGAAGGGGATAATGTTCTTGAGGGTTCAAAGACAGAATCTATTTAGCTCAAACTAAGGAACAAAAGAGGAGCTCTTGTGCCTCCAAATAGTAGAAAGGAGAAAGATGCAAGAACATTAGAGTAGTGATAACGGGAGACTTCAATTGTCCTGATATAGACTGGGAATATAAAGGGACAATAGAGGGAGGAATCCCTGAAATGCATACAAGAGTATTTTCTTGATTAGTATGTTTCCAACCCAACAAGGAAGGGAGCAGTGCTGGATCTAGTTCTGGAGAATGAATTGGGGCAAGTAGAGCATGTTTCAGAGGGAGATTGTTTGGCCATTAGCAGGCACCATATTATTAGGTTTAGAGTATTTATGAAAAAGAAGACAGAAAAATCAAATGTGAAAATATTCAACTGGAGGAGGTTTAATTTCAATGAGTTGAAAAGGGATCTGGTTCAGGTGGATTGGAATCAAAGATTGGCAGATAAAACAGTAAATCAGCAATGGGAGGTTTTCAAAGAGGAGATAGTTTATGTACAAATTTGGCACATTTCCTTGAGGGGGAAGGAAAAGTATCCAAAGATATGGTCAATGGATGACTAAAGATGTAGATATTTGATACAGATATAAAGATATAGAGATTTGAATAAAACAGGAACAGTAAGCCGATGATAAATGTTGGGTATACAATTCAGTTGATAACCAAGCTGAAAACAAAACGTACAGAGGAGAACTGAAAAAGAAAATAAGAGGAACAAAGAGAGTGCATTAGGACAGATTAGTGGGTGATGTAAAAGGGAGCCCAAAAGTTTTGTCTAAGCATATAAAGAGTAAAGGAGTAGTCAAAGGAAGGGTGGGGCCAATTAGAGACCTTAGGAGATCTTCATGTCTAGGCAAATGGCATGGCCAAGATACTAAATGAGTACTTTGCATCTGTCTTCACTAGAAAAGAGGATGTTGCTAATGTCACCGTAAAGGAGGACGTAGTAGATTGAACTGAATAAAAATCGATGTAAAGGAGGTACTTAAAAGGACGGCAGAGCTCAGAGTAGAAACGTTATCTGATCTGAATGGAGGGACATCCTAGGTTGCTGAGGGGAATAAGGTTGGAAATTGCAAAGGCTCTGGCCATGATCTTCCAATCCTCCTTAGATATGGAGTGATACCAGAAGATTAGACGATTGCAAATGTTGTACCCTGTTCAAACAAGGGTACAGGGATAAACCCATAAATTTTAGGCGAATCAGACTAATGTCAGTCGTGGAGAAACTTTTAGAGACATATAGAAAGCCCATTTCCCACATCAGCTGTCTTTGTGGTATAATTGCTGGATTACTATGGTCACCAACCCTCCAGGATTGTCCTGAAATTGACAATCTCTAGGACACTGCTACGAGCAAATGGGGAGAAATAAAATTATGGGGCATTAAAAATAATTGTGAGTTACTATTTCATTTTCTTGCAACACTTTCAGTCGCGAGCTATAAAAATTCTGCAGGGAGGTGAAAAGGCTGTTTGACTTTGGTGGTGAAAATCATCCAATTGGGTATCAGGTAATGAATCATCTTCTCACTTTCAAGTTATTGAGACTTAAGGATGGACATGTTTGTAGTCCTCGGGACTGGAGTGAGGTTTAGCTGAGTTTATTATAAGATGTGAGGCAAAGACAGGGAAACAAAGACTGCAGCAGCTGAACACAAAGGCATCTGCTTTATTCTGTTTTCATTTCAATTTCCCTTTGCTAGCATGCGTGTTCCACAGCAGCCTTCAGAATGAAATGCAATTGCAATTTCAAAACACTACAACACTACAGTTACTGTGCAACAGCCCCAACAAACAAATTTCTCTGCAGCACCTGTGGAAGAGCCTGTCACTCCAGAATTGGCCTTTATAGCCACTCCAGGCGCTGCTTCACAAACCACTGACCACCTCCAGGCGCGTATCCATTGTCTCTCGAGATAAGGAGGCCCAAAAGAAAGAACAACACTACAGTGTTAGGAAGCCAAACGTAGGAGTGTGGCTGCAAGGCGATTGAAGGCAGCAGGTCAGCTGATGTAATCTGCAGGAATACATCAAACTGGAGGTGGCAACCCTAGGTGGTATATCTACTCATCAAGAGACCAGGGGAAATCAAAAGTTTCCTTTCGATATACAAATATTGTAAGGAATCAATGGAAATTCAAGAGAGAGAGCTCTGTTTCTGGGCAACATAAGTCACATGTTCCAATCTTGGGATAATAAGAGTTCTACTGATTAGTAGAATCTTCTGGGGACAGTAACAATGGAGTTCCTAGGGCAACTGCAAAGTGAGATTCTGCTGGTCTTGTAGCAGCAGGCTGTGCACCTTAAGGTATACAGCCTTTGACAAGTAAGAAAGAGTTTACAGATGCCATGGTCTGCATTCAAAAGTATATTTATTTATCTGATAAATCCAAGTATCTATTTTTGTGGAGTATTAAAAGTGAATGAAAGAATGAGAGCAATAATACCTATTGAATAATTTCAGCAGGTGTAGTAACTCCTGCTTGCAGCAGCTGCATCCTTGTTAACCCTCACATAAGTGACTGCATTATGTTCACTGATGCACAGTTAATTAAAGAACAAAGCAATGGACCCCAGGGAGTCTGGAAGAGTGGTACACCTTTTAGCTGAAAAAAACAAATATACAGAATAACGTTGTTACTGTACATGATAAATTGCCACGGTTGTTAATAAAAATTGGATGCTTTACCTGCAGCGTTATTTATCACCTCCCAAGGGTTCAAATATAGACCACCAACCTACTGTAAACTTTTATAGGGCAGGCACAATTGAATGAAAAGTATTACCCATTAACTAAGTCAAGCTGGATTAATTTGGATTTAGCAAAAAGAAAAGCAGAATTTATGAATTCTGGACACAAAGATAGAACAGTGTTTTATGCTTTTTTTCCCACCCCCAACCACATTTAACGAACACACCAAATTTAAACATAGAGGAGATTAAAAAGACAAATACAAATACTGCATGGCTGAAATGCAAACAGAAAATTCTCGAAAAGCACAGCAAAGAGATTAATGCCTGAAGGCGAAAGATGGGATAACACTCTGGGTGTGACCCTTCATCAGAACACATCTGAAAGGAAAACAAAAAGTTCACAGTCTGTCAGTCAGCATGAAGAGTTACACCCAAAGTAAATAGTGTTCGCCTTAATAAACCATTAAACGGTGCAGAGTTAGCTGGGACAGTGGGAGGGCTGCTATACTTTGCTTCAGCTACCCTGTGCTGAGGAGGGGTTTTACCAACTGTGGCTCATGTTCCTAGTTCTGGTGAAAAGTGTGCCTAGGTGAATATCCAGTTCAGCTATGATTCTCACTCATGATAATGAGCCTGTCAGCACTCAACATTAAGTCTTGCAAATTCTAGATGGCCGCTCATGTGAAGTACTGGGGAGCTGCTGGCAACTCTGGAGCCGTACCTGAGCATGAGGCAGTATCATAAGCAGAGGAGGAGAGAACAGTAGGGGGGAAACAGCATTAAGGGGTCAAGAGACAACTTGCTTTCTTACTTATATTTCCATTGCCAATAATGTACTGACAGTGCATTATCTGTGCAGACTCCTTCTTTACATCTGACATGGCCTGATGTTTACTGCTATAGAAATAGTATATGCTTTGGCTTTAGTTCTGGAATGACATGCAACTTTGCTATGAGTTCAACTTGCTGTTCTGCTGTTTTGCCTCTACAATTATTTTTTGTGACAAGCTATAGATACCTTATTGTGCCATCTTCATTTTTTAAAAATCTTTAATATAGGTGAACAGGCAATATGTCAATCATCCTGCCTCTTACCTTTTCCCATTAGGTTACAAATGACACTGTATTGGAAAATGAAATTTGACTGAGGTGAGTGAGTACCATAGACACAACTTAATCACAGTGGTGCAGTGGTTAGCACCGCAGCCTCACAGCTCCAGCGACCTGGGTTCAATTCCAGGTACTGCCTGCGTGGAGTTTGCAAGTTCTCCCTGTGTCTGCGTGGGTTTCCTCCGGGTGCTCCGGTTTCCTCCCACATGCCAAAGACTTGCAGGTTGATAGGTAAATTGGCCATTAGAAATTGCCCCCAGTATAGGTAGGTGGTAGGGAAAATATAGGGACAGGTGGGGATGTGGTAGGAATATGGAATTAGTGTAGGATTAGTATAAATGGGTGGTTGATGGTCAGCACAGACTCGGTGGGCCGAAGAGCCTGTTTCAGTGCTGTATCTCTAAACTAAACTAAACTAAACCCTGATGGCTAAAATGCTCTGCAGTGTTATGTGATGATTGTAGAATACTTGACATGAAATCTTAAGTATAACTCATTCATATGTTATAGTTAAATTAAAGATGACCCTGAGTCAAAGGAAACAGCAATGAGGAAGTAGTACATTCAAGAAGGGATATTATAAGGTTATATGAATAGAATGATGCCGAACTAACAGCACAGAATCAGGCTGTTTGGCCTAATAGGTCTATGCCAGTGTTTGTGCTCCACATGAACCTCCTCCCACTCTATGTAATTCATCTCACCCTATCAACATGTCCTTCTATTCCTTTCTCCCTCATGTACATATGCAGCTTCTCCTAAAATGCATCCATGCTCTTTTCCTCAATCCCTCCATGTGGTAGAGAGTTCTATTTTCTAACCCCTCTCTGAGTAAAGAAGTTTTCCTGAATTCCTAATTGGATTTATTAGTGACTAATGCACGTGAAGTCCATAGAAGTAAACAAAAATCGGAAGAGATGTAAACATAAATAAAATAAGGAAACAGAAACTGAAACAATATTTTCTGATACACCAAGGTAGCAGGACAAGAAAGCTACAGGTTCAGGTTTTGGAGGGTAAGTTTAGCAGTGTGGCCAGAAGCTACATCATTACACAGAGAGTAGCTATCAGTTGGAATGGGTTGCCAGGAAGAATACTGAACATTTAAGAACTACCTCGATGATGCAATGTTTAGGTGGGATGTGATCAAACGGGATGAAAACTGAAAAAACTTAGAGAGAAGGTGTCATAACATAATTAGCTTTATTATTTAAATAGAGAATGCAAAAATAGATAAAAAATAAAGCTGATTGATTGCAAAATATGGAGAAATAAAAGAGGTCTTAATCGGGACAAGCTGGAGAGAAATGTTAGCTGGTAAAATAGTGGGGTAAGAATGGGAAATACTGAAATGCGAGATTGGTGCCACACAGAAACATTCAAACAAAGAAAAAGGATCTGCATCTGGGATTGTGGTTTCATGGATGAATAGTCAGATTATTCTAATAATAAACTCTAAAACGAAGCACATGAAAAGCTAAAGCTGTAAGTGATGCGAGAACTGTGAGAAATACCATTATCTGCACACTGTAATAAAGAGAGATAAGAACAGCTGAAGGGAATATGTAAAAAAAACCTTGCAGTCAATATAAAGGAAAATATTAAAGTCTCAAAAAATGTATATGGTGAGGCTAGTATGGCAGATAAGGAAATGACCGTTGTTTAATGATTACTTTGCTCAGTATTTACAATGTATGTGAAGGAAATCTTTAAAGTCTGGTAAATGAGGAAGTAGAAGAGCAAAAATAGATTTGTGTGTAAATTGGGAAATGGCTCTTAAGGGGCTGAAGATGCTAGAAATAGATGTGCCCAATAGATGTTATGCAGTCTAGAGTACTGAAGGATACTCAGTCAGGAAGTAGTGGAAAATTAACCATGATCTTTTAAACTCATTAAAAATCGGAACAACGTCAAATGACTGGAGGAGCACAACAGTTAGAAAGGAGGGATAAGCCAGGCAACTAGTTAACCTTGCATTAGTGGTTGGAAAATAAATAAAGAATATAATTAAACAATGAACACATTGAGGATGGATCAGAAAATCAAAATTAATTTCTGAAGAAGCCTATACTCTCTGGAGTTTAGAAGAATGAGAGGTGATCTGATTGAAAACTATAAGATTCTGAAGGGGCTTGTTGGGTAGACACTGAGTGGTTGTTTCTCCTGGCTGGGGAATCTAGGACGTGGGGATACAATCTCAGGATAAGGGGTCAATCTTTTAGGACTGAAATGAGGAGAAGCTTCTTCACTCAAAAGGTTGTGAATCTTTGGAATTCTTTACCCCAGAAGGTTGTGGATGCTCCATCGTTGATTATGTTTAAGGCTGGGATAGACAGATTTTTGGTCTCTCAGGGAATTAAGGGATATGGGGAGTGGGCAGGAAAGTGGAGTTGAAGCAGAAAATCTGTTATGATCATACTGAATTGGGGAGCAGGTTCGAGGGTCTGTATGGTCTACTCCTGCTCCTATTTCTTATGTTCTTATGTTCTAACATTGTGCCATCCACTAATGTAGATCTACAACTCTCTATTCCTTTATGCAAGTCATTAGTAGATATGATATAAAACTGAGGCCCCAGAACAGACCCCAGGGGAACATCACGTGCCACATCTGCCAATCTGAGTACGTACCTTTTATCCTACTCTCTGTCTTTTACCTCCCAACCAATTTCCAATCCAAGTTAAAAGGCTACCTTCAACACTGTGCACTCTGCTTTTTGGTAAATAGAAAGTATAGGCAGGTAGTTGTGTTAGATTTATGTGAATTTCATGAAAGAGTAGATAATGATGTAATTTATCTGGATTTTCAAAAGGCCTTTGCTAAGGTGCTCCATAATAGATTAATGAATAAGGTCAGGGAATGCAGAGTCAGGGACAAGTGGCAGAATGGATTGCTAGCTGGCTTCATGACAGAAAGCAGAGAGTGGGAGTAAAGAGTAGTTATTCAGTGTGGCAGAAGATGGGATGTGGTTTTCCACAATGCTCTGTGCTGGGACCACTGCTGTTCACAATTTACATTAAGGATTTAGACTGTGGAATCAAAAACATAATTTCTATATTTGCAGATGACACCAAATTGGGGAGGAGGTGGGCAGGGATAATCAATACTGAAGAGAACTGCAACAAATTACTGGATGACATTAATAAACTGGCAGAATGGGCAAATAATTGGCAAATGAAGTTTAACATGAATAAATGTGAGGCAGTACATTTTGGTTGAAAAAATAGGGAAATCACTTATTACTCGGAAGGTGTGAGTCTAGGTGGGGTAGAAGAACAAAGGGATCTTGGAGTACAAATACACCAATCAATAAAAGTTGCACCACAGGTTTGCAAGGCCATTAAAAAGCAAACCACGCACTAGGCTTTATTTCTAGAGGGATAGAATTGAAAACTGGGGAGGTTAAGTTAAACCTGTATCGAACCTTGGTTAGACCACTGTTGTGAAAATGTACTTTGTTGAATGATAATTGACTGGAGATCTGAATTTTTTTTTTTAAAGACATTTTAAAAAGACAAACTATAAGCAAAGCCAAGAATTCCACTTAAGATGATCACCTAGTTTGCAACACTGTATCCTACACTGCAACGCTTGTGAGGAGAGAGATGAAATGTTTGCATTTCCCAGTGGTCTAACCAAGGTTCGATACACGTTTAACATAACCTCCTCAGTTTTCAATTCTATCCCTTTAGAAATAAAGCCTAGTGCGTGGCCTTGCTAACCTGTGGTGCAACTTTTAGTGATTGGTGTATTTGTGCTCCGAGATCCCTTTGTTCTTCTACCCCACCTAGACTCGCGCCTTCCAAGTAATGTGTTTTCCCTATTTTTTCAACCAAAATGTACTACCTCACATTTATCCATGTTAAATTTCAGTTTAAAGGAACTACCTGTTCTTTCAGCAAGCAGAAAAATACTGCTAACTGCTATGTTTGAATGACTGAGTGACTGTCATGCGACAAGCCCCTCCCCATCTGTGGTTTTCAACTGGTGATTTCTCTGCAGCAGAGAAGCAACCAGACTCTGACATGAGCACACCCTAAGTGAGGGTCCCTCTCTCTCTCCATTCCAGCTTGAAAGCTTTCAAATCCTGCTTGCTGACTGATCACCTTTACATACTCCGGCTACAATCAGAAACCCCATTGGAGGAAATCATCCGCATCTCTATCTCCAAGAGACTCACTGAACCAGTCATTTTCGTCTTCAAACTAAAAGCCACTTGACAACTGAATTCAGCTAAAAGCCGGCTGAATCACCAAATGCTACAGACTGTATACCCTTTTTTTATGGACTCCAACTCTTTCTCCACTCTGTAACCTATTTGTGTGTGCATGTGTGTAAAGTTCCAACCACATTTGTTTCTGATATTTGTAAATAATGTGAAATTATGCGTAAAAGGTATACATATCAAAGTTTCCTGATGATACCAAACTGTAAGGAATAGCAAACTGCCAGAAAGAAAGGAGGAGGGAAAATAAGCGAGGAAACTGTAATGAGAGCAAAATAAACATGGGAATAGGAATAATGAAAAAAAAAGAGCAGAAAAAGAGCAAAAAAGATACTGGACAGACAGAAGGATGTTTGAGTTTTACATATGTAAATGCACAAAGTATTGTCAATACAACTAGTGAACCAGTGGCACATCTGATGAAAGCTAATCGACCTGAAATATTGACTTTATTTCTCTCTCCACAGATGTTGAGAATTTCCAGCACTTCCTGTTTTTATTTCAGATTTCCAGCATCTGCAGCATTTTGCTCTTATTTTACTGCACAAATTACTGTGGTGAGTATGATATGATACCATTTATATAAAGGTGGCTTCAGCTGAGGCTGGACTGGGAGCTGAATTACATAGAATTTACACACAGAAATAGGCCATTCGGCTCAAGTGTTCCACATGAACATAATAAATAAATGAATAGGAAATAGGAGCCTCCTCCCACCCTATTTCATGTATCAACGTATCCTCATATTTCTTTTTCACTCATGTGCCTATCGTTATGGCCACATGGTGAGATTTGGGTGGTTCCCACTGTTGCACTTTCGCCTGACCACAGCAAGCGTTTTTGTGATTAGGGTTTTAACCCCTTTGTGTTTATTTATCAAAGAAACAGAAAGCAACAGGTTTTCTTGTAGATTTAAAACAGAAGATTAATTATGTATTGATCAATATGCCTTATCCTGAAATTGTCGCAACTGCACCCCCTCATGCATTCACTTGCACACACAAACTCACAAGAAGTGACAGATAGAGAGGAAAAGGGGCTAGTGGTTTGAAGTGAGGTAGGGATTTGGGGTTCACGGTAAAACTGTTGAATTCTCTTGGGGGTCAAGTTCTCTTTAGTTGCAGGCCTGTAGATTTCGCTGTTGGTCGAAAGTGCAGTTTGAAGACAGGAGATCACTTCCAGTTTACTGCTGCACAAGTTGAATTGTAGAATTTACAGCAGGACTCCTTCCTTTGGGCTTGTTGGATTTTCTCCCAGCTCTCAGCGGGACAAGCTTTGGTGATGTTTCTTCCTGGGTCTCCCTCGCTCTCTTCAGAGAACTACCTTTAAAGCTAAAAGTCTCTTACATCTCGCCTCTGTTGGGAGAGACATTTTGCTCCCTGTGGTGACTGACAATGGCCCAGGATGTGACTACTTCACACCTTCGTTGTTTCAGAAGAACTCAGTCAATTCAAAAATGTCTCTTGATGGGTTCAGGATGGGTGTAGTTGACACTTCTTAACTTTGAATTAATTCTTTTGTCCTTGCCAGACAGTTTGAATATACAAAGGCAAGTGTCTTTGGACTTTCAGTGGCCATTTTGTATGTACATTGTCCATTTTAAAAAAAGAAAAGTCCAATTTTAAAATTCTTCAGGTTGAGTTCTTTCAGTTTCAATTGCTGCACTTTACATGAGTGTCACACTATCTAATTTCCCCTTAAATGCATCTATGCTATAACCACTGCTTGTCGTAGTGAGTTCCACAACCGAACAACTTTCTGGGTAAAGAAGTTTCTCCTGATTTCCCTATGGGATTTATTAGTGACTATCTTATATTTATGGTCCCTAGTTTTGTTTTCCCCAATGAGTGGAAACGTCTTCTCGATGTCTATCCAATCAAACCCTTTCATAATATGAAAGACTTCTGTCAGGTCACGCACCTCTCCTAACCTTGTCTTACTAATAGAACAGAGCCCCAGCCCTGTTCAGACTTTCCTGATATAAGTACTTAAATGAGATAGAGCAGGAAAAGAGGGAGAACTAGAATATAGAGATGACAATTGGGGATAATGAAAAAGTTGAATCTATTTGGCTAGAGTTAAGGAATAAGGAAGGAACTGTTCCTCTACTGATGGCATATTCTAGATCACTGAACACAGGAAGGAAATGCATGAAGAGACCTGAAATGAAACCTGATACCATCAAACTTCAAATTGTGTGGTTAAAAATAGCACATCCGAGTACACAATCTCGCAATAAGTAAATAAACAGGATGATGCAAATGTTAATCCTGGTCAGGTTTGAGGTTTTTTTTTATTATTCATTCATTTATTATTCATGTAGGCGTCGCTGGCTAGGCCAGCATTTATTGCCGATCCCTAATTGCTCCTGAGTTAAATAAGCACAGCCAGAACAATGAGAAGGTCTTTACAGATGGCTTGGGTATCCCAGACTGAGAAAGGGAAAAGCCAGCCAAGATTCATCATGGCTATTCAGCAATTCATGTTGCAAAATATTCATGTCGAGGCAAGAGGCAACACCCTCCAGGATAGAATATTAAGTCGCTACCCATTCTTTAGACTCATATAGGCTCACCAAGTAGGTGCAGTACTGGAGATCCCACCTTACAGCATTAAAATGAAAGCAAAATACTGCGGATGCTGGAAATCTGACATCTCTGACACTTCCCTTCCCTTCCTCGACTTCTCTGTCTCCATCTCTGGGGATAGGTTGTCTACTAATATCCACTATAAGCCCACTGACTCCCACAGCTACCTGGACTACACTTCTTCACACCCTACCTCCTGTAAGGACTCCATTCCATTCTCCCAGTTTCTCCATCTCTGACGCATCTGCTCTGATGATGCCACCTTCCATGACGGTTCTTCTGATATGACCTCCTTTTCCCTCAACCAAGGATTCCCCCCCACTGATGTTGACAGGGCCCTCAACCGTGTCCGGCCCATTTCCCGCACCTCTACCCTCACCCCTTCCCCTCCCTCCCAGAACCGTGACAGGGTTCCCCTTGTCCTCACTTTCCACCCCATCAGCCTCCATATCCAAAGGATCATCCTCCGCCATTTCCGCCACCTCCAGCGTGATGCCACTACCAAACGCATCTTCCCCTCCCTTCCCCTGTCAGCATTCTGAAGGGATCGTTCCCTCCGCGACACCCTGGTCCACTCCTCCATTACCCCCACCACCTTGTCCCCGTCCCATGGCACCTTCCCCTGCAATCGCAGGAGGTGTAATACCTGCCCATTTACCTCCTCTCTCCTCACTATCCCAGGCCCCAAACACTCCTTTCAGGTGAAGCAGCGATTTACTTGTACTTCTTTCAATGTAGTATACTGTATTCGCTGCTCACAATGTGGTCTCCTCTACATTGGGGAGACCAAACGCAGACTGGTGACCGCTTTGCGGAATACCTCCGCTCAGTCCGCAAGCAGGACCCCGAGCTTCCGGTTGCTTGCCATTTCAACACTCTCCCCTGCTCTCATGCTCACATCTCTATCCTGGGCTTGCTGCAGTGTTCCACTGAACATCAATGCAAGCTCGAGGAACAGCATCTCATTTTCCGATTAGGCACACTACAGCCTGCCGGACTGAGCATTGAGTTCAATAATTTCAGAGCATGACAGGCCTTTTATTTTTAGTTATTTTTTCTTTTTTCACATTTTTTACAATCTTTTTTCTTTTGTTTATTTCATTTCATTGTAGTTTGTTCAGTTTGCTTACCCACTGTTTTTTTTTCATGTTTGTACTTGCTGCTGCTCAATCTTCAGTACGTTAACACCCTATCTGTACTAATGCTTTGTCTTTCAACACAACATTAACATATTGTTTGCCTTTGCTCCATGACCTCTTGGTCAGCTGCGTGGCCCTGTCCAATCTACACCTTCTCCATTGTTATCTCTTGCCCCACCCCCGGCTCACTTGCTTATAACCTTTGACATTTCTAATATTTGCTAGTTCCGAAGAAGGGTCACTGACCCGAAATGTTAACTCTGCTTCTCTTTCCACAGATGCTGCCAGACCTGCTGAGTGGTTCCAGCATTTCCTGTTTTTATTTCACCTTACAGCATTGCCTTCAGGAAAGGAAATGAGAAATTAAAAGGAAAACACTAAAATAAGAGCAATGTCACAACTCAGTGAAGGGAATCTGCTATCCATCGCTATCTATATAATTGAAAATGCAATGAAACCCACCCCACCATGTTCTATCTGCACACATTATAACTATAAGGAGTAGCCTAAAGTGAGATTGAAGGAAGTGAGCCTTGGTTTGTGATCCTCTCCAGCTATTGTCCATTACCCAATGCGAATATCCCTTACCTTGACAAACACATTTAAAATAGTATTAACTGGTCAATGTATAAACAAGGAAGCTTAGAATTCAGAGTTACGAGATGTGAAGTATCCATAGCAACAGAAATTATGCGACTTGTACAATAATGTACTAGATGTTGCATTTAGCTTGGATACCTTGAGTTGGTATGAATCAGTTTTCACATTGCACAGTGTAACTGCAGTAGAATTCTTCCACTGGTTTGTCTTTTCTCTAGTGGTTGAAGACCTCTTGGAGGGGGTCTTTCATTGCCCCTGCTACACATTAGCTTCAGTATAACGAATCAACATAACACCATATTTACCCTTAAAGTCAGAAAAGATTTGAATTAGTCTTTTGGACGAGACGTAAACTTAGTCACATAACACAATGACAATGGAGTTGTTGACTAATCATTGCAATCAATCTCTATCAATTAATCTACAACA
Source organism: Heterodontus francisci (assembly GCF_036365525.1). NCBI lineage: Eukaryota > Metazoa > Chordata > Chondrichthyes > Heterodontiformes > Heterodontidae > Heterodontus > Heterodontus francisci. Next base: position 17,732,705 of record NC_090387.1, on the reverse strand, counting down.
GACCCAGACATGAGGCGAGGAAAACCTCCAGTGGAGGAGAGCTCTGGGAACCATAGGTCTAAAGTAATCTTTTACCTTCCAAGCCTGATACGCAGGAGTCAGCAATGTGTCCGTCCATGGTAAAAACTTTTGAGGTCCATGCCTGGTAATTTCAGGGATGAGAAATTTCACATTGGCTTCTTCTTTCTCACCAGATTTTTTTTTTTTAATTTAAAAGTCACACTGTCAGTTTCACAGCTGAAATTGAATTTCTAAGCTCAGATCTTTATCTAATGCTAATTAACACTCCTTTCCATAGTCACAGCTGATAGGTGCTGAGAGTGGGAACAGCAGCTTCCGAACTTTGGACAGCTTTGGCGTTTTCCGGCGCGTTCTGATTTTTTTTAAAAAGCCCACCGGAAAACCACAAAGCTGTCCAAAGTTTGGAAGCTGCTTTTCCCACTCTCATCAACGGGCGGTGGGGGGGAGCATGGGGCAGAGAGAGAGAGAGAGGGGCAGAGAGAGAGGGGATGGAGAAAGAGGGAGGAGCAGCGAGTGAGTGGGGGACAGAAGAGAGAGAGAGAGGGGCAGAGAGAAAGAGGGGAACAAGGAGAGTGAAGGGCTTGGAGAGAAAGAAAGGGGGAAGAGAAAGTGGGGGGCAGAGAGAGAGGGGACAGAGAGAGGGAGAAGGGAACACAGAGAGAGAGAGGAGGCAGAGAGAGAGAGGGGTAGAGAGAGCGAGGGGGCAGAGAGAGAGAGGGGTAGAGAGAGCGAGGGGGCAGAGAGAGAGGGGGGTAGAGAGAGAGAGTGGGAGCAGGGTGTGACAGAGAGAGAACAGAGGAACAGTGAGTGACAGCAGTGGAACAAAGATAGAAAGACGGGGTAAAGAGAGAGAGAAAGGGAGAACAGAGAAAAAAAGGTAACAGAGAGAGGGGAGGGGACACAGAGAGGGGGAATGATACAGGGGGAAATGACACAGAGAGGGGGGAATAACACAAGGGGACACCACAGAGAAGGGGGACAACATAGATAAGAGGAAAACAGAGAGGGAGGACACATAGAGGGAGGGAGAGAGAGAGAGACAGAGAGACAGAGAGAAAGAGAGAGGAGGGAGAGAGAGTGATCAAGATCACTCCTGACAGATGGAAATCTACCCAGAAGACTCGCATCGCTGCAAGTGTGCGGGCAGACATTGACTACTTGTGCACTCAAAAACATGCCAGGTATCTCACTAAATCAGTGTCCCACATAGTGATGAGAAAGTAAGTCAATAAATTAGTCTTCTCATTAAAAGGTTTTTCACAAAAATGCACATTTGTTGTCACTTTGATAAATAGTAAGATACATTTTTAATGCCTGTACCTTTTCAAAATTATCTCGCTGGCCCCCTATGTCAGACAAAAATTGTAATGTGGCCCTCCACCGAAAAGGTTGTATCCCACTGCTCCAAGTCTTTAACCTTGTGTTTTAAAATAATCTAGCAGCTGGAATCACATTGTTCTAGAACTTGTATTGAGAGGAAAACAGACAAGAAAATCCAAGGAATCTCCAGCGGTCAGCACTGTAAGTTCCTCATGAATACAAGAGTATGGTGCAATGGGGCTGAGTGGCATTGGCAAAAACAGGATACTGCTGACCCATATACAATAGTTAGTAAATACAAGATAATGGATAACTTTAATAAACTTAATCTATGATGAACTGTCTATGATTCTTTAACAAAATGCATGCTGCATTTGCAGTTTTAAAAACTATTGGGGAAGAGAGTAAAAACTTCAATGACTATGTTCTAAACAGTCATTAAGTCAGTAACCACAATAACACTCCTCTCCTTGAGTTTCATGGTTTATTGGATGAATTACTACTCCTGACACAGTGTGAATCCACAGAGGTCATCTGATAATGTCCATCTACCACCCTGTGACATGGTGTAGCTAGTTCTATTTTGTTACCAAAAGTAATTCACATTGCCATTTTGCTTGCTAGCTAGCTAATACAGTTGTGTTGCTCTGCATTGATATTTGTATGCTTAACTACTTTATTTGTAGGGAGAACTGTGTTTTAAATTGAACTCTGTTTTGATGGCATTAGATTAGCTATACACTTTATATGCAGATTAATTGCCCCCATGTCCATGGCTGAGTCAATAATTTTGTCAAATGTCCATGGTGCATCATGTCGGTGCCTATCGCTGCTGATATGCTTACCACAAGTCATGTCTTAAACTAGTTATATATTGTATCCCAAAATGTTACTTACTGAAAGACCCATGAACACGCTTTTCAAAGTGGGGAAACCAGAGCACTATGCATCCTCAATTAGATGCACACATACAGATCTGTTCATCAAACACCAACTGTTGATGATATATTTAATATTGGAAATGAAGTAGCAGGTCTTCAAAGGAATAAAGTGTATTTATAAGGTGACCTAGAGTCCTCAGGACATCCCAAAGTGTCAATGAATTACTCTTTGAAGTGCTGGCCAACATTGCTCTCTCAACCAACAGATTCACTTTTACTTACTCTTGGTGGAACCTTAATGCATGCAAATTGGCTATCACATTAGCTAACAATGGTGACTGCACTTCAAAAGGGTGTTCACAGGTAACATAACTCCAAATTTGGTGTCTGTTATGCTCCAAAAAATGATATTGAGAGGTTGCTGCCACTAATGGAATAACTGAGACACTAGATCAGATGGGGATTTATACATGTGTCTGAGATCAACAGCCATAAAAGCATAAAATGCTGGAAATACACAGGGTTTGAAAGACAAAAAGGACTAAAGTATCATGTGTGACTCTTCCACTAAGCCCATTAGCAACTATCTCAGAGAAATCATAGAAAGGTTAATGCACAGAAGGATGCCACTTGGCATTGGCTGAAAAACAAGCCCCCCAGTCTAATCCCACTTTCCAGGTTATGGCACTTGAGGTGCACATCCAGACACCGTTAAAATGAGTTGAGGGCTTCTGCCTCTACTACCCTTTCAGGCAGTGAGTTCCAGACCCCTACCACCCTCTGGGTGAAAAGACTTTTCCTCATCTCCCCTCCAATCTTTCTGCCAATCACTTTCAATCTGTGCCCCCTAGTCACTGACCTCTCTTCTAGGATAAATAGGCCCTTCACATCCACTCTATCCAGGCCCCTCACAATTTTGTACATTTCAATCAGGTCTCCCCTCAGCCTCCTCTGTTCCAAGGAGAACAACCCCAGCCTATCCAATCTTTCCCTATAGCTGCATTTTTCCAGTCCTGGCAACATCCTCGTAAAATCTCCTCTGTACCTTCTCAAGTGCAATTACATCCTTTCTGCAATGAGATGACCAGAAATGCACACAGTACTCAAATTGTGGCCTAACTAATGATTTATACAGTTCCAGCATAACCTCCCTGCTCTTATATTCTATACCTTGGTTATAATGGTTATATATGCCTTCTTAACTACCTTATCAACCTGTCCTGCTACCTTCAGGGATTTGTGGACACTCACTCCAAGATCCTTCACTTCCTTTATACCTCTCAGTATTCTCCCATTAATTGTGTATTCCTTTATCTTGTTTGACTTCCCCAAATGCATCACCTCACTCTTCTGCAGGTTGAATTCGATTTGCCACTTTTCTGCCCACCTGACCAGTCCATTGATATCTTCCTGCAGTTATCCTCCTCGCTATCACACACATGCCGGCAATTTTTGATAATGATTGAATTTAGCAGTGCTTAGTTTAAACCAAAGACTTCTCAGGGATTTTATGAGATTCCTGTGTGATCTCATCTCTGAAATGCTGCATTTCATATATGATGCATTTTATTTGGAGGCCTATGACATCTCAGCTGGAACATTGCAGACCTCAGTGAAGTTTTTTGTTTCAGATTACAAAGTATTTACAACACAGAAACAGGTTATTAGGATCCAACAGGTCCTTGCCGGTGTTTCTACTCCATACTAAGCTGCTCCTACCCCTCTTCATCTAAGCTCCCATCAACATATCTTTCTATCCTTTCTTCGTTTGTTCAATCCAGCTTCCCCTTACTTGCATCTATCCTGTTAGCCTCAACTACTGCATGTAGAATATACTGGGTAAAAACATTTCTCCTGAATTTCACGTGCATTTATAGACATAGAGTCATAGAGCCATTTTTGGCACAGAAGGAGGCCCATCAAGTCCATGCTGGCTCTCTGTGGAGCAATCCAGTCAGTCCCACTCCCCCACTCAATCCGCATTGCCTTGCAAGTTTATTTCCTTCCTTTTGAAATCATTGATTGTTTCAGCTACCACCACCCTTGTTGGGAGTGAGTTCCCGGTCATTACCACTCGCTGTGTAAAAAAGTTCTTCCTCACATTCCCTCTGCATCTCTTTGCCCAAAACCTTAAATCTGTGTCCCCGAGTCCCTGTTCCATCAGCTGATGGGAACAGTTTTTCATTGTCTACCTTATATAAGCCTGTCGTAATCTTGTACACTTATATCAAGTCTCCCCTCAATCTCCTTTGTTCCAGGGAAAGCAAATTTGGCTTTTCCAGCCGACTCTTGTGACTAAAATTCCACATCGCTGGAACCATTCTGGCAAATCTCCTCTGCATCCTCTCAAGGACCCTCACATCCTTTCTAAAGTGTGGTGACTAGACCAGGATGCAATACTCTCATTGGAGAGCTTTATAAAGGTTCAGCATAAATTCCCTCTTTTTATACTCAATGCCTCTATTTATGAAGCCAAAGATTCCATATGCTTTGCTAGCCACTCTCTCAATATGTCCTGCCACCTTCAAAGGTCAATGCACATGCACCCCAATCCCTCTGTCCTTGTAAACTCTTTAGAGCTGTGCCATTAAGTCTATATTTCCTCACCCTATCCCTTCTGCCAAAATGCATCTTCACACTTGTCAGTATTAAATTCCATCTGCCACTTGTCTGCCCATTCTGCTAGCCTATCTGTGTCCTGTTACAGGCAATTTGTATCATCCTCACTGTTTGCCACACCTCCAAGTTTGGTATCATTGGCAAATTTTGAAATTCTGCACTGTATTCCAGATCCAAGTCATTTATATATAGCAAAACAAGCTGTGATCCTGGCACTGACCCTTGGGGAACACCACTGTCTACCATCCTTCAGTTAATGACTATCTTATATTTACGAACCATAATTCTGGTCTCAATTGCAAATGGAGCCACCTACGTCTGTTCTATCAAACCATTTTATAAACTTGAAGACCTTTATTAAGTCAATCCTCAGTCTTCTCTTTTTAGTAGAACAGAGGATTCATGACATTAAGTTAAACCTCCAGTGAGGCTCTTGTTGCAGCCAAAGGCATTGGACACCAACAGGAAGTTGACTTGAAGATGGCATTTCCAAGTGACTGAGAAGGAAAGGAACTCAACAGCATAAAATTCCTTCAATAAATGAGATCATTAAACCTAAACACCATCTGTATGAGCTGACTCAGATCCTGCACTAAAAGATATCACTTAGTTCCAAACACTATGTCATCTCCAAAGCCCATTCTGAGCCTTTTTTTATTCATTCGCAGATGTGGGTGTTGCTGACAAGGCTAGCATTAATGCCCATCTCTATTTGCCCTTGAGAAGGTGGTGGTGACCTGCCTTTTTGAACTGCTGCAGTCCGTGTGGTGTAAGCACACCCACTGTGCTGTTTGGTAAAGAGTTCCAGGATTTTGACCCAGTGACGATAATGGAACAGCAATAACAGCAGGGAATAATGTAACACAGGGCTGGATTTTGTGGAGGAGGCAGGGCTCCCGGCACCTTGGTCTTTTCGTGCCCACCACCCCCAATCCAATGATTGGCGTGATGTTGCTGTATTTGTGCATTAGATACAAACTAAATTCGCCACAGAAAATTAGGTCTTGTCATTACAAATGCAAGTATCCTTTTAACAATGTCGTAAATTTTGATACTGCCAATCAACCTCTCTGGAACTGAAAATTAACGAGAAGTGCGGAGTCTCATTCCTTCAGGTATTAATTGTTGTTAGGGATGTTAAAAATATCAAATTAAAATTGAACTTTTTTCTTCACCCACTTTAAATTATACTTTCTTCTCATTCTTTCAATTTTATTGGTTAAGCAGTTACTTGCCCTGTTCACTCGGGTCCCAGATGCCCTATTTCACTCGCTGTGCCATTATCAGTTCACACTTTCAACAACTTGCCATGCAAAAAATTGAGAAACCTTAAATTTGTGAAGACGAGTCTAACATACGGCAGATGCTGTTAGATGCCCTGCTACAACACAATCTGGGTCATTATATACTCTACTGTCAACCAATTGTAATGAGGAGAGAGAGGTCATAATAGTGTGATTTAGAAAATGTACTGGCCAGTATCATTGGGTTAGTCAGGAACAATACGAGAATGTCACATGGCTATACTTTGTCACACAATAAGAATATTGCAACATAGCCTTGTAAAATAAGCAGACAACATTGCTTCAACTCTCTGCAGGAAATGAACATATCACAGTAGATTTCCATGGAAACATAGGCCAGGTACTGAGTGAACTCCCTCGATGGTGATAGTGATGCTTTAGAATCTTCTCTGGGACTGATGCCAATAATTTTAATTTCTAGTGACAGAGTAAAATGGACAATATTGGATCAACCTCCTGTTACAGAACCCTGTTATAGACTTTTTCAAAGTCAATGGAATGATTGGGAGATGGATAATAGGTGGTTGATCCAATATCGCCCATTTCCCATTGTTACCAGAAGGTAAAACTACCCCCATTGTAAGGTGCAAATACTCTAACCTGCTCCCAAGTAAATATATTGGCTACAAAATTGGACTCCGTAACACTGGTAGTGACAGTGCCATGGGAGCTGGTTTGGGGAAAAAAATGGTTGGGGATCCACCCCTGACCTTTTTGGGTGTGGCCCCCTTCGATCACTATGTTTTGCGACAATACAGGCACTCTGTGTGTACTCCAGAAATATGCAGAGTGGGCAGATCGAGACGTCAGTCAGTGACTGACACTGATTTGGCACACGCCCTGCCATTTTCAACCTCGCCAATCCTCTCTAAAACACGCTCAGCTGAACATGCGTTCAGTTGTTCAAGAGATCACCCTACCAGCGCTATTTAAAGACATCACCATTCAAATGTCAGGTGAGGTGCCTTTGACTATCTACTTGCTGCCACAAGTTCGTGGAAATACTGTGTTGTTCCAGGAGTTGACAGTTCTTTCAGTCAGAAGGGAGTGGTGCTGCACCATTGGTCGGAGTGATGAAATTTTGAAAGGCCTTTCAGCAGAAAATTTGCTCCCAGTCATGGGGGCTTTTAGTTGCAGTTCCTTTCCTGCTGTTGCATGACAGCAAGTTGGAGCAGAGGCTGCAGTGATGAGAAACTGTTCACAGAGGAGGAGAACTCTCAGCAGAAGACCTTACCCACCTGGGGTCTTCAGAGAGCACTTCTTCTATCTCCACTTCAGCCAGTAGCAGTGTCTGAAGCGATGGTGCTTCAAGGAGGTGGTCACAGAACTCCAACCCAATGTGCAACCTCAGAGCAGGTTGAGGATGGCGCTCCCAGTGGCCACCAAGGTCACTATGGCCCTCAACGTTAACGCCGGCAAATCCTTCCAAATAGGTGTAACTGACATCGCCAAATATCACAGTTCAACATCTCTCGCTGCATCCAGGAAGTCACCGAGGCCCTCGTCTTTTTTCTAGCAGGAGGAGTGGGCATGTAGTTTTGCCAGAATGGCCAGCTTCCCCGTGGTGCAGGGAGCCATTGACTGCAGGCACAAGGATCTGCAGGCACTGCATCGCAATGTGGGGCTATACCGCAACCTCAAAAGTTTCCACTCCCTGAATGTACAGTTGCTCTGCGACAAGCCCAGGCTGTCTTGTTGCTGAATTCCTGCTATCCTGGCAGAGGCCATGATGCTTTCATCCTGCGCCAGACAGCCAATCCAGCCATCTTCATGCCACCACATTGAACCAGAGGGTGGCTGCTCAGTGACAAGGGCTACCCGGACTCCCCTCGGTCCCCTGACCACATGTGGACAGCACTCCTACAATGACAGCCAAGTTGCAACTAGGAATGTCATGGAGCAAACCATCAGCACCCTGTAACAACAGTTCATCTGTGGGTCAGTTGGCAACATTCTAGCCTCTGAATAACAAGCTTCTGGTCTTGAGTCCCACTCCAGGGCTTAAGTACAAAAAACAAGGCTGACACTTCAGTACAGTACTGAGGGTATACTGCACTGTAGGAGGCTTCACTGTTTAGGTGAGAGGTTAAACTATGGTCACATCTGCCTGGTTGGGTGGATGTAAAAGATCCCAGGATTTTGAAGATGTCCTGGCCAATATTTATCCCTCAACCAACTTCATGAAAACAGAATATCTGGTCATTATCACATTGCTGTTTGTGCAAATTGATTGCTGTGTTTCCTACATTACAACAGTGACTACACTTCAAAAGTATTTTATTGGCTGTAAAGTGCTTTGAGAGATCCAGTGTTTGAAAACACGATATTAATGCAAATCTTTTTTTCCCTTCTTTTTCCCGCTGCCAGGACTATTCTGGGGGAGCCCCCCAGTACCCACCAGATCATGTCTCCTGATTCAAGGTGGTCTGCTAGGGGAGCCCCCTAATACCCACCGGATCATGTCTCCCAATTTGAGGTGGTCTGCGGCATCCTCCACAACCTGGCAATCATGATGGTGATGGTGAAGCCCTTGGCACCAGACCTTCAGCGAGTACATCAGCAGAAGGAGGAAGAAGAGGAGGAGGAAGAGCAAGAAAAGGAGGCGGAGATGAGGAGGCAACTGGCACAAGATCATTTCAAATGGACTGTCATAGTCTAGTTTGCCTAAAGAAATTGCCAGATCACCATTACTCCAGACTTTCCCACTTTACCATTCCTCTGTAATGGACCATCACAGCATCCTCTTGGCCACAATTCTGAAGTAATAGACACCACAAAACAACCATTCCACATCAACTTTATCAACTTAAAATAATACGTGCAATACTCAATTAATCACACTTGTGCTTTTTCTTAGTGCCTGTCTTGCAGGTGCCTTTGCCTGTCCTACTGCTCCTATGTAGTGCTACCCCAGTGGCTGCAGCATGGCTGGTGGAAGGCTGCTGATTTTCACTAGAGGAGATTGCAGGTGGCCTTGGAGGACACCCTCGAGCAGCTCTGGGCCTTGAGGGCCCCGGCTTCAGAATGTGCCACCTCAGCATGGGTGGCAGCAGTCTGGGCTGGCTGAAGGGCAACAGCAGAATCACTGGAGGAGTGGTAATAAACAAAGAACAAAGAACAGTACAGCACAAGAACAGGCCATTCGGCCCTCCAAGCCTGTGCTGATCTTGATGCCTGCCTAAACTAAAACCTTCTGCACTTCCGGGGACCGTATCCCTCTATTCCCATTCTATTCATGTATTTGTCAAGATGCCTCTTAAACGTCGCTATCGTACCTGCTTCCACCACCTCCCCCGGCAGCAAGTTCCAGGCACTCACCACCCTCTGTGTAAAGAACTTGCCTCGCACATCCCCTCTAAACTTTGCCCCTCGCACCTTAAACCTATGTCCCCTAGTAACTGACTCTTGCACCCTGGGAAAAAGCTTCTGACTATCCACTCTGTCCATGCCGCTTATAACTCTGTAAACCTCTATCATGTCGCCCCTCCACCTCCGTCGTTCCAGTGAAAACAATCCGAGTTTATCCAACCTCTCCTCATAGCTAATGCCCTCCAGGCCAGGCAACATCCTGGTAAACCTCTTCTGTACCCTCTCCAAAGCCTCCACGTCCTTCTGGTAGTGTGGCGACTAGAATTGCACGCAATATTCTAAGTGTGGCCTAACTAAAGTTGGGAAAGGATATAGGTTTGTCCACCACGGAGCCATGGGCTTCCTGCTGGAGCACAGGTTGCTGGACTGCTATGAGACCCTTTGAGCATTGGCATCCACAGCCTTGAAGGCAGAGCCTGCATGGCAACAAGCTGTGCTTGTATGGCAACAATCAGATATCATATGACCTTGTTGTGATATCACTTTAAAAGTTTGAGTACTTTACACATCATCACAGGAAGTGTGTCAACCAACACGTGATAGTTCAGTTGGGGTCGTGTTAGTCACCTAGTCATACATTTATGATAGAGCTCTCTTGTAATCTTGTTACTTCACAATAAAGAACCCATTCTTTAATTACCATTCGGCTCAAGATTCTTAGGTACCTTGTTGCTGAAGAAAGCAACAACATAATATGGTGGCAGCAATGTGTATTTGAAGACCACAGTGTGGAGGTAACAGAAAGCATCGAAGTAGCAGTACTGCTGAGAGGATCGGCGATGGCAGTCAACAGGAACAGCGATCTCGAGCGAGACATCGGGAACAGCGATCTCTCCCGTTGGAGTCCATCGAATGCAGGAAAACGCGATGCATCATCAGAGATAGCGGCGACAGCACAACACTGTCAGGTTCAACAATCATTTGCTGAATTCAGTGCTCAGGAGTGCATGAGTACATGAAAGGTCGTTGTTATTTTGATGGTAGCCAGCAAGAAAGGGCAGGAATCGGGCAGAATCAAGCTCAGGAAAAGTGAGCAGAGTCAGTTCACGTCGGGACTGCAGAGCAGCAGCATGTATTTCCCCACCATAATCGCTTCATGGGTGGAGTCTCCCCTTACTGCAGACACTGAACTCAGAGTATGACTGACCTCCCATGCTGTAGACTCAGCAGACCTGCAATGGTCATGGAAAAGTGGCCAGAAGTCACAGCAGGCATGGCCTGACAAGAAACAAACACCACCTTTGTGAGAGAAACAGGGATGCATTCATAAGAGGTCAATCTAAACACAGACATGGCCACAAGATAGACCTGGACATAAGCAATTAACATGCACACATTGTGAACAAGCTTTTCATATAGTAACAGTTCCACGCTAGATGGATGTGGTTACATAGGAGGAAGTGTTCATCAGCATCAACATCATATGCCCAGAGAAAAGCAGCCAGCACAAGCTTTGACTCAAGGTCAGCACAGCGGCAAGTGCAAATGTTTTGCCACTGTGATATTGAAGAATATGTACCGGACAAGATGGGAAGCCATGATATAACCTACAAAAGCAAGACTCACTGCATACAATGGTTCTCTGATCAACTGTATGGGAACAAGAACTTTGGAATGCAAGTATGAGATCTCTACATGGTCACAGCAAATTTTCTACATTGTCGATACTAGTGGTCCAGCAGTTGCAGGACTACCAGCATGAAGCAAGATTAGAATAATGACAATCCATGAGATCAGCAGTGTGCCAAGGACACACGACCAGAACAAATGTGATGCCATTGAGTCCATCCAGGATTGCAACGAATGTACTCAGATTGTTTTGGTACTGTGGAACGTTTCAGAGGAAATGCTGCTCGACAAGTGGGAAATGATGCCATTCCTTCTATAGATCTGCCAAGAAAATATAGCAAACACATCAAGTACAAACTGAAAGCCGATCTGTATTCTATGGAGAGGCAAGGAATTGTTCAGCGTGTGCAGCAGCACATGGATTGGTGCAGCTCGATAATGGCTGTAATCAAAAAAAAGACGGCACCATCAGGGTATCCTTCAAGACCCTTGAAGGCTGAACAAGGCGTTAAAACAATATCCCCATAAAATCCCCAATTTGGAAGAGTTAAGTCCAAAGTTTGCGAGAGCCAGAGTCTTTTTGAAGCTGGATGCAAAACATGGATACCAGTCAGTCCATCTCTCTGAAAGTTCACAGGAGTTAACAACTTTCAGAACTTCACTTGGAAGATATTGTTTTTTCTGCTGACCATTTGGTTTATCAGTAAGCCAGGATTTATTTCAACAATGAATGGTTCATAAAACATAAAATGTTCCAGGGTGTGTCTGTATTGCAGATGATATAGTAGTTATGGGCAGTATGAAAGAGGAGCACATTAGGAATCTAATGCAAACAGCCAGAAAGGGAGGCCTTGTATTCAACAGCAAAAAGTGTGCCATTAACGCTAGCCACATCAACTTTTTCAGCTCCATCTACTCTGATACAAGCATAAGACTGGATCCCAGCAAGGTAGAGGATATTCATTCCATGCCTACTCCACAAGTCAAGGAAGACCTACAGAGATGTCTTGGTCTATTTAATTTCTTAGCTCCCTACTTCTCAAATTTTTTTTCTAAGAAGTCTTCATCTCGACAGAAACTGCTCAAAAAGGATACACCGTATCTGTTGCATGAAGACCACCAGCCTGCATTTGACTCGTTGAAGCAATCACTATTGACAGAGGCATGTTTACAGTTTTATGTGCCAAATTAAGATATCATTCTTGAAGTAGATGCTTCATTCTAAGGTCTCAGAGCAAGCTAAATGCAAGAAGGCCGTCCTATTGCTTTAGGTTTAAAAAGTTTATTGTCCACACAGGCCAACTATTCCAAACACTTGCACTGGTATTCAGAATCACCAAATGTCACACTTATCCATTTGGCAAGCATTTCATAGTCAAGACTGAGAGGTCAGGTATAAAGCCTGGGAATCTTATGGTGACCTCTGACACCCTTAGCAGATTACCCAATCCCAAAAAGTGTGAAGACATTCTGCTAGATGTCCAGGTTGACGGAGTCGACATAGAGCTGGAAGATGGATACCAGATAGATTTAATTCATTTTGAACAAAGGAAGAGTGAGGAACTACAGGAAGAGACTTTCAATGACGCAGTTTTAAAGGAGTTATGGCAACTCATTGTCTAAGGATGGCCTGACGTGATACAAGGAGTTCCTGCAGAACCCAGAATATTTTGGACATACGGAGATAAGTTAGGGGTTTCTAGTGGCATTATCTTCAAGGGAAGGCAGGTGTTAATTCCACAAACGATTCGCCTTGACATTCTTTTGTTATGAGCGAGATGGGAGCAACACTCTGTCAGTTCAGTCCTATCACTCCACAGGTTGCAGCTTATTATTAAATTTTTCCCACCCAACCGAAAAACAGCCAAATTAAACACTCTGGTAACTCCGAGTGTAAAACAGACCAAACCAGGTATCTTCAGACAACAACAAATTAACTATTTAATAAACACTAAATCTTAAATAATATTAAGATACACCAATGTCTAAAGATCTTATAACTTCTTATTTTAATCTAATCTCCCCATTCACACGCATACACTCAAAACTCACAGTTCACCAGTTTTAAAAGTGATGTTTTAAAAAAAAAGCTGTTTCTTGAGAATAAATAAATAAGTAAATCTTTGTGGGTTACATTCCTGATGGTATCCTGGTATGAAAATAATCAAATGCCTCTTGAAGTCTTCACACAGATTTGATGAAACAGTCCTTCAGTAGATAGGCATTCAAAACACTTCGGCTGCAGCAGGCATCAAACAGTTCTTTCAACGATGAGCACAGCAATAGGTCAACTTGAATTTTAAAAACCAACAGTCTCTCAGTCAAAACTTTACTTCAGCAATCCAAACGGTCTCTTCAAAGGGATTTTTCCTCCTTAAGCAATTAATTTGGCTTGTAGCTCCTCGTAGAATTTCTGCTGAGAAATAGACAATTCTTTTCTTCAGTAGCACACTTCGTTGGTGTCTCTCAAAACTGGTTTCAGCCGGTTTTTCCACACAGTTAAGTTGAAACATGTACCACGTGACCTGTCTCTCCTGCTGTGGTCCAGGTAACAAAATGCAGCTGTGCACACTGTACCTCAGCAATCCAAAACTTCTCTCCCTGCCTTAAAGGTACACTGGTTTTAACAGTCTTAAAAGCACATTGTTTTAATCCGAGGAGAAAATAAATACAGTTCTGTGACACTTTCACAGCTGCCCCAAGGTCGTATGGCCATTGAGAAGTCCAGGAGACTTGCACGTGAAACTGTCTACTGGCTCGAAATTAATAGCGACATCAAGAGAGCGGTAAGGTTATGTGATGCATGCCAAGAGCATCAACCAAGCCAACGTAAAGAGCTGTTCCATCTGCACGAAATTCTATCACATCCTTAGTCTAGGATAGCCACTGGCCTTTTCTCTGTTAAAGGTGACGATTATCTATTGCTAAGCGACTACTTCTGCAAATTCCCCATAATCCATCAATTGGGGGACACATCAAGCGCATCAGTTGCTAACACCATCAGCACAATCTTCAGCTTATTAGGTCCCCTGGAGGAGATAGTATCGAACAATGGACATAATATACCATCAAACCATTTGAAGACATGGGCAGTGAACCATGCTACATCGTCACTGCATTACCCTAGGTCAAGTAGCCTTTGAAAGAATGGTACGTACAGTCAAATTACTGATTGTGAAGTGTCAAGAAACCAAACAAGATCTGCATGTAGCCATGTTACATCTAAGGGCAACACCAATTGGCACAGGATTACCATCACCTGTCGAAACTATATTTGGAAGGCAAATCAAGACAACTCTTCCAAATCATCATTGCATGAGATCTTCATCAATACAGGACCAACTGTTGGCAAAACAAGAAAAGATGAAAACTGTACGATAAAGATGCTTGCGTGGAACTACAGATTGGACAGAAGATCAGAGTGATCCATCCACAGGAGAGAACGTGGTTTCTCCTGGAAGTGTCCAAAATCTGCAATGAACCAAGATCATATGAGTAGCCACCTGTAATGGAGCAGTACTAAGAAGAAACAAATGTCAGCTGAGGGATCAAGCTAATAGCATTGAGCCTGACAACCCGATTGCTTCAAGAACACGTTCACATTCGAATCCACAGAATGTAGCCAAGAACAGTGACATGTGTAAAGCTCATGTACAGGATGACTGTCAGAACACACATACAGATCAAGAGAAAAAAAATTGACAAATTGAATTCTCATCCAAGCTACACAGTGACAAGATCTGGTCAAGTCAGTAGATCAACTGTACGTTTTAGAGACACTTGACTAAAGGACATGAGAGTCAGTGCGCATGTAAATATTGTTTAAAACTGTTCTGTTTTATTATGTACATAGTTTATCTTTTACATATTTCCATTTTAGAAAAGGGGGATGTTATGATATCACTTTAACAGTTTGAGTACTTAACACATCATCACAGGAAGTGTGTCAACCAACACGTGATAGTTCAGTTGGGGTCGTGTTAGTCACCTAGTCATACATTTATGATAGAGCTCTCTTGTAATCTTGTTACTTCACAATAAAGAACCCATTCTTTAATTACCATTCAGCTCAAGTTTGTTAGGTACCTTATTGCTAAAGAAAGCAATAATACAACAGACCTCAGTCTGAGCTTCCACTGCAGCACTCAGATATTGGATGGCTTCTGCCTGTGATGCAATGGAAAAGCTGAGACAACGGTCATCAGATGGTGCATCTCGGCTGGGTCCACAAACGTCCTCATGGAGTTGGCCACCATTTCCACGTTGGAAAGGATGGGCTCCAAACTCTGTGCGAAGCCCTGTGCCAAGTTGAAACTGGACTCGTCCGAGCTTCTTGACTGTGACAAAAGGCTCTCTGGTAGGCCTGCCAATGCGTCAAGCATTTCTGTGTGCATTCCCATCAGCCTTTTCCTGTATGCCGCCCATCGAAGTCCTCGTCTGAGCTCTCTGCAGCAGAACCCATTTGCGACCTCAGCATCTGGGGAACTGGCACATGGGCTATCCTTTCCCACTGTGCTGGCTGCAGCCCAAGTGCCTGGTGACTCACCAGGCTGAATTTAGCTGAGCTAGCAGTGGTCCCGAAGACAAGCCGAAAAGGTGAGGGGAACCCCACCTTGGTCCTTTGGAGTCATACTGGTGTGTTTCAACAGCGCTTGGGCAGTTAACTGCCTGGCACCATTGTCCCCGTCCCTTGAAGGATGGGGAATCTGCCTCCCAGAGCTATGGCCAATCAGAGAGCTGGCAGGCTAGTAGTATCAGCAGTGGCCTCCGCGAGCGGTGCCACTGCCGGTACTACACCAGGCCTTGGACCAGGAGCAGCCATGGCGTCCCAGAACCAATGTAAGTGAAGCAGGGTTGCCGGGGCAAGTCTGGCAGGTCCTGGCGAAGGGAGGGAGGGTGGGTGTTGAGGGCAGGTGGCAGCTTTTGCTGCCTGGGGCCCTCTTTGGGCCACATATTGCCTGCGGAGGGGCTCCCCACTAACCCCAAGCCCACAGGGAGGCCGTTTTGTTTTACTGGATGACCTCCCCGTGTGGTGGAGGCACCTCCCATCACTGATGTTTTTTCCAGTGGTGGTGGGAAGAGACCCTTAAGTGGCCATAATTGCCCACTTAAGGGCCTCAATTGGCCTCCTGGCGGGATGGCTGTCTATGGCCTTTCCTGCTCCTGACTTAATCACGGGGCAGTGGGAAGGTGATGGGCACTCTGCCCCCACGGCTTCCATTGCTATTTTATGGGCCCCCCCCCATATCCCATCCTGTGTCCTGGGTGCAGATAAAATTCCACCCACCATGTGCAGATGCCACCTGTATGTTACCCTCTAAAGTATTCATAGTGCCAGTATTTGTGCTGGTGCCTGCGAGTGTCAGATTAAGTGATGATAATTCTTCCTCAGATGTCCGTTCTTCCTCTGGGCCTTCATCGTCAGGCACCACTGGCTGGCCAGGCGGCAGTTCTTAGATATCAAAAGCATAAATGCACAAGGTGGGGTGGGTGGGAAGCAAGAGGTGCAAGGTTACACCATCTGCAGCTTGTATATCATGCTAGGTTACAGGATGAGAGTGAAGTGGTATTTCAGAAGGTGCTTAAGGCAGGAGCATCCTGGATGGCTTCATTGATGCTACTTGCCACGCCCTGTGATGACTGTGCCAGTAATGCCTCCAAGGGGGTGAGGTGAAGCTCCTGTTATGGGACACCATTTCCTGCAAGAAAGATGCAAGACTGTTAGTGAATGTGTTACAATGTGTTTGATTGACGTGCCTGTCATAGCTGAATAACTGGAAGTATGTGGAAGCTGTGAGATGTGAGTGTGAGGTTTGCAGCAGTGGTAAGTCTCTGAGGGTCAGGGAAAGCTTATGAATGTTAGGCATGTGTCCTGATTGCGGAGGATTGTTGATGGGTCAGTGATGGGGGGTGTGCTGCATTCAGCAGTGTGTGAGGCTGGTTGTGTAATTACTGGGATATGGCATTTGAAGATACAATCACTGACCTTGACCACTCATGTGAGGTCATTGAACTTCTTCCGGTGCTGCATCCAGAGTCTTGGGGCCAGACTGCTGACATTGACTTCCGTGGCTATCTGCTTCCACTGTCTTCACAGTGTCTGTCTGGAGGGCCTCCTGGTCCCCGGTGGATATAACACCTCACTCCTCCTTTCAACCTTCTAAGACCTTCTGCATTGTATCAGAGAACATTGGAGCCCTTTCTCTGGCCTAATGTGCCATTACTCTGCTTTCTTTCTGGTTGGAAAATTGTGCATATCACTCCGCTATTTAAGAAAGGTAACAGAGCTGAGATGATTGACCTCCAACAACCACAGCCATCTTCCTTTGTGCTAGATATGACTCCAACCATTGGAGAGTTTTCCCTGATTCCCATTGACTCCAGTTTTACGAGGGTTCCTTGATGCCATACTCAGTTAAATGCTGCCTTGATGTCAAGGGCAATCACTCTCACCTCACCTCTGGAGTTCAGCTGTTTGAAAGATGGCAATTATAATAGAATGAGTCTCAAAGATTAATTTACCTCCCTACCTTGATACCAGTGTCTCTTCTTGCACCCTTTACTCATCAACGTTTGTTTTGGCATGGAGTTCAACCATCTTGTCCGCTATGCGCACTAATCAACTTCCAAAATGAGATATGTTCACCTATGTGGATCTGCGTGGGTGGATTGACACAGAGAACTTCTCGTACAACCTGACCTTGCTTAGCACCTATTAAGTGGTCCTTTTCTTCAAGCACCTCAAGTACAGGGACTTCCCTTGAAAAATACATTTCTGCCTCTAAAGATGGTCGGACATAATAAAATTAAACAATTGCTGCAAAGTATCGTGGAGACCAGCTGAAAAAGCATAACAGGACTAGGCTAAAAATGGCTTTAATACTGTTGCATCAATTTTCTTATTGGCCCTTGGAAGTTACTTCTGTTTACAACTCTGCACCTGGCAATCTCGACTGCCCAGTTTATATGGCCAGTAATTAGCAGTGGTGTGAAATTGTCATAAACACAGGAAAAGGACGCAGGGGGATGACATTGCATCACTTTCACATATTTTACCGTATCAATTGTAACTGCTCTGTTTTAGTCAAGAGCTTCTTGGGCCCACCTACTCACCTGCCAGCAAGATTCATCGTCTGCAATAGGGATGGACACCCAGAAGCCTGGGTCTCCGCTCCTTTATCTGTTTGGTGCATACAAGGCAGTAGAAGAACAAGGGCAGCAGGTCCATCGAAACACCACCACCTCGAATCTCCCCTCCAATTCACACACCATACCCAATTTGAACAAATAGAACTGTCATTACTTCATTGTCACTGGATCAAAATCTTGGAACTCCCTATCTAACTGCACTGTGGGAGTACTGTCATCACATTGACTGAACATTAGAACATTAGAACATTACAGCGCAGTACAGGCCCTTCGGCCCTCGATGTTGCGCCAACCTGTGAAACCATCTGACCTACACTATTCCATTTTCATCCATATGTCTATCCAATGACCACTTAAATGCCCTTAAAGTTGGCGAGTCTACTACTGTTGCAGGCAGGGCGTTCCACGCCCCTACTACTCTCTGAGTAAAGAAACTACCTCTGACATCTGTCCTATATCTATCACCCCTCAACTTGAAGCTATGTCCCCTCGTGTTTGCCATCACCATCCGAGGAAAAAGACTCTCACTATCCACCCTATCTAACCCTCTGATTATCTTATATGTCTCTATTAAGTCACCTCTCCTCCTCCTTCTCTCCAATGAAAACAACATCAAGTCCCTCAGCCTTTCCTCGTAAGACCTTCCCTCCATACCAGGCAACATCCTAGTAAATCTCCTCTGCACCCTTTCCATAGCTTCCACATCCTTCCTATAATGCGGTGACCAGAACTGCACGCAATACTCCAGGTGCGGTCTCACCAGAGTTTTGTACAGCTGCATCATGACCTCGTGGCTCCGAAACTCGATCCCCCTACTAATAAAAGCTAACACACCATATGCCTTCTTAACAGCCCTATTAACCTGGGTAGCAACCTTCAGGGATTTATGCACCTGGACACCAAGATCTCTCTGTTCATCTACACTACCAAGAATCTTCCCATTAGCCCAGTATTCTGCATTCCTGTTACTCCTTCCAAAGTGAATCATCTCGCACTTTTCCACATTAAACTCCATTTGCCATCTCTCAGCCCAGCTCTGCAGCCTATCTATGTCCCTCTGTACCCGACAACATCCTTCGGCACTATCCACAACTCCACCGACCTTAGTGTCATCCGCAAATTTACTAACCCACCCTTCTACACCCTCTTCCAGGTCATTTATAAAAATGACAAACAGCAGTGGCCCCAAAACAGATCCTTGCGGTACACCACTAGTAACTAAACTCCAGGATGAACATTTGCCATCAACCACCACCCTCTGTCTTCTTTCAGCTATCCAATTTCAGATCCAAAGCTCTAAATCACCTTTAACCCCATACTTCCGTATTTTCTGCAATAGCCTACCATGGGGAACCTTATCAAACGCCTTACTGAAATCCATATACACCACATCCACTGCTTTACCCTCATCCACCTGTTTGGTCACCTTCTCGAAAAACTCAATAAGGTTTGTGAGGCACGACCTACCCTTCACAAAACCGTGCTGACTATCGCTAATGAACTTATTCTTTTCAAGATGATTATAAATCCTGTCTCTTATAACCTTTTCCAACATTTTACCCACAACCGATGTAAGGCTCATAGGTCTATAATTACCAGGGCTGTCTCTACTCCCCTTCTTGAACAAGGGGACAACATTTGCTATCCTCCAGTCTTCCGGCACTATTCCTGTCGACAATGACGACTGCAATGGTTCAAGAAGTTAGCTCATGATTACCTTCTCATGTGAAACTGGGAATTGGCAATAAATGCCTTGCTAGCAACAGCCACATTCTGAGAATGAAGAAAAAAGGAATAAATGGAAATTCTGGCTCAATTTTATCAGTTAAAGGATGATCAATGGTCATTTAAGATCCTGATTAATTCTGGTAACTCAGCGGCTCATATTCCTATATAGTTCCCACAACAAGTCAGTGACTCTTTGTCTTTACTGTGCATTTATTTCAATCCATCAGCCTGGAAAGAAGCAGGTGTCGGAAACCTGTGTCATCGTAATGCCAGAAATTCTATAAGCCTTTTGTCAGGCAACTGTCAAATGGCATTCCTATACTAATGTTTTAAGTTGAGATGGCATCAGATAGAGAAAGCAGTTTTTTTAATGATATATGTGTGATCTGAGTTGCAGAGGGTTATTTTTAAACTGGACCATTTCTGTCACGAGTACTTCAAAGAAGAATTTTTTTTTCGATCGGCACATTTGGTATAAAGTACTGAGTTGATAGAATGGGTAATGAATAATAATCTGATAAATCCAATGCATTCATAGCAATGGGAAGGAAGTAACATACCAGAGTTTCATGCCTGTGGGTTATATTTTATGGTTTGATGAAATAAATAAAGAGAAACCATTTCCAGTGGTAGCAGGGTCAGTAACCAGGGGACATAGACATACGGTGATTGGCAAAAGAGCCAGAAGAGACATGAGGAAACATGTTTTTACACAGCAAGTTGCTGTGATTTGAAGTGTACTGCCTGAACGTGTGGTGGTAGCTTTTTAAAAGAGTATAGAATAAATAATTGAAGGGAGAAAAATTACAGGGCTATGAAGAAATGGCCTCCTCCTATGTTGTCTTATTCGATGATTCTCTGATCCTGACATCACTTAGTGGGTAACTTCTGGAAACCAATCATCTTCACCAGCAGATCTACGCATAATGGCATTGGGAATGTTAATCTGTTAATTGTGTATCAATTGTCTGATTATATGCAGGTGGAGGGTGTTAATGGGGATCTTACTTGAGCACTAATAAGCAGACACTTACTGAGACTGGTGGAGGGTTTTGAGTGAGGAGCTACCTGTTTGTAATCCTTTTACTCTGTACAATAAATGTGAAACTGAGTAAAGATAGGCTCCAGCATTATCCTTCTATAACAAGCTTTCTGGAGTTTAACATGGTAGCAGAGGATGGTTGCCTGAAGCTTGGAAACTAGGAATTTTTTTTTACATAGAAAATTAAAATCTCACGCGCTATTGTGGAAAATATGACAGAAAACAAGTGTAAATTCTCAGGGTCTGATTACCGTCCAATATTCTCTGAGTCTGAACCATATGGCCAGTGGAAGAATGGAGAGGATATGTGGACACGGGTTACATCTCTACCAAAGATGAAACAAGGCATGGTCTTGGTGTTATCACTTCCTACTAAAAGTAAAATCAAAAGTAAGGTGATTTGTGAACTGGATGCTCTTCAGTTAGATACTGATGAAGGGTAGGATCTTCTGTTAGAATTCTTGAATAAAATTAAAAGAAATATGACTTTTTGAATATGTATGAGGCATGGTCAGACTTTGATACATTGTGGAAAACAGATGGTTATTCAATGGAGGAATATATCATGGACTTTAACAGACTGTATAGAAGATTGAGAAAATTCAATTTGGAGATCCCTGGTTCAGTGCGAGCATTTAATTTGATAGATTGTGCTAGGGTGTCACATATGGACGGGCTCCTGGTTCTAACTGGGGTTAGGTTCTTGGACAAAGACTCCCTGATGGATCAAATGTCTGTTGCCTTAAAGAAATTTCTGGGGAAACAGTCATTTCCTGCCGCCCTGGTCGAACAAACAAGGCATTCTGCGGTGACACAAAAAATGGAGGACTCAATGTTTACTAGATTTCGAAATGGTCCAGATACTGGAAGCAGGCATAAGTACAATGGAAGAGTTAAAGAAAGGAGGAATGAGGATGAAAGCATCTTTAGCAGGTCTATTACAGTGGATGACAGAAGTGGAACAGCAATCATAGGTGAATGAATCCCAGGCATGTCCAAGGAACAGTTAATGGTTGCTTCAGATGTGACTCAAAGGCCGAAATTTTACCCTTGGTGAACGAGAGCCATCCACCGACTGAAAAGTCGAAGGCGAACCCACCTCCACCTGGCCTGAGGATCCAATCCGCATTCTGTGGTCCCCAAGCCTTCAATTGGTCTGAGATGGGACTTCCATCTCATTAAGACGGGAAGTCCCGCCTAATGGAGCTGCCGGCTAATCAAAGGGTGGTGGCCACTGCTGGGACTGCAACCTAGCCATCAGTAAGAAGATGTCGGGGAGCCCTGAAACCGAAGTAGGTTTTTGGTGCCTCACCTGGGGGATCGGTCAGGCCCCGGCGAGGCAAGGGTGTTTGAGTTGGGGGACAGGAGGGGTAGGGGGGCATGTGAGTGAGTGGGAAAGTGAGTGAATTTGCAGTTTACCCAGTCAGGTCATTATTGTAGGTCCTAATGTTTCTAGTCAGAGTGTTGGAACTGTATTAATAGCATCAGGTGTTAAGAATCATAGAGATAAAAAGAAATTGTCTTAAGGTTACATAGGCAATTTGCTCACACTTCTTGTCAGAGAATAAAAACCCTATTAAAGGATGCAGATGTGATTGATGAAGAGTATACAAGGATATTAGAAGAAATTAGTGAAAAGTGTCAAATCCGTACAAAGTACTGGAGGACACCATCATGTCCTATTGTCAGCCTTTCCATTGGCATGTGACTTTAACAAGGTAGTTGCCATGGATTTAAAGGTGTAGGACAAGGACAAGAATATTTTCATTCTATATATTATAGGCCGAGCAACTAGATTTAGTTGTTCTACAATAATAAATAGCAAGGACAAAAGAGTGATTACAGCCACAATTATGGAGAAATGGTTTGGGACTGGACTTGGGGCACCAGCTAAGTTTCTGACTGATAATGGAGGGGAATTTGCCAATGACGAGTTCACAGACGTGTGTGAAAACATGAACATTATGGTTGCTAATACTGCAACTGAAAGTCCTTTCAGCAACGGGCTTTGTGAAAGGAATCACACAGTGGTTGATGAAATGCTGCATAAAATCTTAGCTGACCAGCCAGACTGCAAGTTGGCAAAGGGCCTGGCCTGAGTGATTCATGTGTAGAATTCACTTCAGATGCTTCGAGATATAGTCCCTATCAATTGGTCTATGGGCGGAATCCCAAATTGCCTTCTGTACTGTGAGACAGTCCTCCTGCTTTAGAAGGTACTGCAATTAGTTCCATTTTTTCTGCACATTTGAATGCTTTACATGCAGGGAGACGGGCTTTCATCAAGGCTGAGATCTGTGAGCAAATTTGGAGAGCTCTGAGGCAAGTGTGAGGCCATCTGTGTTGGAACTTAATTCAGGAGATTTGGTGTATTATAAAAGAGAGGGTCATAAGGAATGGAAGGACCCTGGTAAGGTAATCAGTCGTGATGGTAAGACAGTAGTTATCAAGCACGGAAATCACAGTGTTAAGGTTCATTCCTCGTGATTGATCGGGATTGATTACAAAATCTCAGAATTTTAGCAGCTGTTAGAGGGAAACGATGCACCTTGTACCTCAAATACTCATATGTTTTGTGATGAAGGTCCTGAGCAACAGAATGAGGTAGATCAAGGGTTGGATAGTAATGTGAGGGATCATGATGCTCAAGAAAGATCTATCACATCCAAAGGACAATTGCTTCAAGTAGGTACTCAGGTGACATATATACCAGAGAGGTCTAATAGATGGAAGGATGCAACAATTGTGAGACATGCAGGAGTTTAAAGTTTAAATATTGGTTAAATGTTCAAGATGATGGCCAAAAAGCAAGGGCCATGGACTGGCAGAATGGGGTGAAAGAGTGGAGGGTAAGAAAGCGCAAGTGCAAGTTCTAATAGTGGGTCCAGAAGTGACTCTCTTGTGTGAGGAAGTGATCGCGTACTGGAGAAAGATCTTCTAGCAGTAGTCCCGAAAGACATCAAAGTGCTAATAGAGGCTGTTGTTTGAGCAGATTCCATAATGAAACGAAGGCTAGAGAACAGTCTTGGAATAGAACTGGAAGCAGAAGTCCTCATGATAGTGATGTTTTAGTGGCTGCCAATAAACTTAAGGATAAACTAATAAAAAAAAACATCAGGAATTAGAGAGTTGGAGAGCGTTTGGAGTTCATTCTGAGGTACCCGATAGGGGACAGCTGGCCTCGTCACATAGATGGATTTGTACTGAAAAAGTCCTTCCTGATGGAACTTATAAGGCTAAAGTGAGGCTAATTGCAAGGGGTTTTGAAGAGAGACTGGGTGACACCGATATTAGAGTGGACTCTCCCACAACTGGAAAAGTAATCTTGAAAATCTTTTTAGCTGTTTTGGTCACATATTCATGGGAGTGTAGCTCCATTGACATAAAAGCTGCATTTCTATCGGGTGATACTTTTCAGAGAGAAGTGTATCTGAAACCACGCAAAGAGGCAGCAGATGCAGAGGGAAAACTATGGAAACTGAACAAATGTGTCTATGGCCTTAATGATGCTTCCAGGGTGTGGTATTTCTTGGTGACATCTGTTGTTGAAAGCTGGTTGTGTTCAACCAAAAGCAAATCCTGCAATGTTTTATTGGTTTCATAAAAGTTAACTTTTAGGCATCTTCATGATGCATGTTTATGATTTTTGTTTGAAGTGGCACTGCGGCTTTTGAGAAATATGTTATTAATAAGATTAGAGTAGAATTTAAGATTGGGAGCTTGTGGGGCTTTTAAATACATTGGTTTAGATATTAAGCAGACTGAGTCTGCAATAACTTTAATTCAACAATCCGATTTGGAGAGTGTTATCTCCATCCTTGTTAATCGTGTTCGGTCATCACAGAAAGATGATGATATATCTAAAGCAGAGACTGAGTAATTGTGAAGCTTGATTGGTCAATTAAACTGGGTGTGATCTCAGACTAGGCCTGATGCTAGCTTTGATATGCTGGAGTTAAGCATGATGATGAAACATCCGAAAGTTAAGAATGTTTTAAGGGCAAATAAAACATGAAAAAACGAAATCTGGAGAAATGTGTACTGAATTTCCTATCCTTAGGTGACCCAAAGAACATGAAGCTAATAACTTTTAGTAATGCTTCACATGCTAATCTTGCTGATGGGTATTCGAGTGCAGCTGGTTTCATAATATTCCTGATGGATGAAAATGGGAGATGTTGTCCTTTAGCTTGGGAGGCAAAGAAAAAAAATGGGTCATTAAAAGCACTTTAGCTGCAGAAACACTGGGTCTTGTGGAGGCAGTGGACATGGGGTTCTATTTGTCAAATATTTTGGGTGAAATTCTGAACAAGGGACATACTGAGGATAGGATACCCATTGAATGTTATGTGAATAATCATTCTTTGCGAGACAATGAACACGCTACAAAAAGTGTGAGTAAGAAAAAACAATGTGTTGACCTTGCTGGATTGAAACAAATGCTGGAGAGAAAGGAAATCTCCAAACTTAAATAGGTAGATGCAAGTCATCAGCTATCCAATTGTTTTACAAAAAGAAATGCGAGTACAAAGAAATTGTTAGGGGTGCTAGAGGAGGAGCATCTCACAATGTAATACTTTGTACCCAAAATGGAATTTATTTTGATTTATTTTGAAATGTTCTTTGAGCATGTTAATAACTTGTGCATAATATGGAAATTATTTTGAAATTTTGTTTGAACATATTAATCCACATTGCATTATAAAAGAAAGAAGGGAATCTGTTAATTGCATATCAATTGTTTGATTATATGCAGGTGGAGAGTATTAATTGGGGTCTTACTTGAGCACTTATAAGCAGACACTTACTGAGACTGGTGAAGGGTTTTGAATGTGGAGCTGCATGTTTATAATCCTTTTATTCTGTAAAATAAATGTGAAACATATTAAAGATAGGCTCCAGCATTATCCTTCCATAACAAGCTTTCTGGAGTTTACCAGGGAATATCTTTGTTGGCAATAGTTCTGAGGAGCCCATGACATCTACTAACTGCAATGGCATGTATGTGCAATCAAACAGTTGGTGATTGTAATTGGAAAAGTCCAGTTTCCAACAAAGATGTGTGACATCAGAAAAGGGTTTTGGAAGCTGATGGCAAGACAGCTATCTGTATAACAAAAGATTTTGAAGCATTTTACAATTTCTGATCGACCCACGTGTCGGACAGAAATCAAGCCCTAAATTAGCTGCACTTTGACAAACCCAGCAAGATGACAGAAAATGGCATTTGCTATTACGTTTGTTGTGATTATTTCTGAGGAGCAGCAGGGCAAATGGGAGATTAGGACGCAAAGGTGCAGGACTCTCAGGAGATGATCATATTCAAGAAGTATAGGCTCAAGCAACAGGGTTTGATGCCTGAGAAATATTGGAGAAGTAGTGTCAAAGAAACTACAAGTTCTCCAGGAAAGGAATTACTGAATTTAGGCATGCAATATTTGACTTTAGAATTTCAATCTAACCAAATTTGTTCTGCCTGTAGTTGTTCATTCATATTTCTCACTCATTCTAATTATTGGGGACTGAGATGTAACAGGGATATATTGGGAAAACACAAAGAACTAAGTCCACAAGTGTTCAATTGTTGCACAGATTGAAATTGCAGCATCTCATGGCTTCCATGTTGGCTAGAAAGTGCGCTCAGAGCTGGCACTAATGGAACAAATACTTCATCAAAGCCGACAACATGGCAGCAAAATTACATTAGAATGTTGAGAACCCAAACAACCTGTCACAGCACAGGCTGAAGAATCATGCTTGAAGTCACAGATTTAACTTTAACAAAGATTTAACAAGCTTTATGAAACACTTCTGTTCACAACAGAAGCATTGCCTATCTGACTTTACAACAGCTCCCAGGTCAGGTGTTTTCTACAAAGCACAAAGCTACTTTCAGTTTCCCTTCCAAGTACCATATATTCATTAATACTCAAGCCCATACATATCATGGCATTCCTCCCCTATAAGACTAAAACATGTCCATGATTTTTGAACATAGTCATGTTTGAGCCATGGTCTTCCTGTTGTCTCAGGAACTCTGATCACCACATCAGGATTAGGAAATGTCATGTGCCCCTCTGGAACCGATGTTTCTCCCTCTGGATCAACATCTGACATGTGGGAGTCTTTCAAATGTCAGTTGATTAGAATACAGGACCAGCAAGTTCCTGTGAGGAAGAAGGACAAGTTTGGCAAGTTTCAGGAACCTTGGATAACGTGGGATATTGTGAGCCTAGTCAAAAAGAAAAAGGAAGCATTCATAAGGGCTGGAAGGCTAGGAACAGACAAATCCCTTGAGGAATATAAAGACAGTAGAAAGGAACTTAAGCAAGGAGTCAGGAGGGCTAAAAGGGGTCATGAAAAGTCATTGGCAAACAGGATTAAGGATAATCCCAAGGCTTTTTATACATATATAAAGAGCAAGAGGGTAACCAGGGAAAGGGTTGGCCCACTCAAGGACAGAGAAGGGAATCTATGTGTGCAGCCAGAGAAATGGGCGAGATACTAAATGAGTACTTTGCATCAGTATTCACCAAAGAGAAGGACTTGGTGGATGATGAGCCGAGGGAAGGGAGTGCAAATAGTCTCAGTCATCTCATTATCAAAAAGGAGGAGGTGTTGGGTGTCTTGCAAAGCATTAAGGTAGATAAGTCAAGAGGGCCTGATGGGTTCTACCCCAGAATACTGAGGGAGGCAAGGGAAGAAATTGCTGGGGCCTTGACAGAAAGCTTTGCATCCTCATTGGCTACAGGTGAGGTCCCAGAGGACTGGAGAATAGCCAATGTTGTTCCTTTGTTTAAGAAGGGTAGCAAGGATAATCCAGGAAATTATAGGCCGGTGAGCCTTACATCAGTGGTAGGGAAATTATTAGAGAGGATTCTTCGGGACAGGATTTACTTCCATTTGGAAACAAACAAACGTATTAGCGAGAGGCAGCATAGTTTTGTGAAGGGGAGGTCGTGTCTCACTAATTTGATTGAGTTTTTTGAGGAAGTGACAAAGATGATTGATGAAGGAAGGGCAGTGGATGTTATCTATATGGACTTCAGTAAAGCCTTTGACAAGGTCCCTCATGGCAGACTGGTACAAAAGGTGAAGTCACACGGGATCAGAGGTGAGCTGGCAAGATGGATACAGAATTGTCTCGGTCATAGAAGACAGAGGGTAGCAGTGGAAGGGTGCTTTTCTGAATGGAGGAATGTGACTAGTGGTATTCCGCAGGGATCAGTGCTGGGACCTTTGCTCTTTGTAGTATATATAAATGATTTGGAGGAAAATGTAGCTGGTCTGATTAGTAAGTTTGCGGACGACACAAAGGTTGGTGGAGTTGCGGATAGTGATGAGGATTGTCAGAGGATACAGCAGGATATAGATCGGTTGGAGACTTGGGC
This sequence comes from Heterodontus francisci, assembly GCF_036365525.1. Classification (NCBI taxonomy): domain Eukaryota; kingdom Metazoa; phylum Chordata; class Chondrichthyes; order Heterodontiformes; family Heterodontidae; genus Heterodontus; species Heterodontus francisci. The sequence goes on along the minus strand of NC_090387.1, from coordinate 17,704,312 downwards.
AGAGAAATGGTAGATGGAGTTTAATCCGGACAAATGTGAGGTAATGCATTTTGGAAGATCTAATGCAGGTGGGAAGTATACAGTAAATGGCAGAACCCTTAGGAGTATTGACAGGCAGAGAGATCTGGGCATACAGGTCTACAGGTCACTGAAAGTGGCAACGCAGGTGGATAAGGTAGTCAAGAAGGCATACGGCATGCTTGCCTTCATCGGTTGGGGCATAGAGTATAAAAATAGGCAAGTCATGCTGCAGCTGTACAGAACCTTAATTAGGCCACACTTAGAATATTGCGTGCAATGCTGGTCGCCAGACTATCAGAAGGACGTGGAGGCTTTGAAGAGGGTACAGAAGAGGTTTACCAGGATGTTGCCTGGTCTGGAGGGCATTAGCTATGAGGAGAGGTTGGATAAACTCGGATTGTTTTCACTGGAATGTCGGAGGTGGAGGGGTGGGATGATAGAGGTTTACAAAGTTATGAGCGGCATGGACAGAGTGGATAGTCAGAAGCTTTTTCCCAGGGTGGAAGAGTCAGTTACTAGGGGACATAGGTTTAAGGTGAGAGGGGCAAAGTTTAGAGGGGATGTGCGAGGCAAGTTCTTTACACAGAGGGTGATGAGTGCCTGGAATCTGCTGCCGGGAGAGGTGGTGGAAGCAGGTACGATAATGACGTTTAAGAGGCATCTTGACAAATACATGAATAGGATGGGAATAGAGGGACACGGACCCCGGAAGTGCAGAAGGTTTTAGTTTAGGCAGGCATCAAGATCGGCACAGGCTTGGAGGGCCGAATGGCCTGTTCCTGTGCTGTACTGTTCTTTGTTCTTTGATAGCAACAGCATCATTGGCTCGGACATCTGAATTGCTGGATGTTATCTCTGTCTCAGCTCCTATGTTTGGTTCTTCTGCTGTTGTGACTTTGTCATCATGATACCTTTTAACGCATGAAGAATTTCTGTCATACAGTACTCCTTCTGACGACTGCACAGTCACACTATTCCCCTCTAGCAATAACCGTGTATAGCTTGCAGTAAAAATGGTGTATCCATCTTGCTTGGACTCTCCCTTCTCCGCAATACTTCATCACCTGGCATCTTATCAGACAGTCTGGCTCTCCTTCTGTGGTCTGCATAAAACTTTGCAGCACCCTTTTTCTCAGCATTGTTATGACCAAGGCGGGAGAAGTGCACTGTTAATTCAGTTCCACTTCTCCACAGGTCATAACATATCAATAAATGTTCCCACTTACCGAAACAGCCAATTAGATACACTATTTGACGCCAGAATAAAGCACACCAACCAGGTTTCTTTAATCAACAACAAAAATTAACTGTTTCTTATAAAACCAAGTCTTAACCAATAATGATCTAAATCTATATATGAATTGAGATATTAAAGCCCCTTATTTTTTGTCGCCCTCATGCACACGCATATACATCAACTCTAATGTCCCTTAGCTCTGGTATCTTAGTGCGTATTTTGCGTCCAAATAATAACTCAGCTGGGTTTCTTTCCCATTGTGGTGTGTGTAGGTACTCTATACATGGCCACATGACAAGAACCACCTCCTTCCAGTTCTTACCCTCAGCCTGAGCAATCCTCATCCATTTTGGTGTTACTCTGTGATGGTGAAGGCCTGTGACTTGCATATAATCTGCAAAGGTCTGTGAAATGAACTGTGGCCCATTGTCTGAATACAATGTGACTGGTAGACCATGCCTTGCAAATATTTCAGTCAATGCAAACACCATTTTCTTTGCCGATGAAGACTTCATTACCACATACTCATAATAACAGCTGTAATAGTCAATCACCACTAGTCTGGACTCTCCTGATGGAAGTGGACCTAAGAAGTCAACTGCTATATCCTCCCATGGTCCAGCTGTTAACAGTGTACTGCTTGCTGGTTCTGGTGGATTGGGTCTACTGAAAAGTTGACATCCATGACATGTTTTGACAAATTGCTCCACATCTTTCTCTATCCCTGGCCACTATACTTTGGTTCATAAGTTTTGCTTAGTAACAACCAGTTCCAAGTGACCGTCATGAACTAGTCTAAGCTTTTGTGACACTATAAGTCTGTTACCTCTGAGAATATACTTCCAAATTGTGCACAGTTCATCTAGTATAACAATGTACGCTCTGAATGGCCAATTCTCACAGTTTCCAGTTTGGATTCTCTGTCTGATGTCATTCAATTCTGGATCTTTGTCTGACTCTCTTTCAATCCCTGTAGTTGTCATTGCTCTCAGTTTAACATGAACTGCCATAAACTGCACAAATGATTCAGCTTCCTTCTCTGGTGAAGATCTGTGTGTTTTATCCTCCCTCCGTAGTCATTGCAGCGAGTTAGCAATGTTCATCTTTCCAGCAATATGAACCACCTTGTACTTGTATTATTGGAGTCTCAAAACCCATCCTTCGATTCTGGCACATGGTTTGGATCTGGGAGAATAAATCATCTGTAATGGCTTGTGATCTGTCATTAATTCAAACTCAATGCTGAACAAAGTACGTATGGAATCTTTCACATGCCCACACCAATCCTAGGGCCTCTTTCTCTGCCTGAGAATAGCTCCTCTCCACATCTGTCGGAGATCTGCTTACATAAGCAATGATTCTCGGGCCCCCAGCATGCACTTACACCAGCACTGCTCCTAATCCTACTGGACTAGCATCTGCAATTACTTTCATTGGTGCTTTTGGATCATAGTATTCCAGCGTTCGAGCACTTGTGAAGCTGTCTTTCAAAGCTTTGAATGCTGCTTTCTGTCCTTTATCAAATCTGAACCATTCATTCTTTCTGGTTAACTTCCTCAATGAAGGAGCAGCGGGATCCTAGGGAAGCCTTGCGAAAAGGTGCCCCGAACACCCAAAAATCCACAAACGGCTCCTCGGCCGCAACTTCAAAGCGCCCGCGGGAGATGGCTCGGAGAGCATCTGCAGCACACTGTCGGCAATGCTGGTACCAGCGCACGAGGATGTCGCTCACCTCCCGAAGGACGCAGCGGAGCTTTCCAGGCGTCGATGGTGGGAACTGAGGAAATGGCTTATTGCCTGCACCCCCTCTCCCCCCCCTCCCCCCCTTCCCCTTCCCCCCCCTCCACCCCACTTCCCCTTCCCAGCTCCACTCTCTCAGCTCACCCCCCCCAGCACCCCCCGCACCCCCCTCCCCCCTCACAACCCCTTCCCAGCACCCCCCTCGCACCATCTTCCCCCTGCACCCCCTTCCCCTGCATCCCCCCCTACCCTCTTACAGCCCCCTTCTCAGCTTCCCCTCGCACCCACTTCCCTCCACCCCTCCCCCTTGCACCCCCTCCTCCCACCGGCATCATCCTACACCTGTGTAGGGGCGCTAACAACCCCACTGCCTTGTGGGCGTCTCGGGAGAGACCAAGGCTAAGGGAGTAAACCCTAACAGAAAATCCGGAGCGGAACCCCGTAGGCGGTCATGTGTCACCTTTGACATGTTTCCGGCAGTTCCTGCAGCCGTACTGGTGCCAAACGTCGTGCTCTGCACTCCTTTGGACCCCACCAGAAAGGCCGAGAGGGGGGTTTTGACAATTGGGCAACTCTCAACCTCCACACATTCGCCCAGGCATGCGCCATGGAGAGGCATGCCTCAATGGATCAGCCAGGGTAGCGAAGTTTGGCACAATAGCTCACAAGTCCCAGAAAACATCTCACTTTGCTAGCATTTAGTGGTTCATGTGCCTCTGCTATTGCTTCTATCTTGTCTTTGGCTGGATTGATTCCACTGCTCGTGAGTTTATGGCCCAAGAATTTTCGCTCTGTCATGCCCAGCAAGCACCTGTCTGCATTTACGGTAAGTCCTGCTGACTGCAATCTAGCCAATACTAATCTCAGGCTCTCGTCATGTTCCTTTCTATTGGCTCCATGAATAATGAAGTATTCTGAGATATTGGCTGTTCCCAGGATCCCTTGTACCACCTTAGGAATTGCGTGTTGGTAAATCTCTGGTGCTGCATTGATGCCAAATAGCAATCTCTTTGTATCAGTAAAGTCCACAATGAGTAACAAACGTTGTCACCTTCCTTAAATCAGGGTGACGTTCCAACTGGTGGTATTCTCATTTTAAGTCTAATTTGAAGAATATGTTGCTTGTTGACAACTCTCGAAAGATTTCATCCACAGTCGAAATTGGGTGACGTGCTCTCACTACTGCTTCATTTACCTGTTGCATATCAACACAGAGTCTGATGTCATCATTTGGTTTAGGCACTACCACAATAGGGCTCACCCATGGTGTTGGTCCTTCCACTGGCTGTATGATGTCTTGGTCAACCAGTTCCTTGATCTTTACCTCAACGTTCCCTCTCAGACCAAAAGATGTTCTGCGTACAGTCTGAGCTACAGGTTTCACATTCTCGTCAATTATTAATCTCACTCGGTGGTTGTGCAGCTTCCCAATTCCTTGAAACACTGGTCCAAACTCCTCTTGAAGCTCCACATAGGATTTCACAGAATTCATTTTCAATCCAATGTGTAGCACCCCCAAGGTTTGGCCAGTTTCTCTACTCAAAGGCTCGCCATCCTCTTCAATGACTACAAATTCTGCCTCCATACCCAGCTCTCACACTCACACTGAAACATCCAATAGTTTGAAGTGGGGTTTTAGATGTGTGAGGATAAAGCTTTTTGACACATTTTCGAGATTTGCACTTGATTCTCTTTGTCTTCCGTTCCTCCCACAGTGCTCTGCTGATGACATTACTGTCACTGCCTGAATCTACAATAATGCTCACTTCAACACTCCCAACAATCACTGGAACTTTCTCATGGTTGCTTCCATTGACAGAAAACATGTATCCACAATTGCTATTTGTGTCCTCACTACTGCATCTTCTTCAACTCGTCTCACAGTTGTACTACTTTGATCTCTCTTTCCTTTACATAGTTTGCCAGGCTTCCCGCTCTGTTCAGCTTTGCTTCTGCACTTCTTGGCAAATTTGTCTCTGCCCCCACATTTTCTGCATATCTTTCCCTTGGCAGGGCAGCAATCATCTTTTCCATAGTGCCTCAAGTTGCCACATTTGAAACCCCTCTCTCAAATTATTGCTGTTTAAATTTATGTACCTGGATTCCGTTGTGTCACTGGGTTATCCCCAGATTTTGTCGTGCCGATGGTGGAAATGGGATTAAGTTTCATGCTGTGAACATGTCCATCCACTGCTTCCAATGTAGCCGCTATTTTCAAAGTGTCATCCAACATTAAGTCATCTCCTCCTCCTTACAGCAGCCTATGTCTCAACTTATCCGACTTTCAATGTTGGACAACCTGATTCATTATCTGGTTATTCAGATCCGTCGCAGCATAATTTCCTGCCTCAACTGAGTCACAAATTGGGCTACTGTCACTCTCTCTTTCTGTCTCAGTTGACGGAAAACATACTTTTGGAATGTAGTATTTGGTGTCATCACATAATGGTCCTTCAAAGCTTTCACTACACCTTCATAATCCGCCTTTTCTCCAGTGTAGGACAATGTCTTGAAAGTCTCCCTCACCGAAGCACCTGCATTGAACAGCAATAAAGCCCATCGATGTTCTCTCTGCATCTCCATCACACCATCCAAAAACAACCCGCAACTGACAGCATACGCTTCAAACTCCTCCAGCCATGCTTTCCATTTCACTCTGAGGGAACTGGCATCCCCCGTCGGATCAAATGGTTCAATTCCCCGGACTGCAGACATATCAGCTCCAGTAAATGCCATGACACAATCCTAAATATCTCCGTATTTACGCCTGTAATGTTTCTCCTCATAACCCTCATCGCCAATGTCACATCTCAGGCTGAAGTCACAGCTTTAACTTTAACAAAGATTTATCAAGCTTTATTAGACACTTCTGTTCACTACAGCAGCATTGTCCATCTGACCTTACAACAGCCCCAGGTCAGGTGTTTTCCACAAAGCACAAAGCTACTTTCAGTTTCCCTTCCAAGTACCATATATTCTCTAATACTCAAGCCCATACATGCAATCATGACATTCATCCCTTATCAGCAGAAGAGACGGTAGAATTGGCAAAGGGAGATTGGACATGATCCTAATTAGGGGGTACTGTAGCATAGTGGTGATGTTACTGGGCTAGTAATTCAGAAGTCTAGACAAATTATCCAGAGACATGAGTTCAAAGCCCTCTGTGGTAGCTAGGGGATTTAAATTCAACTAATTAAATAAACCAGGAATTAAAAACTAGCATCAGTAATGGTGACCATGAAACCACCTGATTGTTGCAAAAATGTCCTTTAGGCAAGGAAATCAGCTGTCCTTACCCAATCTGTCCTACATGTGACTCCAGAACAACACTAATAGAGTTGACTCTTAACTGCACTCTGAAATGGCTTAGCAAGCCACTCCATTGTATTCAAGTAAGTGGCTCCCCACTGCCTTTGTAAGGACAAATAGGGATGGGTAATAAATGTTGGCAACGCCCACATCCCATGAATGAATTTTTAAAAATTGAATTCCATTTCATACTGGTCTATCCTGTTCCATTCATGTCAAAGATTAAATGTAGACATTTGGGGGCCAGGTAATGTGAGGACAGTCTGCTTGCATAACTTACCCTTATGTTAACAGTCTCCCGTTTAACACCCATGCCAAATGGGCACTGTGTGTTCAGAGTGTTGCTCAGGTGCTCTCTTCAGAGCTCAGAACATTTTCCTGGCCCGGACCCCACTGATGGGGACGGCATACTCCCTTGTGAAAGCTTCCACTGACTTAAGGTACCAATGTCCACTGATACACCAGGCTCTGAATCAGACTAAGGAACGGATAATCCCAGTTTTGGGGATCACGACCTCTGGTTCCACCTCTGGTCCATATTCCCCTTGTAAGGGGCCAATAGAAGTTCACCCCTTTCCAAGGCAACCAGGAAACTCCTTCAAACAGTGGAGAACCTGCATAGCTGAGGTCTTAACTGGTCTCCCGACAGAGTTAATGCGGAAGACTTTTGGAATTCCTTCCCTACCAACCCCCGCGCCCCCTGCCCCCATCCCATCCCGAGAAATTTTGGAGAATTCTGTTTCTGAATTTTAAATTACTGTCATAGGTGAATTTTTTTGTTCCTCATGACTTCAAGAATGCCTTCACTGGCCCTGATACCTTAATAAGTTTTGACTACAAGTCTAGGATACCGAACAGAAAACCTTTTCTCTAACATACAGGATGGCTTTTGGACCTGTCTTGCACCTTCATCTTTCACATTCTGTTGAAAAGCAGCAGAGTATCACAACATCAGACCTCATTTTAGACTGTCAATTTTATTGAATAATAGATAAGCAGAGAATGAAAAACTGTAATGCATACATATTCGCAGTAGATATAAAAAACTAGTTCCTTGAAAGGAGAATAATGAATATTTGCACTCTGTATACTAAGCAATTATTTTACAGTTAACCTTTATATATCCAGTTATTCTTTTCTTTTTATAGCCTTACTAAATGGACAAAAATATCACATTGAAACTTCTGAGCTGACTCAATATTTGAACAGTCCCTGCTCAATAAATACTCCTCCAATTGTTAATGGATTTGAATAACTATCCATTATAATTTAAAAGTAACCGCCAAGCATACATATTACTGAGCAAATCACATTTTTTTTGTTTAATTTGAGTGTGCTTTGACTCCTCCCTCAACCATCTGCAGGGAGATCAAACTGAAGTAAGCTTTAATAATATTCATATTCAGTAAGGCTGAGGGTATGATTCTGAATGCAACTGGTTTTTAAGCTCCTTTAGTATTTTGACTGAATTAAAAAGATCTCTATCAAAGTGCTACACACTGATGATTGATAAAGCTCTGACAGTGCAGATGTCTTGGTATCGCTATTAGTCTCATTTACAATAGTGGGATTTGTGTTAGTGGCTTGCAGTATGGTGTGTGGTTCTCTAGGCACTTTGTAGTCCAGATGGTCCAGATTCGCCTGTGAAGAGGTAAAAGAGGCAGATAGTTGTACAGTATCACAAAGGTAGCATGCCACAGTTAAAGGTATTACTTTTGTAAGGCACTTAAAGACATGGGGCTGGATTTTACCTTAGGCAGACGGGAATTCGCCAACACCATGAAAGTCGGTGGTGAGCCTGCTTCTGCCTAGCCCAGGGATCCGTGCCGCATTTTACGGGTCCCCGGGCTTTAATTGCTCCGAGGCGGGACTTCCACCCACTTGAGGGAGGAGGTACCGCCTCAGTGAGCTGCCGGCCAATCAGCGGGCCGGCAACTCTTAGTGACAGCAGCGCCGCCGGGAACGGTGGCTACTGTGGGACTGCAGCCCAGCCGACGCGAGGGTGCCTGGAGGGAAGGCAACTTGGAGTTACCTTACCAGGGGGATCGGTCCTTCCCTGGTGAGGCTGGAGTGGTCACTTGGGGGAGGGGGGGGGTTGCGTCTTGGGTCCCGGGGGTGGTTTGGGAGGCGGGGGCAGCCCTCAATCGGGCACCCTGTGCTTGACTGCCATGCCCCCCCCAGGGCATGGAAAGGCCAGCAGCTATAACTGGGCAGCCTTTCACGTCCCCAGTATGCCTGCTTGCCATGGGTAAAATCCCCATGGAGGCGGGTGAGGGCCTTTAAGTTGCCCCCCGCCCGACGCCGTAAACTTGGCCGGAGGTGAAAGGGGGGCGAGTAGGCCTCCCAGAGGCTCCCGCTCAATTTTACGCCGCCCCCCACACCACCATCTGACCCGCTGGGGCAGCGTAAAATTCAGCCCACGTTGTATGTAAAGGCTGGAAGAGAAATTGATTATCAGATTCATAGAATGATGCAATCTTACAGCCCTTTGTGCCTCTTTCGGCTCTTTGAAAGAACAATCCAATTAGACTCACTCCCCAACTCTTTCCCCGTTACTGAAAGTATTATCCAATTCTCTTTTGGAAGTTACTATTGAATCATCTTCATCATTCTTCTAGGCAGCACCTTCCGGATTAGAACAACACACCATGTAAAAAATGTTTCCTCATCTCCCCTCTGGTTCTCCAGCCAATTACTTTTGGTGAACCCACCAAAATGAATGGTTCAAATCCTCTCATAATTTTGAACGCCTCTATTAAAAACCTCTCCTTCATTGCTCTGAAAACAATCCCAGCTTCTCCAGTCTCTTCACATAACTGAAGTAGCTCATCCATGGTATTGTTCTTCTAAATATCTGCTGCACCCGCTTCAAGCACTTGACAACTTTCCTAAAGAGTGGTGTCCCAAACTGGACACAATATTCTAGCTGAGGCCTAATCAATGCTTTATAAAGGTTTCAGTATAATTTTATTGGTCAAGCAACATCTTGGTTTTAAAATTATCATCCTTGTTTTCAAATCCCTCCATGGCCTCTCCTCTCCCTATCTCTGTAATCTCCTCCAGCCCAAACTCTCCAAGATACCTGCTCTCATCCAAATCTGGCCTTTTGAGCATCCCGATTTAGATCGCCCCACTATTGGTGGCCGTGCCTTCAGCTGCCTAGGCCCTATACTCTGGAATTCTCTCCCTAAACCTCTTTTGCTTTCTACCTCGTTTTCCTCCTTTTAGACGCTCCTTAAAACCTATTTCTTTGACCAACATTTGATCATCTGACCTAAAATCTCCTTATGTGACTCGGTGTCATATTTAGGAACATAGGAGCAGGAGTCGGCCATTCAGCCAATCGAGCCTGCCCTGCCATTCAATATGGTCATAGCTGATCATCCACTTCAATGCCTTTTTCCCACACTATCCTCATATCCCCTTATGTCATTTGTATTTAGAAATCTGTCAATCTCTGCTTGAAACTTATTAAATGACTGAGCTTCCACAGCCCTCTGGAGTAGAGAATTCCAAATAGTCACAACCCTCTGAATAAAGAAATTTCTCCTCATCTCTGTCCTAAGTGGCTTCCCCCTTGTTTAGAAATTGTGTCCCCTGGTTCTAGACTCCCCAGCCAGGGGAAACATCTTAGCTGCATTTACCCTGTCTATCCCTTTAAGTATTTTGTAGGTTTCAATGAGATCACCTCTCATTCTTCGAAACTCTAGAGAATACAGTCCCAGTTTCCCCAAAGTCTCTTCATAGGACAGTCTTGCCATTGCGGGAACAAGTCTGGTGAACCTTCGTTGCACTCCCTCTATGACAATTATATCCTTCCTAAGGTAAGGGGACCAAAACTGCACACAGTATTCCAAGTGTGGTCTAACCACAGTTCTATACAATTGAAGCAAGACTTCATTACTCCTGTACTCAAATCCTCTTGCGATAAAGGCGAGCATACCATTAGCATTCCTAATTGCTTATTGCACCTGCATGTTAGATTTCAGTGACTTATTGACGAGGACACGCAGGTCCCTTTGCACATCTACACTTTCTAATCTCCTACCATTTAAGAAATACTCTGCACATCTATTCCTCCTACCAAAGTGGATAACCTCACATTTTATTGTATAATGCTCCTGTGAAGCACGTTGTGTGAAGTCCCTTGGGACTTATTATTTTAAAGGTGCTATATAAATATAAATATGTTGTTATTGTTGTTGTTTGTAGCATTTTGAAAATTGCATAGTACATTTTGTTCATTCAACGACCCTCAATGTTTCTTCATCATCACTATTGACAAAACCCATATGGCTAATTGGATCAGGGAGTGCTCCCATTGTCTCTCCATGCAACAGTCCTTTAGAATACAAATGTGCAGCCATGTTTCCATTGTTCTGTGATTTTTTAAACAAGTTATTTCAATGTCCAGTAAATGTTCAAATAATAATGTTCCATATGATGAAATTAATATTTCTCATTTTGGCAGGTGTGGTTTCCATCACAAAGTAAATTTAATTGTGGCTTTCAAAAGGAAATTAGAAAAATTCATTGAAGGGAAGAAAAAAAACTGGTAGGGCTATAGGGCAAAGGGGGGGGGGGAGTGGGACTAGCTGTGTTGCTCTTACAAAGAGCTGGCACAGACCCGATGGACTGAATGGCCTCATTCTGTGCTGCGGGCATCATATGATTCTATGATCACATATCTATTGCTGCACCAACCTCTCACACTGCTCAATCCAGCACATCTGAATTATTCACCAATTAGCAATCTCTAGCAATCAGAACTCAGGTCTAATGTTCAGATACTACACCTCACCCTCACACACCGATCCATGATATTAACCTCACACCCATCTCTCACTTCTTTCACATATTTTCAGCTATGGCAGCCACATCACCCAAACACTTTGAAACATACTCATTCATTCTTCCCTCCCTTTTGCAGGACAAGGTGGCCCGCAACAGGATGGAGAAGAGCAGAATCACAGAGAGACAGGCACGCCTGCATCTCTTGAACACTACGGAGGCGATGGCGCTCGATATTCTCAGAAGTTTGGTCTGGAGACTCTCAAACATGGTGATGAGTTTTCACCCAGCTGTCCAAAAAGGAAAATTGGATCAAGGGCTCATTGCTGGTTTGCTAAAATGCTAGTCTGTGATAGCAGCACCAATTTTATTGGGTGGCTTAATTTTGTGATTAAATTGCATCACGGTGCTTCTCTGAGGGTTCTGTTGCATCCCTGCACCTTCATCCATGGTCCACCTGACACAAACAATTACTCTATTAAATGCCAAAATGAACAGCATTCAGAAACTCACACCCATAATCGACAGTCCCACCAAAACACAAAACAAAATTGCAATATCTAAGTTTCATACAATGCAATACCCAAAGTGATGGGGCATTGCTGTATGTTGTGCATCATTGTTTTATAAGGAATTAACAACAATAACAACAACTTGCATTTATATTGCATATTTAATGTAATAAAACATCCCAAGGCACTTTACAAGAGTGGTATCAAACAAAATTTGAAGGCCAACCACATAAGGAGATATTAGGACAGCTGATCAAAAGCTTGATCAAAGAAGTTGGTTTTAAGGAGCATCTTAAAGGAGGAAAGAAATGTAGGCAGAGAGGCGGAGAGGATTAAGGAGTGAATTCTACAGCTTGTGAAGAGGACGTAAGGAGGTTGCAGACCGATAAAGATAGGTTGAGTAAGTGGGCAAAAATCTGGCAGATGGAGTATAATGTGGGAAAATGTGAAGTTGTTCACTTTGGCAGGAAGAATAAAAAAGCAGAGTATTACTTAAACGGAGAACAACTGCAGAATTCCGAGATGCAGAGGGATCCAGGTGTTCTAGTGCATGAGTCACAAAATGTTAGTATGCAGGTACAGAAAGTCATAAAGAAGGCTCATGGAATGCTTTCTTTTATACAAGAGGAATTAAAAATAAAAGTAAGGATGTTATGCTTCAGTTATACAGGACATTGGTGAAACCACATCTCAAATACTGTGTGCAGTTTTGGCCTCCTTATTTAAGGAATGATGTAAATGCATTGGAGGTGGTTCAGAGGAGGTTTGCTAGATTGATACCTGGAATGAGCGGGTTGTCTTATGAGGAAAGGTTGGACAGACTGGGCTTATTTGCACTGGAGTTTAGAAAAGTGAGGGGAGATTTGATTGAAGTATTTAAGATCCTGAATGGTCTTGGCAAGGTGGATGTGGAAAGGATGTTTCCTCTTGTGGGTGAGTCCAGAACCAGGGGGCACTGTTTTAAAATTAGAGGTCGCCCTGTTAGGACAGAGGTGAGGAGAAATTTTTTCTCTCAGAGGATTGTGAGACTTTGGAACTCTCTGTCTCAGAAGGTGGTGGAGGCGGGGTCATTGAATATTTTTAAGGCGGAGGTAGATAGATTCTTGTTAGGCAAGGGAATCAAATGTTATCGGGGGTCGATGGGGGTGTGGAATACGAAACACAAATAGATCAGCCATGATCTTATTGAATGGCAGAGCAGACTGTAGGGGCTGAATGGCCTACTTCTGCTCCTAATTTGTATGTTCGTATGTTCTTAGGGCCAGCTGAAGGCACGGTCGCCAGTGGTGGAACAATTAAAATTGGGGATCTGCAAGAGGACAGAACTGGAGAAACATAGAGAACTTGGAGGATTGTAGGGCTGGAGGAGATTAAAGAGATAGGGAGGGACGAGAGATTTGAAAACAAGGATGAAAATTTTAAAATCAAGGCCTTGACACACCGGGAGCCAATGCAGGTCAGCGAGCACAGGGGTGATGGGTTAATGGAACTTGATGCAAGTTAGGATATGGGCAGCAGAGTTTTGGATGAGCTCGAGTTTACATTTCATTATAATCTAGAGACTCAGTTTTGCAGCGACTATACGCTTTACAACAAGATAACTGACTGTGAGCTTGCAGAAGTAGAATAACATGTATAATTATTTTCCATTTGCCCCATCTGGATATATATTTGGAAAAAAAAAACACTATCTTTTTCAACAGGAAATGGAAGTTTACTGTCAATCAGAAGAGTTAGGTGTTCATTCTAATTGTGTGAAACCACATAGAACCCACAACGCAAAAGGCGAGAGTTACATTCCTATTGTTGGTTGCTAACAGTTGCAAATTGTAGCTGTCTGGGCAATGCAAAAGTACTGAGCAAAAGCTGTAGTATCCTTTCACTAAGGTCTTTCATTTAATGGTTTATCTTGAGTTGATTAAATTGACCTGAAATTGATGCATCAGTCACTGGAAAATAAAGGCACTCCATCTTTAAGAACCTGTGTCTCTTGTTATTTCCTTTCTGCAGTCACAATCATAGCTTTTACTCCCATGGTTTCTTGATATAAATTAACCTGACATGACACCAAGGGAAATGTCCGTTAATAGATTTCTGTTTAGATCTGTGCAGTGTCCATGCAATAAGCAACTGTTTTACATGCTAACCTGTATTTTTCACTAGTCTCTGAAGACAAATATAATCAATATAAATATCAGTCTGTACTACATAATTCAGCATAGCAGCATCTCATCAGACCCCTTTCCTATCCTGAGTGGCGTCAAACAGGTCTGTGTTCTCGCACCTACACTGTTTGGGATCTTCTTCTCACTGCTGCTCTCACATGCGTTCAAGTCTTCAGAAGAAGGAATTTTCCTCCACACAAGATCAGGTGGCAGGTTGTTCAACCTTGCCTGTCTAAGAGCGAAGACCAAAGTACGGAAAGTCCTCATCAGGGAACTCCTCTTTGCTGACGATGCTGCTTTAACATCTCACACTGAAGAGTGTCTGCAGAGTCTCATCGACGGGACTGCGGCTGCCTGCAACGAATTTGGCCTAACCATCAGCCTCAAGAAAACAAACATCATGGGGCAGGATGTCAGAAATGCTCCATCCATCAATATCGGTGACCACACTCTGGAAGTGGTTCAAGAGTTCACCTACCTAGGCTCAACTATCACCAGTAACCTGTCTCTCGATACAGAAATCAACAAGCACATGGGAAAGGCTTCCACTGCTATGTCCAGACTGGCCAAGAGAGTGTGGGAAAATGGCGCACTGACACGGAACACAAAAGTCCGAGTGTATCAAGTCTGTATCCTCAGTATCTTGCTCTATGGCAGCGAGGCCTGGACAACGTATGTCAGCCAAGAGCGACGTCTCAATTCATTCCATCTTCGCTGCCTCCGGAGAATCCTTGGCATCAGGTGGCAGGACCGTATCTCCAACACAGAAGTCCTCGAGGCAGCCAACATCCCCAGCATATACACCCTACTGAGCCAACGGTGCTTGAGATGGCTTGGCCATGTGAGCCGCATGGAAGATGGCAGGATCCCCAAGGACACATTGTACAACGAGCTCACCACTGGTATCATACCCATCGGCCGTCCATGTCTCCACTTTAAAGATGTCTGCAAACACGACATGAAGTCCTGTGACATTGATCACAAGTCGTGGGAGTCAGTTGCCAGTGATCACCAGTGCTGGCGGGCAGCCATAAAGGCGGAGCTAAAGTGTGGCGAGTCGAAGAGACTTAGCAGTCGGCAGGAAAAAAGACAGAAGCGCAAGGGGAGAGCCAACTGTGTAACAGCCCCGACAACCAATTTTATCTGCAGCACCTGTGGAAGAGTCTGTCACTCTAGTATTGGCCTTTATAGCCACTCCAGGCGCTGCTTCACAAACCACTGACCACCTCCAGGCGCTTACCCATTGTCTCTCAAGACAAGGAGGCCAAAAAAGAAGACTGCTCAGTACAATAAATTAGATTTATAATTTTGAGGTCACCACACAGTTTTAAGAGCAGAGATAGGCCCCAACATGCTGTATCATGGACATCTGACAAAATTATTTACTTAGCCATGGACATGGGGGCAATTAATCTGTATATAAAGCAAATAGCCATCCTAATGACATCAAAACACAGTTTGATTTAAAACACATTTCTCCCTATTTAGTGAGATATCTGGCATTGTTCTTGCTTGCACAAGTAGTCAATGGCTGCCCCACACTTGATGTAGTGATGCGGAGAACCTGGATAGATGTCTATCTGTCAGGAGTGATCTTGATCTCTTTCTCTCCCCTCTCGCTCACTTTCTCCTTCTCTGTGTCAATCCCTATTCCCTCTCTGTCCATTTCTCATCCCTCTTTCTCTCCCCTCTCTCCCTCCCCATTCTCTCTCCTCCCTCTCTCTCCCCTCCCTGCCCCCCTCTCTCTCTCTCCCCTCCCTGGCCCCCTCTCTCTCTCCCCCACCTTTCTCTCTGCCCTCTCTCTCTTTCCCTCTCTCTCTGCCCTCTCTCTCTCTCCCCCCCTCTCTCTCCCCCTTCCCTCTCTCGCTCCTCTTTCTATCTCCCCCCCTCTCTCTCTGCCCTCTCTCTCTCCTTCTCTCCCTATCCCCCTCTCTCTCTCTCCCTGCCCCTCTCTCTCTCTCGCTCTGCCCCGCTCTCTCCTGCCTCTCTCTGTCTCTCCCTTTCTCTCCCCCCTTTCTCTCTCCCCCTCCTCTCTTTCCCCTCTGTGTCCATCTCTCTCTCTATCCCCCTTTCTCTCTCCCTCCTCTTCTTTCCCCCCTCTCCCCTTTCTCTCTCTCTCTCTCTCTCTCTCTCTCTGACCATTACTGAGAGCAGGAAAAGCAGTTTTTGAACTTCAGACAGATTCGGGGTTTTCCAGCGGGTTTTTAAAACAAATCAGAACCCACTGGAAAACCCTGAATCTGTCCGAAGTTCAGAAACCACTGTTCCCACTCCCAGCACCTGTCAGCTGTGAAACTGGGTTGCAATTTTATTTTAACAGCAGCTGTCCTTGGAAGGAAGAAGCCAATGGGAAATTTCTCATCCCTGAAATGACCAGTTACGGACCTCAACATCATTTATCACAGACACTGGTGTCCATGTACGGACACGTTGCTGACTCCTGTTCAGGGGCTGGATTATACACTGCATTTTTCTGCAAAAAGTAGAGCGCTCAGTTCATTACAACTTAATTTTCTGAAGTAGTTCAAGAAATACTGTTCACATGCTTGGGAATGTTCTTATATTAAGGCCTGTATGGCGTATACAGTGTTAGTGTGAAGGGGAATGCAAATAAGTCCTGCATCACTTATCTCCAACAATCCCCCACAATCAATATCCTGGGAGACACCATTGACCAGAAACTTAACTGGACCAGACACATAGATATGTGGTTCCAAGAGCAGGTCAGAGGCTGGGTATTATGCAACAAGTAACACACCTCCTAACTCCCCAAAGCCTGTCCACTATCTACAAGGCACAAATCAGGAGTGTGATGGAATATTCTCCGCTTGCCTGAATGAGTGCAGCTCCAACAACAGTCAAGAAGCTTGACACCATCCAGGACAAGCATCCCAATAATTGGAACCCTTTGCACCACCTTAAACATTCAATCCCTCCACCACCGGCGCACAGTGGCTGTCATGTCTACTATCTACAAAATGCACTGCAGCAACTTGCCAAGGCTCCTTCGACAGCACCTTCCAAACCTGCATAACCTACCACCTAGGTCGACAAGGGCAGTAGGCACGTGGAAATACCAGCACCTGCAAGTTTCTCTTCAAATCACATACCATCTGGACTTGGAAATATATTGCTGTTTCTTCATCGTCACCAGGTCAAAATCCTGGAATTCTCTACCTAACAGCACTGTCGATGTACCTACACCACATGGACTTAAGAAGCAGGCTCACCACCACCTTCTCAAGGGATAGGCAATAAATGCAAAGCAGAATGCAAACACAGGCAAAAAAAATGTCGAGAGTAAACCAGGACTGGATCAGAGAGAAAACATGAACTGGGTAAGAGAGAAAACATGGGCTGGAACAGAAAACAAAACATTTTGTTCCAGATTTAAGCAAAAGCAATCACCATGTGTGTGCAACAATTGTCAGTCTTTCCTGCCTTTAAAGAGTCAGACAGCAATCCAGAGCCGCACTGGAACAAATGGCTAGCAAGATTCAAATGCCCAATGGTGGCTCTCGATATCCATACAACCCGAAGAAAGAGAGCACTATGCTGGACCAAAAATCGATAATATCTTCAATACACTCACAGAAACTGGAACCGACGATGGTTATGACACAGCAAAGAATGCTCTAACAAGATATCTTCAACCAAGGGGAAATCCTCACTATAAAATTTATGGCTTCAGGCAAGCAAAACAAGATAAGTGCGAGACCCTTTATCACTAATGAAAAAACTCAAAGTCTGAGCCAGAATTGCAACTTCACAGACGTGGACAAATAAATCAGCTCCCAGATAATTATGACCTACCAATTACCAAGACTAAGAAGGCAAGCTCTTAGAGAAGGCAAATCGTTTAACTTGCAAAGGTTACTCGATATTGGCAGAATACTGGAAGCCAGTGAAAGACAAGCTGAAGTCTTAGAAGGGAGAGAGGCAAATAACATAAGACAAGAATCTGCTGAGGCCAGTTCAGGATCATCAACATAATCCGTGAATGGCACAAGAAGAAGGTTTCACTCGAGAAACACAAGGTCTGAGGCACGTCAAGGAAAACCAAAACAGAGGTCACAATCACCTCACATTCGAACGTGCAATCATTGTGGTAGTCCATACCCGCACTACAAAACTTGTCCTGCAAGAGGAAAGAAGCCTCTGGAAAAATGGGAAATTTCGCAAGAATATGCCAATCAAAGTCTGCAGAAGACATTAATAGAGTTGAATGCCAGAAGGAAGATTACATCTTTGCAGCACAAGAGAAGATTTTTGTTGCTCGTAACCACAAGTACCAAGCCTGCCCTTGTACGATGTGTTCATAGTGTTATGACCAGGTGAGAAAAGTGTTGAGGGGTCTTTCTCAGTCTTCACCTGGTCTTATTGTAACAGGATTTAATTTTTAAACGCACTATGTTTTGAGATCCCCCTTGGTGAATCCTTGTCCACCACTTTCCAATTATAAGGCAAAGATATGAGCACAAACTGGCTTCCTTAGGTTTAAAGAAGAAAAGTGAAATTTATTAAACCTTAAACTTAAACTCCAATTTGGATAACGCCTACGGATACACGCCACGCCCCACGCTAGCATGCATCCGCAATAGGCACATGAAAATAGAGACAGAAAAGAGCAAAAGAAAAAATAGAGAGATTTGAGGCAATTTCAGAAGAGTTTCTTGTTACTGTGCTTCAAGCTCACTGTAGTCCTTTTGTAGGTAGTTCTTGCTTGCAGGTAATTCTTGCTTTTCGTTGGGGCCCAGTATTCTTCTTAAACCTTGTTCACTGTAGAAGACCTTTCCTCTTGGGGTTACTGTGTCTTCAATGGATTCCAAAGCTGGTGAGAGTGAGATGTGAGCAGACAGGAGAGAGGTCTTTACCAGTCCAGGAGCAAACAGCTTTCTGAATTCAAATTCTCTGTGGCAAGTTCAAATTCAAAAAACACCACCAGTCAGTTAGTCATGTGAATAAACTGGTCTGACCACATCTTTTGTATATTGGGGAAGGTTGTCCATGTGGCGAAATTAATGTCTCATTCTTGGCAGGTGGGGGCCTGCATGACAATAGGCAATTCAACAATCTCTGCAGTAATTAACTCAGGAGCAACAGTCAACATAATGGATGCCCCGACATTCCAAGAGTTACAGAGAAAACAGAAACTGCAACAAACAAGCCAATATCTATGGATCAGATACCCCTCTACCATAGGTCCACATGTCAGACTGAGTTCCATGTTGTAGACTCAAGCAAGGGAAATATGCTACATTTCGAAACTGCCAGCGAATTGAAACTGATCACGATCAACACCGTCAGAGGACAGAACTACCTGACAAAAGAAGACATCCTGAAGACGTATCCACTGCCACAATTTATACCTACACAACCCTACACGTACTCAACGGAATGTTTAAGAGACAGAGACAAGAGTCAAAAACAGAGGATAAAGACACATTCAGATCGGCGACGCACACAAAAGATAATGAGATAAAAGGAGGTGACAGAGCCCTGGTTCGGCAAGAGAAAATATCTAAAATTAGCTTACCATTTGACCTAAGAGTGCTATGGTAGTTCAGAGAAAAGGAAGCATGATCATAACGAAGAGAGGAAACTATATCGTGAAGAGATATGTAACCTGCTTCAAAAGAGTCAATGCTAAAACAATTCCAGAAAAAAGGGACAAAGGTGACTTTGTGCCTGTGACAACTCAAAAAGCAGCTCAGCCATTCGAACACAGCCAAGATTGATTCTGCAAGATCCACAGAGAAGATCATTGAGACCTCTTCGATTACCTGTCTGATTTAAAAACTATGTCATGCATCAATGATGAAGGGAACCAGGCAGGAAAAAAGTTTGGTATTGATGTTCCTGAAACCTGCCCCCTCCAAGTTTTTCACACTTCATTCCAACTGAGTTTTGTTCACCATAATTTTGCATGATTAAGTAGCTAGAGAATAGTTGTTAATTTTTAAAGAAAAGGGAGAAACTTTAAATTTAAAAGGAGGTAATATAATGTAGTGTTGTGGTGACTTCACCTTTAAGAAACTTCACCTTTAAGAGACCAGGTGACTGATGCAACTGATGACATTATCAGACATATATAAGGAGACACACGTACACCAGCAAGGAAAAGACCTGGATTTGAGATTATGCAATGTGGATAAGTAAGACAATAAATAGTCAATCAACGCAAGCTCGAGGAACAGCATCTCATTTACCAATTAGGCACACTAAAGCCTGCTGGACTGAACATTGAGTTCAATAATTTCAGAGCATGACAGCCCCCCATTTTACTTTCATTTTTAGTTTTTTTTTCTTCCTTTTTTTTAACATTCTTTTTTACATTTTTTACAATCTTTTTTTTGCATTTATTTCATTTCATCTTTGTTTGTTCAGGTTGCTTACCCACTGTTTTTTTCAGGTTTGCACTTGCTGCTGTTCAATATTCAGTGTATTTACACACAATCTGTACTAATGCTTTGTCTTTCAACACACCATTAACATATTGTTTGCCTTTGCTCCGTGACCTTTTGGTCAGCTATGTGGCCTGGTCCAATCTAGACCTACTTTGTTATCTCTTGTCCCACCCCCACCTCACTTGCTTATAACCTGTGACTTTTCTAATATTTGTCAGTTCCGATGAAGGGTCACTGACCCGAAACGTTAACTCTGTTTTTCTTTCCACAGATGCTGCCAGACCTGTTGAGTGATTCCAGCATTTCTTGTTTTTATTTTAGACAATAAATAGTGTTTGTGTTGAATCTGAACGTAAAGCCTGCAGTTATAATTTTTTTTATTCTTTCATGGGATGTGGGTGTTGTTGGCAAGGCCAAAATTTGTTGCCTGTCCCTAATTGCAGTTGACAACTGAGTGGCTTGTTAGGCTATTTCAGAGGGCAGTTAAGAGTTAACCACATTATGTGGGTCTGGAGTCACATAGAGTCATTTTTGGCACAGAAGAAGGCCGTTCAGCCCATTGATTCCATGCCAACGCTCCATGAAGTTACTCAGTCAGTCCCACTCCCCTGCTTGATCCCTGTAGCCCTGCAAGTCTATTTCCTTCAAGTGGCTATCCAATTTCCCTTTGAAGTCATTGTCTCTACTTCCACCACCCTTGTGGGCAGTGAGTTCCAGGTCATTACCTCCTACTTTGTAAAAAAAATCCTTCATATTCCCACTGCACCTCTTGCCCAAAACCTTCAATCTGTGCCCCCCTAGTCCTTGTACCATTTGTTAATGCGAACAGTTTTTCCTTGTCTAACTTATCTAAGCTTGTCATAATCTTGTATACTTCTATTAAATCTCCTCTTAATCTCCTTTATTCTAAAGAGACCAAACCCAGCTTTTCCAACCTAACATTGTAACTAAAATCCCCCATCCCTGGAACCATTCTGGTAAATCTCCTCTACACCCTCTCAAGAACCCTTGCATTCTTCCTAAAGTGTGGTGACCAGAACTGCGGGCAATACTCTAGTTGGGGCCTACCAGAGCTTTATAAATGTTCAGCATAACTTCCCTGCTTTTGTAGCCTATGCCTTTGTTTATGAAGCCCAAGATCCTACATGCTTTACTAACCACTCTTTCAATATGTCCTGCCACCTTCAAAGATCAATGCACATGCACCTCCAGATCCCTCTGTTCTTGCACCCTCTTTAGAACTATGTCATTAAGTCTATATTGCCTCTCCCTAGTTATTCTGCCAAAATGCATCACCTCACACTTGTCAGTATCAAATTCCATCTGCCATCTGTCTGCCCATTCTGCTGGCCTATCCATGTCCTGTTGCAGGCGGTTCATATCATCCTCACTGTTTGCCACCCTCCAAGTTTGGTGTCTTTGGCAAACTTTGAGATTCTACTCTGTATTCTAAGATCCAAGTCATTTATATATAGGAAAAAAACAGTAGCCCCAGCACTTACTTTTAGGGAACATCACTGTCGTCTATCCTCCAGTCTGAAAAACAATCATTTACTATGACTTGTTTTCTGTCCTTAAGCCAATTTTTTTTATCCAATTGGACACTGACCCTCCTATTCCATGAGCCTCAATTTTGTTAACTAGCCTTTTATGTGGTACCTTATCAAATGCTTTCTTAAAATCCATATAAACACCATCCACTGCATTCCCTTCATCAAACTTCTGTTACTTCATCAAAAAGTTCGATTAGATTAGTCAAGCATGATTTGCCTTTTACAAATCTGTGCTGGCTATCCTTAATTAACTCCAACTTCTCCAAGTGCCTATTGATTTTTTTTTCCTGATTATTGTTTCTAAAACCTTACCCACCATTGATGTTAAGCCAACTGGCCTACAGTTTCTAGGACTGTCCTTGCATCCTTTCTTGAATAAGGGTGTCACCTTAGCCACTCTCCAATCCTCTGGCACCACCCCTGTATCCAGAGAAGATTGGAAGATTATTGCAAGCCCTTCCGCCATCTCCATCCCCACTTCCTGGGATGCAAGCCATCTGGAACAGAAGACTTATCTACCCTAAGCGTTGCCAGCCTTTTTAGTACCTCCCCCTTCTTTATTTTTAACCCCATCTATTGCCTCTACTCTCTATCTTTCTACCGATATTCTGGCAGATTCCACTTCCTGAGTGAACGCTGATACAAAGTACTCATTAAGTATATTAGCCTTGCCCTGCACCTCTAAACATATGTTTCCCTCTTTCTTCCTATTAGGCCCCACTCCACCTCTTACTACCTGATTACTATTTACATGCTGGTGGAAGATTTTTGGGTTCCCATTTATGTTGACTGCCATTCTATTCTCATATTCTTTCTTTGCCAGTCTAATTTTCCTCCTCACCTTCCCTCTCCTTGTATATGGGCTAGTTCTCACTTGAATTCATGCATCATACACACTCTCTTTTTTTTTGTTTCATCATAATCTCTATCTCCCGCGTCATCCAAGGAGCCCTGTTTTTACTTCCCTTACCTTTCACCATCATTGGAGGCCAGACATAGTAAGAACAGCAGAGTTTCTCCCCTGCAGGGTGTTAGTGAGCCAGGTGGGTTTTAACAACAATTGATAGTTTCATGGCAACATTACTGAGATTAGCTTCCAATTCCAGATTTTTATTAATTAAATTTAAATTCCACCCACTGCCATGGTGGGATTTGAACCTGTGTCCCAGGGCATTAGCTTAGGTCTCTGGGTTATTAGTTCAGTGATGTTACCACTATACCACCGTCTTCCCTTTTCCCCTACCCCCATTTCATGAAGACTTAAGAAAACATAACACAACACTACAAAAATGACTGCATGTATTACAGAATTTCATGTAATTACAATCTTGTATATAGGTCGGGCAAAAATCCAGTTTCCACATCCCGGAAGAGGTAAAAACAGTTACTTTTGTTTTCAAAGTTGAATCTTGATGCTACCCAAACCTTCAATTTGCCTTTGGCTTTATCAACTTTTTTCCTGGAGAACCATAATGGCATGTTTTCTTTCACTTCTAGAAGGATATTTTTCGGCAAAGGTTTTGAGCTTTGCTAACAATTGCCAGGCAGAAGTTGCTTTTTTTTTTGTTAACACAAAACATTTCATTCCGTTTCAGACACACGTGAGTCCTGTTTGGCTTAGCAACAAAACAAAATCTAGTCCTCTCGAAGCTAAAATTACTATTTTCATCTTTGATGATTCTCTGTTTCAATGCCATTCAACCCTTTTGCTTTCTGTGATTGAATTCATTTTTTCAAAATATGATGCTTATAACATCTTTCTTTCACTGCAAATCTTTTTGGAACAAAACATTTTTTGACAAACTTTCTCAAAAATCAAAGGTATATGTACATTAAAACATGTATGTTCTTTTATTTTGCATGTTTTGGCTATCGATTATTAAGACTATTCAAGTGTCGTATCACTTTTGAAACCCGACAGCGTAGAAACTAAATTTTTGATTGAACAAATGAATAACTCAGTAAGAAAATGGGTTACTTTCTAGTTCTTTGACCTGTCATTTTCTTGACTTAATTTTTTGGCTTTTTTCTTGATAGTGCAATCCAACTGGAAAAGATTGTGAGCGGCAAATGAGCAGTTAAAGAACTGCATGCAGCTCCAGAATCATGGGTTTCTGACCCCTGTCCTGGATAGTGTCGAGCTTCCTGTGTGTTGTTGGAGCTGCACTCATCCAGCCAAGTGGAGAGTATTCCATCACACTCCTGATTCATGCCTTGTAGATGTTGAACAGGCTTTGGGGAGTCAGGAGGTGAGTCACTCGCCGCAGAATTCCCAGCCTCTGACCTGCTCTCTCAGCCACAGTATTTATGTGGCTACTCCAGTTCAGTTTTTGGTCAATGGTTACTCCAGGCTGCTGCTGATGATGGTAATGCCATTGAATGTGAAGTGGAGGTGGCCAGACTCTCTCTTGTTGGTAAGTATGGTGCCCAGAATTGAACACAACACTTTGGCTAAGGCCTAACTAGCTTTTGTAACGTTTTATATAGGTCTAGCATGACTTCCTTGCTTTTACAACCATTTCTCAATTTTTTTTCCCCTTCAAGTATAAATCTAATTCCTTGTTTGAAAGTTACTATTAAATCTGCTTCAACCACCCTTTCAGGCAGCACATTCCAGATCAGAACAACTCGCTACATAAAAATATTCTTCTCATCTCTAGCTCTTTCTCTAACTCTTTTACTTCTTAACTGTTTATAAAAGCCTTTCTTTTCTTTTCATTTCCTATATATTTCCTGCCAGTCTTTTTTCATATCTCCTCTTAGCCTTTCAAATCTCTTTTTTTGGCATCCCCTCTACAAATAATAATGCTGCACTACCAGCAAGTGCAGGCCCATTTAAATATTTAGGAAGTTTGCCCCTTCTAATTGTAAGAATTTTGCTAAGACTTGCACCCACAGCACAAACCTTGCCCATTGAAAACTCCCACAAGGAATGTGAGTGTGATCCTCACATTTGCACACCTTGATCCTGATACCAGCACACTTCCTCCTTATTTTGCAGCCAGCTACAAAACAGAGATTGTATTGTCTCTGTTGGTGATTTCCTTTCATGCAGTGAACATCAGCGATTTTACTGGAGAGTAGACCGCAACCCCCAGTAGGGCATCCATCCTGTGGTGCATCTCCTGCAGCAAGACTGCCAACACCTTGGCATCAAAGCAAGCAACACTCCCTTTGTTTCCACAGAACTACTGCACATTAGTTAGTCTGTCTTTCTGTCTTTCTGTTAGCACTTTATTTGCATGCTGCAGCACATTGAACTGCCGCATCACCAGGTCTTGTGCATGTTCAACTCGGTGCGCTGCAGGCCATTTTGTCCTAGGTAAACTTTTTCTGTTCTTGTAACTGAACAAAAATATGTATGTCTCAATATCCTTCCAGGCCACCAGAAGGAAGCTGACAGAAGTCTTCGACTGGCAAAGGGGATAAACATCTTTTATTTGAGGGCAGCGTTGAATCAGAAAAATGGTGCAGCCCACCATATTCCTGCCTGTGCCAAGATTGCAAAACTAGCAATCATAGTTGCAGCGACAACTTGCATTTAATGTAATAAACCTTTCCAAGGTGCATAGATTTGCACGTTGAAATGAAGACCTGATTGAAAGGTGACAAGAAAATCTTTTGCAATGAGCTTGTGCAGTTACAATTCAATTTGAAATTTGCATTTTAAAAGATGTATTGCTCTGGGAAACACCTTAACTAAAAGTTGAAAGACCACTGGTAGTTTGTTTTCGAGAAGTCCACATATGAAAGTCAAATCTGCACAATGTTACAAATGTACTTCGCAGCTTCAAACATTCGTCTCATATGGGTTGCCAATTGTGATTTAAACTGCAGCACTTTTGGTCTCATGACAGTGAATGGCATTTTGCCTTGACCATAGAGATAGGCACATGATGGTCTAAATAAGGGTTTATTACCCTGTTACAACCGGGTGAGGAAGGGGTCTCAGGCTCCCCTCTTGTCCCTTTCTTGGTTTGGCCGTAACAGGATTTAACTTTTAAAAGTGTTTTTAGCTTACCCCCTCAATGAATCCTTGCTCACTGTTCACTAATTTTAACTGCAAATGAACCAACTAAACAGGTTTTCTCAGGTTTAAACAAGAAAGATGTAAGTTTATCAGCTTTACCACTCTAACTCAGTTAAAATTACAAAAAAAATGCGACGCGAGCATGCTAGCATACATCTGAGATAAACACACAAATAGATACAGAGGGGGAAAAATAATTAAAGGGAGAGGTTTAAGTAGGGTTGGCAATAAATAGAATTCAGTTACTGTCTTTCGGTTTTGATGTAAAGTCCTTGGTTGGGATTGCTGTCTTGGAGTTCTGGCTGGGGCCCAATGCACACTTTGCTTCTCTGGTACCAGAAGGATGAAGAAGTCCTCTGTCTTGAGACTGAAGCTGCTACACTGTGGGCCCCTGGAACTTTGCTGGAAAGAGAGAGACAGGGAGAGATCTTCCTTCACTTTTGTCTTCAAATTGCAGTCTGCCCAAACCTTTCAGTGAGGCACAATTCAAACAGTTCCCAGTCTGGCCAGCAGGTAAGTCATTTGACCAGCTCTTTGTTTGAAACAGCATTGTTTGCAAGGGTTGTTGATTCTCAAAGTTCTCCAGTCACACTCGGTGGGATGTGGAGCTCTGGTTCTTACACGGACAAAGAAGGCTATGCTAAGGTATTTAAAACAACGTTTACTCCTATCTCACCAGGTTTTGCTAAGGTTTCATGGGGAAAATCCCATGGAGCATTGAAATGTGAACAGATAACTAAATTGTGCTTTTGCATCCTTTTTGCACCATCGTAGCAAGATCTCCACTTAGAAAAGCTCAGTATGCATGTGCTGCCACTTTATCTTGCCTGGACGCATTGCCAACTCTGGTAGGTCATATCCTGGAGGTGTCATCACATGACCCTGCTCCCTCATCTCTGCTATTGGTCACCTGATATGTTCAACTTCATGGTGCCCTGCCTTCCCACACTGTTCGTAATGTACATATCTGCTTCTTTACCCGATTGGGTGATTTTTGACTGTCGATTGCCTTTTTCCTCACATCCAATATTTTTATAACTAATAGACAAAAGAGCTCAAATAATTTTTTAAACACAATTTTTTTAATGCCCCTCTGACTTTTTTCTGAGTTGCTTGCAACAGTGTCCAGGAGATGAATCTTTAAACCCTGGAGACTCCAGGGCAATCTCAAGGGTTGACAACCCAACTGCCCAGCTATTACACTATAAAGATATTGAACAACTAGCAACTTGGCAACAGGTGGCAACGTCAAAAATAACTCCTCTCAGCAACACTTGGCAGCTTCATGTGCAGCACTTGTGGCAGAACCTGCCTCTCAAGGATTGGCCTTCCTAGCTATGAACAAAGGTGTGTCAAGAAAAGATACCCCACATAAATGGATTGTTTGCTGCATGTCCACCATCTTTTGTAGATGGAAGGATACCAACCCCCATAGCTCAGTGAGTTTTAAGTCACTACAGCCTGCAAGCAATAACTTTTCCAAGTTTTGAATGCTATTAACTAAGATGATGTGGAGAAGCAGCCCTGTGATTGTCAGTTGACTTAAAAAATGCTTTCAGTAAGCACATCATTTTACTAGATTGAAGAACTTCAGTTATGTGGAAAGACTAGAAAAGTTGGGTTGTTAGAGCAGAGCAGGTTAAGAAGAGGCTTGATAGAGGTTTTGATAGGGCAAATAAGGAGAAACTTTTTCCAGTGGTTGAAGGGACAGTAATGAGGACACAGATTTAAACTGGCAAAAGAACCAGAGGTGACATTAGGAAACATTTTTTTACACAGCAAGTTATGATCTGGAATGCACTGTCTGAAAGGGTGGTAGAAGCAGATTCAATGGAGAATTGCATAAATATTTGAAAGGGAAAAAAATTACAGGAGTATGGGGAAAGTGCGGGTAGTGGAATTAATTGGATAGCTCTATCAAACAGCCAATGCATGCATAATGGGCTGAATGGCCTTATTCTGTACTTTCTATCATTCTATGAAATTTATGAATCCTGAAGTGAATAAGAGCTAATAGCTTATGAATGTGACCATACTTTGCATCTATCAGTAACCTTCGATGACCTTTCATCAGAACCTTCTACTTCTTAAATGAACAGTGGCATAACCACCATCCACCACCACCCTCTACCTAGCTGAACATGTTCTCACATTGAACAATGTTTCCTTTAACTCCACGCCCTTCCTCCAAATAAATGTTGCTACAAGAATCTGCATGGGTCCTAGCTACGCCTGCCTTTTTGTAAAATATGTTCAGCATTCTTTTGTACCTGTCGTACTTGGGACCCCTTCCTGATCCCTTCTTCTGGTACTGTGTCAGTGCTGCCTCCTGATCGTGCCCTGAATTGGAAAATGTTATTAAGTTTGCTTCTAATTTCCGTCCCCTCTATTACCATCAGAGAAGGAATCTGATGAAAAGCCATTGATCTGAAACATTAATCCTACCTTCTCTCGCCACAGATGCTGCCTAACCTGCTGAGTGTTTCTAGCATTTTAAAGTTTAGTTTAGTGATACAGCACTGAAACAGGCCCTTCGGCCCACCGAGTCTGTGCTGACCATCAACCACCCATTTATACTAATCCTACACTAATTCCATATTCCTACCACATCCCCACCTGTCCCTATATTTCCCTACCACCTACTTATACTAGGGGCAATTGCTACTGGCCAATTTACCTAACAACCTGCAAGTCTTTGTCATGTGGGAGGAACCCGGAGCACCCGGAGGAAACCCACGCAGACACAGGGAGAACTTGCAAACTCCACACAGGCAGTACCCAGAATTGAACCCGGGTCGCTGGAGCTGTGAGGCTGCGGTGCTAACCACTGCGCCACTGTGCCGCTGTTTTTAATTTAGGCATTCTTAACATGCAGAATTTGCTGGATAACATATTCCCATAATTTGCAATCCATTGCAATGCAGTCATAGATTTGGATGTATGTATCATTTTTAGGCAGAAAATCCCAAAGCAATGGAGTATTGCATGGAGCCAAGGTGAAGACTGCCAAATAATTCCCCATTGTGTCTAACTAAACAGACTGGAACTGGAATTCCAGGCAACTGTTACAAATTCATAAGATAAGTCACAATGGGAGAAATTCATTTTCACTGTATCCATAAATTGCATCCAAAATTATTGCATTAATATTGGATCATTGCTTCAAAAAGCTACATCATATTAACTGTATTTCAAACTAGCCTCAGTCCAAATTGTTTGTTCTTATAAAAATCATGTTGAGAGAAAGAGGGCACGATGGAATCTCGTGGTACAGATTCACAAATCATTAAAAGTAGCAATGTAGGTTAACAAGGGCATAAAAATGCAAACAATGCATTGGGCTCATTTCTAGAGGAATAGAATTGAAAAGCAGAGAAGCTATATTAAACTTGCATAGAACCTTGATTAGATCACACTGCAAAGTTCTGGGCTCCCTGTTACATAAAGGATACGGAAGCCCTGGCATGGTGCAAAATACAAGAATGATAACAGAACTGAGAGATTATAACTATCGGGAAAGACTGAGTAGGCTGGGGTTCTTTGCCCTAGAAAAGAGAAGGCTGAGGGGTGACCTACCTGAGATCTTTAAGATTTATGAAGGGGCTTGATAGAGTAGGTGTAGATAATATGTTTCCACTTGAAAATGAGTGCAAGATGGTTGCCAGGAAGCAGAGTGTGAGATAATTGGTGTTGTTGCTGTGGAAGAGCCAGCACCAGGGGATATAGTTGGCATGGTGACAAAAACCAAGGGTGGTGCTGAGGAACACTGAACTCATTCAAGAGCTATTTGAGTCTGAAATAGAGGCAGGAGAGAAGATAAATTGAAAAGTAGTGTTAGGTGGGGGGAAGGATCATTACGGGTATGGTTCTCGAAGAGTAAGAGGTTCAACTTCGACTTGGAGCTAATAACAAAGACCATAATTTACACAATTGTATCCCGCCCCCCCCCAACTGCACTAGCTAATTCAACCAAATTAACTGAATACAGCAGTGACATTCAATTGAAAAAGTAGAATTTAAATGTTTGCGCACCAAAATTTGCATGGCATTATTCCAAGGACTTAGTGTTAAATTTACCATTTGCATGTAGCTCATATGGATGCAAATCCCCCTTGTACACAAACAATTCTTCCTTGGATGTGAGAGCAACTGAGATTTTCATCATGTGATGTGAGCTGTATCCTTGGTATTCTGGGAACTGGTTTTCAGCATAAACTTGCTATACAAATAAAATTTGCGTAAAAGCTGAGTCATGGACAAGTGAATTTGATTGCATCTATATATATTCAAGAAATTTGACTGGCAGAGATCTCTCTCCTCACTTTGTACTGTGAATTATGTGGTATGCTGATGGTGCGTACCCCTTCTCTTTAGCATAAATGGAACCACTCCACCATTTTGTACAGCTCCTCCACCCATCTCGTGCAGATTGAGTGAACATTTTCAAACTTCCTCCTCCCAGATTTTATCTTGCAAGTCATCTTTTGTTGCATCTCTCATGTCATCTGATTCCTGGAGAAGGAAATGGTCCTTAACATTGCTAAATCTGTTTTACAATTTCATGGTTGTTTTGGCTATATTATTATGGAATAGGATCAGATGAAGAAGCGCCTTCAGTGGATTTGACTTCTCCCTTCCAAAATACCAATGCTACCACCTTCTTGTTCTTCAGCAGGTCTGGTGTCCTGGTGATAATTACCCTTCTTGCAACTTAGTCAAGCTGTTGAGAATCCTCGGTGCATGGAAATACTTCCTGATGCATGGAGATGGACAAACAGCCATCCAATTTATTTTTGCTTTTTGACTGTTATAAACTCACTTTGTATGTGCAGACTGACATTGTAGTGAGACAGAGGCCAGGAAGGACCTTGGCTCAATTCCTCCCAGCACTGAATTATACAAATTCAGTTGGAGACACACTTTGGGCCTCAATGTTTCTGGACAAACAGGAGAGGTGAATTCAATCAGAGTTTTTGCTCTTGATCATTATCCAGTGATCTCTGCTAGAAATACAGGAGTTCTGCACAAGAGTAATGTGGTCAACTGTCCCCCACCCCAAGTCCTACCTTACTGCTGGCCAGACTGCCCAATATTGGGCTGGCCTGGAGTCATTAAGCTAGTGGGGCACCTACTCTGTGCCTGCAGCATGGTGATGAGGCCTGGCCCTCATGGATGAAGCCTTCTGCCAGGAATGGCAACCATTATGTTCCAATGGTTGGCCGCCCATTAGTTAAAATCTACCATCTTAACTGTAAAGTTGGCAGTTCCAACAATGCAGTACTCTCTAATGTACTGGTCTTAAATGACAGTCCGGATTATGTGTAAGTCTGAGGTGGGGCTTAACCCCACAACCTTCTGAGCTTGAGCTGAGAGGGCTCCCAACTGAACCAAGCCGGCACTCAAGGAACAGGCTGAGTTTCGACAAAGTGTTCTGTTACAACCTTGTGTATAAGTGTGCAATAAAATATGGGAGGACTGGAGAGAAGATTTCCCTTGGTTGCTTCAGTTGGTGGCATTGCAACCAAGGTGGGAAGATTACCTTAGTTCACTATTTCTTGTGAAAGAACACATTTGCGATCTCACTGAAAATAGCAATCAGAGGAAATCTTCCTGTCATCCTTCAATATTGCGAACTCAGTGGGAGTGATGTTAACTTTTGGCAATACTGTAAAACCGTTGAATCAGCTGCTCATTATCTAGCCCATCCAATTCTCCTTCCCATTGAAGTCATAATGGACGGCCAATTTGATATTGCCTATATTACTTGATCAGCCATAGTGACCAGAGGAATAATCCCCCAGGTTTAGTAATAACTCATTTTTCAGGAATGCAGTTCAACATGATACTGCTTACTGCAAACTCCAAATAACATCTGTTGCTTTTATCATGAATATTTATACATGAAAAGGAAAATGAAACACTCTTGCCCAAAAATTCTACCAGCCCAGCCAACTAACTAGTTTTATTGATGTACTGACTTATGTTGACCAGCACTGTGGCTTTCTTAACAGGTCACCAAATAAATTTTGTTGTGCAAAATTCAACCATTTAAACATTGAAGCAGAAATGTTGAGTTGACAAACTCGGTCACAATAGAATAGTCAAGATGACCTTTATACAACTGAGGATAATTTAAAATGAAAACTGTGATGAGCTAATTTTGATGAGGGTAAAAATGATTGTTCAACTTTTTAAGCTTGAAAACACCATATACCAAATGAGGGATTATTAATTAATTGGTTGGAAACTTACATTAAACTTTTAATGGAAAAAATCCTGCAGTTATCTTTTTAAAAAAACTAGTAGCCAAGATGGCCACTGCAATTTGCATCTGAAACATCTTTTTACATTCCAAAGACCCACCTGGAGACAGAGGTCTGGGCAGTATGGACCCAGAAAAATGGCTTGCTCTACATGATTGAAATACCTAAGATTGCTTCATTAGCATGGCCCTCAAGATTGCAGGTAAGTCTCTGTAACTGTATTCATTTTATTCATTTGAATATTGTAATTGAGGTCCCCGCCGCCCAGTGGCAGGGGGTCTGCCACAGAGCCTCACCACTGCCGGGAGGATCAGGCGGGGCCCCTCCCAGCATTGAGGTCAGTGGCGGGCCTCTTCTGGACCCATCTTCAGGACCCCCCCCACCCACCTCCCCCCCCACCCCACCCCCTGCCATGGAACCCGAGATCGAGGGCTTGGTAAAATCCAGCCCATTATTTTTTCTAGACCGGTTTTAGAGTGTTAGTATAATAAACTCGCCTCTTTCTTGTTTAAACTCAAGAAAACCTGTCCAATTGATTCTTTCACGATCGCATTAAAGGTAAAAGGTAAAACACTCACTAATGTGGGAAGCACAAGCACTGTTTAAAAAGGAATAAACCCTGTTGCGGTCAAATAAGAGGAAGGGCAAGAGGGAGCCTGTGACCCCCCACCTCACCTGGTCATAACACCTTTTTTGTGTTTTCTAACACCATTTATAACATACTTTTGTATTGGGAGGAAGGGGTCTGTAAGCTCAGTTTGTTTTGAACTTTTTCGGACAGTAATGACAATTTAAACTTTGCAAATAGGCAAACAGAAGGGGGCATAATATCACAAATGGAGCTTGTGCTGATTTCTCAAACACTTACAGCACAGTTTACAGGAGTTTCATTTTTAGTTAGGAAATGACTATGCAAATACTAATCAAGTAAAATACATTATCTTAAATCAGCATTTCTTCGAGGTGTTTTAACTTGATTATTTCAACTTGATTCTTCTGGCGTTTCAGCAAGCTTTTTTGTTTTGAATTCTCCACCTCAATTTAATAGCTTAGTTACAGATTTCACCCTAAATGCTGAGCTTTATTCCAAATCGGGTGCATAATATTTGGGTTGAACTGTGGCAGTTGGGAGGGTCATGTCCTTTCATGCTCAAAACTGAAATTTGTGCGTCACTAAATAATAAATCAAGAAGATAAAATATGGAATAAATTGGTGGTTTAAACAGCAGTAAAATGACACTAAATCCAACAGGCCCCATGCCCCATCTTCCCCCCACAACTGCCCCCTTACAATTTTCTTCCCTCTGTCTGAAGGTGCTAACACATGCTGTGGTATGATTCCACAGGCAGATCATCCAATGAGTACTTTGCTCATGTGACCATTGTTGACATGTGATCCTAGTCAGTAGCCATTGGGAGGTTATTCATTCATGTGAGGCATCACCTACAAGCTCACGGGATAATAATCAGAAGCACGAATTCTGATTTTCTTTTTTCTTTTCCATTTCCCTATCCCAGGAATGCAGAAGTATTTCATTCCTTCATATCCCAGGAATTGCAAGCCACTTGTAGAACCCCTACTGACACCTTAGTTGAGATCAGCTACCTCAGCACAGACTAGACACAAATCTAGGATTATTCTCGCCCTCTGCCTCATTAGGCGGTTCATTTACAAAGCAGCCATCAAGAGAACCTAAAAATGGTGCTAAAATTCCTTAGGACTGCTTTTTGGTATGTTATTGGATTTATTGAAGGCAACATTAACTCTAGGCCATATGTTCCTATTTTGTAGAAGTAGGGGATGAATTCTATTTTACTTTATTATTGATACCAGCAGAAATGGATGGCTTTGAAGTGTATGACTCCTGAAGCACCCCTATGGGTAGCTGGGAGATGCTGTGGTGTTGCAGTCAACAGCGAGGTTGCCCTCACCATAATGTGAATGGTAGACTGTCATTGTAGATCTTTGATCAGATGGCACACCTCCATCATAGCCTCCCGGTGGAACCTATACCTCACCATTTGTTGTTCCTTCACATTCTCAAGTAGTTGACCCTGTTATGGTGGACCCACTGCCTGTTGTGCATCATGTTCTTTGCACTGATGGGTTTCCCTTTCTTTTTCCTCCTGCTGTATGACAAGATACATGGCAGTGGGCACCATATCCATCAGCCTTCATTACAATGAGCTTTTTTTTAAAAGTTCATTTATGGGCATCACAAGCAAGGCCAGCATTTATCACCCATCCCTAATTTCCCTTGAGAAGGGGGTAGTGAGCCACCTTCTTGATGACTGAGTGCCTTGCTAGGCCATTTAAGAATCAACCACATTGCTATGTTACATATAGGCCAGACTGGGTAAAGACAGCAGTTCACCTTCCCTAAAGGGAATTAGTGAACCA
This sequence comes from Heterodontus francisci, assembly GCF_036365525.1. Lineage (NCBI taxonomy): Eukaryota > Metazoa > Chordata > Chondrichthyes > Heterodontiformes > Heterodontidae > Heterodontus > Heterodontus francisci. The sequence goes on along the minus strand of NC_090387.1, from coordinate 17,669,880 downwards.
GATGCATTTTTACAACCATCCAGTAATTACATGCTAACAATTACTGATACTAGCTTACTTTAAAACTCTAAGTTTAATTAATTAACTGAGTTTAAATTCCACAGCGACCATGGTGGCTTTTAAACTCTTGTTCCCCGTATCATAGCTCATATTTCTGGATTACTAGCCCAGTAACAGAACCACAATGCTATCACCCCCACAGTAATGCTACTTGTAACCCAGAGTTAAATACTTTGCTATCCCATGTAATGTTGCAAGGGATTTTTCAAGATTAACCATTTACAAGTCCTTAACAAGGAAAATCTCTTTCCTCTCTCACTTTAATTTTTGAGGACCTATTTCTGAATAGGAGCAGTACTCTGAGCAGCACTATTCATAGGTAAATAATCCATTAGTATTCTTAACCACTATTTAAACATGTCAAGTATTTCACTTTAAAAAAAGAGAACAATGGAAAATATGGTCCTTTAGTTGCTCGCTTGCCTGTTCCCATCTGGGGCTCCATCAAACTACACAACTCCTATTGCAAAGAGGGTATGCAGGTTGGTAGCCAGTCCAAATGTCTCTTTGAAGCCAGCTTCTAGGAGCTCTGTAAGAGCAGCCAACCCTAAGGTATTCCTTCATGCCATAAAACTAGAATCTTGCCCACATTCCGCCTTTCCGTGATACTGAGTGCAGTTACTCACCATGGTACCCTACCCCTCACCATCAGGTGCAATACATTTCTGAGACTTATAAAATGGTGCCAATTACCTGTTCTGCTTTTAGTAAATTCTAGCTTTAGTTGTATCATGTGAGCCCAATGAGAAGCAATGAAATTCAGTTGCCGTTGTTACCACAGATAATATTCTACCATATTTTTCTCCCATCAGTTTTAAAGTTACTACTGTTTTTACCAGGAAATCCTCCTCAACCAATAGCCCAAGTTGAAAACTCTGTCCACTACTAGGCCCATTATACTGGTACGATTACTCATACCAATACCATTTGGTATCTCATTGTAAATTATCTGCCTTTTTGGTTTATTTTTAATTGTTTTGAATGGTTGGACAGTGTGAGCAAAGACATGATAATGGCTTTAATGGATTTTGATGATGGCAATGAATTTGAATGTGACAGACAGAGTTACTTCATACCTTAGCATTTGGGGAGAGAACAGAAGATGCATAATGTCCATGTTGTACTGTTGTGGTCAGTATCTTCTGGCTGTTTCAGTAATGGAAAAACTGCACCTCAACAGACCAAAGAAACTGGTAAATAATGAGCGGTTCTGCAACAATAATTCTAAAAGTGGTTGACCAGAAAACACAATTGAACAAAATAATCCATTCTTCAGCCATTTACATCATCTGGTTCTAGTTACTGAAACATAATTCTGGAGAGGAGAGAGAGAAAGGGAGGGAGAGAGAAATAGAAAGATAGAAAGAGAGCAGAGAAAGGGGGTAGAGAGAGGGAGTAATGAGAGGGGCAGAGAGAGGGTAGAGAAAGGTATAGAGAGAAAAAGATAGAGAGATAGGGAGGGAGGGACACAGAGAGAGAGAGAGAGAGAGAGAGAGAGACCGAGAGACAGGGAGAGAGAATGAACAGATAGGGGTCAGTCCCATTTATCCACATTTGGTCCAATGGGGTGGAATGCCAGTCTGTTTTCCAATTGCTGAACAGCCAGAAGTATCCAAAAATATTTAACACAACCATACGGCATTGACATTGTCCATCCTCCTTCTTTCTCCCAAAGTCCTAAGATATGGAACTCATTTTTAATCACCTCACGAGGACGAAAGGCTACGTGACCTTTGCTGGTGTGCTCAACTTTTCTGAAGAGAACAGTATCTGGGCCCCAAATCAGAATTATGCAGGCTGGTAGTGGGTGGGGTTGGGGGGGGTGGGGTTTGGTGGCCGGGTGCCTAAAATTGAGTGGAAAGTGGAGGGGGGGGTGGTGGCGTGGGCCGTTCCTAACGCCTTCCCACCCCCACTGCAATTTTACGCGGGGCGGCGGTGGCAAGAAACGGTCTGCCTGCCCCAGGCCAATTAATTGCCACTTAAGGGCCTCCTCTCGCCACTGCGGGTATTTTACCCGCGGAAGGTGGACGGCAAAGACCCCAAGAGCACTGCCACGTAAAACCTGACGGCCTTCTTGCAGGCAGGGGGGGTGGGGGCCTTCCTGATCGGGCACCCTGTGTCCCACGGAGGGCCGCTCCCAAAGCCCCAACTGCCCCCACCGTACAATACTCCCCAGCCCTAACCACCTCACCTCACCAGGGACCCGCCAATTGTACCCAGTGAGGCCCAAAAACTTACCTTCGTTCCGGGGCCGTGCTTCCTCTTGCTGCTGTTGGCTAGGTATAGTCCCAGCAGTGGCCACTGCTCCCAGTGGTGCTGCTAGGACTAAGAGCTGCCGGCCCATTGATTGGCCGGCAGCTCCATTAAGCGGGACTTCCTGCCTCAAGGAGGTGGAAGACCTGCCAAAGGCGAATTAAAGGCCTGGGAAACAAAAGATCCAGTGTGGCTCCCCAGGCCCAGTGGAGGCAGGTTCTCCCCTGGCATTTTGGCCAGACCTCCCATCCAACGGTAAATTCCAGCCAGAGAAGGAAAAGAGGTAGCTGGGTTTTAGTGGTGGGAGAAGGGTTACAATAATCCTGTTGAATTCCCTTGAGACTTGAGTTATGGAGTGTTGCAGGCCTGATATGATTGTTGATTTTGCTCTTATTTGAGGGTTCTCTTTGTGTGTGATGGTGGGTCACTTCTAGCTCTCCCTCTGCTGTATGATATAGTTGTCGGATTGTTCAGCATGGCATGTGCTGTCTGGCTTGCTGGAATGTCAGCAGTTAAAAGTAGCTTCACCTTTTGTGTCAGTCGTTCTTTCTCTCTTTCTGATTTTCATTTCTCACCTCCTGTTAGGAGACATTCTGGTTCTGTTCCCATGGTGATCGTACAATGGCCCAGGACATGGCTGCTTCACACCTCCTTCATTTTAGCAGAAGACATTCAATTCTGGAATTGATAGGTGTGAGATGGATTTCATTATCTCCTTTTGGCTTTGAAGAATTGTCCTTTGTCTTTGTCAGACTCTTTGAATATACAAAAGGTTAATCCCCTTCCCTTTGGCAGCCATTTTGGACCATTGTTCACTTTTTTAAAATAAGGGTTCAGTTTTTAAAGACAATGTTCAGAGTTACTCCGTAAATGTTGTATCATCGCACCTCAGATGTGCATGACACACTACAATGCCTCTTGTCTTTTATTCTGTTATTTTAAATTTTTAACTTGCCATGTTCCTCTCTCTTTGCACCCCTCATTCTTCTAAGCTCTAACGAATAAAGGCCTAACCTGTTCAGCCGTTCTTGATAAGTCAACCCCTTCATCTCAGGAATTAGCCCAGTGAATCTCTTTTGAATTGCCTCCAATGCCAGTATATCCTTTCTTAAATATGGGGGCCAAAACTGTACACAGTACTGCAGATGTGGCCTCACCAACACCCTGTTCAGTTGTAACAATATTTCCCTATTTTTAAACTCCAAACCCCTAGCAATAAAGGCCAAAATTCAATTTGCCTTCTTAATTTCTTGCTGCACTTGCGTGCTAACTTTTTGTGTTTCATGCACAAGAACACCCAGATCCCTCTGTGCTGCACTTTTTTGGAGTGTCTCTCCATTTACAAACAAACAAAGAACAAAGAACAGTACAGCACAGGAACAGGCCATTCAGCCCTCCAAGCCTGCGCCGATCTTGATGCCTGCCTAAACTAAAACCTTCTGCACTTCCGGGGTCCGTATCCCTCTATTCCCATCCTATTCATGTATTTGTCAAGATGTCTCTTAAACGTTTCTATGGTACCTGCTTCCACCACCTCCCCCGGCAACATGTTCCAGGCACTCACCACCCTCTGAGTAAAGAACTTGCCTCGTACAGCCCCTCTAAACTTTGCCCCTCTCACCTTAAACCTATGTCCCCCAGTAACTGACTCTTCCACCCTGGGAAAAAGCTTCTGACTATCCACTCTGTCCATGCCACTTATAACTTAGTAAACCTCTATCATGTCGCCCCTCCACCTCCGTCGTTCCAGTGAAAACAATCCGAGTCTATCCAACCTCTCCTCATAGCTAATGCCCTCCAGACCAGGCAACATCCTGGTAAACCTCTTCTGTACCCTCTCCAAAGCCTCCACGTCCTTCTGGTAGTGTGGCGACCAGAATTGCACACAATATTCTAAGTGTGGCCTCACTAAAGTTCTGTACAGCTGCAGCATGACTTGCCAATTTTTATACTCTATGCCCCGACCGATGAAGGCAAGCATGCCGTATGCCTTCTTGACTACCTTATCCACCTGCGTTGCCACTTTCAGTGACCTGTGGACCTGTATGCCCAGATCTCTCTGCCTGTCAATACTCCTAAGGGTTCTGCCATTTACTGTATACTTTCCACCTGCATTAGACCTTCCAAAATGCATTACCTCACATTTGTCCGGATTAAACTCCATCTGCCATTTCTCCGCCCAAGTCTCCAACCGATCTATATCCTGCTGTATCCTCTGACAATCTTCATCACTGTCCGCAACTCCACCAACCTTTGTGTCGTCCGCAAACTTACTAATCAGACCAGGTACATTTTCGTCCAAATCATTTATATATACTACAAAGGGCAAAGGTCCCAGCACTGATCCCTGTGGAAGACCACTAGTCACATCCCTCCATTCAGAAAAGCACCCTTCCACTGCTACCCTCTGTCTTCTATGACCGAGCCAATTCTGTATCCATCTTGCCAGCTCCCCTCTGATCCCGTGTGACTTCACCTTTTGTACCAGTCTGCCATGAGGGACCTTGTCAAAGGCTTTACTGAAGTCCATAGAGATAACATCCACTGCCCTTCCTTCATCAATCATCTTCGTCACTTCCTCAAAAAATTCAATCAAGGGTTTAATAATAAAAATTAAATAATAATTAAATTTAAATAATAATTAAATTAAATTTAAACATTAAATAGTAGTCTGCCTTTTGATTCTTCCTACGAAAGTACATGACCTCACACTTTCCTACATTAAACACCACTCAATCAACCTATCTATATCCCCTTGCAGATTCCTTATTTCCTCATCATAACATGCCCTCCCAACTATTTTTGTATCATCAGCAAATTTGGATATATTACACTCTGCCCCCTCCTCCAAGTCATTAATATAGATAGTAAATAATTGAGGCCCTAGGACTGATCCTTGTGGCACTCCACTAGTTACGTCTTTCCAACCTGAAAAAGACCCATTAATCCCGACTCTCTTCTGTGAGTTAACCAATCCTCAATCCATGCTAATACATGCTAATATGACACATTACCTCCAATACCATGTGCTATCTTGTGCAATAATCATTTTAGTGGCACCTTATCAAATGCCTTCTAAAAATCCAAATACACTACATCTACCAGTTCCCCTTTATCAATTCTGCTTGTTTTATCCCAAAAGAACTCTAGCAAATTTGTCAAACATGTTTTCCCTTTCACAAAACCATGTTGACTCTGATTGCGTTAAACTTTTCTAAATGTCCTGCTATTTCCTCCTTAATAATGGACTCTAGCATTTTCCCAACGACCGATGTTAGGCTGACTGGCCTACAGTTTCCCGCTTTTTGTCCCCCCCGGCTTCTTGAACAGGGGCGTCACATTAGCGGTTTTCCAATCCGCTGGGACCCTCCCGGAACCCAGTGAGTTCTGGAATATTTCAACCAATGCCTCCACTATCTCTGCAGCCACTTCCTTTAAAATCCTTGGATGCAGGCCATCGGGTCCTGGCGACTTGTCTGCCTTTAGTCCCATTAGTTTGTCAAATACTTTATCCCTCATGATAGAGACTGTTACAAGATCTTTTCTCCCATTAGCTCCTTGCTTATCTGATATCTGTGAGCTGTTTATAGTGTCCTCCACTGTGAAGACCGATACAAAATATTGGTTTAAATTATCTGCCATTTCCCTATTCGCCGTTATCAATTCTCCAGTCGCATCCTCCAATGGTGCCATGCTCACTTTATCTACTCTCTTTTTATATACCCGTAGAAACTCTTGCTGTTTGTTTTTAGATTTCTTCCCAATTTACTTTTATAATCAATTTTCTCCCTCTTTATTAGCTTTTTAGTCATCCACTGCTGATTCCTAAAAAATTCCCAATCCTCTGGCCTACCACTAGTTTTTGCCACTTTGTATGCCTTAGTTTTTGATTGGATACTCTCCTTGACCGCCTTTGTTAACCACGGGTGGTTCATCCTTCTCATCGAGTCCTTCTTTTTGACCGGGATATATTTTTGCTGAGCGTTATGAAATATCTGCTTAAATGTCTGTCACTGCTTATCCACTGACCTTCCCCTTAGTCTATTTTCCCAGCCCGCTTTAGATAACTCTTTCTTCATACCTCGTAACTGCCCTTGTTTAAGTTGAGGACACTAATTTGAGACCTGAGTTGCTCACCCTCAAACTGAATTTGAAATTCTACCATGTTGTGATCGTCACCCCCTGGAGGATCCTTAACTACAAAATCTCTTATTAATCCTACCTCATTACACATTACTAGATCTAAAATAGACTGTTCCCGGTTAGGTTCTGCAAAGTATTGCTCGAAGTAACAATCCCTGATGCACTCTACAATTCGTCTTCCATGTTACTTCTGCCAATCTGATTTGTCCAGTCAATATGCAGATTAAAATAACCATGACAATTGTAGCGTCCTTCTTACGCGCCTCCATTATTTCTCAATTTATACTTGTACTACAGTGAGACAACTCTTTGGGGGCCTATTGACGATTCCCACCCGTGACTTCTTCCCCTTGCTATTCCTTATTTCCTAACCCAAACGTATTCCACATCATGATCTATTGCACCTATATCATTACTCACCACCGCACCGATACCTTCCTTTATTAACAAAGTTACCCCACCTCCTTTTCCTTTTTGCCTATTTTTCCAGAACGTCGAATACCCTCGAATATTGAGTTCCCAGTCTTGGTCACCCTGCAACCACGTCTCTGTAATAGCTATCAAGTCATATTCATTTATTTCTATTTGTGCCGTCAACTCATCTATCTTGTTACAAATGCTGCGTGCATTCAGATAAAGAGCCTTAAGCTTTGACATTTTTTAACCATTATTACTCATTCTGGTTCTAATTTCTGCTGCACTCTTCTGCTTATATTTTCTTCCCCTTCCTGTCACACTTTGATTACCATTCGCCTCTTCACTACCCTGCACCTCTGATCTCTCGTTTCTTTTTGATTTTTTAAATTTCCCTTCAATTGAACCCCCCCCCCCCCCCCACACACTTTAAAGTCCTAATCTACAACCCTAGTTATACGATTCACCAGGACACTGGTCCCACCCAGCATGGTTCAAATGAAGCCCGTCCCAACGGAACAGCTCTCTCCTTCCCCAGTACTAGCACCAGTGCCCCATGAATTGGAACCCATTTCTCCCACACCAATCTTTGAGCCACGCATTTACCTCTCTAACCTTATTTACCCTATGCCAATTTGCATGTGGCTCAGGTAGTAATCCGGAGATTATTACCTTTGAGGTTCTGCTTCTTAATTTAGCCCCGAGCTGCTCATAGTCACTACTCAGCAGAACCTCTTTCCTAGTCCTACCTTTGTCATTGGTAGCTACGTGGACCACAACAACTGGATCCTTCCCCTCACACTCCAAGTTCCTCTCCAGCCCAGAAGAGATGTCCTTAACCTTGGCACCAGGTAGGCAACACAGCCTTCGGGATTCCCTGTCTTTGCTACAGAGAACAGTATCTATTCCCCTAACTATGCTATCCCCTATTACAACTACATTTCTCTTTTCTCCCCCAACTTGAATGGCACTCTGAACCATGGTGCTGTGGTCAGTTTGCTCAACCTCCCTGCAGACTGTGCCCTCGTCCACACCAGGAACAAGAACCTCATACCTATCGGATAAGGGCACTGGCTGAGGCTCCTCCAAAGCTAAATTCTGGATCCCCATATAGCCGCTCACATAATGTGTCCTCATCTATACTATGAATTATCCTTTTCTTATGTCTTTATCCCTGGTCTTTGTCACTTTACAAGTCCATTTGTGCACTCTGATTCACATCAGCCATCTGCATTCAAATAGGATATGTTGGCGACTTTGACTATGAAAGGTCACATCATGTAATTGGATCATGTGAATCAAACAAGTGAAGTGATAAAAATATTTTTGTCTGAAGGGGTATCCCTTGTGAGTTGGATTAACAGGCAGATGGTGCACCAGTGCAAACAACCTGACAAACCCAGAACTAAGCATAGATTGTTTCTTCTGATCAAATTGTCTCATTAAGCATGTCTTCCCTGTGAATGACTCTGATGGGTGTCAAGAACCCAAAATAGCAACAAGGTATTTTTCCTTTCATTGTCTCCTCCCTAATCTTCAACATTCTTTTTCCTGCATTCCTAACTTGCTCAGTACATTTATTTGTTTCCTTTATTTTTCTCTGCTTATGCTTTCATTCTTGACAGGTATTGTTTTCCTCTTGCCCTCCATTCCTTTCTTCTAGATTTCTATCTTTAAATTTAAATTGACATATAGAATTAATTTTGCCTATACGTCATTTCGTGATCCTTATAACATTTCTGTCCAATGCATCTGTTAAAGAAGCTATGTGGTCGAACTCGTTGCCAACATTGTCTCTGAAGGGAATATAATGGGAAATTATATGTAAATCTCCTGAACTTCGGTATAGGGATACAATTTCAAAGTTTGCAGACTATACAAAACTTGGCAACAACATAAATAGTGAGGAGGATAGTAAAAGACTTCAGGAGGACATGGACAGACTGGTGAATTGGATAGACACACAGTAGGTCCAGTTTAATGTGGAGAAGTGTGAAGCAATGCACTTTGAGAGGAACAACATGAAGAGGCAGTATAATCCAAATGGTCCTTTATTGAGGGGGGTGCAAAAGCAGAGAAACCTGGCGGTGCATATTCACAAATCCTTGAAATTGCAGAGCAAGTTGAGAAGGTGGTTAAGAAAGTATATGGGCTACTTGATATTGTAAATAGGGGCATTGAATACAAAAACAAGGAGGTCAAGCTAAACCTTCACAGATCACTGCTTAGGCCTCAGCTGGAGTAGTGCATACAATTCTGGGAACTACACTTTCGGAAGGATATATAGGCCTTGAAGAGTCTATAGACAACAGTGTTGCCAGGGATGAGGAACTTCAGTTAGGTGGAGAGATTGGAGAAGCTGGGATTATTGTCCTTAGAACAGAGAAGGTTAAGGGGAGACCTATTAGAGGTATTCAAAATTATGAAGGGTTTTGAGTAGGGAGAAATTTTTTCCTTTAGCAAGTGAGTTAGTAACCACAGATTTAAAATAATTGGCAAAAGAACGAGAGAGGAAATGGGGAGAAGCTCTTTCACACCTAGGGTTGCTAAGATCTGGAACACACTACCTGAAAATGTGGTAGAAGCAGATTCCACAGAAATTTTCAAAAAGCAGTTGGAAATGTACAGGAAATGGACTAATTTGCAGGGTTGTGAGGAAAAAGCTGGGGTGTGGGATTAAATTGGATAACCCTTTCAAAGAGCCAGCACAGGCACAAGGGGCCATATGGCCCCCTCCTGTGTTGTAAGAGTCGATGATTCCATAAAGAATTGAGTTTCAGGACTGACTCCACCCACCTGCTTAATTGCTTGAACTCTGACCATGGACTGCAATGGATGTCAGGCAGTTGAGATCCTTGGTTGATTTTGCTTTATATTCCAAAGATAAACTACCTTCAATGGAATTCCTAGTGGACACTGAAATAAAGGATAGTAAATAAATATCGCCTAACTTGGAAACAGAGTTTGAAAATAGAGATTAGTAGTACATAATTTGCATCAAAAGATGAAAGACTTGCATTCATGTCGTTATGTATTTCACAAGTGCATTATAGTCAATAAAGTACTTTTGCAATGTAATCACTGTTGTAATATAGGAAATGCAGCAGTCAAGTTTAGAGATACAGCACTGAAACAGGCCCTTCGGCCCACCGAGTCTGTGCCGACCATCAGCCACCCATTTATACTAATCCTACGCTAATCCCATATCTCTACCACATCCCCACCTGTCCCTATATTTCCCTACCAGTTACCTATACTAGGGGCAATTTATAATGGCCAATTAACCTATCAACCTGCAAGTCTTTGGCATGTGGGAGGAAACCGGAGCACTCGGAGGAAACCCACGCAGACACAGGGAGAACTTGCAAACTCCACACAGGCAGTACCCAGAATTGAACCCGGGTCGCTGGAGCTGTGAGGCTGCGGTGCTAACCACTGCGCCACTGTGCCGCCCAACTTGTGCATAGCAAGCTCCAACAAACAGCAATGTGATAATGACCAGATAATCTGTTTTATTGTGATGTTGATTGAGGGCTAAATATTGGCCAGGATACTAGGGATAATTGCCTTGCCCTTCTTCAAAAGTGACCATGGGATCTCTTACATCCACCTGAGAGAGCAAACAGGGCCTCAGTTTAACATCTCATCTGAAAGATGACACCCACAACAATGCAGTACTCCTTCAGTATTGCACTAGCATGTCGGCCTTGATTTTTTTTGGGACCAAGTCTTTGGGTGGGACTTGAACTCACGACCATCTGACAGAGGTGAGAGTGCCACCATTCCAACAAAACATTAAAACATTAATTTTCAATAATCAACTGGATCAAACACCTGGAACTCTTTACCTAATAGCAGTGTGGGAGTACCTTCACCACATGGACTGCAGCAGCTCAAGGCGGATTTTCCCATCCTTATCAATAGCAACTACGGCTGGGTAATAAATGCTGGATTTGCTAGCGATATCCCCAGAAATAAGCCATTTAGCTTCTCGAGCCTGTTTCTCCATTCAATGAGATCACGGCTGATCTGTGACCTAACTCCATGTAACTGTCTTTTCTCTAATATCCTTTAATACCGCCAGTTAACAGAAATCTATTGTCAGGCAACCGCCCCACCAACCCCCCTCCCCCACCACCTGCCAAGACTAAGGCACACATTATTTCGCCACATGAACATTAAAACTCAAAATTGCAAGCCCCTGACTGGAAAGACATTTGAATAGTAACAGTCAGTGTTGAAACAATGGGGACCTAGTCGTTGCTTCCCCAATACACAGAAGAAGTGGTCAGACCAGTTTTGCTCACATGACTGACTGACTGTTAGAGGTTTTGAATTTGAACTTCCAACAGAGGATTTGAACTGAAAAAAGCTCCTGGCTCCTAGTTTGAGAACATCTCTCTCCTGCCTGCTCTCATCTTGCTCACGCCAGCATCTGGAACCATTGAAAACATGTGAAACTCAAAGAGAGAAAAGTCTCCTACATGAACAAGGTTTAAGAAGAACACAGGGCCCCAAAGAACAGCAATCAAGTGAGCTCAAAGCACAGTAAACAAGAAACTCCTCTGATATTGCCTCAAACCCCTCTCTACTATATTTTCCTCTCCTCTTTTCTGTCCCTATCTGCATGTGTATATCATGTGTGCATGCTAGCAAGGGTGTGCCGTATATCTGTAGGCATCAAACGTATTAGAGTTTAACTCTTAAGTTTTAATAAATTTCCCTTTTCTCCTATAAACCTGAGAAAACCTGGTTTGTTGGTTTCTTTGCCTTAAAATTGGAAAGCTGTGAACATGGATTCACAAAAGGGGAAGCTCAAAACACAGTGTGTTAAAAATAAAACCCTGTTACAATAAGACCAGCTGAAGATAGTAGCAGACCCCTAGACACCTTTCACACCTAGTCGTAACACTATCAATCTCTGATTTAAGATTAACAGTTGATCCAGCATCAACTATTGTTTATGGAACAGAATTCCAAACTTTTACTTCCTTTTACATATAGAAATATGAACGTTCAATCCTGAAAGGCCTGACAGTCAATATCGACCACAATGTCTCACACTGGGAAATAAATGAGCCAAATACAAAAGATACCCCTTCATCCTTCATGAGCTCCAAAGGTAGATGAATTATGGAAAGGTAAAAGAAGAAAACACTAAGAGCACTAAGGAAATAAGTCAACCTCAGGGTTCACAGAAGAAATTATTCAAGTGTTGTTCTTACTTCCACATCATCTGAATCATTTCATTATTTCCTTGTGATCTCGAATATTCTCTTATGCAAAGAAAGTGGTTAAAAAGGCATATGGGATCCCGGGCTTCATAAATAGAGGCATAAAGTACAAAAGCAAGGAAGTTATGGCAAATCTTTATCACTGGTTTAGCCTCAACTGGATTATTGTGTCCCATTCTGGGCATCACACTTTAGGAAGGACGTGACGGCTTGAGAGAGGGTGCAGAAAAGATTTACGAGAATGGTTCCAGAGATGAAAGATTTCAGTTATGTGAACAGATTGGAGAAGCTAGAGTAGGTCTCCTTAGAGATGAGAAGATTGAGAGGAGATTTGATCATGTGGGGTCTAGACAGTGTAGTTAGAGAGGAACTGTTCCCATTACAGGAAGGGTCGAGAACCAGAAGCGACAAATTTCAGGTTTTGGCAAAATAACCTGAGGCAAAATGAGGAAAAACCTTTTTTTTATGCAGCAAGTGGTTATGATCTGGAATGCACTGCCTGAGAGCGTTGTGGGTACAAATTCAATCATTGCTTTCAAAAGGGAATTGGATAAACACCTGCACAGAGAAAATTTTCAGGGGGTCAGGGACTAGGTGAGTTACTCTTGCAGAGAGCTGGCACAGACATGACAGGCCGAATGGCCTCCTTCTGTGCCGTAACCATTCTTACCATTCTATGATTTAATGATAAATTCCAAATCTATATATTTACAAAGAAATTGGATAAATAATTTATTTTCTAAAGCTAATACTTGCTTACTGTGTCTTTTCAAAAAGGAAGTGTTCTCACTGAAATACAGGTAAAAATAAAAACTTGCATTTATATAGTGCCCTTCATGAGCTCAAGACATCCCAAAGCATTTCACAGCCCATGAAGTACTTTTGAAGTGTAGTCAATGTTGTAATGTAGTAATGGTTGAGCTACAAATTTTAAATTGCTTTATTGCTATTTTTATTTAAAGACGGAAAGAACATCTTTTATTTGGATTGGAGTGATTCATTTCCATGTTTGATTTCAATGTTTGATTAGTTACTTGTGATTTATTAAATGGTACAAATACATTTCCTGCTGTATATAGCCTGAATCCAGTGTAGCCCCGTGATTATAGAAACATAGGGCTGAATTTTACCATCCCTCTGGAGATGGGCTGGGAGGTGGGAGGGCTGATGAAATCATGGCAAAAGGTGTCGGGAGAGAAGCCCGATGTCTTGTCACCACCACGGGATAGTCCCAGAAATGGAAATGGCAATGGCATGGCTGGGCAGCCAATTAATTCAATTAAATGGCTAATTAACTGCCACTTTACGCCCCCGCCAGCATTGTACCAGTGTCGGCATGGGTCCTTGCCCCATGGGGAGACTGCCAGGCATCTCGAGGCAGTCTCCCAATGGATTCCCGCAGGGGAGGGCCCCCTCACGTCAATGGCTGTCCCCATGGCTCTGACACTGCTGTGGAGGATTCACCCTCCAATTGCCGGGGCCTGCCCGCAGACTGAAGCCTCAGGAGTGGCCACCTCTATTGGTGGCACTGCCGAGCAGCTGGCCCTCTGATTGGGCCGGCAGCTCTGAGAGGCAAGCTGCCATCCTCAAATGGACGGCGGTCCTGGTGGCAGCCTCTTAATTAGCCGGTGTTGGTAAAATAACCCCCCACTGTCCTGCCGTTTGCACACGCAGGCTCGGGACGCACCTTCAGTCCCGGCAGCAGAACTTCCTTGATTCTAGTATTTTGAAAAATATATAATATATCTCAATTTTATTTATAATATATTAGCTGCAATCTTTAAAGATGGTCACTGTTTCATAACTCAAACTCTGGAGTGAGATTAGTAGTGGCTTGTGAGATTGTGCAGAATTAGGTCTACTGGGAGCAAAGTAATAATTAATAACAAAGAACAGTACAGCACAGGAACAGGCCATTCGGCCCTCCAAGCCTGCACCGATCTTGATGCCTGCCTAAACTAAAACCTTCTGCACTTCCGGGGACCGTATCCCTCTATTCCCATCCTATTCATGTATTTGTCAAGATGCCTCTTAAACGTCGCTATCGTACCTGCTTCCACCACCTCCCCCGGCAGCAGATTCCAGGCACTCATCACCCTCTGTGTAAAGAACTTGCCTCGCACATCCCCTCTCAACTTTGCCCCTCTCACCTTAAACCTATGTCTCCTAGTAACTGACTCTTCCACCCTGGGAAAAAGCTTCTGACTATCCACTCTGTCCATGACGCTCATAACTTTGTAAACCTCTATCATGTCACCCCTCCACCTCCGCCGTTCCAGTGAAAACAATCCGAGTTTATCCAACCTCTCCTCATAGCTAATGCCCTCCAGACCAGGCAACATCCTGGTAAACCTCTTCTGTACCCTCTCCAAAGCCTCCACGTCCTTCTGATAGTCTGGCGATCAGAATTGCACGCAATATTCTAAGTGTGGCCTAACTAAAGTTCTGTACAGCTGCAGCATGACTTGCCAATTTTTATACTCTATGCCCCGACCGATGAAGGCAAGCATGCCGTATGCCTTCTTGACTACCTTATCCACCTGCGTTGCCACTTTCAGTGACCTGTGGACCTGTACGCCCAGATCTCTCTGCCTGTCAATACTCCTAAGGGTTCTGCCATTTACTGTATACTTCCCACCTGCATTAGATCTTCCGAAATGCATTACCTCACATTTGTCCGGATTAAACTCCATCTGCCATTTCTCCGCCCAAGTCTCCAACCGATCTATATCCTGCTGTATCCTCTGACAATCCTCATCACTGTCCGCAACTCCACCAACCTTTGTGTCGTCCGCAAACTTACTAATCAGACCAGCTACATTTTCCTCCAAATCATTTATATATACTACAATGAGCAAAGGTCCCAGCACTGATCCCTGCGGAACACCACTAGTTACATCCCTCCATTCAGAAAAGCACCCTTCCACTGCTACCCTCTGTCTTCTAGGACAGAGCCAGTTCTGTATCCATCTTGCCAGCTCACCTCTGATCCCGTGTGAAGGCTTTACTGAAGTCCATATAGATAACATCCACTGCCCTTCCTTCATCAGTCATCTTCGTCACTTCCTCAAAAAACTCAATCAAATTAGTGAGACACGACCTCCCCTTCACAAAACCATGCTGCCTCTCGCTAATACGTTTGTTTGTTTCCAAATGGGAGTAAATCCTGTCCCGAAGAATCCTCTCTAATAATTTCCCTACCACTGATGTTAGGCTCACCGGTCTATAATTTCCTGGATTATCCTTGCTACCCTTGTTAAACAAAGGAACAACATTGGCTATTCTCCAGTGTTCTGGGACCTCACCTGTAGCCAATGAGGATGCAAAGATTTCCGTCAAGGCCCCAGCAATTTCTTCCCTTGCCTCCCTCAGTATTCTGGGGTAGATCCCATCAGGCCCTGGGGACTTATCTACCTTAATGCTTTGCAAGACACCCAACACCTCCTTTTTGATAATGAGATGACTGAGACTATCTACACTCCCTTCCCTCAGCTCATCATCCACCAAGTCCTTCTCTTTGGTGAATACTGATGCAAAGTACTCATTTAGTACCTTGCCCATTTCCTCTGGCTCCACACATAGATTCCCTTCTCTGTCCTTGAGCGGGCCAGCCCTTTCCCTAGTTACCCTCTTGCTCTTTATATATGTATAAAAGCCTTGGGATTATCCTTAATCCTGTTTGCCAATGACTTTTCATGACCCCTTTTAGCCCTCCTGTCTCCTTGCTTAAGTTCCTTTCTACTGTCTTTATATTCCTCAAGGGATTCGTCTGTTCCTAGCCTTCCAGCCCTTACGAATGCTTCCTTTTTCTTTTTGACTAGGCTCACAATATCCCGCGTTATCCAAGGTTCCCAAAGCTTGCCAGACTTCTTCCTCACAGGAACATGCTGGTCCTGGATTCTAATCAACTGACATTTGAAAGACTCCCACATGTCAGATGTTGATTTACCCTCAAACAGCCGCCCCCAATCTAAATTCTTCAGTTCCTGCCTAATATTGTTATAATTAGCCATCCCCCAATTTAGCACCTTCACCCGAGGACTACTCTTATCCTTATCCACAAGTACCTTAAAACTTATGGAATTATGGTCACTGTTCCCGAAATGCTCCCCGACTGAAACTTCGATCACCTGGCCGGGCTCATTCCCCAATACCAGGTCCAGTACAGCCCCTTCCCTAGTTGGACTATCTACATAGTGTTTCAAGAAGCCCTCCTGGATGCTCCTTACAAATTCTGCCCCATCTAAGCCCCTAGCACTAAGTGAGTCCCAGTCAATATAGGGGAAGTTAAAATCACCCACCACTACAACCCTGTTACCTTTACATCTTTCCAAAATCTGTCTACATATCTGCTCCTCTACCTCCCGCTGGCTGTTGGGAGGCCTGTAGAAAAGCCCCAACATTATGACTGCACCCTTCCTATTCCTGAGCTCTACCTATATTGCCTCGCTGCACGACCCCACCGAGGTGTCCTCCCGCAGTACAGCTGTGATATTCTCCTTAACAAGTAATGCAACTCCCCCACCCCTTTTACATCCCCCTCTATCCCGCCTGAAGCTTCTAAATCCTGGAACATTTAGCTGCCAATCCTGTCCTTCCCTCAACCGAGTCTCTGTAATAGCAACAACATCATAGTTCCAAGTACTAATCCAAGCTCTAAGTTCATCTGCCTTACCTGTTATCCTTCTCGCATTGAAACAAATGCACTTCAGACCACCAGTCCCGCTGTGCTCCTCAACATCTCCCTGCCTGCTCTTCCTCTTAGTCTTACTGGCCTTATTTACCAGTTCCCCCTCATTTATTTCACCTGCTGTCCTGCTGCTCTGGTTCCCACCCCCCTGCCACACTAGTTTAAACCCTCTCGAGTGACGCTAGCAAACCTCGCAGCCAGGATATTTGTGCCCTTCCAGTTTAGATGCAACCCGTCCTTCTTGTACAGGTCCCATCTGTCCCTGAAGAGATCCCAATGGTGCAGATATCTGAAACCCTCCCTTCTACACCAGCTGTTCAGCCACGTGTTTAGCTGCACTATCTTCCTATTTCTAGCCTCACTGGCATGTGGCACAGGGAGTAATCCCGAGATTACAACCCTCGAGGTCCTGTCTTTTAACTTTCTACCTAACTCCCTAAACTCCCCCTGCAGGACCTCATCACTCTTCCTGCCTATGTCATTGGTACCGATGTGTACTACAACGTTTGGTTGTTCACCCTCCCCCTTCAGAATGCCCCCTGTCCGTTCAGAGACATCCTTGACCCTGGCACCAGGGAGGCAACATACCATCCTGGAGTTTCTTTCATGTCCACAGAAGCGCCTATCTGTGCCCCTGACTATAGAGTCCCCTATAACTATTGCTCTTCTGCGCTTTGTCCCTCCCTGCTGAACAACAGTGCCAGCCATGGTGCCACTGCTCTGGCTGCTGCTGTTTTCCCCTGATAGGCCATCCCCCCCAACAGTATCCAAAACGGTATACTTGTTAGAGAGGGGGATAGCCACAGAGGATTCCTGCACTGACTGCCTGCCCCTTCTAGCGGTCACCCATCTATCTGCCTGCACCTTGGATGTAACCACTTCTCTAAAACTCCTGTCTATGACGCTCTCTGCCACCTGCATGCTCCAACCGATCCATGCGGTCTGTGAGGAGCTGCAACTGGGTACACTTCCTGCAGATGTAGTCGTCTGGAACGCTGGAAGCGTCACGGACCTCCCACATCTCACAGGTGAAGCACTTCGCCCCTCTTAATAGCTTAATCCTTAAGCTATGTTCCTCTTTAAGCTATGATTACTGAAAAGATTCAGTTTCAGAATTGTTCGGGACAAGGTACGCTTATGTTAAGTACTGCAAAACAAAATGATCCTATAAATACCCAATATTGCAGCAGGTGATTTGGATCTTGATGGAGTTTTATATGAGTATTCGAATCTGGCACAAAATACAGTTTGCAACTTAAGCCTTTTATCGCATTAAGCTATGTTTTTGAGACACTAAATATCTCTAAGCAGTAATCATAAACATAAAAGTAGTCATAAGCACGATTAACCTGTCTTTCCTCTGGGTTGAGACATAACCTTTATAAGCCTTTTGTTCTTCTCTTTCTTGAAGGATGGCTGAAGTCCTTTATAGGCCTCTAGTCACACATAATGTCCTCGATGATTCATTATGGCATGACAAGTACTATTGCAAACAAGAACTCCAGAAATGAAGCAGTTCTGACAAAACCTCCAGATGCCAACCTTGGGTTCATTGTTCCATTTCCAATTTCAAGGCAATTTGATTTCTCAATGTATACAGAAAAAGAAGTCAGCAGCATGAATCACACATCCTACACCTCAGTTGAAGATAAGCAGCGCAGTGAGCTGAACAGTACACAGATATCTCAAACACTAAAGCATCCTGGGAGTGAACAGTACAACCAATTCATTATTTCCAGTTGCAATATAAATCCACAAGGCATTTAAAAATCAGAAGAAAACAAAAAACTTCAACACATGAGATTAAACCAAATCCGAATCATACATATATATGTATACATATGGGTTGAATTTAGTGAGCCTGTCGCGGGTCCCAGCGGCGGACCCAGAAGTGGGCACTGTTCCCGTTAGTCATGTGGGCAGCTTGCACACCGCAATCAAGCGGTGGGCGGCCACGTTGTATAATGGAGGCACGGGTCACAGCCAATCACGCAATGGGGACGGGATGCGAGACGCCGAATATGGTGACAGATGACTGCGGAGCAGATGCTGGTGAATATTTAAAGCCCTGCCAGCCCAGCTTGCATTGTTGTCTTGGACTCATTTGCTGTTAGCTCTTCACAACTGAGACCAGTGTTGCAGTGACTCTGGACCTCCCACCTCCCCTCCCACCCCAAGGCGGAACCCGCAGGATGGCAGAGGCAAAACGCAGGGTGGCCCTACGGTTTATTGATGGCCCTCTCCAGATTCTCCTCCAGGCTGCAAGGGAAAGGCGGGAGATTCTCTTCCCCAGCGATGGCAAGAATAGGTCCTCCCGCTTGACCAAGCAAACCTGGATGGAGATATCCGAGAAGGTTAGCAGCCATGGGGTCACCTCTCAGACATTGTCACAGTGCCGCAAAAGAGTCAACAACCTCCTTTGTTCTGCCAAGGTTACTGCTCTATACCTCTCTCCATTTTAATGACTGCAGGTGGCTACGCAGGAGTAAACGGGACATGGCACTACAACTGCGCTGGCAGAGTGGGTGAGGTATCTCTTCATCCTGACATATGCATCCTAAGTTCCCGATTGAATCACGATGAATTAGATGCCAATGTATTAAAAGTAAGTGTTCTACAATTTAAATTACATTCCCATCATGTCGGGACGGCAACGCCACCTTGGCACTTTCCCACCGCTGACTAAATCCAGAACAGGAGTCACAACACCGGATTTCCGAGCGGACGCTTCCAACGTGATTCTCCAGCCCCCCACACCTTGGTTCCTACTCCAAATGGCCACACTAAGTTCAGCCCAAAGGATATATTATAGTTCCAGCCTAATCTGTCCCTAAATTATTTAAGGCCTATAATATTGGTTGCTGATATAAATGTGCACTCTACAGGCACTGTACCTAATATACAGTGAATTTTGATAACCTTTTTATTAATACGCAGATAATGTACTGAATAAGTCAGTATATATGGCACATCCAAACACCTTTCCAATTCTATAGACAGAGACCGCAGTGTCAAAACAAGGTACACACAAAATTACAAATGGTACAGTTTTAAGCCTACTAAAAGATTTACAGCCTTGCTATTTATCTTTGCATTATCTTAGCATAACCAGACATTCTATATTGTACAGTCAACATAATCAGCCACTTGATAATATATGCTGCTTTCCATCTATCTTTTATAACCCACTATTGTTCATAGCTTTTAGAAACTGGAGTCTTGTTTCTTTGCTATTTTAGTACCAACCAATAGAAATGTGTGACAGAAACGACACCTGCCAAATGGTAATATATTAATTTCGTCTTATGGAACACCACTTGAACTTTTTACTGGACATTGAACATAACTTGTTTAAAAGGACCACAGAGCTGAACAGCTAAAACATGGCTGCACATTTGCATTCCGAGAGACAGTTGTATAGAGAGACAATGGGAGTGCTCCCTGCTTCAATTAGCGAGATGGGTTTTGTCAATAGTAATGACCAAAGGACATCGAGAGAAATTGACTTTGTAACAGACAGCACTCCACCTCCCCACCGAGTGTATCTAGTAAGCTTTGAAGAATCAACAATCCTCCCCAGAAGATGCTGTTTCAAACAAAGAGCTGGTTTCATGATTTACCTGCTGGCCAGACTGGGTACTGTTGAATTGTGCCTCACAGAAAGATTTGAGGCAGACTGCAACTTGAAGACCAAAGAGAAGGAAGGTACCTCTCTCTCCCTGTCTCTCTCTCAAGCAAAGTCCCAGGAACTCATGGAAGCAGTTTAAGCCTCAAGAAAGGGGACCTCTTCAGCCTTCCAGTACCAGAGAAGCAAGTTTGAAGTGTGCACTGGGACCCAGCGAGAACTACAAATCCACAATCCAACCAAAGACTTTACAGTAAAACTAAAGACAGTAACTGAATTCCATCTACTATTCCAAAACCCTCCACCTTTAATTCATTCTCCTCCTCTGTATCTATTAGTGTGTCTGTGTTTATCTCGTATGTATGATAGCATGGTTGCCTCGTGCACTTGTAGTAATTATAACTGAGTTAGAGTTTTAAGGCTAATAAACTTACATCTTTCTTGTTTAAACCTAAGAAAGCTTGTCTGATTGGTTCATTTACAATTACAATTAGAAAGCAGTGAGCAAGGATTCACTGAGGTGAAGCTAAAAACACTGTGTTTTAAAAGTTAAACCCAGTTACTGCCAAACCAAGAAAGGGGCGAGAGGGGAGCCTGAGACCCCTTTCTCACCTCGTTGTAACAAATGGTAGTTACTTCCATCACCTGCTGAGTGGAATCATTCTGTGAGATTTTGTTTGCCTTATTGGCAATCAGAACTGCCCTGCAGTGACACTCATTTTCTGTCCTTCAAGTGGCTATACAATCATTAACTAATGACAGAACATCCAAAGACGATAATCTAGCCCTGGAAGCAGGAAACTAAAACCAAGTTAAGCAGAGTGACAGATTTGTGAAGTTCTGTTCATTGATAATTGATATATAGCATTATGGTAGCATTGATCTTAAGTGAGTAATCACTTGGTGAGTTCCAGCTATTTATGTATTTGTAATGATTTAATTCAACATCCAAATCTTGAAGGGGATTGAAATATATATCTGAACAGCACATCACTTCTCACCTGTTGAAAGTGTCCCCATGCCAAGTGTTGCTCATTTGAGTAAAGTGGTGAGTAAAGTATGAAGGCAGAGCAGTACAATGATGGTTGATGTGGTGGTTGTTTAATCTCCAGTGGAACCTGAGTTGCTTGTCATCCCTCTCCCGTCACCACAATACTCAAGTACTCAAAAAGCAAATGCAGCAAAATTCATTTTGATTAAAACTCATGCTTGGCAGCACCTCCGAAACCCACGTCTTCCACCACCTAGAAGGACAAGGGCAGCAGGTGTGTGGAAACATCTGCACTGCCAGGTCACACATCCTCCCAACTCAGACATAATAGTGGCATTCCTTCATTCATTGCTGGGTAAAAATCCTGGAACTCCCTCCATAACAGCACTGCGGATTTACTTGCACGACACAGAGTGCAGCGCCTTACGTTAGGGATGAAAGATGAATATCAGCCTTCCGAGTGTCACCAACATTCTGAGAATTTTTTTTAAAGATTGGAAAACAGGCCCTTAAAGCATTATTTGACCACAGCTTTGAAGATGATCGGCGAATATTTCAAATCATTTGCCAATTGATTTTCAACATGTATTAAAATTTGTTCAATATAACAGCACCTTGTAAAGTTCAGTCACACAGATATGCAATTCAATAATCTGCAGCCTATCACTGAGAAATCAGACTGGAATCAACCACAAGTGAATCCCTAGTCCAGCAGCACATTCAAATCCACTCATTTCCATCCGTTAATTGAGAGAGAGAGAGCAAAAGTGTTAAGTCTGAGAACATACCCACGGAGTTGATATAATTCCAAAACTCACTTGCGGTCTCAGTATTTATTGGAACCACTCCACAAAGCTTGCAATAAATTCAATTATCTTAGAGCGGATATAAAGAGCAGGATACTAATTGGATAGCTCTTTCAAAGAACCAGCACAGGCACAGTGGGCTGAATGGCCTCCTTCTAAGGCTATATTGTTCTACAATTCTCGGAACGAAGGTACAGAAGTTGAACATTTAGCCCCTGGAATAAAAACAAGAAATGTTGGAAATACTCAGCAGGTCTGGCAGCATCTGTGGAGACAGAAGCAGAGTTAACGTTTCAGGTCAGTGACCCTTCTTCAGAACCAGCAAATATTAGAAATGTAAAAGGTTATAAGCAAGTAAAGTGGGGGTGGGGCAAGAGACAACAAAGGAGAAGGTGTAGATAGGACAAGGTCACAGAATAGCTGACCAGAAGGTCGTGGAGCAAAGGCAAACAATATGTTAATAGTGTGTTGAAAGACAAAGCATTGTTAATGGACTGAAAACTGAACAGCCGCAAGTACAAACATGAAAAAAGTGGATAAGCAAACTGAACAAACTAAGATGAAATAAAATAAAATAAACACAAAAAAAGGAAAAATATATTAAAAAAGGAAAAAGAAAAAAATAACTAAAAATAAAAGTAAAATGGGGTCCCGTCATGCTCTGAAATTATTGAACTCAATGTTCAGTCCGGTAGGCTGTAGTGTGCCTAATCAGTAAATGAGGTGCTGTTCCTCGAGCTTGCGTTGATGTTCACTGGAACACTGCAGCAATCCCAGGACAGAGATGTGAGCATGAGAGCAGGGGGGAGTGTTGAAATGGCAAGCAACCGGAAGCTCGTGGTCCTGCTTGTGGACTGAGCGGAGGTATTCCGTAAGGCGGTCACCCAGTCTGCGTTTGGTCTCCCCAGTGTAGAGGAGACCACATTGTGAGCAGCGAATACTGTATACTAAATTTAAAGAAGTACAAGTAAATCGCTGCTTCACCTGAAAGGAGTGTTTGGGGCCTGGGATAGTGAGGAAAGAGGAGGTAAATGGGCAGGTATTACACCTCCTGCGATTGCAGGGGAAGATGCCTTGGGAAGGGGACGAGGTGATGGGGGTAATGGAGGAGTGGACC
Source organism: Heterodontus francisci (assembly GCF_036365525.1). Lineage (NCBI taxonomy): Eukaryota > Metazoa > Chordata > Chondrichthyes > Heterodontiformes > Heterodontidae > Heterodontus > Heterodontus francisci. Next base: position 17,646,547 of record NC_090387.1, on the reverse strand, counting down.
AGGGTGTCATGGAGGGAATGATCCCTTCGGAATGCTGACAGGGGAAGGGAGGGGAAGATGCTTTGGTAGTGGCATCACGCTGGATGTGGCGGAAATGGCGGAGGATGATCCTTTGGATATGGAGGCTGATGGGGTGGAAAGTGAAGACAAGGGGAACCCTGTCGTGATTCTGGGAGGGAGGGGAAGGGGTGAGGGTAGAGGTGCGGGAAATGGGCCAGAAACGATTGAGGGCCCTGTCAACCACAGTGGGGGGGAATCCTCTGTTGAGGAGAAAGGAAGACATATCTGTCCTGGGATTGCTGCAGTATTCCAGTGAACATCAAAGCAAGCTCGAGGAACAGCATCTCATTTACCGATTAGGCATACTAGAGCCTGCCGGACTGAACATTGAGTTTGATCATTTCAGAGCGTGACGGGCCCCCCATTTTACTTTTATTTTTAGTTATTTTTTTCTTTTTCCTTTTTTTATATATTTTTCCTTTTTTTGTGCTTATTTTGTTTTATTTCATCTTAGTTTGTTCAGTTTGCCTACCCACTGTTTTTGTTCATATTTGTATTTGCGGCTGTTCAATTTCAGTCTATTAACACCCTATCTGTACTAATACTTTGTCTTTCAACACACCATTAACATATTGTTTGCCTTTGCTCCACGACCTTCTGGTCAGCTATTCTGTGACCTTGTCCTATTTACACCTTCTCCTTTGTTATCTCTTGCCTCACACCCGCTTTACCTGCTTATAACCTTTTACATTTCTAATATTTGCTAGTTCTGATGAAGGATCACTGACCTGAAACGTTAACTTTGCTTCTGTCTCCACAGATGCTGCCAGACCTGCTGAGTATTTCCAGCATTTCTTGTTTTTATTTCAGATTTCCAGCATCTGCAGTATTTTTTTTTAAATTTAGCCCCTGGAGCCTGTTCCGCCATTCAATGAGATTATGGCTGATCTGCACTCTAACTCCATATACCCACTTTTGCCCAATATTCCTTAATACCTTTGGTTAACAATAGTCCATCAATTTCAAATTTATAATTAACAATTGATCTAAGATCAATTGTTATTTGCAGAAGGGCATTCCAAACTTCTACCACCCTTTACATACTGTAGAAGTGTTTTGTAATTCCACTCCTGAAAGATCTGGCTCTAATTGTTAGATTATGCCCCTAGTCATAGAGTCCCCAGCTCGCGAAAATAGTGTATCTCTATTGATTCTATCTGTTCCCTTTAATATCTTGAAAACTTCAATCAAATCAACCCTTGACCTTCTAAATTCCATGGAATACAACCCTAGTTTGTGAAATCTCTTCTTGTAATTTAACCCTTGGAATCCAGGTATCATTCTAGTAAATCTATGCTGCACTCTCTCTAAGGCCAAGATGCCCTTCCGATGTTGTGGTACCCAGAGCTGTTCACAATACTCCAGGTGTGGTCTAACCAGGGCTTCGTACAGCTGAAGTATGACTTCTACCTCTTGTATTCCCATCCTCTAGATATAAAGGTCAGCATTCCATTGGCCTTTTTGATTATTTTCTGTATTATTCATGACATTTTAATGATCTGGACCCCCAAGTCTCTTTGGACCTGTACTATTTCTAGATTTTCACCATTTAGAAAGTACACTGTTCTATCCTTTTTAGGTCCAAAGTGGATAACCTCATATTTGCCTGCACTGAAATTCACATGCCACAGTTTTTGCCCATTCACTTAATTTATCACTATTTCTTTGTAATTTTATGCTTCCATCTATAATGCATACAGTTATGCCTATCTTTGTGTCAACAGCAAATTTGGATATGTGGCTTTCTTTTCCATCAGATAAGTCGCTAATAAATACAATGAATAGTTGAGGCCTCAACACAGGTCCTTGCAGAACACCATAGTCACATCTGGAAAATTAGAGTACCTGCCCATTATTCTCATTACTATTACTCCTGCTGCTCAGTCAATTTCCTACCCAGGTAAATAATTTGCCTTCAATTCCATGGGCTTCAACTTTAGTTAAGTCGCTGGAAGTCCATATAAATAACATCCATAGACAGCACTCTCACCTCTTTAGTCACCTTTTCAAAAATTCAATCAGGTTCATCAGGCATGACCTATCCATACTGGCTCTCTCTGATAAGCTGAAAACTTTCAAGGTATTCAGTCACCATATCATTAATTATATAGACTCTGGCAATTTCTCAACAACAGATGTTAGACTAACTGGTCCATAATTCCTTGGTTTCCCTCTGTCATCTTTCTTAATTAGGAGAGTGGCACGCACAATTTTCCAACCTAAAGGAACAGTTTCCGAATAAAGAGAACTTTGGAAGATTATAGTCAGGGCATGTACAATGTACTCACCTACTTCCTGTAAAACCCTGGCTTGGAAATCATCTGGTCCAGTGTATTTGTCACTTTTTAGTGCCATTTTTTTTTCATTACTCCTATTTTGCTTATGTTAATTTTGGTAAGGTTCCACATAAAAGTCTGGTTAACAAAATTGAGGCTCTTGGGTTCAGGAGGTTCAGTATCCAGTATGTTAAAAAATTGGCTTAAGGACAGAAAGCAGCAAGTTGTAGTAAATGGTTATTTTGGATGGTAGATAGTGGTGTTCCCCAAGTCGTGGGATCTCTGCTTTTCAGCTATATATAAAAGACTTGGATCTTGGAATACAGAGTAGAATCTCAAAATTTACCAATGACACCATACTTGGAGATGTGACAAACAGTGAGGATGATATGAACCACCTGCAATATATATTATTTTTTATTCATTCATGGGATGTAGGCGTCACTGGCCAGGCCAGCATTTATTGCCCATCCCTAATTGCCCTTGAGAAGGTGGCGGTGAGCTGCCTTCTTGAACCGCTGCAGTCCATGTGGGGTAGGTATACCCACAGTGCTGTTAGGAAGGGAGTTCCAGGATTTTGACCCAGCGGCAGTGAAGGAATGGCGATATGGTTCCAAGTCAGGATGGTGTGTGACTTGGAGGGGAACTTGCAGGTGGTGGTGTTCCCATGTATTTGCTGCCCTTGTCCTTCTAGTTGGTAGAGGTCGCGGGTTTGGAAGGTGCTGTCGAAGGAGACTTGGTGCATTGCTGCAGTGCATCTTGTAGATGGTATACACTGCTGCCACTGTGTGTCGGTGGTGGAGGGAGTGAATGTTTGTAGATGGGGTGCCAATCAAGCGAGTTGCTTTGTCCTGGATGGTGTCGAGCTTCTTGAGTGTTGTTGGAGCTGCACCCATCCAGGCAATTGGAGAGTATTCCATCACACTCCTGACTTGTGCCTTTGTAGATGGTGGACAGGCTTTGGGGAGTCAGGAGGTGAGTTACTCGCCTCAGGAGTCCTAGCCTCTGACCTGCTCTTGTAGCCACAGTATTTATATGGCTACTCCAGTTCAGTTTCTGGTCAATGGTAGCCCCCAGGATGTTGATAGTGGGGGATTCAGTGATTGTAATACCGTTGAATGTCAAGGGGAGATGGTTAAATTCTCTCTTGTTGGTGATCGTCATTGCTGGCACTTGTGTGGTGCAAATGTTACTTGCTGCTTATCAGCCCAAGACTGGATATTGTCCAGGTCTTGCTGCATTTCTACACGGACTGCTTCAGTGTCTGAGGAGTCACGAATGGTGCTGAACATTGTGCAATCATGAGCGAACATCCCCACTTCTGACCTTATGATTGAAGGAAGGTCATTGATGAAGCAGCTGAAGATGGTTGGGCCTAGGACACTATCCTGAAGAACTCCTTCAGTGATGTCCTGGAGCTCAGATGATTGACCTCCAACAACCATAACCATCTTCCTTTGCGCTAGGTATGACTCCAGCCAGCGGAGGGTTTTCCCCCTGATTCCCATTGACCTCAGTTTTGCTAGGGCTCCTTGATGCCATATTCGGTCAAATGCTGCCTTGATGTCAAGGGCAGTCACTCTCACCTCACCTCTTGAATTCAGCTCTTTTGTCCATGTTTGAACCAAGGCTGTAATGAGGTCAGGAGCTGAGTGGTCCTGGCGGAACCCAAACTGAGCGTCACTGAGCAGGTTATTGCTAAGCAAGTGCTGCTTGATGGTATTGTTGATGACACCTTCCATCACTTTACTGATGATTGAGAGTAGGCTGATGGGATGGTAATTGGCCTGGGTTGGTCTTCTCCTGCTTTTTGTGTACAGGACATACCTGGGCAATTTTCCACATTGCAGGGTAGATGCTAGTGTTGTAGCTGTATTGGAACAGCTTGGCTAGGGGCGCGGCAAGTTCTGGAGCACAGGTCTTCAGTACTATTGCCGGAATTTTGTCAGGGCCCATAGCTTTTGCAGTATCCGGTGCCTTCAGTCGTTTCTTGATATCACGCGGAGTGAATCGAATTGGCTGAAGTCTGGCATCTGTGATGCTGGGGACCTCAGGAGGAGGCCGAGATGGATCAACAACTCGGCACTTCTGGCTGAAGATAGTTGCAAATGCTTCAGCTTTATCTTTCGCACTGACGTGCTGGGCTGCCCCATCATTGAGGATGGGGATATTTGTGGAGCCACCTCCTCCAGTTAGTTGTTTAATTGTCCACCACCATTCATGGTTGGATGTGGCAGGACTGCAGAGCTTATATCTGATCCATTGTTTATGGGATCGCTTAGCTCTGTCTATTGCATGCTGCTTACGCAGTTTGGCATGCAGATAGTCCTGTGTTGTAGCTTCACCAGGTTGACACCTCATTACAGAGATCGGGAGGGACGAGGCCATGGAAGGATTTTAAAATAAGAATGAGAATTTTAAATTCAAGGCATTACTTAACCAGGAGCCAATGTAAGTCAGAGGACAGAGGGGTGAACGAGACTTGGTGTGGGTTATAGAATCATCGAATGATTACTGTACCGAAGGAGGCCATTTAGCCCATCGTGTTCATGACAGATCTCTGCAAGAGGAACTCAGCTAGTCCCACTTCCCCGCCCTTTCCCCATAGCCCTGCAAATTGTTTCTCTTCAGGGGTTTATCCAATTCCTTTTTGAAGGCCTCGAATCTGCCTCCACCACACTCTCAGGCAGTGCATTCCAAATCCTAACCACTTGCTGCATAATTCACGGCTGGATGTGGCAGGACTGCAGAGCTTAGATCTGATCCGTTGGTTATGGGATCGCTTAGCTCTGTCTATCGCATGCTGCTTACGCAGTTTGGCATGCAAGTAGTCCTGGGTTGTAGCTTCACCAGGATGACACCTCATTTTGAGGTATGCCTGGTGCTGCTCCTGGCATGCCCTCCTGCACTCTTCATTGAACCAGGGTTGGTCTCCTGGCTTGATGGTAATGGGAGAGTGGGGGATATGCCGGGTCATGAGGTTACAGATTGTGGTTGAGTACAATTCTGCTGCTGCTGATGGCCCACAGCGCCTCATGGATGCCCAGTTTTGCATTGCTAGATCTGCTCAAAATCTATCCCATTTAGCACGGTGATAGTGCCACACAACACAATGGACGGTATCCTCAAAGTGAAGGCGGGACTTGGTCTCCACAAGGACTGTGCGGTGGTCACTCCTACCAATACTGTCATGGACAGAAGCATCTGCGACTGGCAGATTGGTGAGGACGAGGTCAAGTATGTTTTTGCCTCGTGTTGGTTCCCCTACCACCTGCCGCAGACCCAGTCTAGCAGCTATGTCCTTTAGGACTCGGTCAGCTCAGTCAGTAGTGGTGCTAGTGAGCCACTCTTGGTGATGGACATTGAAGTCCCCCACCCAGAGTACATTTTGTGCCCTTGCCCAAGTGGTGTTCAACATGGAGGAGTACTGACTCATCAGCTGAGGGTGGGCGGTAGGTGGTAATCAGTAGGAGGTTACCTTGCCCATGTTTGACCTGATGCCATGAGACTTCATGGGGTCCGGAGTCGATGTTGAGGACTCCCAGGGCAACTCCTTCCCTACTGTATACCACTGTGCCACCACCTCTGCTGGGTCTGTCCTGCCGGTGGGACAGGACATACCCGGGGATGGTGATGGCAGAGTCTGGGACATTGTCTGTAAGGTATGATTCCGTGAGTATGACTATGTCAAGCTGTCGCTTGACTAGTCTGTGAGACAGCTCTCCCAACTTTGGCACAAGCCCCCAGATGTTAGTAAGGAGGACTTTGCAGGGTTGACAGGGCTGTGTTTGCCGTTTTCGTTACCTAGGTCGATGCCGGGTAGTCCGTCCGGTTTCATTCCTTTTTATTGACTTCGTAGCGGTTAGGTACAACTGAGTGGCTTGCTAGGCCATTTCAGAGGGCATGTAAGAGTTAACCACATTGCTGTGGGTCTGGAGTCCCGTGTAGGGCAGACCAGGTAAGGACAGCGATTTCCTTCCCTAAAGGACATTAGTGAACCAGATGGGTTTTTACAACAATCAACAATGGTTTCATGGCCATCATTAGACTAGCTTTTCATTCCAGATTTATTAATTAAATTCAAATTCCACCTTCTGCTGTGGTGGGATTTGAACCCATGTCCCCAGAGAAATACCCTGGGTCTTTGGGTTATTAGTCCAGTGATAATACCACTACGCCACCGCCTACTCCAGGCTAGGAGAATGGGCAGACAAGTGACAGATGGAATTTAATACTGAAAAGTGTGAGGTGATGCATTTTGGCAAAAGGATTAGGGAGAGTTAATATATATTTAATGGTACAGTTCTAAAGATCGTGCAGGAACAGAGGCACCTGGAGGTGCATGTGCGTCGATCTTTGAAAGTGGCAGGACATGTCAAGAGAGTGGTTAGTAAAGCATATAGGATCTTGGGCTTCATAACTAGAGGGATTGAGTACAAAAGCAGGGAAGTTACGCTGAACTTTTATAAAGCTCTGGTTCAGCCCCAACTGGAGTATTGTGTCCAGTTCTGGTCACCACACTTCAGGAAGGGTGTGAGGGTCCTTGAGAGGGTGTAGAGGAGATTTACCAGAATGGTTCCAGGGATGGAGGATTTTAGTTACAAGATTAGGTTGGAAAAGCTGGGGTTGTTCTCCTTAGAACAAAGGTGATTGAGGAAAGATTTGATAGAGGTGTACAAGATTATGACAAGCTTCGATAAGGTAGGAAAGGAATAATTGTTCCCAATAGGTAATGGTACAAGGATTAGGCAAAACAGATTAAAGGTTTTGGGCAAGAGATGCAGGGGGAATATGAGGAAGAATCTTCTTTCATAGCAAGTGGTAATAACCTGGAGCTCGCAGCCCACAAGGGTGTTCGAATCAATGACTTTAAAAGGAAATTGGATGGCCACTTGAAGGAGATAAACCTGCAGGGCCAAGGGAATCAGGCAGGGAATGGGACTGACCACGGAGAGTTGGCATGGACTCGATGGGCCAAATGGCTTCTTTCGGTGCTGTATGACACTATGACTCTATAAATCTATGTCTGATGAGTCCCTGTCCCTGATTCAATATTAGTTTCCTTGGGATGTCTGGCATGCTGTCTTCTCCTCTAGTGGTGCAAAGTAATTATTCAGCATGTCCGCCATTCCTTTACTTTTATTGATAATATCACCATTATCAGTTTTCATGGGGTCAAATTGCTCCTGACCACCCTCTCTTTCCTAATATAATTGTAAAATGTTTTTGTGTTGATTTTGATATCCCTTACAAGTTTCTTTTCATACTCCATTTTTGTATCTCTCACTATTAGTTTTGTCACCCTCTGCTGTTCTTTGTACCTTTCCCATTAACCAAGTTTTTTTTTGCATTTTTGCTTTTTGTCTGCTTTTTCTTTTAGCTGTATGTTGTCTCTTACCTCTTTAGTGGTCCATGGCTGGCTTTTTTGGCAAGTATAGCTCTTTCCCCTTAGGGATATAAATGGTTGTGTATCACATTAAATTATTTTTTGAGCTCTTCCCACTGATCATCTACCATTTTACCCAGGAACAGATTTGCCCAGTTTATTGTGGACGGCCTCTGCCTCATCCCATTGAAATCAGCCTTACTTAAACCTAGAATCTTAGTAGCTTTTTCGTGCTTCTCCCTTTCAAACACCACGTTGAACTTGATCATATTATGATCGTTATTAGATTAATGTTCACACACCATTAGGCTGTTAACTAAATCTGGCTCATTAATCATTGTTAAGTTTAATATGGCCTGCACCCTTATTGGTCCTAAAGAGAGATACAGCACCAAAACAGGCCCTTTGGCCCACCAAATCCACACTAACCATCAACCACCCATTTACACTAATCCTACATTAATCCCATTTTTTCCCCCTCTCACATCCCCACCTTCCCTCAATTCTCCTACCACCTACCTACACTAAGGGCAATTTTTTTTTTACAATGGCCAATTTACCTATCAACCTGCAAGTCTTTGGCATGTGGCAGGAAACCGGTACACCTGGAGGAAACCCACACGATCACAGGGAGAATTTGCCACCTCCGCACAGACAGTACCCAGAACCAAACCCAGATCGCTGCAGCTGTGAGGCTGCAGTGCTAGTCACTGCGCCACTGTGCCATCCTAGGACATATTGCCACAGAAAACTATCCCGGACACGTTCAAGAGACTGTAAACTGTAACCTCATGCTGAAATTTAAAGAAGCAATTGGCCTTCATACTACTAATTTATCAATTACTATTGTGGTAGATAATGTACATTACATTTCTTTTCCAAAGGGTATTGAATCATAGAGTTCAATTTTGAGTCAAAGTTATTATTTGTTTTCCCTCCTAGTGTCACCTGTGGGTCACTTGGGAGCCCTCTCACCTCAGAAGGTTGTTAATCCACTCCAGACACCTGAGCACAAAATCTAGGGTGGCACTTCCAGTGGAGTAGAGAGGGAGTGCTGCGTTATCAGAGGTGCCATCTTTCAGATGAGGCATTAAATTAAGTTCCCATCTGCCCTTTCAGGTATGCTTAAAAGCTCCCATGGCACGATTTATAGAAGAGTAGGGAAGTTCTCCCTGACGACATGGCCAATATTTATCCCTCAACCAACACCACTAAAACAGATTGTCTGATCATTATCATATTGTTATATGTGGGAGCTTGCTGTGTGCAAATTGACTGCTGCGTTTCTTATATTACAATAGTGACGATTCTTCAAAAAAGTACTTAATTGGTTGTAAAGTGCTTTAGGACATCCTGAAGTCATGAAGCGTGCTATAGGGAGATAGAACAAAAGCTGGGAACTATAGACTAGTCAACTTAACGTCAATGATGGGAATGATACTAGAATCTGTACTAAAAGAAATGATAGAAGAACATCTAGAGACAAAAAAAGTCAGCATGGATTCTAAAAGGCTAATTCATCCTTAAGAAACCTGATAGAATCCTTTTAAGAAAGAATGGAAAGTGTGTATAAGATCAAGGGCAATGTAGCAGACATCATATACTTGGATTTTCAAAACGCCTTCAATAAGTTACCACATGGTAGGCATGTGGAGTCAGGGGACAAATAGCGGAATTGCCTACAAAATAAAAAGTATAGAATAGGGGTAAAGGGTAATTATTTAGATTGAAAGAAGATAGAAAGCTGTGTTCCACAAGGATCAGTGCTGGGATGATCGTTATAATAAACATTAATGGTTTGGACTTAGATACAAGAAACTCATTTTTAAAATTTGCAGGTGATATCAAACTGGGATATAGCTAACACTGAGGAAGAATGCAACATAACATACGAAGACATAAAACCTACAGACTGGACAGTTAAGTGGCAATGAACGTTAGCATAGATAAATGTGAGGTGATGTGCCCTGGTAGGAAAAATAGAAACATCACCTACACCATAGAAAATAAGAAACTGAATGAATAGAAGAGCAAAAGGATCTAGGGATACAGTTAAACAAATCATTAAATGCAGTATCGTAGATCAACAAAGAAATTAAACATGTTAACAAAGCACTGGGACTTTTTTTTCGAAGGGTATAGAATTCAGAACTAGTGAAGTTATGTTAAACTTGGACAGGACCCTGGTCAGGCTGCACTTAGAGACTGTGCACAGTTCATGCTATGAAAAGGACATAGAAGCACTGGAGAACATGCAAAATGGATTTACAAGGATGTTAACAGAATTGAAAGATTACAGGTATTGGGAAAGATTGAACAAGTTGGGGCTATTTTCCTTCGAAAAGAAAAGATTTGGAGGAGACCTGATAGAGGTCTTTAAAATTATAGATGTGTTGGACAGAGTAGATGTGGAGAGAATGTTTTCACTTGCAGGAGAATCCAAAACTGGGGGTCATAAATTCAAGATAGTTACCAATAAAACCAATAGGGAAATTAAAAGTGACTGCCTTACTTAGAGAGTGGTTAGAATGTAATACTCGCTATCACAGGAAGTGGCTGAGGCAGATAAATTAGATACTTTCAAAAGGAAACTAGACAAGTACACAGAGGAAATAGAAAGATGTGCTGACAGGCTGAGATGAGATAAATAGAATGGGAGGAGAGTCCTGTACAGTATGAACACCTGCACAGACTAGTTGGGCCAAATGTCTTGTATATTGTAATATAAATACATAAATACTTGTGAGAGAGGCAAACATAAATCATTTTGCTGATTTTAAAAACACTGAAGCTACCATGATTATAATAAGTCTTTTTAGCTTTATTATCTGTTATTCATTGAGGAAGCATTGCTGTCTTACACTCAATACTTGATTTTTTCACAGCAAGTCACATCTAAAATCTGAACAATTTAGTGCCAAAAAGTCATTATGAGAAGATAGGCAAATAATTATAAAACTGGAAAGTTAAAAAGTAGAATGACACCACCGTGGATAGGAGGCTGAATGCAACAGAAACTGTTTCTTCCTACCTGGAGACTCACTTTCCCAAGTCGGCAGGAGCACAGACTGCAGACTCATCCAACAAATGAAGAATCCAATCCAGGAACCAAGGTGGCAAGGTAAAACCAAGCAATCAAATATTGGGTCAAGATTAACGCAGAGTGAGATGGGAAAAGCAATCTACATTTTTAATGTTCAAGATCATTTTGCATAGTAAATTAAAATTTGAAGCAAACACTCTTAGGATCTGTAAGTAAAAGTATCAGGTGTCATCAGATGGCCATTTGAAACCATCTCTGTTGGCAAATTGATTCAGAGAACACAGATTTGACTCAAAGATGTCCTTCTTTCCTGGATTTATGTGCGATTCAATAACATACCGTTTCCAAAAATAGAGTTAGCAAACCTTGAGCACCAGTCCAGAAGATGCATAAAAAACATATACTGTATTAATATTCACAAATGGGCAGCCTACCCATGGCTGTCACTAATAGCTCAATAGAGGATTCAGAAAATGCAGCAGCTCTGTTGTGCTCTCCTATATGACTCAAAGAATGGGAAAGACAAGTTCTGATATAGGAAAGACAATTTAGATTTACTTGCCTGAAGCTAAAGTATCTATGGCAGTGTGTAGAAATACCCCCTCCATACTGTGATAGACTTTCTCCAGGGAGTCATTGGCAGACATCCAGATCCTTTTGAAAAGTCAATGATGTCTAATGCTTTGTGATGTCAATACAAATCTACTCCACCCTAGGCCTAACTGTACCCCTGCATAGAATCAGTGGAACTGTCTTTTCCAATAAGGTGCTAATATCAACTGGTGTGCTAGCTCTACATTTATCACACAATGGGCAATACCATAATTTCTGGATAACGTCAAACTCAGCATAATATTCATGATCTCTGGCTATATGATCAAGAATTAAAAGCTCAATGATAAAAAAAAACACAGCAGCAGATATCCTCTGCAGTTTTTAAAATGAGTCTTAGAACTTAATTATGTCTATGACAAAAAAAAATTACTTGTGGAAGACAATCTATGCTAAAGACCAATTAGATTGGATCCAATACTTCACAACTGACTAAATTGGCAGTATGAGGAAACAATTTTCTACTCAGCCAAACACCTAATTTGAAAATTCTCAGTTTTCTGCCAACCTTCAGTCTCCTGCCAGGGGTAAAAGAGGTAAAAGTTTTTTTGCACCAACTGGAAAATCACTCCATTTCTATTTGAGTCTTGTATTTTTTTTAATCATTCTCACAAAGGCCATTAACCATATGTTAACATTTATATTTACATACAACATCAACTTGCATTTATATAGCGCCATTAAGGGAGTAAAATATCCCTAAATGCTTCACAGGGATGTTCTCAAAAAAATTTAAATTATGAGTATGGAAACAAGATTGAAAATAATTATTTATGGGGGTGCAGAGGGGGAGGGGAGTGCAGTGTTGCATTTTTCACTGGAGATCTTTCGGATTTGCTGCCCGGTTTTCTTTCTCACAAATAATTTTAAATGATTGCAATCAATTTTCAGACAATTTTGCAAACTAATATTTCATAGCATCTTTAACATAATAAAACATTCAGGAGTGTTTACAAATTACAGGAGTGTTATCAAATAAAACTTCTGTAGACAACTTGCTAGGCGACGAAGAAACATCCCACTAAGTGGTCATTTTCAACCTTTCTCTGTTAATGTAGGAAAATTAAATGACTTGGTTAGGCATAGAGAGCAAAATATTGCAGATGCTGGAAGTCTGAAACAAAAACAGAAAATGCTGGAAATACTCAGCAGGTCAGGCAGCATCTGTGGAGAGAAAAAAACAGAGTTAACATTTCAAGTCTGTGTGATTGTTCATCAGAATGGGCAAAAGTTAGAAATGTAATAGGTTTTGAGCAAGTCAAAGCTGGGGGGGAGGGGAAGAAGAACAAAAGTATGTGTTAGGACCAAGGACAGGCGAGACTAAATGACAAGGCTTCATGGAACAAAGCCAAAGTGATGGGACAAGTGAAGAAACAAAAGATGTGTCTGGATGAGGTGTAAATGGCAAGATAGCAGCTGTCCAAATACGAAGTTGTTGTTGTTCTAGCCATAGTCCCAAAGGTCCATAGGCATCTCTCCATTAGAAGAGCGAGAGGGAGAGATAGCTGATGATGTATAGCTTGAGGGCACCACTCCTCAAGCATGGGGTAAGACAAGGAGGCAGGCCTCCATAAACTACAAACTACCACAGCTGGGATGGGAATTGAACTTTCACTGTTGGCATCTTTTCTGTATGACACTCTAGCTGTCTAGCCAACTGTCTCACCCCACCTCTCAGAGTAACAACATCAATAACAGGCTCAGATCAACATTGGTCACAAGGCTTCTTGTAACTCTTATGTCAGAGTAAAGGTAGTCAATAACATGATGGTATCATTATATACAGGTTTGTTCGAAGCCTGGTGTAGATCTTTCCAGTTAATTGACCAAACATTCAATGGTCATGTAAAAGTATTCCGTTTAACTTCATGAGCTGTTCAGCAGTCAATGCTTAGTTGAAAGATTTAAGAAGCTTTCGGTACTTGGATGATCTGAGCAAACTTCAAATTTGCCTGGGATGGCCTTTCCATAGATTTATTTGAAAAAGTACAACACCAAGGATCAATAATGAAAAAACAGGTTGCTGAGACAAGGAATGTTTAAAAATACCATGCAATGATGTACAGGAAGATATACATAATCACTCTCCAGGATAGTGCAAACTATTGCGAATTGTGCACTGTTTAAAAATAACTATATTCTACACGCATCAGCATCACACAGTTTGCTGAGTTGAGACTTAATCAGCATATCTTTATTTTAACTGATGGCAATGTTATTTTTTTTAATTTTTAACCTGTTTCTAGTTCATTGCTTTGCTGCTTTGAATTATGAATTTGGGTAACTGTTTTTCCCCTAATCTGTTTAACTATAGTTAGAGTGAATTTAGTTCACATACTCTGGGAGATATGTCTCGAATTCTACAAGTTTGTGGAATATTTTTGCATCACTACTCATGCAACCTGCTCATCGCTATTGCCTTTGATTCAGCTCTTATATTTGTGGGTTTTAGATTCTTGCTTTCTTTGCTACTTTGTGTCTTTATCATTGATGGAGAATATCCCACACTGTCACCCCACCCCGCCACCGTTTTCCACATAAATATCTCATTTAATTTTAAATTGGGCTGTGATATAATCACCAAGGCGAACATTTCAAATATAGCCAGTTAAGATGAGGAAGGGAAGTCAAGTCAAGTGGAACTTCATCAAGCTTGAAAAAAAATCAATCTTGGGATGTGGACATTGCTGGTAAGGTTGGCATTTATTATCCATCCCTAGCTGCCCAGCTGAAGAGCAATGGAACTAGGGAAGGACGTTGAATTGAAGGATGTCGATGGGTCCGAGGGACAAGCAGATTGTTTTTTCAGAGGAAGGATTGAGAGATATGGGAGGAAGATTTCCTCTGGTCTCTAAGGGCTTGCAACATTGACAACGTAGCAAAATGATTTTCTGCATTTGCCATTTCGAGTGAAATTGTAAACGCTTTTAAAAATACAAGGTTTAAGATTTTGCAAAAAATACCAAACAGGGGAAACCATCTAGCTATGTTTATAACGCAACTAAAACATAGCAAACAGAAAATCTTACTCCTTGGTCAGAAGCCAGTGGGTGGGATTGATCTTTAAAAAAGGCATGGACTTCTTGGCCCTAATTACTTCTTCTGTTCCTGAAAAAGTCTTGTGTTTTGAACTGTAGCATTTGTTAGAAGTCATAGCTACATTTTAATTAGTACTGTTATGTCAGCCTTTATATCATTGCCTTTTTAGACCTTTGACCAGCAACAATGTACAATTAAAGGTCTCTGCTCTTTTACTGACATAATCATTTCATCTCATCTGTGCCAAAACCACCACAACCCGAAACTATGCAGGATATGTCACGCAGCAAAACATGTGAGAAACCTGCAGAGGAGCATGTTGTTATTTCCGCAGTGTAATTAGAGATATTCCATTCGATGTTATGTGATTGAAGCAATCAGGGAATTGACACAGGAAGTTCTTAAAGAGGATGATAAGTTGGAGCAAGGGTCATTTGCCTGAGGAAATGGTGAAGAGAGCAGCATCACAATATTTTTGTGCTGCTCTAAACAGAAGCATGCACTGCAGTATCCAAAATCCGGTCTCGATGCTTAACAGAACTGCCTGATCGCAAACCAAATGGGTTGATTTGCTTCCGTGTACATCAGGATTCCTTCAGTTTGGCAATGATGTCATTAATCATAATTTCACACTATACCAATGCTTTTGCAATGTCTATTCTTTCATATCAGTTTGCTAAATGAATTAGTCCAACTTTCTCATTGTACATCTAGAGGTATTTACTTCCATGCCACTGCTGAAGCTTTCTTTAAAGAGTAAATTGAGACCAACGTCTATTTTTTCCCATTGTTGGGCCTCCATTGCTGTGACATAAATCATCAGCCAATAGAAGCAAATGGGCGGGAGGTATGTTCCATCATTTTGTGCCCTGACAGACTTTTCAAAGGTGGGACCAGTGGGTACTTTATTTAAATATTAGCTTGGGGGCTTGTCTGTCCTGAAGGTTCTGGTGTGCAGGACAAATCTAAACAATATCCACATGAAATAGATATTTCATGGGTTGCTTGGTGGGGTGAGTGAATAGAAAGCCTTAAAAAGATGTGATAGCTAAATGTATTTCAGCTTTTTCTTACTTGTTTCTACTGGGTCTTGAGACAATTGCTGCAAATATTGATTTTTCTTTTAAGATTGTTGTGAAAATAGATATCATGACCCATCCTCTTGACCTGTGCAGGTTTCTTGATCTGTGAGGTTTACTAGGACTGAGCTAGTCTTTGATGTCTATTGCATCCTCTGTAGGAAACTAAGATGAGCCTGCAGCTTGGAAGTAAAGCACAGCAGTCACCTTCACTCTTAAAGACAAAGGACAGCTGAAAGTGACTTGCTACATTTAAGCTTCCTTCCACTCATAGCAGAGATGGAGAGTTGTTTGCTTACCTAAAGAATACCAATTGTCTGGCATTTGACAGACCCAGGGACAGGTGCAGGTCAGACATACCTAGGGCAAACCTTTCCTTGGGAAGGTCAATCCTTGAGACGCAGGTTCTGCCACAGGTGCTGCACATGAAGCTGCCAAGTGTCACTATGAGTTGTTGTTTTTAACGTTGGCGCCTGTTGCCAAGCTGCTGAAGCAACTGGCCATCATGGTAGTGCACACCAGTGTTGCCACTTCCCT
This sequence comes from Heterodontus francisci, assembly GCF_036365525.1. Lineage (NCBI taxonomy): Eukaryota > Metazoa > Chordata > Chondrichthyes > Heterodontiformes > Heterodontidae > Heterodontus > Heterodontus francisci. The sequence goes on along the minus strand of NC_090387.1, from coordinate 17,630,515 downwards.
CTTTCGCCAGCTAGTGACTCACAGGTGTGATAGTCGACATTTAGGGCCTTTACGTTACGCTTGCAAGTATTCTTGAAGTGGGGATTTGGGCGTCCCACTGGTCGTCTGGCCCCAGCTATCTCACCATACGCAAGATCCTTGGGTGTGCGAACGTTTTCCATCCTACAGACGTGTCCGATCCAACAAAGCCACCTCTGTTTAATTAGGGTCAACACAATTGGGAGCTCTGACTTTTTGAGGACTGCCACATTTGTGAGTGTAAGGCCTTCTCCTTATAATATGAAGGGAATTGGTTAATTTGTGCCTGAAAATTCAACAGTGATATATCACCTGGGATATTGAACATTGAACAGTGTGCTTATCCATCCCAATTAATATATTTGGGCAGGGTGCGAAAACTACCTGGACTTAAAATGTTTAGTTTAACCACAAGCAGTTAGAATTGCCTTATACCCCAAGATAAATCAACTTAAATTTAAAAAAATACAGGCCTATGAGGGCAGTAATTTTTCAAGTTTGGTCTACCAGTGGGGAGCCTTGCCCACCAGAAATTTAGGCATACGCTGTGTGTGGCACCTAAGCTGGCACTTAAATTTCTATTTTGGTCTGCCAGGAGATGAGGCTCCCTACCAGTGGTGCAAAGTCAGGAAATTACCCTTTGTAGCTTTTATTTTGGAAGCTAGAAAGAAAACAAAGAAAAACTCACATTTATATAGCACCACTCACAACTTTTTTTTATTAATTCATGGGATGTGGGCATCGCTGGCCAGGCCAGCATTTATTGCCCATCCCTAATTGCCCTTGAGAAGGTGGTGGTGAGTTGCCTTCTTGAACCGCTGCAGTCCATGTGAGGTAGGTACATCCACAGTGCTGTGAGGAAGGGAGTTCTAGGATTTTGACCCAGCGACAGTGAAGGAACGGTGATATAGTTCCAAGTCAGGATGGTGTGTGACTTGGAGGGGAACTTGCAGGTGGTGGTGTTCCCATGCATTTGATGCCCTTGTCCTCCTAGTTGGTAGAGGTCGCAGTTTAGAAGGTGCTGTCTAAGGAGTGTTGGTGCGCTGCTGCAGTGCATCTTGTAGATGGTACACACTGCTGCCACTGTGGTCAGTGGTGGAGGGAGTGAATGTTTGTAGATGGGGTGCCAATCAAGCGGGTTGCTTTGTCCTGGATGGTGTCGAGCTTCTTGAGTGTTGTTGGAGCTGCACCCATCCAGGCAAGTGGAGAGTATTCCATCACACTCCTGACTTGTGCCTTGTAGATGTTGGACAGGCTTTGGGGAGTCAGGAGGTGAGTTACTCGCCTCAGGATTCCTAGCCTCTGACCTGCTCTTGTAGCCACAGTATTTATATGGCTACTCCAGATCAGTTTCTGGTCAATGTAGCCCCTAGGACATCTCAATGAAGTACTTCTTTCTTGAAGTGTAGTCACTGTTGTAATGTTGGAAACACAGCAGCCAATTTGTGCACAAAAAGCTCCCACAAACATTAATGACCAGGTAACCAGACAATCTGTTTTAGTTATGTTGCTTGAGGGATAAATATTGGCCAGGACTGAGATCTTCCCTGCTCTTCCACAAAGTAGTGACATTGGGGGCTGCATTTTACCAGCCCCTCAACGCCATGGGATGCAGCAGTGGGGGGGCCCATAAAATTGTGGGCGGGGCCTCCTCGAACCCCAATATCGAGAAGGGCCGGCTGCATATAATCGGTGGTGGGAGGACCTCGATGCAGCCCCAGCAGGGCCTTCATCTACATATTTAAATTAACAAAAATTAGATGTAAATGAACTTACCTGCTGGTGGCGGCCGTCCCAAGTGAATTTTAAGGCTGCCGATTAGATCTCGCGCGCCTTCGGAACTCCAGAGGGAGATCCGAGGCAAGAACCTGGTGGAGAGAGGGGAGGAATAAAATTTTCAGGGGTGGGAGACCGGGGAAAACAATTTTTATTGGCTGTGGGGTTGGTGGGAAGGGGTCGAGGGTCAAAGGGAAAAGATTTCAGGGGGGATAGTTCGGGATATCAATAAAAGTTTATTATGGGCTCCTCCCCCTCTATTTAAATGAGTCCCCGTGCATAATATCGCAGGGGCTCGGCGGCAGCACCTGCGTGACCAGAAACATTAACTTTGTTCCTCGCTCCACAGAAGCTGCCAGACCTGCTGAGTATTTCCAGCACATTTGGTTTTATTATTGTTGACTCTTAACTTCCCTCGGAAATATCCTAGCAAGCACTCAGTTGTGTTCAAGAAGGCAGCTCACCAGCACCTTTTCAACTATAATTAGGGATGGGCAATAAATGCTGGCTGTGCTGGGAATGCTCACATCCGGTGAATGAATTGAAAGAAAAATCCACCTAAGAGAGCAGATAGAACCTTGGTTTAATATCTCATCCAACATCGCACTCCAGATACAGCACCTCCAACATCACAGCACTCCCTTAGTACTGCACTGGGAACGTCAGCCAAGATTTTGAGCTCAAGTCTCTGGAGCTGGGTTTGAATCCATAATTTTCCTGATTCAGAGGCAAGAGTGTGACCTACTAAGCCATGGCTGACATTCATGAGGTAAGAGATTCTCTAACTCAAGGACGTATTGTCTATCAAACTGCAGTTACTGTTGTGTACATTTGGGAAGTAAAGGCTGAGATTATGACAGATGCAAAAAAAACTGAACGCTAGCCCTGAAAAATGATATGAAAATTGGCACATGTCAAAACGCAAAGAAATTTAACAATAATCCAGGAGAAGGGAAACTGCGAGTCTGCTTTGATCTTCATAATTTTGAAGCTCTTTTATGTGTATTGTCATCTTCATAAAGAAACCCAATGGGCAGTATGTTATGCTCTCCCCTATGGCGAGTTTGAAGGCGGGGACGGCATTTGATCGGGCGGGATGGTGGCGGGTGGGGACCCCACCACCTTCCCGACTACACCCCGATTAAGTCCGTGGCAGGAAGGCACATGGACGGCCTTCCCACTCTGCTGCCAATTAAGGCACAATTTAGGGCCTCTTCCCGCCACTGTTGGTATTAACCCACTGGCGGGTGGGCCTTGTGTCACGCAAGAAGCATGACATGCAAACCTGTGCAGGGTTGCTTGTGATCTCCCAGGAGGGGTCCCTCATTCAAAAGCACTCAGTGCCTGAGTATTGAGGGCCCACTGAGAGCCACCCCCCCTGCCCTTGTTGCCAAAATCCTTACACCCCCTCCCAGTGTCTCCCATCCCATGTAACCTCTCCCGCCATCACTTACGTCTGGCCTGGGTCACTCCATGATCCTGGGCCTCCAGTGGTTGTCATTCCAGCAGCAGCCACCGCTTCCCTGGGGGCGCTGCCGAGCAAAAGAGCTGCCGGCTTCTGATTGGCCGGCAGTTGTCGGCAGGAGGGACTGCCTGTCCTTGGGACCTGATCCCAGGAAAGGCCCGCCTGTGGTCTCTCAAGTGCCTGATTGGCTCGTGATACGGCGGGCCTTCCTCAAAGGAAGCAACATGGGTCTCTCCAGCTGGCAGCCAAAACCCCGTCGCCTCCATAAAATTACCCCCCAAGTGTCTGAGGATTGTACAATAACATTCAATTATTTGATTGAGGCTGATTAGTTGTTGGGCACGACCATCACTGTCAGTAATTGCTAAGGATGTTACAGGTTTTGCCAAAATCATCCAGCTTTCCCCATTCCAGTCGTGTTTCAGAAATCAAATGGAATGAATAACATTTGGCTCTGTCTGATGTTGCAAAGCAATGTTAAACCAAGGAATTCATAAAAGGTGACCCAGTTCGGATATTCTAGTGTGAATCCTTACTATTGCAAAACATTAATAGTTAGTGCTGTCAAAGCAGATTGATTGTGCTTCTCTTTTTCAGGAGGGTGGGGGGGAGTTGATGGTGAGCACAACAAAGACAAAGGTGAGACCATGTTTTGCTAGAGAAGGCTAAAATTTTGACAGCGCATTCCCTCTACTCCTTATCTCATTTTATTACACTTTGAATCATAAATTCGTACAAAGGCTTCCCTTTTTAAAAACATACTAAAGGACGCCAGTAAAGGTAACTCTACATAAATTTATGCCCTTTGATGTATTATTGTCTCTGACCTTGTGCATATTATGGATTGCTGGGGAATACAATGGGCCAGTGTTAGGGTATATTATACAACAGTTTGACTGCAATATTGATTTCATATTCCTTCCACAGGTGTTATAAGGTCTTTTTGAGTAAATAAGAGGTAAACTTTTAATACTTTTATGTTAAAGTTTATCTGCCCGACAAATTAGTCTAAATTACTTGAAATTACTGCTTCAACATTTTATACAGGTCCCAACTTGCAATTCAACGAGATTGTCAGGTAGATCTGGATGCTGCTGTAATTCAAGAACATATCAAACCAGTATCTGCCTTGAAAATTTGCAGAACAAAGATCGCGAGGATGACTGATGCAGCCAAATGTGGTTACTCCCACTGCAGAAGACTACCCTCATCTAGAGCCGGCCTCCCTAGAGCTGGTACCTTACCTGAAATGGATTGGTCACTGTGACCGTAATTGGAATATAGTGGAAAAACTGCAGTCTAGGAGAGCATGCACATTTCCTGGCAACCTGTTAAAAACTGTCAGTGGCCATTTCCTAGGTTGTACTATTAAAGCTTATACCAGCTGTTGACACAGATATTTCCTTTGCAAAAATAACACATTGTAACTAGGGGCCAGATTCTGATAACCACTGAGCAGTACAATGTAATTGTTTTAATTCACACAGATTTACACTGAGTGGAGCAAGCAATTTATTGAGGCAAACTGAGGGATATTATGTGCTGAAAGTCAGTTCCAACACTGTTTAGTATGTGATTTAAATCACAGTTGGTGTCTAATTCAATTAGATGTGGCAGGAAAATGATACATACCCTGATAAGAATCTAGTTTAAGTTCTTTGGTAGGCAGTATGGAGAAATGATTTCAGCTTACAAAATACTCTTATTTTTCCAACTTACATACATACGTCGCACAAATGACTTGCCGTTATTTTGTACTGGTAGAAATTGGTTTTGGCCCATTTTCAGGCCCCAAATAGACGATGTGCATGAACGTGAGCACCAGAATCCAGAAGAGTATCGGAAATTGGGCCTCGGGCTTCAAAGTTGGCTCTGTTGCCTTGTCGACAATGGCTCTCAGGTACATGTCCATGAGGGGACATCGGGGGGAGGGACTGAGCGCATCAGCCTGCAGTAATGCTCTGGAGTTGGAAGAAGCACTTCCCTCCCGTAGGAGGGGAACTAAAAAAAACTTTCCTCACCCAGTTGCCTCTAGCAGTCCCTTTAAGGATTGCTGCTTACGTGTCCGTAGAACTGGAAAAGCTACTTGGGGCATACTCTGCCTAGTTTTTCATAAACCTTGCAAAAGAGTGCTGAACAATTTACATATTTAAATTGATTCATTGCTGACTGCAAGCAGCCACCGGACGCCTAAAAACAGTGAGGACCAGTATGGTGGTGGCCAGCGCAGATCATGCACAGGAGCTTACTCCTAGAAATTGTTAAACTTTGAGCCTGTTTTACGCTGAAAAAATGGATGAAATGTTTTACCAATTACTACCCCCAATCTTGAAGTGGACTGTGTGGTGTATTTCCCAAACCAAGTATCAGCTTAGCTCAATTCATAGCTGAGAACCTGTAGTTAGTTACCTGAGAGATAATAGACACAGCCTGTTTACCAGCCACTGTTGTATATTAATTGCCTTGCAATCAATCTCCAAATGGGGTGAGGTGATTGCTGAATGTAGAATTGCTTATGGTTTGGAGGAAGGTTACATAACAAGAAGCTGATAAAATGGATTGATCGGAGAAAGCCTGAAGGAAAAATACTCATTCCCTTCTTCCAATAGTTAACACAATCATATGACAAGAAGTCCTTTTTAAATATAAGTCCCACACTTTCCTGATTCCAGTTCTGTAGAAACATACCAGTGTCCATTGAATTCCTTCATAATGCCATCTAATATCCCTCAAATGTCTTCTTTTATCTCCCAGGAAATATGCTATCTACCCCAGATGATCTGTTGCCTATTTATTGAGTGTACAACAAAATTGAAATCATGTTACGAATATATTTTTAACCTCTAACCGCCCAAGTTAAAATTGGCCCTATTGCTTCTAACAACAGACTGTCTTAAGAGAGAAACATTACTCACTATGAAGACCAGAGGGAAGTGGAGTGTTGTTACACCTGCTTACAATGAGTCATTTCCAATGAAGCATTTCAGTAACAGATTGAATAGGAATTCAAACGGTTACATTTGTACACATGTTTAGTCATGTGTTCTGATGAAAGGTCAACAAAGTGAAACATTAACTCTGTTTCTCTCTCCACAAATGCTGCCCAGTCTGCTGAGTGTTTCCAGCATTTTCTGTTTTTATTTACTATTATTCTTGTTAGAGGATACTTCTAGAAATTATTTAATTCTTCCATTACATTATCTTCCTGAAATTCCTTTGCACTGTTTCTCCTCGAACTCCAATGCCTTCTTCAACTGTTTGGCTTTTATGCTGCTTTAGCACCACATGCGACTCAGTGTATTTCTTCTCTGCTAAGATATAAGGGTTGTCCAGAGGTATTGTCGTTATGCCATGTAGACGTAACCTCTGAGGAGCCAGCCTTCCTTCCTTACGTACTTCTTTCTTCAAATTTTTATGTGCTGAGACATAGGCCTACCGTGCACCTGTTTCAATTGTGTAGCTGGGAATTGCATGCAGGTGAGACCCTGAATGGAATGCATAACAACAACTTACCTTTAATGTAGTAGAACATCCCAAGGTGCTTCACAGGAGTCTTATAAGTCAAAAGTTTGATACCAAGCCACATAATGAGATATTGGGGCAGGTGACCAAAAGCTTAGTGAAAGAGGTGGGTTTTAAGGAGTGACTTAAAGGAGGAGAGAGAGGTAGAGACGCAGAGCAGTTTAAGGAGGCCATTCCAGACTTTAGGATCTAGAGAGCTGAAGGCAGGGCTGCCAGTAGTGGGGTGCAGGGAATCAAATATGCATAGGATGCCAGAATTGGAGGAACGCAGAGTTCTCAGAGAGTTTTTTTATTTATTTTTATTTTTTTATTTAGAGATACAGCACTGAAACAGGCCCTTCGGCCCACCGAGTCTGTGCCGACCAACAACCACCCATTTATACTTCTTTGGCCTCCTTATCTCGAGAGACAATGGATAAGCGCCTGGAGGTGGTCAGTGGTTTGTGAAGCAGCGTCTGGAGTGGCTATAAAGGCCAATTCCACCAATTCCAGAGTGACAGGCTCTTCCACAGGTGCTGCAGAGAAATTTGTTTGTCGAGGCTGTTACACAGTTGGCTCTCCCCTTGCGCCTCTGTCTTTTTTCCTACCAACTACTAAGTCTCTTCGACTCGCCACACTTTAGCCCCGCCTTTATGGCTGCCCGCCAGCTCAGAAGTAATCCCATATTCCCTATACTAGTGACAATTTACAACAGCCAATTTACCTATCACCTGCAAGTCTTTTGGATGTGGGAGAAAACCGGAGCACCCGGCGAAAACCCACGCAGACACAGGGAGAACTTGCAAACTCCACACAGGCAGTACCCAGAATCGAACCCGGGTCCCTGGAGCTGTGAGGCTGCGGTGCTAACCACTGCGCCACTGTGCCGCCCATAGGGTTGTAGGGCTGGTGAGGGTTACAGAGATAGAGAAGGGCGAAGCCAGGGAGAAATTTGAACACAAGGATGAGAATTTTATACTTAAGACATTGCTGGACTGTGAGGCAATGCTGGCCAACAAGTACAGGGGTGAAGGGTGAATGGGACTTGGTGCAAGTTAGGACAGAAGGAACAGAGTTTTGGATGAGCTCAAGTTTACAGAGGGTGAAATATGGGAGGACAACCAGGACAGCTTTGGAATTTTCGTGTCTGGAGGTTACAAAAGTATGGTTGAGGTTTTCAGTAGCAGGTGAGCTGAGGCAGTGGTGAAATGGGCAATATTATGGAGGTGGAAGTAGGCAGTCTTGACGATGCATAATACACATGCCTAATATGCAAGTAAAAAGCAGGATCCTGCCATTTCCTTCACCCTTATATCATGACTCATTAGCACCAGCTCCCTTATTGTTTTTCTCCCCAAATGAACCCTGAAAATAGATTAGATTATCAATGGTTGAGCCACTTCGGGGCTGAGTCCCTGCACCTCCTGGAAGATGGTTGAGGGATAATTAAATGGAGATCTTGGAGAAGTTTGCCCAGGTAGTACCATGGCAACAGGTTTCACCGTAAACTAGAAGTGAGCAACAAGGGGAGAGAGATAAAAATCATGATTAATTCCCTCAAGAAATAATTAAAATAGTTACATTTGGCTGCTAGGAATAACCAAATATTTGGAATGCATGTCTTTGCATGTTGTCGTGTTTCTTCTGGCATTGATATTGAAATGAAAATGAACTCAATAGCTTTCAAACAACTAATTATACATCACAATTATCACTTTTGCCATCTGTCATTTAGTTGCTTTACATAACTCAAGAGCTCCAAATAATACTTATAGAGGTCCCAGGAGACATTTAATAACGGTCTCACCAATAAACTGCAGTAACTCATTGATACAAAGCAATTCCCCACAGGAAAGCCTGAGGAAAATATTGTGTTTTAGAAAATAAAATTACCTCAGTGACATCTGAACCATGAAATAGACTGTCGGGGAGTATTTCTCGTTTGGATGCAGAACAAGCGTGACTCCGGCAACGTGCCTTTAACACCTGGTCAAAGCAGTTCAGGTCTCATTAGCATTTTGTTGGCAAACTGCGAGCGCCAAATGGCAAAAATGATGAAATTCGTTGGTTTCCTGTGGCAGTAACTTACCTGCTGCAACACACAGCCAGCTAGCCGGTAAAGCCTAAGGGGCTGGGGTGGGGGCAGATACTGGGGAGCAGGTGGGGGAGGTTTAGTCAAGGACGGGACAGAAGATTTTTATGGGAACTAGAAAAACATGCCTGCTCCTGGAGGCCTCAGAAAAATCTTTTAAAAAACCCTCAAAACATTCTCTTTTGGGATAGCCCTCCAATGGTCCCATTAAGGATTAGCTCTTCAGTCTCTCAATTCCTGGAGAAATGGGACGGCATAGGCTCAGCATGGAATTGGGAGCATACAACGGCCATAGGAATCCAATTTGTATACAGCCTATTTTAAAGGCCTGTTTAACAGCTGATTCAGATAGGCAAATGGATGCCCAAAGTCCCCTCCATACTTCCAGTTGCCCATTTGTCAGACGAGAATTGGGTGGTCAACAATTGAGAGTCTCCTCATGTTTCATTCTCTCTCAATGCGATGTGGTATTCTTTAGAAGATGCAAAAGCAAAAGCACTCGAATTCTATCCTTTCACCTTCGGGAATCAATTCCAACATAAACAAGATGTACAAATAGGTTTCCTATCTTCTCTTGTCAGCCTTGGCTCAGCCGTAGCGCTCTTATCTCTGAGTCAGATGTTCATGAGTTCAGGAGCCATTCCAGGGACTTGAAACTATGGGCTAAATTTTTAGGCTCTGATGGTACAGGCAGGGAGGTTGTTGGGCATGGAATTTCGTGCCTGCATCCGGCACCATCCCGCCCCCGAGCCATTTTCCTGAAGGCACTTTACAGGAGTGTTATCAATCAAAACCAAACTGCAAAAGGACACATCAGGACAGATGACCAAAAGCTTGGTAAAGAGGTAGGTTTTAAGGATCATCTTAAAGGAGGAGAGAGGTGGAGAGGTTTAGTGAGAAAATTTCAGAGTTTAGGGTCAAGGCTGCTGAAAGCAGCCCACCAATAGTGGAATGATTATAATTGGGGATATGCAAGTTACTACAATTGGAGGAGTGCAGAGGTCTCGAAGTGTTGTAGGGCTGGAGGAAGTTACAGAGTTAGGGTGGGTTGGGGCCACGGAGAGATATGAAAACAAGAATGAGAATTTTAACATTCAGGCATTGCCAGTCCGAGAGCCAATGTAGGTCAGCAAGCACAAGGTGATGAGTGAATGGGACTTTGTGCGAGTTAGCATTCGGGCAACAGAGTTTTGGATGGAGGGTGAAGTTGGGAGGCCAGCCATAACAGCATTGGAATAGTCACATCTAGAGATAACAAAGGCATGGATGGGCAGATGAGCTGAGACAGGATTGGAGGTGATATCACAGAGGTGGAGGTAGGCAGTGCTGGTGATAGAGTGGGTATGTGGTCAACAGCTCATCTCAGCATCAAACTCTATTCCACTTTTGGCTTGGATGCAAGCTACAGAATCACAGAATTGTTACAGTGCAGAAGGAGACCATTTGGCCCATCGTGTCAGCACCAGCTCTCTGAAAGAGCAATTCACTCAATTCCATTCCCCTGCCTTCTCCCTGTAACTCTGCACATTCTTCCTTTTCATAAAACAGTCTAATTCCCTTTTGAATGCTTTAATTGAACCTGTCTCCACCACACTTTCAGGCTGTGCATTCCAGACTTTAACCACTCTCTGCGTGAAAAAGTTTTTCCTCATGTCATTTTTGCTTCTCTTACCAAATTCTTTAAATCTGTGCCCTCTCGTTCTCGATCCTTTCACGAGTGTGAACAGTTTCTCTCTATCTACTCTGTCCAGACCCCTCATGATTTTGAATACCTCTATCAAATCACCTCTCAGCCTTCTCTTCTCCAAGGAAAACAGTCCTAACTTCTCCAAGCTATCTTCATAACTGAAGCTCCTCATCCCTGAAACTATTCTCGTGAATCCTTTTTGTACTCTCACCAATGCCTCACGTTTTTCCTAAAGTGCAGGGCACAGAACCGGACGCAACATTCCAACTGAGGCCGAACTACTGTTTTATACAAATGCAACATAACTTTCTTGCTCTTGTACTCTATGGCCCGAATAATAAAGCCCAGGATACTGCATACTCTATTAACCGCACTCTCAACCTGTCCTGCCACCTTCAATGACTTATGCATGTATACATCCGGCTCCCTTTACTCCTTTAGAATTGTTCCCTTTATTTTTTTTTTATTGTGTCTTCATGTTCTTCCCACTCTCTAAGCGGGAGAGGAGAACATGGATTAAATGAGGAACCTGCAAGATGAGGCAAAAAAGCAAACTGAGGAATAAAAAAAAATATAAGGGAAAAAAAGTACCAATTGAGAATTAAAGGGCCAAAATTGTGAGGCACCATTGTTTTTAACTTTCCAGATTTATCTTTTTCTTATGCCTTACCTTCTTGTATACAGCTGTAGGATCACCTTTCAGATGCCTTATTTCAAGAATAAGAAGCCCAAGTTTCTCCAATTAGAGATAGGGATACACCACTGGATTGCTGATTCTTTAACCCATACCTCTCCAAGTATTCCTATCCATAGGGAACATGGAATTGATTAATTTTTTTCCCCAAAAAAATTCTGATATCTCAATTTTGGCCTCTTTCATTTTTCTCTGTCAAAGGAATTGTGAGACAAAAAAAGATCAAGGTCCATCTTGTTCACCCTCTACCATCCTGACAGTCACATGATACAACAATGATGGAGTTGTTGACTAATGATAGCCATCAATCCCTATCAATTAGCCTAGAGCAGACTGAGAAATAACACAAATTCCTCCCAAGCACTCTACAATTATTATATATCATGACTAAAATTACTCATATACCATATCCCAAAATGGTATTTTCTGAAAGAAATCTATTTTCTGCATTTGAATGAATCAATATTAACTGCATCCACCATCTCACTGGGGAGCATGCTCCATAGATTGACCACTTGCTTACTAAGGTTGTGCATAGTCTGGTCAGCTTCAGACAGCTGCCAGGAAGAGGGATGGAATTGGGTGGTTTATAAATTCAATGCATAAGCAGAGACAAAAGGATAACACGCAGCTGCACAGGTTTTGTACAACAGCAGGGAATAAAAGATACGACCTCCAGAACCTGCAACCTATGCATAAATTTCTTTATCAAGGTCTCTATAAAAAAGATACACACAGACATGACTGAAAGACTTAATTAAATTAAATCCTGCAAAAACCACAGCAGAATTTCTAAAAGCCAATTTATTGTCTGACAGCTTCAAGATTGATCCTACCATTTTTAACGTACTCTTTAAGTCAATGCAAATGAGAAGCTTTACCTTGTTTATTCATTGCAAAACAAACCCATATGTGTGAATATGCAATCAATTCATGACTAAGTCAAGATCTATTAACACCAATTCCATTTATTTCACCTTCTGAGATATTTATTTTAATTTAGAGATACATCACTGAAACAGGCCCTTCGGCCCACTGAGTCTGTGCTGACCAACAACCACCCATTTATACCAACCCTACAGTAATCCCATATTCCCTACCACATCCCCACCATTCCCCTACCACCTACCTACACTTGGAGCAATTTACAATGGCCAATTTACCTATCACCTGCAAGTCTTTGGCTGTGGGAGGAAACTGGAGCACCCGGCGAAAACCCACACGGTCACAGGGAGAACTTGCAAACTCCACACAAGCAGTACCCAGAATCGAACCCGGGTCCCTGGAGCTGTGAGGCTGCAGTGCAAACCACTGCGCCACTGTGCCGCCCCTATGTGACAAATGATGACCCAGTTCTAAACAAAATGAACTCCCACTCTAAGGTTGAATGTACACTTGCTGATGATAAAATATTTGGCCCTAGTATTTAACCTTTTCATGAGTTGATACATGTCAAAGCTCTTGTTCTTGTTTTTCAAAAAGTGTTTGCATGTAAATAATAAAGGGCACAGCCTGCAGTTGAAGGGGGGTAAATTTAAAACTAATCTGCAGAAATAATGGGGGTAATTTTAACTTAACCCACAGGATTAGGTGGAACCCCGGTTTTTGCACCCCGCTCAATATCACTCTCAGTTGATTGCAATGGAGATTGAAATCGGGTGGGATATAAAACGAGGGTTGCACCCAATCCAAAGAGTTTGCCAATGTGAAGGTTAGGTTAAACATAACCTCAATATTTCAGTAAGTGAGTGGTCAATCTATGGAGCATGCTCCCCAGTGAGATGATGGAAGCAGTTAATATTGATTGATTCAAATGCGGAAGATAGATTTCTTTCAGAAAATACTATTTTGGGATATAGTATATGAGTAATTTTGGTCATGGTATATAATAATTGTAGAGTGCATGGGAGGAATTTGTGTTATTTCTCAGTCTGTTCTGGACTAATTGACAGGGATTGATGACTATCATTAGTCAACAACTCCATCATTGTTGTATCATGTGACTGACAGGATGGTAGAGGGTGAACAAGATGGACCTTGGTCCTTTTTTGCCTCACTATTCCTTTGACAGAGAAAAATGAAAGAGGCCAAAATTGAGAGATCGGAATGCTTTTTGGGGGAAAGAAATCATCAATTCCATGTTCCCAATGGATAGAAATATTTGGAGGAGAATGGGTCAAAGAATCAACACTCCAGTGGTGTAGCCAATTGGAGAAACTTGGGCTTCTTATTTTTGAAATGAGGCCTCTGCAAGGTGATCTTATAGCTGTATACAGGAAGGTAATGCGTCGAGAAAGATAAATCTGGAAAGTTAAAAGCAATGGTGCCTCACAATTTATGTCCTTTAATTCTCAATTAGTACTATTTCCCACCTCCCCCCATATTCTTCTTTATTTTTTATTCTTCAGTTTGCTTTTTTGTCTCATCTTGCAAGTTCCTCATATAGTCCATGTTCTACTCTCTAGCTGAGAGAGTAGGAAGGTTACTTGCATCCAAGCCAAAAGTGGAATAGAGGTGCTTCATACTCTGACTTTCCAATCTTCCTTATGGATAAGGACGTAGTCCCTCCTACATTCTTCCTCTAGATAAACTATCCAGGATTAGGAAACTCATGTGGAGAATGGTAGATGCATATCAGCATCGCAGTGAGTTGATTCACAAATGCACCAAACCATTGAATCACAGCAAGTCTCCATTTCACAAAGTCCTGCTTTCCTACTCACTTTGAGTCCAACTGTCCCATCCATAACTTCTCCAACCCAAGAAAGCGGTCAGATGACCTGTTGATATATCTGTGCCAATAGAGTTCTACGACAAACTTTAACTGAGGTGCATTACAACAGCCAACTTGAGTCTCATTAGAGGTTCTCCACTCTCTTTCTCCCTATGGTGTAGCAATTGTATTCATTGACAATTTTCATCTTCATTTACTTACTGAAATAGCCAGCCAAGATTATGACCTCACATGTGTAATCTTAGATGGGTACCATTATCTTAATGGACTAAAATGGCTTTTAAACTCAGTTACAGGAATGGTCCTGTCACAGATTTGCCTTGTGATTCTTAGTGCTAAACGTAAAGTTTTTCGTCATTACTGTAAGTTGAGGTTTTTGTAAGGTGACTCACAGGATGCAGTTATGTTGCTAGATGTTAGTCTGCAAATGCTTAACACTTTCATATAAAATTCTTTTGTTCACCATTTTAACAGAAATGCCAATCCACTTCTGATAACAATTATGTGCCATTATGTTAAAACTGCATATCATGAGTTCATATCCACAAAAGCTGAGCTTTTTTTTATTTGTTCATGGGATGTGGACATCATTGGCAAGGCCACGTGCTGTAGGTACACCCACTGTTTGGAGAGTTCCAGGATTTTCACCCTGCAACAATGAAGGCGCGGCGATATATTTCCAAGTCAGGGTGGTGTGTGACTTGGAGGCGATCTTGCAGATGTCTGTGTTCCTATGCACCTGCTGCCCTTGTCCTTCTAGCTGATAGAGGTCGGGGGTTGGAAGCTGCTTTTGAAAGAACATAGGCGAGATGCTGCAGTGTACCATTTAGTTGGCACACACTGCAGCCACGGTACGCCAGTGGTGGAGCGTATGAATGTCTAAGTGGCGGATGGTGCTATTCAAGCAGGCTGCTTTGTCCTGGATGGTGTCAAGCTTTTAAAATCGAGGCATTGCTTAACCGAGAGCCAGTATATGTCAGCAAGCACAAGGCTGACTGGTGAATGGGATTTGGTGTGAGTTAGCACATGGCCAGCAGCACTTTGGATGACCTTAAGTTTACAGAAGGTAGAACGTTAGAGGCCAGCCAGAAGTGCTTTAGAATAGTCAAATCTAGAGGTAACAAAGGCATGGATGAGGGTTTTAGCAACAGACGAGCTGAGGCAGGGGACAGTCGGGCAATGTTATGGAGGTGGAAATAGGCAGTCTTACTGAATAGCAGGTGATTGGGGTCAAATATGACACCAAGCTTGTTAACGGTATGGTTCAGCCTCAGACAGTTGCCAGGGTGAGGGATGGATTTATTAGCTGGGGAGTGGAATTTGTTGTGGGGACCAAAGTCTTTCTAATATTTAGTTGGAGTAAATTTCTGCTTATCCAGTACTGGACGTTGATCAAGAAGACTGACAATTCTGAGACAGTGGAAGGGTCGAGAGAGGTAATGATGAGGTAGAGCTGGGTGTCGTCAAAATACTTGTGGAAACTGATGCTATGTTTTTAGATGATGTCACCAAGGAGTAGCATGTAAATGAGAAATGGGGGTGGGGGGAGGGGTAAGAATAGATCCTCGGGGAGATAACAGTGTAGGAATGGGAAGAGAAGCCAGTACAGGCGATTCGCTAACTTTGATTGGAAAGATCAGAATGGAACCACATAAGCACAGTCCCACCCAGCTGAGTAACGGTGGAGAGGCATTGGAGGAGATGATATGATCAACATCCCAGAAGCTGGGCGGCACAGTGGCGCAGTGGTTAGCACCGCAGCCTCACAGCTCCAGCGACCTGGGTTCAATTCTGGGTACTGCCTGTGTGGAGTTTGCAAGTTCTCCCTGTGTCTGCGTGGGTTTCCTCTGGGTGCTCCGGTTTCCTCCCACATGCCAAAAGACTTGCAAGTTGATAGGTTAATTGGCCATTATAAATTGCCCCTAGTATAGGTAGGTGGTAGGGAAATATAGAGACAGGTGGGGATGTGGTAGGAATATGGAATTAGTGTAGGATTAGTGTAAATGGGTGGTTGATGGTCGGCACAGACTCGGTGGGCCGAAGGGCCTGTTTCAGTGCTGTATCTCGAAACTAAACTAAACAAGTTGTGAAGGTCAAGAAAAAATAGTTTAACTATGTCTAGTCAGAACCTTCTGGCTGCCATCACAGGGGCCCAACTGCATATTAATTTTCTACCCTTTCCAATGATGTCAGGCCCCGCACTAGGAGAGTTCCCAGCTGGTCAAGTTAATAACTCAGTGAAGGCGTCCCTTTAGGCAAGGTAAGTTTTTTTTAATTAACTGTGCTGGCATCAGTCAGGCAGGCCCTGGCAATTGGGGTGGAGGGTGCACCTTCCAGTGGTGGCACCATAGTCGCAAGGGTGGTTATTGCCACCGGGGGCCAATCCGTGGCCAATGGAGTGGCCATAAAGACGGGGCTCCCCCCTCTCAGCCCCGGGAACCTGCTGGGAGGCCGCCAGGGTTTACTTGGCAGTCTCTCCACACTGTGGTGGCCCCTTCCGACACCGGTAAAATGCCAGCAGGAGTGCCAATAATAGGCCACTTAATTGGTTGCCCACTGGGCAGCCGTGCCACTGAGGTTCCCGCTGCTGGTAACGTCCCATGGCAGTGGGAAGACGTCGGGCTTCTCTCCATTCCCCCACCATTTTTTAAGGTTTCTGGCCTCTCAACCCTTCTCCAGACAGCTGATAAAATTCAGCCCCATGTTTTAGAGCTAAGGACTGGTTGTCGTGTTGAAAACCATCTGCAAATCAAGGCAAATTAATCGATTTTGGTATGGACTGTTTATTTGGTTTTTTATTTCAATGCTGGCACAGTTAAGGAGCAAAATAGAATTCAGATAATATAAATGATTTACCTCGATTGAGCTAAGAGTATTATCACTGACAGCAATGCCTGATGTAGGTAGCTGTCCATTTTCTGCAGCTACAAAGCTGAGAACAATCGAAATTGAGGAAATACAGTGGGGAGAAAAGTACTTTTTTGGACAGCTGTGGAATGAGGATGTGTCTGCCTCCATCACTCATCAGTTACCTCTTGCAACACAGCTGTACGTCATCTGGAACTAAATATATTCAAAATAAATAATTTTGTTCCAATAGATTTTTGCTTGGTGATTTTTTGGGGCTTTGTTTATTCATTAATATTTAACTAGCATATATTGTGCAGTCTCGGTGTATCAAGCATATCTAGTTAGCAAAAGCCGCCAATAAAATGAGAAACTGGATGGACTTTGTGAACCCAGTGCTGAAGTCTAACATCTACAGTACTGCAAAGACGTTAAACCAAGGCCATGTCTGTCCTCTCAGGTGGACGTAAAAAATCCCATTGCATTATTTTGAACAGATTGTCCAGTCATTATCACAATCTGTGCAAATTTCCTGCCGTGTTTGCTACTTTAGAACTGTGTCTACTATTGTGGAAGCTGGGATGTCAGTCCTTTACAACGTTAGAACAGCACCATGCGAATTGCCTGTCAGTTTTTACATAATGCCTGTGATGCCGTTCTCGTTGTGATAAAATAGAGTGCTGACAGCACAGCTTCACCTCTGCAACACAACCGTTAGTGCAGCTGTGTCTCTATATCCTGTGGCAAAGCTTTGTACAATGCTTCTCCCAGCGAGGAGTTGTCATTGCTGGGAACTTGCAGAGGTTCAACTGCAGAGTTAACGTCTATTAGTTGATGGAGCGTGCAGTAAGTGGCAGGAAGTTCTGAGTTAGTCCCTTGACAAATCAGCACAAATTCTCTACACCTGTTTGAGCTCTCAGCTACATCAGGGTGCATTTCGAAAGATATTTGTCCCTGTGACAGCTGTGCCCAGCTGCACCCAATTGCTATGCTACCTGCTCTGCAAAAAAAACAGTCACTTGAATCCCTTGAAGGCAGTTGATCTGCTTCATGTCCAACTCTAATTCCCACATATGCTTGATTTAATTGTAAGATATTATACAAAACTTAGCATAGTTTGTTTTTCTCAAGCATGATATAATTTTTTGAAAGACTATTTGAAAACATTATTTTGAATCAGCTAAAAATTTAAGCACAAGGTCACACACAAATGTGTTTAATTGTGTTGAGAACTTAGTATGATGTGGCACAGAAGGAAGCCATTCGACTCATCGGGCTGGATTTTACCCGACCAGCAAAACGGGAATGGAGGTGTGTGGGGCTGGAAAATCAGGATGGTGTGGTAGATGGCAAGGAGGATAGCTGTAGGCTGCAGGAAGATATCGATGGTCTGTTCAGGTGGGCAGAAAAGTGGCAAATAGAATTCAAGCCGGAGAAGTGTGAGGTGATGCATTTGGGGAGGTCGAAAAAGGCAAAGGAATACACAATTAAAGGAAGAAGACTGAGAGTTGTCAAGGAAGTGAGGGGCCTTAGAGTGAATGTCCACAGATCCCTGAAGGTAGCAGGACAGGTCGATAGATGGTTAAGAAGGCATATAGAATCCTTTCCTTTATGAGCCGAGGTATAGAATATCAGAGCAGGGAGGTTATGCTGGAACTGTATAACTCATTGGTTAGGCCACAACTGTGTGCAGTTCTGGTCACCTCATTACAGAAAGGATGTAATTGCACTAGAAAGGGTACAGAGGAGATCGATAAGGATGTTGCCAGGCCTAGAAAAATGCAGCCATGAGGAAAAATTGGAGAGGCTGGGGTTGTTCTCCTTGGAACAGAGGAAGCTGAGGGGAGATCTGATTGAAATATACAAAATTGTGAAGGGCCTATTTACCTTCGCACAGAAGTCAGTGACGAGGGGGCATAAATTTAAAGTGATTGGTAGAAGGATTAGAGGGGATATGAGGAAAAACGTTTTCACCCAGAGGGTGGCGATGGTCTGGAACTCACTGCCTGAAATGGTAGTTGAGGCAGAAACCCTCAACTTATTTAAAAGAAGTCTGGATATGCACCTTAGGTGCCGTGAGCTGCAGGGCTATGGACCAAATGCTGGAAGGCGGGATGAGAATGGGTGGAACGTTTTTCAGCTGGCACAGACACGATGGGCCAAGTGGCCTCTTTCTGTACCATAAATCTTCTATGATTCTCTGATGTGCTTGCCCAGAAACACAACATCGTGACGTCAGTTCCGGATTTTGTCAGCAGCGGGAAAGTTTCAGTGCGACGTTGCCACCATGAAGCAGCAGTGAACCGAAAGTCTGGTGCACTTTCCTATATTCAGGGCAACACCAGCATTTGCTGCCCATCTCTAATTGCCCTTGACGACTGAGTGGCTTGCTAGGCCATTTCAGAGGGAAGTTAAGAGTCAGCCACATTCACATTGCTGTGGGCCTGGCGTCACACAGATACCAGACCATGTAAGGATGGCAGATTTACTTCTCTGAAGGACATTAGTAAACCCGATGGATTTTTACAATGATCGATGATAGTTTTGTGGCACCATTACTGAGATTAGCTTTCAATTCCAGATTTTTTTTTTAACCTGAATTTAAATTCCACCAGCTGCCTTAGTGGGATTTGAACCCGTGTCCCCAGCGCATTAGCCTGGGCCTCTGGATTACTAGTCCAGTGACCTTACCACTACGCCACCATTTCCCCTGCCGGGTTCACAGCAGGGCAAAGGGAAACTTGTTTTTTTTGAAAGGTTATAAATTATGGGGCCTTCAGGGATCTTGCATATTACCTCATTATATGGATCTTTGAACATCTTCTTCTATGCTGCTAGTCCTCGAAGGAGCTGCCTGCTCTCATGGTCAAGGCGGCGGATGGCCCCATCATCGTTGTCATCTGCCTTTGCCGCTCATGTTCTGCAGGCAGCTCCCGCCTCCTGTAGACCCTTGGCGCTACTAATTGCGCACTGAAATCGCCTCCCGTCCAATTAGGGCATGAACATACCAAAATACCATTGTGTGAGTGATGCAGTTGTGGCGCGTGACTGGGACCCAGAAATTGTCTGTGTGCCGGGTGCCCGCCCCATTTTGAAAATCCAGCCCTTGGTTCCCCCAACACCTGCATCTAAATCATTAATGGAAATACTGAATAGCAAAGCTTCTAACACTGAACCCTGCAGGCTCATTCACTAGTTTTCAAGCAGATCCATGCATGGCTGCAACTTCTATTTTGTAGCAAAGTCTCTTGTGTGCTACTTTATCAAAATGCTTCCTGAAAGCCCAGGAACTCGCTGCCCACAAGGGTGGAGACGATCAGTGACCTCAGGAGGAATTTGGATGGCCACCTGAGAGAAATAGACTTGCAGAGCTACAGGAATCGAGCTGGGGAGTGAGACTGACTGCATAGCTCCATGGAGAGCTGGCATGGACTCGATCGGCTGAATGGCCTCCTTCTATGCTGTAAATGACTCTATGACTCTACACATAATGCCTCATCCACTAACCTGATAACTTCAAAAAATTCAATTGAATTCTTTAGGCAGGACCGTCTTTTCCAGAGGTTCTTCTGTGGTCTCTGATAAGGTCTTCTCTACCTAATTGGTCACATAAGGCATCCCTAATGATTTAGAACAAACAAAGAACAAAGAACAGTACAGCACAGGAACAGGCCATTCGGCCCTCCAAGCATGCGCCGATCTTGATGCTTGCCTAAACTAAAACCTTCTGCACTTCTGGGGACCGTATCCCTCTATTCCCATCCTATTCATGTATTTGTCAAGATGCCTCTTAAACATCATCATCGTACCTGCTTCCACCACCTCCCCCGGCAGCAAGTTCCAGGCACTCACCACCCTCTGTGTAAAGAACTTGCCTCACACATCCCCTCTAAACTTTGCCCCTCTCACCTTAAACCTATGTCCCCTAGTAACTGACTCTTCCACCCTGGGAAAAAGCTTCTGACTATCCACTCTGTCCATGCCGCTCAGAACTTTGTAAACCTCTATCATGTCACCCCTCCACCTCCGTCGTTCCAGTGAAAACATTCCGAGTTTATCCAACCTCTCCTCATAGCTAATGCCCTCCAGACCAGGAAACATCCTGGTAAACCTCCTCTGTACCCTCTCCAAAGCCTCCACGTCCTTCTGGTAGTATGGCGACCAGAATTGCACGCAATATTCTAAGTGTGGCCTGACTAAAGTTCTGTACAGCTGCAGCATGACTTGCCAATTTTTATACTCTATGCCCCGACCGATGAAGGCAAGAATGCCGTATGCCTTCTTGACTACCTTATCCACCTGCATTGCCACTTTCAGTGACCTGTAGACCTGTACGCCCAAATCTCTCTGCCTGTCAATACTCCTAAGGGTTCTGCCATTTACTGTATACTTCCCACCTGCATTAGACCTTCCAAAATGCATTACCTCACATTTGTCCAGATTAAACTCCATCTGCCATTTCTCTGCCCAAGTCTCCAACCGATCTATATCCTGCTCTTTCCTCTGACAATCCTCATCACTATCCGCAACTCCACCAACCTTTGTATCGTCCGCAAACTTACTAATCAGACCAGCTACATTATCCTCCAAATCATTTATATATACTACAAAGAGCAAAGGTCCAGGCACTGATCACTGCGGAACACCACTAGTCACATCCCTCCATTCAGAAAAGCACCCTTCCACTGCTACCCTCTGTCTTCTATGACAGAGCCAGTTCTGTATCCATTTTGCCAGCTCACCTCTGATCCTGTGTGACTTCACCTTTTGTACCAGTCTGCCATGAGGGACCTTGTCAAAGGCTTTACTGAAGTCCATATAGATAACATCCACTGCCCTTCCTTCATCAATCATCTTTGTCACTTCCTCAAAAAACTCAATCAAATTAGTGAGACACGACCTCCCCTTCACAAAACCATGCTGCCTCTCGCTAATAAGTTTGTTTGTTTCCAAATGGAAGTAAATCCTGTCCCGAAGAATCCTCTCTAATAATTTCCCTACCACTGATGTAAGGCTCACCAGCCTATAATTTCCTGGATTATCCTTGCTACCCTTCTTAAACAAAGGAACAACATTGGCTATTCTCCAGTCCTCTGGGACCTCACCTGTAGCCAATGAGGATGCAAAGATTTCTGTCAAGGCCCCAGCAATTTCTTCCCTTGCCTCCCTCAGTATTCTGGGGTAGATCCCATCAGGCCCTCTTGACTTATCTACCTTAATGCTTTGCAAGACACCCAACACCTCCTCCTTTTTGATAATGAGATGACTGAGACTATCTTACACTCCCTTCCCTCAGCTCATCATCCACCAAATCCTTCTCTTTGGTGAATGCTGATGCAAAGTACTCATTTAGTACATCGCCCATTTCCTCTGGCTCCACACATAGATTCCCTTCTCTGTCCTTGAGCGCGCCAACCCTTTGCCTAGTTACCCTCTTGCTCTTTATATATGTATAAAAAGCCTTGGGATTATCCTTAATCCTGTTTGCCAATGACTTTTCATGACCCCTTTTAGCCCTCCTGACTCCTTGCTTAAGTTCCTTTCTACTGTCTTTATATTCCTCAAGGGATTCGTCTGTTCCCAGCCTTCCAGCCCTTACGAATGCTTCCTTTTTCTTTTTGACTAGGCTCACAATATCCCGCGTTATCCAAGGTTCCCGAAACTTGCCAAACATATCCTTCTTCCTCACAGGAACATGCTGGTCCTGGATTCTAATCAACTGACGTTTGAAAGACTCCCACATGTCAGATGTTGATTTACCCTCAAACAGCCGCCCCCAATCTAAATTCTTCAGTTCCTGCCTAATATTGTTATAATTAGCCTTTGAGCATCTTATCAATTATTGAAGTCAAGTTACGACGCTTGTAGCTACCTGGTTCTTATCACCCTTTTTGAAAATTAGAACTACATTAGCATCCTTCCAATGTAGAGAAACAGTCTCTGATTCCAGCAAGCTTTTAAAGATACAGAGAAGTAACCAGCATAGCACCAATCCATTTTCATAATGACTATTGGATGGATATCATCTGAGTCTGCACCCCGGTCGATTTTAAGGTCCTTATTCTATCTAGGATGATATCTTTTTCTGTCTTAACATAGCCCTGGATCGGTTTGTGCTAACACAATTTGCCCGCGTTGGATAATTTCTATTAATTTAGTTATGTCCAACTATTAACTGTAACAAGAATCCAAATTCTATTCCAAAGCAAGCTTGAGGAATCCAATAAATACCTCACCATTTAGAAGGGATTAAGTATACAAATTAATTACACCTTAACCAAGTGCCTGTTTGTGATGGTAGTCGGTGTAAGCTGTAACCTAACACCAGTTCAAAGCAATTAAACATACAGGAAATTGAACATTAACAAGGTATGAACTGTTCACTGAACACCTGTTTCTGCCCGAAAAAGCCAGCACCCTTAACACACTGCCAGTGGCAACCATGGAGTTGACAAGAATGATAATGGAAAATGGTTTGCCTGATTTAAGCGACTGTCTAATTTAAACGTGGGCTGCCTAAGTGCTGGGAACTGTATTTTCAATTTTTCTGTTCACAGCCCCACTCAAAGCTGTGAGTTAAGCAGCATCTTCAAGAGTAAAGACTGATGCAAAGTGTTTGTTTGCGTAGTTACAGCATTCTTATTTTTAATACAAAATCACAATTGACAGGGTTTCTCCAGGGTTCTGTTATACAGCACAGTACAGTGCAACTTTATTCAGAGCAAACCGAAGCAGCTGAAAATTGCTCTCCTAACCTTTTCTCTTTCACACATCGCAAAAACTCAAATGCATGAATGTCAGTGATTCCTAGGAATCAACAGTATGAAAATAAAGGTAAAAGAATCTGAGGGGAGATGAGAATTTTTTTTACGCAGTGAGTTGAAATGATCTGGAATGCACTGTCAGGAAGGGCGGTGGAAGCAGATTCAATAGTAACTTTCAAAAGGGAGTTGGATATATACTTAAAAGAGAAAATCCACAGGGCGATGGGGAACAAGTGGGACCAATTGCATAGCTCTTTGAAACAGCCGGCACAGGCACGATGGGCTGAATCTCGTCAGCCCGTCAGGGGTGGCAGAGGGGTGGGGTGGCAGTGTCCTGTGTAAGAGGTTCCATTCCCGTACCCCCTTACTACAGTTCTTGGACTTTGGGAAATACAAGAACAAAATTGCACATGACACAGGATTAGGCTGAACCACAAATTTGTTTATTTAAAAAAACAAAAAACCCTCCTAACACCCTGTTACAAAGACTTCGAAACTATTTCAAAGGACACCACACGACACCTTGATTGGTTAGTCCGATTTAAATCCCTCCACGATTCAACCTTGGCGCTCGCCCAAACACACGAGTCACCATGACTTATAAAATAAACCTTTTCGACAAAAACCACAGACAAAACCAAACGTTTCTGCCCCAAATTCACTCAATTCAAAACCCAAAACCCTCCCAGAATTTGGTTGCTACACTTAAAATTGTTTGAAAACTCTCAGCCTCAAATACCCCTTGGATTTGGCTGATAACTTACAATCCTGCAAGCGGTTGGTCCTTCCGGTGAGAATTTGTAGGTCCACGAGCCAGGTTGACCGTTCCTGACCCTCCTTCTTGACAGCAGTACCCACAGTATAAACCCCTTCAAGATTTGACTGAAAAATGTACAATCACCCACATAGCTGGTCATTACCAATGTTGATTGTAGGCCTGGACCTGAGATGATCTGTCACCGTCCTTCTTCATATAACTGCAGTGCCAAAGCCTTCGATCCTGTCCTTTTAATGATGATCCTTATCGAAATATCATGAACACATTTCCTGAAGCCATCCTGCTGGATGGTCAGCTCTTAGCACCTTTTAATCTCTTTCCTCTGTTACCTGTCTGGTCCAGACAGATCCATTTAGTGCTGATGTGGTTTCCCTGACCGGGAGCAATAAACTCCACCAAGGTGAGGTAGCCCAGGCTCCAAAGCTAATATCCATGAAAGAGGTTTCTCTCCTGTCTTGACAGGAGTGAATGCTCTGATCTGGGGCCAGTTACTGGCAACAATGGCCTCCCCAATTATTTAACATGATGGCAGTTATCTTGTGTCACTGTTATGCTAATGTCCCAAATTCCAGTCCTTTAACAGTATCAGTTCTGTTGTGATGTTGGGATGATTGAAAATGGACTCATCGGAATGCAGCCTGCCTCTGTGTGCTTTGTGTTGAGGTTTGGCTCTTATTAACAGTACTAGTGTCCGTGCGGGTTGTGGTTCCTTCCCCATACTCCACAAAGTCCAGTTTTAAAGTCCAGTTGGGAGGAGGTGGAATTCCGATCCCACACCAGACGGTAGCACCAGATGTGGATGCCATCGCCGCATGTAATGTGTGCGACGGGCCGGCTGTGATCACATGACGGCCGGCCAGTTAACATGACCGAGGCACCGGACCTGTCCTATTGCAGAACAGGAGCGGGCTATGATGGCAGCGTCAGCTGACAAAGCTTGAAAGCGCTGGACCCCCAATTCCTGGACCCCCACCGCAACCCCTTCTGCTGCTTTGACACCTGGACACCCCCTCTCCTTTTTTATTCATTTCATGGGATGTGGGCGGCACTGGCAAGGCAAGCATTTGATGCCCATCCCTAATTTCCCTTGAAAAGGTGGTGGTGAGCTGCCTTCTTGAATCACTGCAGTCCATCTGGTGTGGGTACTCCCAAAGTGCTATTAGGGAGGGAGTTCCAGGATTTTGATCCAGTGACAGTGAAGGAAGGGTGATATATTTCCAGGTCAGGATGGTGTGCGGCTTGGAGGGGAACCTGTAGGTAGTGGTGTTTCCATGCATCTGTTGCCCTTGCCCTTCTAGGGTGGAAGAGGTCGCAGGTTTGGAAGGTGCTGCCGAAAGAGGCGTGGTGAGTTGCTACAGTGCATGGTACACACTGCTGCCACTTGTAGATGGTGGACAGGCTTTGGGGAGTCAGGAGGTGGGTTAATCACCAAAGAATTCCCAGCCTCTGAGTTGTTCTTGTAGCCACAGTATTTATATGGCTGCTCCAGTTCAGTTATTGGTCAATGGTAATCCCCGGGATGTTGATAGTGGGGTATTCAGCAATGGTAATGCCATTGAATGTCAAGGGGAGATGGTTAGATTTTCTCTTGTTGGAGATCGTCATTGCCTGGCATAAATGTTACTTGCCACTTATCAGTCCAAGCCTGAATGTTGTCCAAGTCTTGCTGCATATGGGCACGAACTGCTTCAGTATCTGAGGAGTTACAAATGGTCCTGAACATGGTGCAATCATCAGCAAACAACCTCTTTTCTGACTTTATGATGGAGGGAAAATCATTGATGAAGCAGCTGACAATAGTTGGGCCTAGGCCACTACCCTGGAGAACTCCCGCAGTGGTGTCCTGGGACTGAAATGATTGGCCTCCAAAAACCACAACCACCTTCCTTTATGCCAGGTACAACTCCAACCAGCAGAGAGTTTTCCCCACCGATTCCCATTCACTTCAATTTGGCTTTGGCTCCTTGATACCACACTCAGTCCAATGCTGCCTTGATATCAACTGCTGTTGTGAATCCTCAAACCCCCTCCCCTCCACCCCTCTACTGCTACTGCTGCTGGACATTCCTGGACTCCCCCTCTGCTGTTGCTGCTGCTGCTGGAGCTCCCTGTGCCTCTGCACCAGGAACAAAGAACAAAGAACAGTACAGCACAGTAACAGGCCATTCGGCCCTCCAAGCCTGCGCCGATCTTGATGCCTGCCTAAACTAAAACCTTCTGCACTTCCGGGGAACGTATCCCACTGTTCCCATCCTATTCATGTATTTGTCAAGATGCCTCTTAAACGTCTCTATGGTACCTGCTTCCACCACCTCCCCCGGCAGCAGGTTCCAGGCACTCACCACCCTCTGTGTAAAGAACTTGCCTCGCACATCCCCTCTAAACTTTGCCCCTCTCACCTTAAACCTATGTCCCCCAGTAACTGACTCTTCCACCCTGGGAAAAAGCTTCTGACTATCCACTCTGTCCATGCCGCTCATAACTTTGTAAACCTCTATCATGTCGCCCCTCCACCTCTGTCGTTCCAGTGAAAACAATCCGAGTTGATCCAACCTCTCCGCATAGCTAATGCCCTCTAGATCAGGCAACATCCTGATAAACAAAAACAAGAAATGCTGGAATCACTCAGCAGGTCTGGCAGCATCTGTGGAAAGAGAAGCAGAGTTAACGTTTCGGGACAGCGACCCTTCTTCGGAACTGACAAATATTAGAAAAGTCACAGATTATAAACAAGTGAGGTGGGGGTTGGGCAAGAGATAACAAAGGAGAAGGTGCAGATTGGACCAGGCCACATAGCTGACCAAAAGGTCACGGAGCAAAGGCAAACAATATGTTAATGGTGTGTTGAAAGACAAAGCATTAGTACAGATTAGGTGTGAATATACTGAATATTGAACAGCAGCAAGTGCAAACCTGAAGAAAAACAACCTGAAAAAAACAGTGGGTAAGCAAACTGAACAAACTAAGATGAAATGAAATAAATGCAAAAAAAAAGATTGTAAAAAATGTAAAAAGGAATGTAAAAAAAAAGGAAGAAAAAATAACTAAAAATGACTAAAAATGAAAGTAAAGTGGGGGGCTGTCATGCTCTGAAATTATTGAACTCAATGTTCAGTCCGGCAGGCTGTAGTGTGCCTAATCGGTAGATGAGATGCTGTTCCTCGAGCTTGCGTTGATGTTCACAGGAACACTGCAGCAATCCCAGGACAGAGATGTGAGCATGAGAGCAGGGGGGAGTGTTGAAATGGTACCTCTTCTGTACCCTCTTCAAAGCCTCGACGTCCTTCTGGTAGTGTGGCGACCAGAATTGCACCCAATATTCCAAGTGTGGCCTAACTAAAGTTCTGTACAGCTGCAGCATGACTTGCCAATTTTTATATTCTATGCCCCAACCGATGAAGGCAAGTATGCCGTATGCCTCCTTGACTATCTTATCCACCTGCGTTGCCACTTTCAGTGACCTGTGGACCTGTACGCCCAGATCTCTCTGCCTGTCAATACTTCTAAGGGTTCTGCCATTTACTGTATACTTCCCACCTGCATTAGACCTTCCAAAATGCATTACCTCACATTTGTCCGGATTAAACTCCATTGCCATTTCACCGCCCAAGTCTCCAACCGATCTATATCCTGCTGTATCCTCTGACAATCCTCATCACTATCCACAACTCCTGCAAACTTTGTGTCATCCGCAAACTTACTAATGAGACCAGCTACATTTTCCTCCAAATCATTTATATATACTACAAACAGCAAAGGTCCCAGCACTGATCCCTGCAGAACACCACTAGTCACATCCCTCCATTCAGAAAAGTGCCCTTCCACTGCTACCCTCTGTCTTCTCAGACAGAGCCAGTTCTGTATCCATCTTGCCAGCTCACCTCTGATCCCGTGTGACTTCACCTTTTGTACCAGTCTGCCATGAGGGACCTTGTCAAAGGCTTTACTGAAGTCCATATAGATAACATCCACTGCCCTTCCTTCATCAATCATCTTCGTCACTTCCTCAAAAAACTCAATCAAATTAGTGAGACACGACCTCCCCTTCACAAAACCATGCTGCCTCTCACTAATAAGTTTGTTTGTTTCCAAATGGGAGTAAATCCTGTCCCGAAGAATCCTCTCTAATAATTTCCCTACCACTGACGTAAAGCTCACTGGCCTATACTTTCCTGGATTATCCTTGCTACCCTTCTTAAACAAAGGCACAACATTGGCTATACGCCAGTCCTCTGGGACCTCACCTGTAGCCAATGAGGATGCAAAGATTTCCGTCAAGGCCCCAGCAATTTCTTCCCTTGCCTCCCTCAGTATTCTGGGGTAGATCCCATCAGGCCCTCTTGACTTATCTACCTTAATGCTTTGCAAGACACCCAACACCTCCTCCTTTTTGATAATGAGACTATCTACACACTCTTCCCTCAGCTCATCATCCACCAAGTCCTTCTCTTTGGTGAATACTGATGCAAAGTACTCATTTAGTACCTCGTCCATTTCCTCTGGCTCCACACATAGATTCCCTTCTCTGTCCTTGAGCTGGCCAACCCTTTCCCTAGTTACCCTCTTGCTCTTTATATATGTATAAAAAGCCTTGGGATTATCCTTAATCCTGTTTGCCAATGACTTTTCATGACCCCTTTTAGCCCTCCTGTCTCCTTGCTTAAGTTCATTTCTACTGTCTTTATATTCCTCAAGGGATTCGTCTGTTCCCAGCCTTCCAGCCCTTACGAATGCTTCCTTTTACTTTTTGGGTAGACTCACAATATCCCGCATTATCCAAGGTTCCCGAAACTTGCCAAACTTATCCTTCTTCCTCACAGGAACATGCCGGTCCTGGATTCTAATCAACTGATATTTGAAAGACTCTCGCATGTCAGATGTTGATTTACCCTCAAACAGCCGCCCCCAATCTAAATTCTTCAGTTCCTGCCTAATATTGTTATAATTAGCTTTCCCCCAATTTAGCACCTTCACCCGAGGACTACTCTTATCCTTATCCACAAGTAGCTTAAAACTTCTGGAATTATGGTCACTGTTCCCGAAATGCTCCCCTACTGAAACTTCGACCACCTGGCCGGGCTCATTGCCCAATACCAGGTCCAGTACGGCCCCATCCCTAGTTGGACTATCTACATATTGTTTCAAGAAGCCCTCCTGGATGCTCCTTACAAGTTCTGCCCCAACCAAGCTCCTAGCACTAAGTGAGTCCCAGTCAACATAGGGGAAGTTAAAATCACCCACCACTACAACCCTGTTACCTTTACAGCTTTCCAAAATCTGTCTATATATCTGCTCCTCTACCTCCCGCTGGCTGTTGGGAGGCCTGTAGAAAGTCCCCAATATCGTGACTGCACCCTTCCTATTCCTGAGCTCCACCCATATTGCCTCGCTGCATGACCCCTCCGAAGTGTTCTCCCGCAGTACAGCTGTGATATTCTCCTTAACAAGTAATGCAACTCCCCCACCCCTTTTACACCCCCCTCTATCCCGCTTGAAGCTTCTAAATCCTGGAGCATTTAGCTGCCAATCCTGTCCTTCCCTCAACCAAGTCTCTGTCATTGCAACAACATCATAGTTCCAAGTACTAATCCAAGCTCTAAGTTCATCTGCCTTACCTGTTATACTTCTCGCATTGAAACAAATGCACTTCAGACCACCTGTCCTGCTGTGCTCCGCAACATCTCCCTGCCTGCTCTTCCTCTTAGTCTTACTGGTCTTATTTACTAGTTCCCCCTCATTTATTTCACCTGCTGTCCTACTGCTCTGGTTCCCACCCCCCTGCCACACTAGTTTAAACCCTAAACTGCGTTGTAGATCATCCGATAGTGGAGCTATAGTGGGATTCCCAGTGGTCAGCATTAGGACCACTGCATTTCTTGAGATATATCAATGATCTAGACTTGGGTGTACGGGACACAATTTCAAAATTTGCAAAACTTGGAAGTATTGTGAACCATGGAATGGTCGGACATGTGACAAATGAAATTTAATTCAGAGAAGTGTAAAGTGATACATTTTGGTAGGAAGAAGAAGGAGACGAAATATGAAACAAAAGGTTGTCATGCACAGAAGGAGCCATGATGAAATAAACAATGAAATGGAGGAATTATGAATTTAAAAAGTCAACTACTGAACAAAATCACAAGAACATGGACACTTACACACAGTAAAATGGAGTAGTGGCCATGTGAGCCCCTCCTGTACTGAAAGTCCACAAACTTGTCTGCAAAGATGAGGTCATTAACCTTGACTACCCCTTTCAAATTGAAAGGAGCTATTGCATATTAGTGACTCTGATCGACATGAATGAAGTAACAGAGGATGCTGGAGACAGTCTGGTTCATAGCCAAACCATGATGAATGAGGTGTGAAGCAGCAACATCAAAACAGAATGATTCCTATTCAAACATCATCCTAGCCCATTGTGTAGTCACAACAAGCGAGAGGGCCACATGTCTCCCAATAGAAACTCCAATGTAATAGATTTTGACCTTAAAAAAGATAGCTGTCTGGAGAGAAAGAGAAGAGATCAAGCCAACATCACAGAAAGCCTGTGAGAAGGATCCAACAGGCAAGAGAAGAACCCTGCTAATCAAGAACAGCCACCACAACAGAGACATCACAAAGTGACTTTGAGATTAGCCATCTGTGAAGGTAGCAAACTACACACCACCAGCTTTGGGCTGTATTACAACCATTAGAGCTCTACAATATCTCTGCAAGTTCAAGACTGTGAATAATCAAGCCTGCAACTTTTAAAAAAAAGACTTTCCTTCCCGAGAAGACTCAAAAATCTTCTGTAAACCACCGACACTTACCTCACTTGGGACTTTAAACTACCTCTTATCCTTTCCTATCAATGCATTCTTGTGTATGTATGTCTGGGTAAATGTGCGTGTGAGTGAGGAATTTGCTTAAAAATGAATAATTATTTTTGTTTCACCTATGAAAAAACTTGTTATTTGTCTGTTTATTTGACCCGAAAGATACTCAGGAGCTAAAGCATCATTTTAACAAAGCACAATTGAGGTCAGTTGGGAGGTGAACAGTGGGAACCACCCACACCCCTTACTACCTGTCCATAACAGGGTACAATTCTAAAAAGGGTGCAGGAATAGAGAGACCTGGGGGTATATCTGCACATCGTTGAAGATGGCAGGGCATGTTGAGAAAGTGGTTAAAAAGGCATTGGGATCCTGGGCATTATAAATAGAGACAAGAGTATAAAAGCAAGGAAATTATGATGAACCTTTATAAGACACTTGTTCAGCCTCAACTGGAGTATTGTGTTCAGTTCTGGGCATTGCATGTTAAAAGGGATTTGAAGACTTTAGAGAGGTTGCAGAAAATATTTACAAGAATGGTTCCAAGAATGAGGAACTTCAGATGTATGGATAGACTAGAGAACTCGGAGTTGCTCTTCTTAGAGAAGAGAAGGTTGAAAGGAGATTTAAATAGACGTGTTCAAAATCATGAGGGGTATAAACAGAGTAGATAGGGAAATACTGTTCCCATTGGTGGAAGGGGTGAGAACCAGGGGACTCCAATTTAATGTTAGTGGCAAAAGAGCCAACAGCGACATAAGAAAAATCTTTATTATGCAACAAGTGGTTAGGATTTGGAATGCACTGCCTGAGAGTGTGGTGGAGGCAGATTCGAGGCCTTCAAAAAGGAATTGGATAAACCCCTGAAGAGAAACAATTTGCAGGGCTATGGGGAAAGGGTGGGGGAGTGGGACTAGCTGAGTTACTCTTGCAGAGATCTGGCATGAACACGATGGGCTAAATGGCCTCCTTCCGTACAGTAATCATTCGATGATTCTATAACCCACACCAAGTCTCGTTCACCCCTCTGTCCTCTGACTTACATTGGCTCCTGGTTAAGTAATGCCTTGAATTTAAAATTCTCATTCTTATTTTAAAATCCCTCCATGGCCTCGTCCCTCCCTATCTCTGTAATGAGGTGTCAACCTGGTGAAGCTACAACACAGGACTATCTGCATGCCAAAGTGCGTAAGCAGCATGCAATAGACAGAGCTAAGCGATCCCATAAACAATGGATCAGATATAAGCTCTGCAGTCCTGCCACATCCAGCCATGAATGGAGGTGGACAATTAAACAACTAACTGGAGGAGGTGGCTCCACAAATATCCCCATCCTCAATGATGGGGGAGCCTAGCACATCAGTGCGAAAGATAAGGCTGAAGCATTTACAACAATCTTCAGCCAGAAGTGCCGAGTTGATGATCCATCTCGGCCTCCTCCTGAATTCCCCAGCATCACAGATGCCAGACTTCAGCCAATTCAATTCACTCCGCGTGATATCAAGAAATGACTGAAGGCACTGAATTCTGCAAAAGCTATGGGCCCTGACAATATTCCGGCAATAGTACTGAAGACCTGTGCTCCAGAACTTGCCGCGCCCCTAGCCAAGCTGTTCCAGTACAGCTACAACACTGGCATCTACCCTGCAATGTGGAAAATTGCCCAGGTTATGTCCTGTACACAAAAGGCAGGAGAAGTCCAACCCGGCCAATTACCGCCCCATCAGCCTACTCTCAATCATCAGTAAAGTGATGGAAGGTGTAATCAACTGTGCCATCAAGCGGCACTTGCTTAGCAATAACCTGCTCAGTGATGCTCAGTTTGGGTTCTGCCAGGGCCACTCATCTCCTGACCTCGTTACAGCCTTGGTTCAAACATGGACAAAAGAGCTGAACTCAAGAGGTGAGGTGAGAGTGACTGCCCTTGACATCAAGGTAGCATTTGACCGAGTATGGCATCAAGGAGCCCTAACAAAACTGAGGTCAATGGGAATCAGTGGGAAAACCCTCCACTGGCTGGAGTCATACCTAGCGCAAAGGAAGATGGTTGTGGTTGTTGGAGGTCAATTATCTGAGCTCCAGGACATCACTGCAGGAGTTCCTCAGGGTAGTGTCCCGGGCACAACCATCTTCAGCTGCTTCATCAATGACCTTCCTTCAATCATAAGGTCAGAAGTGGGGATGTTCGCTGATTATTGCACAATGTTCAGCACCATTCATGACTCCTCAGATACTGAAGCAGTCTGTGCAGAAATGCAGCAAGACCGGGACAATATCCAGGCTTGGGCTAATAAGTGGCAAGTAACATTCGCGCCACACAAGTGCCAAGCATAGAACATCTCCAAAAAGAGAGAATCTAACCATCTCCCTTTGACATTCAATGGCATTACCATCGCTGAATCCCCCACTATCAGCTTCCTAGGGGCTACCATTGACCAGAAACTGAACTGAAGTAGCCATATAAATACCGTGGCTACAAGAGCAGGTCAGAGGTTAGGAATCCTGCGGCGAGTAACTCATCTACTGACTCCCCAAAGCCTGTCCACCATCTACAAGGCACAAGTCAGGAATGTGATGGAATACTCTCCACTTGCCTGGATGGGTGCAGCTCCAACAACACTCAAGAACCTCGACACCATCCAGGACAAAGCAGCCCGCTTGACTGGCACCCATCTACAAACATTCACTCCCTCCACCACCAACGCTCAGTGGCAGAAGTGTGTACCATCTACAAGATGCACTCCAGCAACTCACCAAGGCTGCTTAGACAGCACCTTCCAAACCCGCGACCTCTACCAACTAGAAGGACAAGGGAAGCAAATGCATGGAAACACCACCAACTGCAAGTTCCCCTCCAAGTCACACACCATCCTGACTTGGAACTGTATCGCCGTTCCTTCACTGCCGCTGGGTCAAAATCCTGGAACTCCCTTCCTAACAGCACTGTGGGTATACCTACCCCAAATGGACTGCAGCGGTTCAAGAAGGCAGCTCACCACTACCTTCTCAAGGGCAATGGCAATAAATGCTGGCCTGGCCAGCGACGCCCACATCCCATGAATGAATAAAAAAAAAATCCCCTCCAGCACTACAACTCTCTGAGATATCTGCGTTCATCTAATTCTGGCCTTTTAAATGCTCCACCATCGGTGGTCATGCTTTCAACTGCCTTGGGCCTAAGCTCTGTAATTTCCTTCATAATCTCTCTGCCTCTCTACTTCTCATTCCTTCTTTAATATGATTGCTAAACCCTGCCTCTTTGACCAAGCTTTCAATCATCTGCCCAAATATTGACTTACGTGGTTTGGTGTTATCTTTTGTTTGATAACAGTCCTGTGTAGCACTTTGGGATGTTTTACTACATTAAAGGCGCCATATAAATGCAAGTTATTTTTGTTATTGATATTTTGATTCCACTCCGAAATATATATTTTTTTTAATGCATGTTTTTTTTAATCATTGCTGTGCTGCCTGTTGTGCTGGTCTGATTTCCATCTATTTTCAAAAAGTGGGCATTAAATTCTGATTGGTTTTAATGGAAAAGCAGAAGCCGTTGGGAACCAAGCTATCAGAACTTTGGAAGCAACAAAAAGACAAGAACATTATTTCTTCAAAATGAATCAATCTAAATTTTTTCGTCGATAACATATGACACGGGAGGTTTCTTCTGATTTAACATTGAAGAATGAGACCATTGTACTGTTTTATCCCCAGGGTATTCCTTTATGTGCAATGTGCAATGTGCATTGTTCATTGTGTAAAGGCGGAAACAACCAGCAATCTTCAAAGGGATGGCCCTGTACTCAAACAAAGAGGGTGTGGGTGTGAGTAGCAACCCATGGCAATTGATGGATTTCAAGAATTTGTCATGTAATTTTCAAAAGGGAAGACTTGAGAAATGAATTACTTTTAATATCACGCTTTAAAAGCATAGTGCATTCAGTCTAGTTAAGGATGCCGTTTCTTCATAGACTGTAAATAAGAAGCAATTAATTAGCTGGACTTGTAAATAAAAGAAATTCCACACCCATTGTATCTGGAAGTCTTTGTTTTCTTTTAAGGTTGTGAACTAAGAAGTACATGGTGGAGTCTGGGATATTTAAATGCATTGTAGAATATTTATACTCAAGTTTTACAAACTTGAAGCAATTTTCCAATCATCCTTCTGTTTTTTCTGGTGGTGGGGGAGGGATGGCATGGTGTTGCCGCAGACAGGGATGGATGAAAGGCTTCTGGAATCTAATTATGTGATTGACATTGAGTGTGATATTGTACCAGCAACAATATTGGGACTTATTTAATTGAATGAGGGAGGTGTAGTTTTGCTTGGAAATAATATTTTACATTTCACATGTTATGTCAAATACAGTTATAAATTCTAGTTTAAATATTCTACAATGCACGGAAATGCCAAATCTAAATACTGCAATGTGTAAGACTGCTGTATGTAAGTGGCATTCATATTCTATAGTTGCATCTTCATAATAATATTTGCATTTATATTAAGCCATATCCGATTGCATTGGTTCACTGCAGTTAGTTACACTACTTAGGGTTCAAGTGCAATAACTCTGATTAATGTAAGCACAATTCATCCTATATTCTGGGCCAGCAATGTCTCATAAATAATGATCAGAAGAATGAACAGTTAAACTATTTTTGATGCCATTGACTAAGGGAGGAATATTAACCAGGACAACAGTAGGAGTCTTTAAATACTGCCATGGGATCTTTAACATCCACTTGAATCACAAGCAACATAAAACTCTGGTTTAACATCACCTCCAGAGGATAGCATTATTACAGCTCAAGCACACGCCAAATACTATTTTCTGATGAGTAATGCTAAAACTCTTCAGCAGGAAAGCCCTTGTTCCCTATGAAGAGGAACATGACTTTATGCATGCTATCGTGTAGGATAGTATGGCCCAGGTGAATAATGAACCCCAGGAATTCCACGACCTGTCACATCACTTTAAGCACAGTCATGCAGACACTTTCCAAAACAGGTAAGCTACTCAGTGGATTTATTCATGTATAGAATTATTTGCAGCAGTAAGCAATATAAACAAAATGACTGGACAGCCAGTTCACAACTGGTTAATTAGACATATCAGTCAAATTTGATTTCTTTGCAATCAACGTTGCAGCTCATTGAATACAATCTTTCTCGAAACCAATCGACAATTTGTTCTTTCAACAAATAATCACAATGTAGTCTCTGCAGCATTTACGTTGATGCACACTGTTCCTGTGTCACAGCCAGACAAAACTGAACTTTTTTTTATTCAAGGCCAGCACTTGTTCCTCATGCCTGATTTCTCTTGACAACTGAATGGTTTGCTAGGCCATTTCAGAGGACAGTTAAAAGTCAACCTCATTGCCATGGGTTTGGAGTCACAGGTAGGCTAGACCAGGTAAGGATGGCAGATTTCCTTCCCTAAAGGACATGAGTGAACCAGATGGGTTTTTACAACAATTGATGATAGTTTCATGGCACCATTACTGAGACTAGATTTTAATGCCAGATTTTTAAAAATTAATTAGCTGAATTTAAATTCCACCAGCTGCTGTGGTGGGATTTGAACCTGTGGCCCCAGGGAATTAGCCCAGGCCTCTGGATTACTATTTCAGTGACAGTACCACTATACCATCAACCCCAGGCAAAGAAAAGGTGCTGATTCTTAATATTCATAAAGTTCTTTGCAAAAATGGGCCCTGCTTTCAAAATCAGTCTGTGGAACAATGGGCTGAATTTTCACCACAGAGGCAAGAAGCAGCAGCCAGGTTTGTTTTCAGGTCAGAAACCTGCCTCTAGTGGGAAACTGACTGAAGTTAAAATTTTCTCATAGTTAAGCTCTTAATTGTAACGGAGACAGGTTTCGTCTCCAGTTAGAACCAATGAGGGCAGGTACAGAGGTGGATCAGATGAAGTGTGGGACTGATTTAGACTCCCCATAGCAGCTATTACTAAGGGAGAAATGTGCTGATTCTGGCAAAACCTTCCACAGCACCAGAGGGAAGCAAGATATCACAGGAGTGCTGGAGGCCTGGCACCCGAGTCGGGGCTACCAGTCGCTTCATTGATGCCGATCTGGGTCTAATGCTAGAGACCATGAGGGAGAGGAGGGAGGTCCTCTTCCCAGAGGGTGGCAGGAGGAGGCTGCCTCATTGTGTAGAAGGGGCAGCTTTGTGTTCAGTATCATCTCCCTCTGCCTCCTCTTCCTCTTCCTCTCTTGCCTCCTGCTCCTGCTCCTCCCCAAATGCAGAGTCTTCTTCGACGGCCTTGCCATCCTCAAGGACCACACCTCTCTGGAGGGCCATGTTATGTAAAGCCCAACAGGCCACCATAATGGTCGAGATCCTTGCAGGAGAGTATTGGAGGGTGCCACCCGACCAATCAAGGCACTGGAACCGCATCTTCAGAAGCCTGATGGCTGCTCAGTGGTTGTCCAAGTGAACCTGTAGAGGGATGAGTAGCAATGTCTTCAAAGAATGTCCCTTGTCCCGTAGGATCTATCTACTTACTGTGGGTGTTGGAATGAAGATCTGAGACAGCCTGGACTGGCGGAGGATGAAGGAGTCATGGCAGCTGCCAGGAAAGCGAGCGCACACATGGAGGAAGTACTTGTTGTGGTCGCAGACCATTTGAATAGCCTGTGATGTTTGGTCGAACTGTTTGGATTTGGGCAGCGTCAAATGTGAACTGCTCATGGCTCGTTCAAAGCATATTTAGGTGTCTTTGGATTACCACAGAGCAGCCTCCGTAATTGAATAATGATTATTTCTTGAGTACATTCCCATTTAACAACTTTGCAGTCAAAATATTTACAAATTCAGGATACTTTGTTCCCCTTAGAGCCTCCATAGTTACCTTGGGCAGGATCGTGATGGGGAGGCCCGCAAAATGCTCGCGGGAGAGGCCCGCAACAAGAAGGGCCCGCCACATATTAGTGACGGCGGCGAGACCTCAGTACGGCCCCTCCGTCGCCTAGCGGCGGGGCCTTCATTTCAATGTTGAAATTATGTAAAATAATTGCAAATCTCCTTACTAGTTCAGTGAGAGTACCACTATGCCACCAATCCCTTACAAAGAAAAGGTGCTGGTTCTTAACATTCATAAAGGTCTTTGAAGAAAGGGGCCCTGCTTTCAAAATCAACTGTGGAACAATGGGCTGAATTGTCACCACAGCAGCCGTCCCACGCTGATTTTATGGCCACGGGCCGCAACTCCCACGTCTTCGGAACTCCATATGGAGTTCCGAGGCAAGACACTCGTGGGAGGGGGGAGGTGTGTAATTTTCAGATCGGGGTTGTGGGAGTGGGGGGTGGCGGCATGGGACAAACACTTTTTATTGGCTGTGGGGATGGTGGGAAGAGATTGAAGGGCAAATGTGGTGAGGTTGGGGGGGAAGGCTCGTGCTGGGACCAAGATACATTTCCATCAGATCGGACAATAAAAAGACCATTGCGAGGGTTAGGAAAGGGCCCACATCTTTTCATGTTTTATTTCAATGAGATATGTTGTTGCAATGCTTTAAAAATTTATATTAACCTGAAGGGCTTGAAGCCCTTTAAAAATGGTGCCAGCGCCTGCACGGTGGGTCAAGGATATCACTGAGCGGCTACAGAGCATCCTGAATGGGGAAGGTGAACAGCCAGCAGTCGTGGTCCACATCAGCACCAGCGACATAGGTAGAAAGAGGGATGTGGTCCTGCAGTAAGAATTTAGGGAGCTAGGTAAGAAATTAGCAAGCAGGACCTCAAAAGTAGTCATCTCCAGATTACTCCCAGTGCCACGCGCAAGTGAGTATAGAAATAGAAGGATAAGACAGATGAATGCGCGGCATAGAAAGATGGTGCAGGAGGAAGGGCTTTAGATTCCTGGGACATTGGGACCGGCTCTGGGGAAGATGGGACCTGTACAGGCCGGATGGGTTGCACCTGAACAGAGTCGAGATTGAGTTCCTTGCGGGACGTTTTGCTCGTGCTGTTGGAGAGGGTTTAAACTAGTTTGGCAGGGGGCTGGGGAACTGAGGGTAGACTCAGTTGGGACAAAATCAGAAATGAAAACGGATGGCAGAAAATTAATGGATGAGTCAGGAAGACAGAGGAAACAAAGGTAAGATAATAAAAAAAAGAGTTTGGCAGTGCTCAAGGGTATCTATTTCAATGCAAGGAGTATAGCAAATAAAGCAGATGAGCTGAGGGCACAGATAGACACGTGGCAATATGATATCATAGCTATTGCAGAAACATGGCTCAAGGAGGGACAGGAATGGCAGCTCAATGTTCCTGGCTACAGGGCTTTCAAACACGATAGGGAGGGGAATAAGAAAGGATGGGGAGTGGCAATTTTGGACAAAGAATTGCTGTGAGGAGGGATGATGTGTCGGAAGGTTAATCAAATTAGGCCATATTGGTTGAGCTAAGGAACAAAAAAGGGACAATCACAC
The DNA here is from genome assembly GCF_036365525.1 of Heterodontus francisci. Taxonomy (NCBI): domain Eukaryota; kingdom Metazoa; phylum Chordata; class Chondrichthyes; order Heterodontiformes; family Heterodontidae; genus Heterodontus; species Heterodontus francisci. The sequence continues at coordinate 17,590,879 of NC_090387.1, read as the reverse complement.
TGCTGGGAGTCTATTATAGACCGCCAAACATTCAGGGAGATGGAAAAGCAGATATGTAGGCAAATCTCTGAGAAGTGCAAGAACAATAGGGCAGTAATAGTAGGGGATTTTAACGACCCCAATATGAACTGGGATAGTTTTAGTGTGAAAGGAATTGAGGGAGCAGAATTCATGAGGTACATTCAGGAGAACTTTTTTGGCCAGTATGTAGCAAGTCCAACAAGGGAGGGCACAGTTTTAGACTTAGTTTTAGGAAATGAAGATGGGCATGTGGAAGGTGTGGCAGTGGGAGAGCATTTTAGTGATAGTGATCATAATTCAGTCAGTTTTAACAGAATTATGGAAAAGGACTGAGATAGAACAGGAGTTAGAGTTCTCATTTAGCGCAAGGCCAATTTTACTAAACTGAGGAGTGATTTAGCAAAAGGGACTGGAAATAGCTACTTGAAGGTAAATCAGTGTCAGAGCAGTGGGATGCATTCAAAGGCAAGATTCAAGACGTTCAGAGTAAAAATGTTCCCAGAAAGAAAAAGGGTGAGACAGCCAAATTTAAAGCCCCATGGATGTCAAGGAGCTTACAGGGTAAGATAAGGCAGAAAAGGAAAGCTTATTTCAACACCGAGCACTCAATACTACAGAAAACCGAGAGGAATATAGAAAGTGGAGGGGCGAGATCAAAAAGGAAATTAGGAAAACAAAGAGAGGGCATGAAAGAATATTGGCAAGCAAAATCAAGGTGAACCCAAAAATGTTTTATCAATACATTAAGAGTAAGAGGATGACTAAGGAGAGAGTAGGGCCAATAAAAGACTAAATAGGTAACCTATGTGTAGGGGTGGAAAATTTTAGTATAGTTCTGAATGAATACTTTGCGTCTGTCTTCACAAAAGAGGGGGATGATGCAGATATCGTAGTTAAAGAGGAAGAGTGTGAAGTATTGGATGTGATAAACATAGGGAGAGAGGAAGTATTAATGGGATTAGCATCCTTGAAAGTTGATAAATCACCAGGGCCAGATGAAATGTACCCTAGGCTGTTAAAAGAAGCAAGAGAGGAAATAACAGAAGGCCTGACCATCATTTTCCTGTCCTCACTAGATACAGGTGTGGTGCCAGAGGATTGGAGAACTGCTAATGTACCTCCGTTTAAAAAGGAAGCGAGGGTTAGACCGAATAATTGCAGACCAGTTAATCTAACCTCAGTGGTGGGCAAATTATTGGAATCTATTCTGAGAGATAGAATAAACTGTCACTTAGAAAGGCATAGGTTAATCAAGGATAGTCAGCATGAATTTGTTAAGGGAAGATCTTGTTTGACCAACTTGATCGAATTTTTTGAAGAAGTAACAAGGAAGATAGATGAGGGTTGTGCAGTTGATGTGGTCTACATGGATTTTAGCAAGGCTATTGACATGGCAGACTAGTTAAAAAAATAAAATCCCATGGAATCCAGGGAAATGCAGCAAGGTGGATACAAAATTGGCTCAGTGGCAGGAAACAAAGGGTAATCATTGACGGGTGTTCTAGCGACTGGAGGGCTGTTTCCAGTGGCGTTCCGCAGGGCTCAGTACAGGGTCCCTGCTTTTTGTGGTATATATTAATGATTTGGATGTAAATGTAGGGGGCATGATCAAGAAATTTGCAGATGACACAAAGATTGGCCATGTGGTAAATAGCGAGGAGGATAGCTGTAGGCTGCAGGAAGATATTGATGGACTGGTCAGATGGGCAGAAAAGTGACAAATGGAATTCAACTTGGAGAAATGTGAGCTGATGCATTTGGGGAGGTCAAACAAGGCAAAGGAATACACGATTAATGGGAAAATACTGAGAAGTGTAGAGGAAGTGAGGGACCTTGGAGTGAATGTCCGCAGATGCCTGAAGGTAGTAGGACAGGTCGATAAGGTGGTTAAGAAGGCATAGTGAATCCTTCCCTTTGTTAGTCAAGATTATAGAATATAAGAGCAGGGAGGTTATGCTGGAACTGTATAACTCATTGGTTAGGCCACAACTTGAGTACTGTGTGCAGTTCTGGTCACTTCATGACAGAAAGGATGTAATTGCACTGGAGAGGGTACAGAGGAGATTTATGAGGATGTTGCCAGGGACTGGCAATGGGAAAATGCAGCTATGAGGAAAGATTGGATGGGCTGGGGTTGTTCTCCTTGGAACAGAGAAGGCTGAGAGGAGATCTATTGAAATGTACAAAATTTTGAGGGGCCTGGATAGAGTGGAGGTGAAGGGCCTATTCACCTCAGCAGAGAAGTCAATGACGAGGGGGCATAGATTTAAAGTGATTGGTAGAAAAATTAGAGGGGAGATGAGGAAAAACTTTTTCACCCAGAGGGTGGTGATGGTCTGGAACTCACTGTCTGAAAAGGTAGTTGAGGCAGAAACCCTTAACTCATTCAAAAGGGGTTTGGATATGCACCTCAAGTGCCATAATCTGCAGGGCTACGGACCAAATGCTGGAAGGTGGGATTAGAATGGGTGGATCGTTTTTAGGCCGGCACAGACACGACAGGCCAAGTGGCCTCTTTGTGTGCATTAAACTTTCTATGATTCTATAGCTGAGACGATTAATTATTCTGAATGTGTTATCAGGAGTTTTTAGTGTCGTGAGATTCAATGGCTGAAAAAATTGTCTTAATTCTATGCATCTTAAGTTATAATTTGTTCTAAAGGTAACTCTACTGACAAAATTATAGTTAAAAAGTCAAAAAAACATAATAATTCGCAGTTAGGTCTATTTTCATTTCTTTTTTCTATTGATACAATAATTCAATATCTGTATTTTATGTATTATATATGCAAAAGACACATTCTACCAGAGACACTTGGCAATTCGCCAAATATTAGATTTAGAAATGCTGAAATTTCGTCTTGCAGCTCCCAATAGTTTTTATTTTCACCAAATTTTTTTCAAAGGCTCTTCAGGTAAAGAAGGTTGCCGACCCCTGGCCAGGATGATAAGTTCAAAACTTCTGATCCAGTGGTGAAAATGTTGAACAAAACTGACAACTTTTTAAACATGCAAGTCAAATGGATTTATTGGCCAAAGCTGTATCTACAAAGGGAAAAAATAAAGATACAACTTTAAATTAGATTTTGCAATAACTGATTATTCCAACTGAATAACTGTACTCTGTAAGCGAAGAAAAGTTGAGACCAGGTAAGGTTCTAGGTTTGATCCCTCAACTAGGTACTGTCAACTAGGGCAGCTGCAAAGAGAAAATCACTAGCCTCAATGACCCAAGATAACCACACAAAATTTGCACGTGAGAAGCCAAAGGCCGGTTGGAGACAGTGGTGATTACCCATTCTAGCCAGAACAATGGGGTGCTGTCTGATTAAATTACCCAAAATGGTCATCAAAAGCCATCGACACCCATTGACTGTGAAAGAGCCAAACCCCCCTACCAAGTATGTCTGAACAGCCTTGAATTTCAAAGATCATTCCAGATGATGCTATTTTAAACAAAGAGGTGGTCACATCACAAGACTGCTTGTGTAATTCTGGGAGTTTGTGAATTGTGCCTCACTAGTACCGGAAGACTGGAGGATAGCTAATGTTGCGCCTTTATTTAAGAAGGGCAGCAGGGATATGCCAGGGATCTACACGCCGGTGAGCCTTACATCAGTGGTGGGAAAGTTATTGAAAGGGATTCTGAGAGACAGGATTTATATGCATCTGGAAAGGCATGGTCTGATTAGGGATAGTCAGCATGGCTTTGTGCGTGGGAAATCATGTCTCACGAATTTGATTGAGTTTTTCGAAGAGGTGACCAAGAGGATTGACGAGGGCAGGGCGATGGACGTTGTCTACATGGACTTTAGCAAGGCCTTTGACAAGGTCCCGCATGGTAGGCTGGTCCAGAAGGTTAGAACACATGGGATCCAGGGTGAGCTGGCAAATTGGATACAAAATTGGCTTGGTGATAGGAGGCAGCGGGTGGTAGTGGAGGGTTGTTTTTCAGATTGGAGGCCAGTGACCAGTGGTGTGCCGCAGGGATCGGTGCTGGCCCTCTGTTGTTTGTCATATATATTAATGACTTGGACGTGAATGTAAGGGGCATGATTAGTAAGTTTGCAGATGACACCAAAATTGGTGGTATAGTGGACAGTGAAGAAGGTTGTCTAAGGTTACAACAGGATATCGATCAACTGGGAAAGTGGGCAAGGGAGTGGCAAATGGAATTTAACACAGACAAGTGTGAAGTGATGCATTTTGGGAAGTTAAACCAGGGCAAGACATATACAGTGAATGGCAGGGCCCTGGGGAGTGTTGTTGAGCAGCGAGACCTTGGGGTGCAAGTACATAGTTCCCTGAAAGTGGCAACACAGGTAGACAGGGTGGTGAAGAAGGCATATGGCATGCTTGCCTTCATCAGCCGAGGCATTGAGTACAAGAGTTGGGATGTCATGTTACAGTTGTACATAATGTTGGTTAGGTCGCATTTGGAGTGCTGTGTGCAGTTCTGGTCGCCGCACTACAGGAAAGATGTGATTAAGCTAGAGAGGGTGCAGAAAAGCTTCACAAGGATGTTGCCTGGTTTGGAGGCCTTGAGTTATAAAGAGAGATTGGATAGGCTGGGTCTGTTTTCCCTGGAGCGAAGGAGGCTGAGAGGGGGCATGATAGAGGTATATAAAATTATGAGAGGTATAGATAGGGTAGATAGCCAGAGACTGTTTCCCATGGTAGGGGTGACTAAAACTAGAGGGCATAGATTTAAGGTGAGAGGGAGGAGGTTTAAAGGGGATGAAAGGGGTAAATTTTTCACACAAAGAATAGTGGGTATCTGGAAGGAGCTGCCTGAGGAGGTGGTGGAGGCAGGAACAATAGCAACATTTATGAGGCATCTGGACAGGTACTTGAATGAGCAAGGCATAGAGGGATATGGAATTAATGCAGGCAGGTGGGATTAGGCAGATAGACATTATGGTCGGCATGGACACGGTGGGCCAAAGGGCCTGTTTCTATGCTGTATGTCTCTATGACTCTAAGGAGACTAGCGGTAAGCCAGCAAGAGAGCTGCAATCTCTCTCTCTCTCCCTCTCTCCACTAAAGTTACAGTGAAGCCTCAGCTGCAAACCTACAGCCCAGCACAGCCAGCAACCAGGTGACATGGATAAAGCCCCTCTTCTGCCTTCTGGAATCTAAGAATCAAGCCCGAGCCATGTGTGGCCCAGCAAGGACTTCAGGACTACAACTTCAACTAAGGACTCTGGGACTAAACTTCAGTATTTAAATTCCATTTTTATTAAGGACACTACTCCAACCTCCGAACTCTCCTCTGTAATCTATTTGTGTGTGTGTGTGTGCCTCTCGTCGTGCATTTTAGCAATTTTATGCGTCGCGCATTTTAGCAATTTTAACCAGTTTAGAATGATAAGGTTAATGAACTTACATCTGTCTTGTTTAAACTCAAGAAAACCTGTCTGATTGGTTGATTTGCAATTATATTAGAGGAACAGGAGCAAGTGCTCACTGAGGTGTTAAGTTAAATTACTGTGTTAAAAGAATAAACCCTGTTGCGGTCAAACCAGAGAAGGGGTGAAAGGGGAGCCTGAGACCCCTTCCTCACCTGGTCATAACAAGTGACTCATGCTGGAAGTGTGTACTTATGGGTAAGACCAGGCTCAGCTGTGATCTCCTCTGTGACTGAATCTCTTACCAACTCTCAACATTAAGACTCAAACATGACTAAATACTACCTGGATGAGTGAGCCTGAGGATAACAAATGCCGATGGAACCACAACCCAACAAGAAGTTATTTCCTTCAAGTAAAGATGAGCAAAGGAAATTGTTAGAAAAAAAACAAGAATAAAAGTTAACACAACAGTGATTTAAGATTTTATTTAAAAAGAAATATGAATGAGTATCAGGCTATTCTCTGAATAAAATATTGATAACCTCACAGAGGAATTGAGCTTCTAATATAATGGACACAAAGATGGCATAAGTCAAAAAAGGGTTGAGATAGATGGGCAATGATTTGTAAAGGAACAGTGTACTGATTTGTATTAAACTTCAAAACCCATCAGCATGTAAGATTTCCCTCTACTTTTTTGCCAATGGACTGTCGCACCTCGCTGGCTTCATTACCAGATGGTCTAAGGCCCAGTATCAGAGGCACCTCAGATCTCACCAGTCAGGTACAGGGATCATTCCCTCCACCCTATTCCCCACCCACCCCCCAACACCACTCACTACCACTCTGCTCCAACCCACCACACCAACCCCCCCCCTACCTACCCCACCACCCCAGCACATGGCCGAATTTATAGGCCATGCTATTATCACTGCACATACAAAGTGGCATTATCATTTTCGCAAACATCAACATCCCTTAGGACCTGGGCAGTGTTCTATCTTTAATCTTCACAATGGAATTGAAGGCAAATTATTGACTTGGTTAGGAAATTGGCTGAGTGGCAGGACACAGACAGTAAGGATAATGGGCAGGTACTCTAATTGTAGAATGTGACTCGTAGTGTCCACAAGAATCTCTGTTGGAGTCTCATCTATCCACCATACTTATTAACAACTTTTTCTCTCAGAGGGTTGTGCGACTTTGGAACTCTCTGCCTTGGAAGGTGGTGGAGGCAGGGACATTGAATACTTTTAAGGGAGAGGTAGATAGATTCTTGTTGGGCAAGGAATCAAAGGTTATCAGGGGTAGACGGAATTGTGGAATTCGCGACACAAGCGGATCAGCCATGATCTTATTGAATGGTGGAGCAGGGGCTGAATGGTCCACTTCTGCTCCTAATTCTTGTGTTCGTATGATGGAATAGAAAGCACATATCCAAGTTTGCCAATGACACAAAGATAGGCGGCATTGTAAGCAGTGTACATGGAAGCTTAAAATTACAATGAGGTATTGATAGATTAAGCAAATGGGCAAAACTTTGGCAAATGGATTTCAACCTCAGCAAATGTGAGGTCTACCTTGGACCTAAAAAGGATAGAAGAGGGTATTTTCTAAATGGCGAAAAGCTAGAAACAGTGGAGGTCCAAAGACACTTGGAAATAATGAACAATTACAGAAAATAATCAAAAAGGTGAATGGAATGCTGGCCTTTATATCTATGGACTAGAATACAAGGGGGATAGAAGTTATGCTACAGCAATACAAGGCAGTGGTTAGACCACACCTGGTGTACTATGAACAGTTCAGGGCAGCACATCTTAGGAAGGTATTATTGGTCTTGAAGGGAGTACAGCGCAGATTTACTAGAATGATACCTGGGCTCCAAGGGTCAAATTTCAGGGAGAGATTACACTAACTAGGGTTGTATCCCCTGCAAATTAGAAGGTTAAAAGGTGATTTGATTGACTGGTTGGGGAGTCTAGGACTAGGGGGCATAGTCTAAAAATCAGGAGTGAAATCAGGAAACACTTCCACACGCAAAAGGTGGTAAAACTTTGGAACTCTCTTCCCCAAATGGCAATTGATGCAAGATCAATTGTTAATTTTAAAACTAAGATTGATAGATTTTTTTGTCAACCAAAGATATTGTTGGAGATGGGGCAAAGGCAACTATGTGGAGTTAGATTGCAGATCAGTCATGATCTCATTGAATGGTAGAACAGATTTGAAGGGCTAAATGTCCTACACCTGTTCCTACGTTCCTTTGTCCTACAATGGTCTTTTTTGTGAGCAACAGGTTTTATTTGCTTTTCTTGACATTTAATTTTACAGAGAGAGCAAATGTTGTAAAGCAGTGTAGATAAATAAATAGCATCTTCACTTCTGTCCCTCTAATGGGGGAAACATCACAATATCAAACCTCATTATTTGGGCTAAAATCTGTTGACCAACTTATTGACAAGATTTGTAATTACACAGATGCAAAAGAAACACAGCTGATAATCGGAAGTACATAGCCTGAGTTACACAATTTAAACTTGCTCAAAAACATCAATCTGTATACATTTTAAGTCCTTTTCTGAACCTTTTAACTGAGACTTTGATGAATCTAACATGGGCACTTTATTACTCCATGACGTCCTATCACACTGCTGCACCATTGGGACTAAATGGTTGAGGCAAGTGAACCGAAGAAGAAAATAAGGCAGTATTTATAGTGTTCCAAGCCAACTCCTAGAAGCCATGATCAAAACAACCTTTTCACACTCAGCACATAAACATGTTACAATCAATTTCATCTTTCAGGCAGCTACAGCGGGATTCACAGGCTTGTAGATCATTGAATGGATTTTGAGTGGTTTTGGCATTTGACTTACATATCAGATAGCTCAGCTGTCACCAAGCAAACACCTCGGCGTAAACACGAGACTGCATGCTTGAATGCACTAACATCTGAAAAACATGAGAGAATTGCAGATGCAATTAACTTGTGAGCTTTAGCAAATGGCAGCACCATGGGGCATGAGCTGCCTCCCTCCCTCCCAAATGAATAATCATCACAAGGCAATTGTGTTCATTGCCTCAATTTGTTTCAAAATTCAATAAAGAGAAATCATTGATGGCAGTCATGTGGCCATCTGAGGAACATATTTTTGCTCTTGCATCATCACTTGCTATTCTCACTTGAGCCCCTTTATTCACTGATGACCATGCACTCAACAGTGTCTGCTGTGTCTCAGTGGGTAACACTCTCACCTCTGAGTCAGAAAGTTGTGGGTTCAGGTTCCACTCCAGAGACTTGAGCACAAAAATCTAGGCTGACACTCCAGTGCAGTACTGAGGGAGTGCTGCACTGTTGGAGGTGCCGTCTTTCGGATGAAATGTTGAACCGAGGTCCTGTCTTGGGTGGATGTAAAAGATACCATTTCAAAGAAGAGCATGGAAGTTATATCCTGGTGTCCTGGCCAATATTTATCCCTCAATCAACAACAGAAAACAGACTATCTGGTCATTGTCACATTGTTATTTGTGGGAGCTTGCTGTTTGCAATTTGGCTGCTGCATTTTCTACATTACAGCAGTGACTACACTTCAAAAGTTGGTAGTCATTGGCAGTAAAGCACTTTGGGACATTCTGAGATCAAGGAAGGCACTATACAAATGCAAGTCTTTCTTTCTCAAGTTTGGAGGATGCACATGAACCTATTAAACTGCAGTCATGCAACAGCTAATCATGAAACAGATAAAATCTATTCTCCACATAAGATGGATTCTGCTCATTTCCACTCCATATATTGATGTGGTTCAAAAAAATCTTCTAACATTAGTTTGCAGTGCCTACTGCCTAACTTTACTCCATATGTTAAGACTTAAGTGCCAATTTCTTCCATTCCTAACTGTTCAACTTCATGTTTTCTATTCATATTATCTAATAGATTGATCTGAGATTAAATAAGCAGAAATAGAGGCTAAAATTTATACTTCCACCGCCGATTACAGCGGTGGACGTAAACAATGGCGGTCTGCCCGTTTGTACCGCAAGCCACGGAGCTGCCGCAATAATAAACGTGGCGGCTCATTTAAATAGCTGGGGATGGCCCGCCCACCCCGATGACATTAAAGGGTGGGTGGCCAGTCACTGGCAATGGTGTCAGCGCCTCTGCAAAGGCGTTTTTAAAGGGCTTTGATATCTATATTTCAATTTAAATATTTAAAGATATATTGGGCTGCATTTTAAGAGTCCGCTGCCAAAGTAGGGGTGGACATTAAAAAAATGCACCCCGCCTGCATGGGCATCATGTCACGGAGCCGCAGCGATTTTCATGGCCGCGGTGCCCACCCCCCCACGTTGACGTGGAGGTGGTGGGTGAGCTGTTGCTGGCAACAGCATCTGGCGCCAATGTGTTGGCGCCATTTTTAAAGGGCTTGCAGCTCTCAACGGAGATTTAAAAATTAAAGGACCAGGTCAATTCAATTACCAAAAAACAGAAATAGATTACCTTTAAATTCATTTTCCCACCCGTGCCCCCCCGCCCCCCCCCCCCCCCCCCACCAATGGCATTTCAAAATATCCCTGCCCTTTTCTCATCCGGAAATTGTTTATTAAGAATTTGACCCTTCCCCGCCAAAGTTCGCCAACTTTGCCCTTTACCCCTTTCCATCACCACCCCCAAGCAATCTGCAGAAATGTTACCCCGCTCACCCCACCCTCGCAGAGAGAAAATATCCTCCTTCCCCCTCCCCACAGGTGTTGCGCCAGATTTTCCCAAACGGGGATTCGAAGGTGCGTGACTGTCAGCCACCCGAATGAAGGTTAGTGCGGCGATTCAGGAGACAGCGGGACCCTCATTAAATCAGGTATGTAAAGTTTAATTTACACATTGAAATGGGGGTCCCGTCGCCAAGCGGCGGGGCAGCTGCCACGAGGCCTCACCGCCGCAGCCGAGATCGGCACGGGGCCTGCCGCTGTTGGGGTCGATGGCGGGCCTCTGCCACACTGATCTTCATTGCCCCCCTGCCAATGTTCTCGACAGCGGAGGGGCTTTTAAATCCAGCCCATTGATGTAAAATTGATTGTGCAAAAATAAATAAATGTTTCTTGCCCCTCTCCCACCCACCCCCCATAACCATGGAATTAATTACCTGCCCTCTCCCCCATCAAAACACTTACCTTGTACACCTGATCTCCCCCCTCCCCGCCCTCAAAGTTCATAAACTTTACACTTTACCCCTTCCCACAATCCTCTGCACCAATGACATTACTTTGATGCCACCCCCAGACGGTGATCCGAAGGCACGGGAGTGCCGGCCACCGGCACTAATAACACAGCAGGACAGAAGGCAAAGGCGCAGGTCTGATGAATTTATTAATTTTAAATGTATTTAAATATGTTAAGGAGTGTCTGGTCACCGAGCGGCAGGGGAACTTCCACGAGGCCTCGCTGCCGCCAGCAATATCAGGCCAGGCCTTCCTGTCCTCGAGGTCCATGTCAGGCCTCTGCCGGAGGCATTTTCCAGCCATGACCTCCGACGTCGGGGGGGGGGAGGGGGGGTCTGTAAAAGTCAGCCCGATATTTGAACCACTTCTTACTGTAGGACTGCCATACCTCGCTACTTATCAGTTCATGTGGTATAAGTGAGGGATCTACATTTTCCATCGTGGCTGCTAGACTTGGGTCTCTGCCTCTGCTGTGGCTTCACTGAGCCTTTGATATTAATCGAGCGTCAAGCAGGCTCTGCTGCTGAGCTTTTGGCGGGTTTTGATAATATGCAAACTTGCAAGCTTTCTAACACGAAAAGGTGCAAATTCAAGAAACGCGCTGCTCAGAGTCTCGGGTGGGAAAAGTCAGTACTGATAAGCAAGCCTTGTTTTTTTAGCGCCTGGAGATGACTGATCTCATCTCAAGTTATGTTGAAGGCCCATTTCAACAGTGGCCACTTATTATCACAGGCAGCACCAATGTTTGTATTCACACCAGATTTGCACTGGGGTGGGATGTTCTGGGCTTACCTGATCCATGTCATTCAACATAATGAGATCTTGTTCCTTCTGCACACCATGACTTCCATCTGACACTCCCTCCTGCACCCCTTCCCCACCCATTAGCGACACAGTCCACTAGGAGAAGGATAATTTGCAGACAAGTTAGAAGAAAATCTGGAAAATTCCCCTCCAATGTATACCAGTTGCTGTTCTTGACATATTCTTTATTGAACCAGGGTTGTTGCCTGGTTTGATGATAATGGTCGAATGAGGGATATGTTGGGCCATAAGGTTAGAGATTGTTGTGGAATAGAACTTTGCTGCTGTTGACAGCCCATGGCACCTCATGGATGCCCAGTTTTGAGCTACTAGATCTATTCTGAATGTATCCCATTTATCACAACGCTGGTGCCACACGACACAATGGAGGGTGTCCTCAATGTGAAAATGCAACTTTTTCTACATAAGACGGTGCGTGGCCACTCCTACCAATACTGTCATGGACAGATGCATCTGCGACAAGTAGATTAACGAGGATGAGGTCAAGTAGGTTCTTCCCTTCTGTCGGATCTATTAACACCTGCTGCAAGCCCAGTCTGGCAGCTATAACTACAGGGCTCAAACAACTCAGTCATTAGTGTTGCTACCGAGCCGTTCTTGGTGATGGACGTTGAAGTCCCAACAGAGTACATTGATATCCGGAGGTAAGTAGGAAATGAAATTGAATTGTATTCTGATGATGGGTTATGCAAAGCATTAATCTGTATTTTCCACTTTTAAATATTAATTAATCTCTTGCTAATTGAAACACTTTCTGTTCTTAAAAGGCAAGCCTAGAATTAATGTTGTTAATAATAGGGAATGAATACAATGCAATTGTACCAGATTTTTCTTTCTGCAAGTTTAACTGAAGTTAATGGGGTCGAAATTTGTCAGTGCCTGGTCCGGGGCATGAAGACAGCCACAGCGTGTGCCTCCACTGTGAGCTTAAGAATATGAGAACATAAGAACTAGTCGTTGGAGTAGGTCATTTGGCATTTTGAGTCTGCTCTGCCATTCAACAAGATCATGGCTGATCTTCTACCTCAACTGCACCTGCACGCACTTTCCCTATATCCCTTATTACGGACAGGGGGAGATAGTGTGAGTGACTTCCACTTTTCACCTCTCCACTGACTGTAGACAGTGTTTTTAAAACTATTGTTTTAGTCCCTGAGTGTTTTAGTGGTCAAATAAACAGACAAATGCCAGGTTTTCTGTAGCATTAAAAGAATGAGGAATTATTTATTAAACAATATCTGAAAATATTCACAACCTCACCCACTCACATAAGCACTTACACAAGAAGAGATAGAGATTAGAGGATTACATGCATTTAAGTCCAATTGTTGTAAAATGAGCTCACTTGGTTTTCCGGGAGGAATGTTTTAACAGTGGTGCAAGGCCTGGTTTTCCTTTTCTTGGTTCACTGGAGTACTGCAGACTCCTCTGGTTAAGATTCAGTCAAGGTTGGTGGTGAGAATCCTGTTACAATTTCTCAGGTGGGGAGTTTTCAAGATCACCTTACAGTCTCTGTCTCCTTGGTTAAAAGATGCTATAGGCAGTGTTCCCTTCTTGGCTGGAATGGATTTCTAAGCTTCCTGGCTGACTTTCCTGTCTCTGTCTTTCAGAGTGCTCTTTTTAAGAAAAAACCTTATCAGGCTTGGTTTCGGTCAGGTGCCCATAGATTCTCTCTCCTGGTGTTTCATACGATGTCTTTCAACGTGTGGCCTTTGTTACACAATGGGGTTTGAATGTGGCTTATCTTGATAAAGTGGTGTTATATCTTGGCTTTGAATACGGAGTCTCCCCATCTGCAAAGGCCTTTGTTAACCCAATTCTTGAACATGTGAGCCATTTAACATTGAATGGGCTGTTTAGCATTTTAATGTGCGTTCCCCAGGACAAGTCCAGACCTGATGATGGTTTAATCTCCAACAGTCATGTGGTATATTTGCAGTACAGGAGAGGTCATCTGACCTCTTACTCTATCTTGTCTGCAGTAAAAGTGTGTTCATTTTTTTGTAGTTTAGATCATCAGTTAATTTTTACAGTTCATAATTGTTCTGGTTCAACTTAGTTCATAACTGTTCCTTACGTGAGCCTGTCACCCTGAATTCCCAAAAGTCGATCGACCTCTGTCTTGAATAAACGCAACAACTGAGTATTCACCACTCTCTAGGACAGAGAATTCCTAAGATTCATAGCCCTTTGAGTGACGAACTTTCACCTCATCTCAGTCCTAAATGGCTAACCTCTTATTCTGGTGTTCTAGATTCCCCAGCCAGGGGAAACATTTTCTCAGCATCTATCCTGTTAAGTGTCTTATGAATTTTATATGCTTCAATTAGATCACCTCTCATTCTTCTAAACTCCAGGGAATATAGGCCTAGTCTACTCATTCTCGCCTAGTCCTGAGTGCAGCCTGAAATTTAACCTCAGGCTCCATCTAAATATCTATGTGAGCTGCCAGCAGTAGAGTCAGTGTGGGGGTAGGCGTGGGGGTGGATTGGGTGGGGAAAATGGAGTTGATCAGAAGGGGTGCAGTTTGTGGGGGCGGGGGGGGGAGAGTTGGTGGGGGAGTGGAGTCGATGGGGTGAGTGGGGGGAATGCAGTCGGTGCGGGGGGGGGGGTTGAGGGGTGCAGGCGGTTTCAGTCAGAGGGGGAATAGGGGAGTCGGTGGAGGGGGAGAGGAGTCAGTGGGGTTGGGGTGGGGCAGCAGGTGAGTTAATTGTGCTCTTCCTGGCTAAACAGTGACAAACTTTAAAATATGAGCCTGCTCCACTCATCGAAATCCAATTTCACAAAGGGAATCCGAAGCATCTATTAGGCCCCTCATGTCCATGTGTAACAGACCCAAGAGCGGTTTGTGCAGCTACCAGGGATACCTGAAAACAGCCCAGCACAATATCAAATCAGATGTCTTTCAGGTGTCTGCAAAACGAGTACAATGAGGATTAATTTCTCCCTTAACAGCTCTACAATAATTAGAGCCCTGCCAAATTAACAGTCAAATTTTACAACTTTTATGGTCACAGCATTTTAAGAATCGTGAATTTCACAATTTCACTTATTTAAATCGTAAATTTCACAGTGTCTACACAAACCATGAAATTGATCTTTTTAAGCAAAAAAAGACAAGGGAGGTTTCTGGTTTCAAATGGCATTTATTGTATACTCAAAAACTATTGTAAAAAGATGACTATAAACAGGTCACATCCTTAATTCGCTGAAGTTAGTGGTTGAATGTGAGCATGGAGCAACCTACAACTGTCTCTTCCTTCATTCCCTGTCTCTGAGCTGTTAACACCCGTCCCTGTTTAGACACAGCTCTCTCCGCATCCACAGAGTTTGTTGGAATTGTCAGACAGCACCATGCTAGCCTTGCAAAGTGGGGGTTTCTGCATTCCACAGAGTTCCAAAACTGCAGCACAGGCAAAGTACAATCTGTTTCTTTTGCAATGCTTTTATAAGCAGGAATCTCCAGGCTGCAGTTCTTGTCAAAACCAGGAATTGCATCAAACAAGTTTAAATCCATACCATACCATACCACATGAATTAGGAGCAGAAGTAGGCCATTCAGCCTGTTGAGCCTGCTCCGCCATTTAATAAGATCATGGCTGATTTGTTTCTGTCTGGAATTCCACACTCCCATCTACCCCCGATAATCTTTGATTCCTTTTCCTAACAAGAATCTATCTACCTCCGCCTTAAAAATATTCAATGACCCCGCCACCATCAACAGGCGCATCTGTGCAGGGTCAAAGATGTACACAACTTTCAGGAATGCCACAGAATTTTGTTGAAACCTCTGAGCCATTTTTTCTTCACTGCTTGGCTCTTCCCCACTTCCAGAAATATTGTTTGATCTGTTTTGCTGTGCAAGGAAACACCTTTGAACACAGGCATTTAATTCAGCATCATCAGAGTGTTGTTCATTTGTCTGTGCGTCAGCCCAGAACAATCCACCCATTGATTAAATCCAACAGTCGTGTAGCATTCTTGGCAACAAACTGAACCTCCTCATTAAGCTGAGCATAATTTAGAAGGGTTACAATGTCTGTTGAAACCTGTGTTTTCAGTGTCAGTGAGAGCTCTTCTGAGATGAAGTCTGAGTATTATTTCAGGTAACCTGTCCAAAACCAAGAATTCCAGCATGTAATTACTGGCTCTGGAAGAGGGACAATGTTTTGTTCCCCAATTGCAGACGCATTTGCAATGTGTTGCCTGTATCGAAGCTTACAACTACGACACTGTTTTAAGATCTTTTTAATATAGCTGACCAGTTTATCAACTTTATCAAATTCACTTTTCTGCAGCTCGCTGACAAGAGAAATTATATGTGCATTACATGTAATATGGACAGCATTAGGCATTACACCTTGGAGCACAGATTTTTATCATGTAAGTTGCAGAGTCACTAATGAAAACAGACACTTTGTTGCAATCTGCACCGTATTTCAAAATGGTTTTGATCGGGAAACTGTGGTGTAATTAACAGCTTCTAAGTGGATGTAGTCTGTGAGCACTGCTGTTAGCTTTCCTGACTGTACATCTTTGGCCTTACCAGACATAAAATCAAATAAAAGATGCAGGACATAGTTGTCTTGCTCATCGGTGGACTCATCACAAATAACTAAAAAAGACTCACATGCGTTAATCTGAGACGTCATCTCACAATGTGTAGAAAAGCCTTCAGTAGATAGTCCTGTCGTAATTTATTTGCACTTGGCAAGCGACCACCATTTTGCACATTACGTTGAATGAATAGCCACAACTTTAGGTGATCACGTGGTACGTTAGCACTTGCAAAAGCATCCACAAGTTTCATATAACCAAATTACAATTTTCTGAGCTTTCTGTCGACCTCTTCAATAGAAATGAAATCGCTGCTTTTTTTTTGCATATTTGTTTTCCAGCAGTGCCTGTTGGATGCTCTCTTTCTACTGCGATGGCTTTCGGATTCTAAGTGGTGCTGAACCATTGTCCACCGTGTTTGATCTAACAAAACCGTATTCCACCATCGGCATGCAGAAATTGGCTTTTTTTCTTTCACTCAATGTGTTGCAGTAATGGCTGTGACCATTTTTGATTGGCTCATTCTGGCATTCTCACTTGTCTGCCAACATTTGAAACTGCTTCTCTCAAAACTGCACTGGAAGCCCTGCCTCATCTACCAATCATCAAGTTGAGCCTTGTGTCAATCAGTAAAACACGCAAAGTTTGCAAAATGGTTGATTTCATGGAGGACCCAAGATTTCACGGTCTGTGACGTATTTTTTACAGATGTGAATTTGGTAGGGCCTTAATAATAATATAATAGTATATAGAGGAATCACATTTGAACATATTATCACCAAAAGTCTTTTGACTCTTTATTGCTTCGTACTGGAAATAAAAATTAAATAACATTGGCAACTTGAATCATTGTTTAAAAAAAGTAGACACAAACTTGTGTTGCAATGATGGGTACAGGAAGCTCAACTTTGTGTTTTTGCATATTCTTGGCTGGCTGCCTCCAGTCTGGATTTTGCAGCCTGTTCTCCTCTTACTGATTATTAATGTCACTTCTCTAACATGGGCTCCCTCCCCAGTTACAGCACAGTAATAAAGGGACATCCACTTCAAGTGAGGAAACAAACTGAAAACAGCTTTGAAAATCACACATCAACAGTCTAATGGTCTACATCACCATTGTGCATTGTCATAAAAAACAAAATATGAATATCTTCATGTCAAAGTAAAAATCAGCATTACTGCCACTCCAGTTCCCCATTTTAAAAAAAGAACTTGCATTTATATAACGCCTTTGACAATCTCAGGACATCCCAAAGTGCTTTACAGCCAATTAAATACTTATGACGTGTAGTCACTGTTGCAATGTAGGAGTATTTTATTTTCAGACCCTGGCAATTCCACAAGCGCAGTGCCAAGAATGCCTAACTAAAGTTAGTTAGTACATTTACACCGAGCGATAACTCCTTGTGGGGGTAATTTTAACTTTGGGCATGGGCTAAAAACTGGCAGAAGTAGATCAGTTGCCTACGCGCGACATCAGTGGTAACAAAAATCTGACGGGTGCACAACAGGCACTCAATTGGGTGGAAAATTGCCCAAAGTGAAATTTAATACTCATATTTGCAACAATTCTTAAAATAAATAGCTCTTCCCATGAGCCAGCAGACAGGAATGCTGCAGTATGTTCCTTCAGTAATAGAGTAGTGACATTAATTATCAGCAAGAGGATAAGAAACTGTTAAACCCAAACTGGAGGCAGTCCGCCAAGTACACCCAAGAGCAGAAGGTTGAGTGTACTGCATGTGGCTCAGTGGTAGCTCTCTTGGCTCTGACTCTGAAGGTTGTGGGTTCAAGTCCTACTACAGAGGCTTGAGCATATAACCCAGGCTGACACTCCAGTGCAGTAGTGAGAGAGTGCTGTACTGTCAGTGGTGCTGTCTTTTGGATGAGACATCAAACTGAGGCCCTGTCTACCCTCTCCGGTGGACGCAAAAAATTCCACAGCACTATTCAAAGAAGAACAGATGAGTTCTTCCTGGTGCCCTGGGCAACATTTATCCCTCAGTTTAAAATCAATAAACAGATTATCTGGTTGTTATGAGTGTAACACCAGGAGCCCTAGCAAAATTGAAGTCAAGAGGAATCAGGGGAAAACTCTCTCCTGGTTGGAGTCATACCTAGCACAAGGGAAGATGAGTGTGGTTGTCAGAGGCCAACCATCTCAGCCCCAGGACATCACTGTAGGAGTTCCTCAGGGTAGTGTCCTAGGCCCAATCATCTTCAGCTGCTTCATCAATAACCTTCCCTCCAAAATAAGATCAGAAGTGGGATGTTCACTGATGATTGCACAGTGTTCAGTACCACTCGCAACTCCCCAGATACTGAAGCAGTCCGTGCACGCATGCAGCAAGACCTGGTCATCATTCAGGCTTGGGCTGATAAGTGACAAGTAAAATGTGCCACACAAGTTCCAGGCAATGACCATCTCCAACAAAAGAGAATCTCACTATCACCCCTTGACATTACCATCGCTGAATCTCCCACCATCAACATCCTGGGCGTTACCATTGACCAGAAACTTAACTTGATCAGCTATATAAATATTGTGGCTACAAGAGCAGGTCAGAGGCTGGTGGGGAATAACTCATTTTCTGACTCCCCAAAACCTGTTCCCCATTTACAAGGCACAAGTTAGGAGTATGATGGAATACTTTTCACTTGCCTGGATGAGTGCAGCTCCAACAACACTCAGGAAGCTCGACACCATCCAAGATAAAGTAACCCACTGACTGGCACCCCATAGACCACCTTAAACATTCACTCCCTCCACCACTGGCACACAGTGGCAGCAATGTGTACCATTTGCACGATACACTGCAGCAATTCACCAAGGCTCCTTCGCAGCAACTCCCAAAACCCACGACCTTCACCACCGAGAACAAGGGCAGCAAATGCATGGGAACATCACCATCTGCAAGTTCCCCTCCAAGTCACACACCATCCTAACTTGGAACTATATCACCATTCCTTTACTGTCAATGAGTCATAATTCTGGAACTTTCTCTCAAACAGCACAGTAGGTATACCTACACCATATAGACTGCAGTGGTTCAAGAAGGCAGCTCATTGCCACTTTCTCCAGGGTATTTAGGGATGGGCAATAAATGCTCACCTTGCCAGCAACGCTCACATTCCAAGAACAAAGAAAAAAAGTCTCACTGCTCTTTGTGGGACTTTGTTGTACAAAAATTGACTGCATGTTTCCTACATTACAACAGTACTGCAAAAGGTACATCATTGCTTGTAAAGGGCAGAATCTTCCCAGCCAGGCGGAGGTAGGGTCCAGTGTGTGCAGGGCGGGAATGTCGTGGAAAATGACTTTGGGTTGGGAACCCAACGTCATCCCACCCTCTTCCAGCTTTCCCTGGAGCAGCTTCCAAGTCCTGTGGGGAACCCCACGGTTCTGGCGGGAAAGCAATTGAGGTGATTAAAAAGACAATTAAGAACCTTTTTATCTATAAATTCCTTCTTTCCCAACTGTGCATGACTTCCATACTGTGTCTGAACCTCACCAGGGTCACCAAGTTGATTGTACAGCGGGAAGAGCTCTTTGAATGAAACTGACAAGGTGGGAAGGCTTTGATCAGTTACACGGAAGAGCTGTAGCCATTGAGAGACTGCTGTTCAAAACACTTCTTCTCTCAGAGAGTGCAATCACTGCTTGACTGGTTATTGCCAACTTCTTGGGAAGGCACTTCACCTGTCCAGCACTTCACACACCTTCAGCTGCACTTCCCTGCTGGCAGCCTCCACCACAGCTTGGGAGCAGCTTATGCAGCTCCACCATCCACCTCTGATGCATGGCAAGAGCAGAATCTATACCACAGCCAACAGCTCCAGCAGCAGCAGGAGCAACACTAGCAGCAGCACCAGCTGCCTTCTCCTCAGCCGCATGCCCCTCCAGAGGGCAGATGGGATGGATACTGAGATCCCACTGGAAGGAAGCAAGACCCCCAGCAGAGGGTCCACAGGCAGAGGATCAACTCTCTCTACATGTCTGAGCATCAGTGCCTCAGGAGGCTCGGTCTTCATGGCAGGTTGCTGCTGACATCTCCAGCCTCCTGGAACAAGGCCTCCTTCCCAGTAGAGCATGTGGGCATGCAATGCCAAGACAATGCCTGTCGCTGGAGGGCCATGCCCCACCCCTTCCAGGGTCTCTGCCTCTCACCAAGTAGTGTGCTCTCTTCTCCTGCAAGGAGAGAAATCAGAGAGTGTGAGTGTTCTTAATGGTTGGTGTGGAGAGGAGAGAAGGACACTATTTGTGGAAGGGTGATTGTGAGGCATGGGTGCAAGAGAGCAATAGGCTGATGGTGAGTGAGAGGGTTGGCTGTTTGGATGGGGATGTGAAGTACCAGCAGAGAGAGGAATGAGTGAAGCTGCAAGATGTGTTGAATTAAGGAGTGCTGGGCAAGTCAGAGTGCAGGGCTTTTGGCACCTGAAACCGCCACTCACCTGTCCTGTCCTCCTGAGGCCCGGGATCCTCTAGGTGCACCATCTCCAAGCTGGTGGGACCACACTTCTGCTGCCGATTGCCTTGGTCTTCGGCTGGGCTGCACTCCCAGCTGTGGCCACCACTCCTGGTGCACTGCTGGGACTAAGAGCTGCCGGCCCACTGATTGGCCGGCAGCTCAATGAGGCGGGACATCCTCCCTCAAGCGGGTGGAAGTCCCACCTCAGAACAATTAAAGCCTGGGGACCCATAAAATGCAGGTCGGATCCCCAGGCGAGGCGGAAGCGGCTTCGACACCGACTTTTCAGTCGGTGGCCGGCTCCCGTCCGCCCAACGTGAAATCCCAGCTTAAAAATCTCTGTAGCTAGACTAACTAAGGTGGCAGCGTACCAAACAAACATATAATATGGTGATCAATGGTGGGATTGAGAACAGAAGTTGTTACCATCCTACACCCAGAAGAAGAATTTGAAGCAACTAGTTGAAAAGACCTGACTTGGAGAAAAACACCAAAAAAGCTGCAGTACTTGAGAAGAGGCTGAGAGAAACTCCACAGCTATGGTGAAAGACAGGCTGCTCCACAGAACAGAAGCGTGGCTGCCTGAAAAAAATTCCAACGACCGGGTGAGTTACAGTGCCGACAGTCGAGGAACTGCGTTTCAAGCCTTTGAAGGGCTTAAAGTAATTTTCTGAAGGCATTGTGCAAGAAAAAAACAGGGAAAAACCCCATCCTTTACTTGGAGAAAGCAAGGAAAAAGAGCAGGAAACCCCAGAAAAGCGCGTGAAATGCCGAAAAGTACTGGAACCCCCGAACACAGCAGGGACACTCCAGTAAGGCAACCAAGCCTGAAGAAAAACAAATAAACTAAAGTTCTCAAAGAAAGGGGAAAACCCTAGAACAGACTATTAAAACAGCAGGGAACTCACAAACATCTGTCAACTCCATTAAGGCAGGCTAGCCTGAAAAAAACAAAGTAAAGTTCTCACGCATAGGGTAAAATCCTAAAACAGCCTATTAAAAACAGCAGGGAACAACTCAAGTGCAGCTGTGACACTTCATTAAAGCAAGCTAGCCTGAAAAATAAAGAGTTTCTTAAAGGGGAAAATAAAGCAACATGGATCAAAAATTGGGAATGCCGGAGAGTTTCCAAAGTCAAGAGAGACACAATCAGATTCAAAACTGGGTATTATAAAGAAAAAAGTTTCTCAGATACAGAATTGCATCTAAGTTAAGACAGCCAGGCTGAGGCAGAGCAAGTGAATACATTGTTGTATTCTAATGGGGCTATAGCAGATGATGTGATTGCCAGACAAAGTCTTAGTGAGGCCTCTGCCAACTTCAACAAAGTTTTAGAAGCTTTGATCCTTACTCAACTTGTGGAGTAACAAGATTTTATAAAGAGCAAGAATCAACAAAAGTGTCCAGAAACTGAGCGAAATAGGTGATGCTTTTGTCAATGATCTTTACAGGCTTACTGAAGGATATAAATATGGAAATCTTAAAGCTGAATTGATAAGAGACCAAAGTGTTTTGGGTGTTGCTGATGAATCCCTATCAGATTTATTGTAGTCTAAAGAAGACCTCACTCCACACAAAGTTATTCAGCTGGTGAGACAAGCAGAGGTCCAGAAATCAACAGAGCAATCATGCGAGGCGAAGACCTTGGTTCAGGAAACCTCCATCAACCATACAGTTCCTTCACCAGAGGGCTGAAAAAGAGGCAGCAGGTAAAAAGGTACTGTGGGTGGGGGAGGGGGGAGGTGGAGCAAAAGACACCATTAAACCCTGCCAGCAATGTGGCGCCAGAAGTACCTACAGAGGCAAACAGTGTCCTCCAAATAGAGTAGAATGCTTTTATTGCAGAAAAATAGGGCATTTCAGTAAAATATGCCAAAATAAAATCACGGCTACCTCAAGTTCTAAAGAAAAAGCATTTAAGAATGGAGTGGTTAACAAAGTTAACCAACCTCCTGCAGCAGAGCAGTCGAAGCATTTTCTTGGTGAGATCAATGATCCAGATCAGGTATTTTGGTTTGCAGACATATATGTCAACGGACATATCACTAACTTCAAACTCGACATCAGACAAAAAGCCATGGCTATCCACCCACTTCCTGCAACCAATGGAAACTCAGTTACATAGCACAGGAGTAAAGGCGAAGTTACAGGCAACACTTCAGTACAAGGGAAAGCAGATATTAGAAATACTGTATGTCCTAAGAAATCAGGAGTTCTCACTCTTATGTAGAAGAGCTTGTATTGACCTTCAACTTACAGAAAAAATAAAAGAAGTACAGCAACAAGAATCCAAGAGTCACATTCGAGAGGATATCCCAAAATTGTTCACTGGTCTAGGGAGACTGAGCCGGGACAGAGGGAGAGCCTCCCACCCCGCCTGAGTACTGTGGAGAGCCCGGACACCACCAGAGAGACCACCCAATGGAAAGAGAACCCATAGAACACAGCATAGCCCGCCATGCCGCCCAAAGACTACCAGAGAGCAAGAAAGAAAAATGCAGCAAGTTCCTGCAGGAGTTCTACACAGACAGAGAACTCAGAAAGAAGCAAGTCCAACAAATTTGCCAGGCGCAGAGGCAAGCAAGTTTGGCCACATCAGAGTCCCAAGGGTAAGAGGGTGAAAATCTTCTCTGAACACAGAAGACACTTTACTTTATTGTGTGGATTTTGGAGAAGTCACACAGGCTAGTGTGGAATGTAAATAGCTATAATGTAATAAAGATTAATGATTAACTACTACAGACTAAGAATCTCTCTAGCTAGACTAACTAAAGTGGCAGTGTACCGAACAAACATATAACACAAGGTATCCTGAACATCCTGAAGTCATGAAAGGTGCTATGTAAATGCTAGATCTTTCTTTCTCATTGGTTCTGTCAAACTTTAATAACAAAATTTTTGAAGTTGACAATCTTTAGTCTGGTGGAAACGGGATCAATCAGTGACTGCTAGCTTTTGGCCCTTACATTTGGCATGTATGCTTTTAACATTAATGTCTGTGAAATAAACAAAGGTCAAATAGGTATATTCTAAAATCAATATATTCGGTGCATACAATGTTCCAGAATTACAACTCGACATGGAGGAAAAAATATCACCCAATTTGCATGCGGATAACTCACAATGAATAGAGAAGCTCAGGCAATGAATTTGTTGCAAGCAAATTGTAGCTTTCTAAGGCACTGAAGTAGCACTAAAGACATATGGTGGAGATAGCTAGAGTATATTAAACTACAGCAATGTCATCCCATGTTTGAAACTAGTCAGCAAAATAAACTAAACCTATGTGTCACGCTTTTGGAAACCTACAATGTTTCTCAAGTTTATGCTGAAGTGTTACTAAAAGGCACTCTGACAGAAGCAGCCATCCTGAATTCAAGGGGAACAATTTCATCTTGAACAGGATTGCACGCCGCCAGTAGATCTTACAATTTATTGAATTTGACATAAATGTGTTGTAGCTGTCTGAGATTATTGAATCATTGATAAAAGAAACATCCATTTAAGCAGAGACAATGGTCTTGAATTTCAGCAATAATTCTTCTTTTTCGAATCATTTTCCAAACATTTGGACAAAATGATATTGAAGGATTGGGTAGTGCAATGGGCTCACAGAGTGTCCTGTCACCTCAGGGGCCTGTGTTCAAATCCAGACCAAGCTGATGGGATGGATGTCTGCCTTCTCTGCTCAGGATAGGAAAGTTTAGATTGTCTTGGACCATCTCTGTTCATATCATGCCTGACTCCACAGAAACCCCCCATTAAAGGGCCACCATCACTCAGAGATGCCTTAGGATGGCTCATGTGAGAAATATTCCATGTACAATAATCTTATTTTAATGTTGACAGCATGTATGCTAGGGATTTAAGTGTGGCAGTTCTGTGGCTGTCTGTCTCAAAATTCACAACAAATAGATTTCTTTTTCCTTTTCAACTATTTTGAAACTTATTGAAGCTGGCAACAATATTGGGGTAGATTTTCCTCTTTTTCGGTAATATTCTTGAATAGTTTATTAAAGGACTATGAATACAAAGCAGGTTTCCATGGATAAGTTTTCCTACTAACATTAATAAACAGATGAAAATATATCTAATCATATTTAACTTTAACATCCTTTGGTTTTTGATTTTTTTTTAATATCTGTGTAAATTTAATGTACTTGCTTTGTTTGAGGCTAGAGATCATTATTGAGAATTCTAAAAGAATGCCATTTACCAGCTCTCTGAAAGACCTATCCATTTGGTCCCATTCCCCTGCCTTTCCCCATAGTCTTTTAAATTATTCTTTTTCAAATATTTATCCAATTTGTTTTTAAAAGCTATTATGTTTTCTGCTTTCATCACAGTTTCTGGTCAGGCATTCCATGCCCTAACAACCCTCTGAGTGTAAAAATCTCCCAACTTCTCCTTTCTTTCTTTTATGGTGAACAGATTTTTTCCCCTAACACACAAGGAAAGCAAACAGTAAATATATGGAAAGCCAATCTGATATCAGAATCAGTTAAAACACCTATCATTCTTCACATCTTAATTTTAAGCGTGGTTCATTTTAATTATGGTTTTTTTGCCTCTCTCGGAAGATTGAATGGGTTGTGTAAACGTTGTGGCGGGTCAAATTGTTATTTTCCTTGTGATGGAGTAGTACTACAAAATCTCTATATTTCATACTTTTCATAGCAAATATGTTTAAGAGTGGTTGATAGTGAGTTAAAGCAACACTATATATATATGTGTATGTATATATATATATATGTATATATTGCGCACACACACACACACATACATCTATATGCAGGCTAGTAATCATCATATCTCCCAAGGGGAGTCATTGCATGTTAATTGCATCAGGAATTCTCTCCTGTCTTTGAAATGCTGTTTACATGCAAAGCTTGCAGTCAACAACAATCACCATGAATTGCTCTGAAGACCAGCTATTTGACAGGCATTAGAAGATTATGTGATCCTTCCAAACATCAGAGGTAGACAGTCGCATGCTCTATATCTGCCTGAAAACCTAAAATTAATGAACATATGTTTACATGCCTAGAGTGAAAGACCTCCTTTGACCTGGGGTATTGAAAGCCTGAGTGGAAATTACAGGCATGGCTGGATTTCCTATACTGCAGTTCCATGTGTGGGGCATGGATCTGTCTACTGTATTTTGTTGCAAAATAAAGTTGGGAAATGGCACAAATTGTGACAAATCTCAAAGAATAGGTTACACGGGCCAAATATATTTTTCTGCCATATGTCCATTGTTCTCTTATGTCCTTCATTACAACAGTGACTACATTTCACGACATCCTGAGGTCGTGAAAGGTGCTATATAAATGCAAGTTCAAAAGTGAAGGCTGAGGGGTGACCTGATAGAGGCCTTTAAGATTATGAAAGGGTTTGATCAGGATAGATGTAGAGATGACGTTTCCACTTGTGGGTCATAAATATAAGACAGTCATTAATAAATCCAGTAGGAAATTCTGAAGAAACTTCTTTACCCAGGGAGTGTTTAGTATGTGGAACTCGCTACCACAAGGAGTAGTTGAGGACAATAACATAGATGCATTTAAGAGGAAGCTGGATTAGCTCAAAAGGGAGAAAGGAATAGAAAGATATATTGATAGGTTGCATGAAGAGGGATTGGATGAGGCTCATGAGGGGAATGGACCAGTTGGGCCAAATGGCACATTTCTCTGCTGTACATTCAATTTAATTCTATGTAATTATTTCTTTCTTTTGTTATGACCAAGGAGGGAGGAGTGCACTGTTTATTCTAGTTCCACCTCTCCGAGGGTCATAACATATGTTTAAATTTTCCCGCCTACTGATATGGTCAATCATGTACTCTATTTTTCCCCAAATACTACCGAGGTTTCTTTAATGAACAAAAAAGGTTATCAGTTTATTATAAAACAAGCCTTAACCAGTAATGAAGTAAAGAGTAAACGCACAGATTGAAATTTTTAAAGTTCCTTTTTTACCTTAGCCCCTCACATTCACACACACACACACACACATGCACTGGTTAACCATAAAAATAAAAGGGATTTTTGTTGAGAGCTCTGTTACAGACAAAAAAAAACACTTAGGCTGAATACTTTCTCATTTTTGAAGAAAACAGCAGATGAGATATGTTGTTCCAAAACTGGCATATAGTCTGACCTCCGAATGCACGTAGACAGGTTACTGAGATCTTTTAGAACAGTTCTTTTCAGGCAGCATTGAGAAGTAATTTAGCAGGCTTTTCATTAAACATTCAGCAAGAATCCAGTCTCATCCTCCATGTCACTTCTTCAGCAGGCTTGACTCTTTATCTCATTCCAGAAGCTAAACACTAACACTACAACCAAAAGCTTGCGAGTTTGTTGCTCTCTCAGGTGCACACTGCTGCTCCTGGGCTTTTCCTGTCACTGGGCGCATGATTGTCACTTCTCTGCACACATCTTACCTAGTTACCAGGGTTTCTGTTCTATTATTACCTTGAGCTATGTGACAACCAGTAAACGTTGTTGCCAAACCAGTTCTTTCAGTGTCCTCTGTCTGACCCTGTTGGGAAAAAAACTGGTCCACAATTTCTTCAGTTTGACTATGAACTCCTCAAATAATATTTTAACAAAGATCAGAAACACTTTCATAACACTTTACATTTGGTGAATGCTGATGACATCACCAGGGAAATTCTTTTGGAGTTACTGATTCTGATTGTAAACATGCCATAGCATGAGATGTGATTTGTAAGTAAAATTATGCCTCCCTTGCAATCTCGCAAGAGGTCTCTGAATTCTCAGGACTTTTCACAGGTTCACACACAAAACTGGAGGGATTTCTTATACTCGTGCTTCTGCACATGTGCCTGAACTTTTAAGACAGTACCATTACAACAGAGGAGTCAGGCTGGATTTATTTGGACTCTGGAGATGGGCTAGCAGGCAAAGGGAGCCATAGAATTGTGATGAGAGGCAGGGGGAGAGAGCTCGTCACTTTCCCGTCGCACCGCAATTTCATTGGGGGAGCGATAGGCTGACGACAACCTTCCCACCCAGAAGCCAATTGAGGCACTAAAGAGGTCTGTTTTCAGCCACTTAAGGGCCTCTTCCCCCCACTGCTGGCATTAAACCAGCAGCAGAGGTGCCTCCGCCATGCAGGGAGGTCACCCAGTAAAATGAGGTGACCTCCTTGCGGGTTTAGCGGGTGGGGAGGGGGGCCTCTTCCATGGCCCAGCACTGGGCCCAGTTCCCAGGCTTCTTGCAGTACTGGCAGTGGCCACTGCTCCCAGTGGCGCTGCCGATACTGCTGAGCTGATGGCCCTCTGATTAGCTGGCAGCTCTGGGAGGCAGGATTTCCATCTTTAAAGGGACAGGAATCCTGGCACTGGGCTGTTAATTGCCTGGGCACCATTAAGTAGAGTCGAGGGGCTCCGAATGGCCGAGGCGGAGTTCTCACCACCTTTTCAGTCCAGTGCCAAAAGTCCCATCAGCTCCACTAAATCCTGCCTCTCGTTGGCAAACTTTGGGTGAATGGGATGGGATCTCCAACTGTCAGAGAGGAGAACACAGTCCTGTAATACAGAAAATAAACCTCCATCCCACTGGCACCCCACCCCTGCAGTTGCCCCTCTCTCAGCTCCCTCTCTTGTGCCCAAATGTTGCTCATCCCTTCATTCGCTACAAAGTCCAACTCCATCCAATATTTGATCATAATCCCGTGACTGAAAACTTTTGCAGCATCGCTCTCTCTCATTGCTTACAGGACACAAGAAAAAGTCAGTTATCTGATAGTCAATCTCTCATCTACAGTTTTCTGTCTCTTTCTGTGCCTTGCTGTCTCTATTTCCTCTTGGCTCTGTGTGTGTTTCTTTCAGTCTCTGTCTCTCTTTCGTCTTTGTGTGTCCCTGAGCATATGTCTCTCTCTCTCACTGCCTCTATCATGCTTTGTCTCTGTGTGCCTCTCACTCTCTCTGTCTCTCTTGCTGTCTATCTTTTTGTGTGTGTGTGTATCTCTCTCTCTCTCTCTCTCTCTGGGCTGGATTTTCAACTTGGGGTCAGGAACCCAACGCCCAGATAATTTCTAGGTCCCAACACACAGCCACTGCATTGCTCATACACCACTATCGTTAAATGTAAATGCCCTAATTGGGCTGAAGTCAAGCACGGTGCCCAATTAGTGGCACTGGGCATCACCAGGAGGCGGGAGCTGCCTGAAGTGCACGAGCAGCAAAGGCAAGATGGCAACCATGATGGGGTCTGCCACTGCCTTGCAGAAGAGAGCAGGGTCAGCAGCCCCAATGTGGACAAAAGTGGCGAAACGGCCAGATGGAAGGCAAAGCGCACAATCCGGCGCAAGATCTCCCAGCTCCCGAAATCTTTCATCACCAATAAAAAAACTTCAGCCTCTGCCCGCTTTGAACCCAACAGCTGTACGCTGACATACACCAGACTGTTCCGGTTCAGCGATCCAATCTTTGAAAACTGCCTTCTCGCCCCGTTAACAAGCTCCTCAAGGAGCTTAATGATTGGAGGCAAACGGGTCCCCCATTTTCTCACCTCCCACCCTCCCTTTGAAAATTGCTTCACGTTCCAGAGGCGGCGGAATCCAGTGCCCCCGCCAGGAACGCAATGTTCAAATCGTACCTTTCCCGACCCCAACGGCAGTTGAAAGTTCCGGCCTATGTGACTCTTTTTCTCTTTCTATCACTAATATTACTATGATTGGTGGTGTTGTACTTTGGTCTCTCAGCCCACATCCCCAGTTGTCCTCACTGGGTAAATTCAGTGATACTGGACTGTGCGAGAAGACAGAGAGGAGAAATAAATAGACAAGGCACCTGATTTGTATAAATTAATCATAGAGAGATACAGCACTAAAACAGGCCCTTTGGCCCACCAAGTCTGTGCTGACCAACAGCCACCCATTTATATTAATCCTACATTCCCTTACATCCCTCAATTCTCCTAAAAATACTAGGGACAATTTACAATGGCCAATTTACCTACCAACCTACAAGTCTTTGGCTGTGGGAGGAAACTGGAGCACCTGGCGGAAACCCACACAGTCACAGGGAGAACTTACAAACTCCACACAGACAGAACCCAGAACTGAACCCAGGTTGCTGGAACTGTGAGGCTGCAGTGCTAACCACTGCACCACTCCTTTTTTTAACAGATTAGGTTTAAATTTGCCCCTTTGTACATGTCCTCTGGCTCTCCAACAGCAGCTTACTCCTTGCTCCCCATTTTACTACTGGTAGTTAATCACACCCAATTTTAGGAAGTGCTTGGCGATAGGATTGTCAATCAAAATAGAATATCCTCCAGAAACCTCCCTCATTTGCCAACTCCACAAACCAGAGATACAAGGTTGGTAAACATGACCCTTTGTCTACTGGGACAGAATGCACAACTGATAAGAGCTGGATTTAAAAAATTATTTTCATAAAGCATTTTCCAATGCAGTTTAGTTTTGTAAAGCGTTCTGACCTGTGAGAGATTAAGTAAGCCACTGATGAGGTTTCTGAACCAACTGTCAATCTATTTGGCTTATGTTTGGGAAAATGAGCAACTCATGATTTTTCTTACCAAATCTCTTGATTTGTCTCTTGATTTATGATCTGGTGGTGTTAGGAAAATAGGCAATACGTGCAGGAGTCAGCCATTCGGCCCCTCGAGCCTGCCCCATCATCCAACTAGATCATGATCTTCTACCCCAATGCCATTTCCCCCCCACTATCCCCATAATTCCACATTATCCTTTAGATCTAGAATTCTCTGTCTAGAATATACTCAATGACTGAGTCTCCACAGCCCTCTGGGGCAGAGAATTCCAAAGACTGGCATGTTGGCATGTCTGTGGTAGCATGAGAGCTGAATTAACATCAGTACCTACACAGGGTGCATTAATGAGCTTATTATTTGAACTGTTTGCATCTTAAAACAGCTCCTGCACCTAGTTGGTCATAACAACCCCACCATGCCAGCTTCCTGTAATCATGTCATCAACATGTATACAAGGCTTTTTAAAAATCAAGAGAAGTAAGAGGGGGTGAACTCAAAAGATATTGAAACTGCTAGGAATTCATTGTATAGGTTTGGTTTTAAAAATGGTGCTCGTGAAAAATACCGAAAAGAATATTGTTCCTAGCAGTCACCATCAGAAAAAAAGTTACAAATAGGAAAATATACAATAGCAAACCACTACATGCATTTTAGCCCTAACTCATAAAATGTCCCTGCAAGAATGGCAACAACGTACACTTAAGGAAAAGGAGATTCCAGACATTATTATTTAATATTCTTCAATTTGTGGCAATTTAATAAATTGTTTCTTGAAGATAACCCCAAATGGGCCAGGTTTTATTGCTTTTTTTAAAACGTAAGCACTTTGTTGCATCTTTCTTTGTATCTACACCTTAAAAACATGGTACTATTAGCAGATCTCCTGTGGGGATGCCCACAAGTAATCTCAGAATCATACAGCACAAATGGACGCCTGTCTATGATGACTCTTAGAAAGAGCTCCAATTAGTCCCTCTATCCCTGCTCTTTCCCCATAGCCCTCCAAATCTTTTGCTTTGAAAAATATTTGGCTCAGGCACGATGGGCCAAATAGCCTCTTTCTTTGTTGTATCATTCTATGATTCTAAACATCCAATTCCCTTTTGAAAGTTTCTATTCAATCTGCTTCCACCACCTTTTCAGGCAGTGCATTCTAGGTCGTAACGGTTTGCTACGTCAAAAAACAATTCTCCTCATCACTCCTCTGGTTCTGTTGCCAATGAGCACCGGGAGTGTGGTTTCTAGTGTTTAAAGATCCAACCATAGTGAGTGTATAAAAAATGGATTTGGTAATGTCTGATTTGTGAATTTTTCATGATCCCATGCACAATGACCATGAAATTAATGCTGCTGTAAAACTGCTTTCGCAGAAGGTTAGCTAGATGCACTGGAAGGTGCATTAGGTTCGCATACTTCCTTTTAGCTTTTAGGTTTCTAGGCCCAAATCAAGGCAGCCTGTTGGAGTGAAAGTGTTATCTCTTCGGTAGCTTGGCTGGTGGTGAGAAGGGCCCTCCCCGTCAGATCCTTCATGCACACCCGAAGTCTCGCCCCCTCCGTACAATGCCCCCGCGGTGGCTGTGGTGGGGAAGAGACGGTTGCCCACCTCCTCCTGGAATGTGTCTTTGCAAAGCAGGTGTGGAAAGAGATGCAGTGGTTTTTGTCGAGGTTCATCCCAAGCAGCTCTGTAACACAGGAGTCTGTGCTCTATGGGCTGTTCCCAGGGACGCACACCGAGACAAACATCAACTGCTGCTGGAGGACTATCAATTCGGTGAAAGACGCCCTTTGGTCTGCCCGAAACTTGCTGGTCTTCCAGCGCAAAGAGTTGTCCACCACCGAATGTTGCAGACTGGCACATTCCAAGGTCCAGGACTACGTGCTGAGGGACGCACTAAAGCTTACGGCAGCCGCAGCAAAGGCTCAATGGGGAAAGACCACAGTGTAACGTCCCCCCACCAAGCTGAACTGAGGGGCTGGATCCATGGGAAACCCCTCGAACTGTATCGGGAAAATTTTCAATTGCTGTAAATGTAAAACTGTAATTGGCATGACAATTGCGAAACGGAAAGGTTGTGAAGAAACTCATGATAGTATTGAAGGAAACTGATCTCCCTTGCAATGTTTGTATTTTTTGGTGCCGTTTGAAACTGTTTGGCAATGTAATTTTTGCAGATTTTTATGAATAAAGTATATTTTGGAAATTAAAAAAAATAAATTAAAAAAAATCTCTTCGCTGCCTCAAGTATCCTGTATCCACCCAATTGCTACTGAGCACGATACCTGGTAAGGTCACTCAAAGGCACCATAGCAATGGCTGATGTAATAAAAAGGGCCAAAAAAATCACACTGGTGTAGTAAGATCTGTGTGAAGTTGGGATTAAGGCACAACTTTAGGGACAAATTTGGACAAAGTTTTACTGTGGAATTGAAGGCGATACAGTGATTCTGGGGGCCCCAAAATGGAAATGGCACATTGCTTAATAACGGCATCATTTACTTGGATGCGCAAAAGAATTTAATTCATCAGAGGGGACGGCAGCTGTGTGGAAAGGTAGATTAGAAATGCGATGCATTTCTAAGACAGTGAGGAAAGCTTGGGCAACGTGGTGACTGGAATAGTTTCAGACATAGCTGTTTATGATGCATTTGACGAATGAGGAAAGAAAATTAAACAGCAACAAGAAAGAAAGGAAACATAAAAATAATTATAATCCTAAAACAGTGAATCTTTTGTTGTTGCACACTGCTCTGTACTCTAGACACACACATTCAGCTTCCTTTTGAAAATTACAGGATTGTTAGAAAAACAGAGTTATAACTATAAATTATGAAAATACTTTTCAATTACCAAGGTTTTTTTAAAAACGAAACCAGCTCTCTGAGGAATGTAAACTTGCACCAGTGTGTTTTTGTAAAAAAGTTATTCGCTCCATTATTTTAAACACTAGTCACAATTTGCATTCAATCACCTCAGTGCAAATAACCAAGGATTAATTCACTATTTTAATGAGGTCAAACAACAACTTAAACATCCTCTATTTATATTCTGCCTTTAATATAATAAAACATCCCAAGATGCTTCAGAGGAGCATTATAAAGCATAATTAGACACCGAGCCACATAATATAGCACTAGGGCAGATGGTCAATATCTTGGTCAAAGAGCTTTAAGGAGTGTCTTAAAGAAAGAGAGAGGTAGCAAGTCTGAGAGTTAAGGTAGGGAATTCTAAAGTCAACTTTGGTAGATCAGAATGCAGAGGAACATAGATCGGGGGGGAGGAAAGCCTGGATCTGCACTTAGTGGACAGGGGCTGCACCAGACAAAACCATCTTCAAGTTGGCATGAAATTGGTAATCTCACTCAGAGACCACAGAATGGCTGGTGCAGCAAACAGGAGAGCGTCATAATGGTGTTCTTCTGAGGTACATCGAGGGAGCTTTACTCTGCCTCACTGACGCCCCACCTCACCTGGGAGTGCTTTGTGGTGAAATAGACAGCACTCGGCTCTGAATTCAAAGTTCACAGCTAGGGTGTGCATTGCACAACCCCCTACATCCTCCCCTTTTACAAGACACATAAGACTACCTCTTCCTGAAAGAGGTCTGGTGTGCAAATGGTTGGAATACCCCTTGAGGCATTTGTGAGTGAGCAAGAACTTGTTCCTTGGATAGTGTTGTATGATCACTTTAAGTGTGGTTCCTTTAAGAACTCAGTATGCTAATGATCTAAGTACCAGGATGTACTCATGTGACGAGAAACCACACTCACTCTGTACTGTAACGCCCTGGACAAAGGTTCTGTAGATAGTTTGCTCTGTATTGTATATGCTAGTTTTAGTTGTTAATAAACCTTACAGAGATTGTCAAGGAACTGGAATCCACGTACTTCATTGTGTTGCTTAAGATAACACAAAGAAACTCATGATATGGTGGCAGCGATAGTGCAAACACAAGATATAAGCTTGAAGACCACGGGTAAAACAACAAACACAATTTAAAAGCAGTACAGAAAACAGAAGAGAAAATTTGAAGCAACAAGTGAAGAAACTTCAAAGCAAGTTCCTGCAAAGAGTGAAAGCTACATATCTTAGAAGGCTGGGAATCATAGAATGGAAGCATGGCTGAGGGGCAAGCAATCGGGTGAATCGTTGTGCCGACGATCAAGAAATCTCGGTTAAAAAAAGCCTTTGAAGAGTTTTAAAAGCATTCATTTCCTAAAGGCTCCATGTGAGCGAGAGAAAAAAAAGGGAAATCCTGAAAAGAGCACAAACTAAAAAAAAAACAGAGTTTGATAGTGAAAAAAGCATGGGAAACCCTAAGCATTAAAGCAGACAAGCTGAAAAAAAGCATTAAACCAGTCAACTGCGAAGAAGATAAATAAACTCTAGCAAAAAAGGAAAAGGGGACAACCCATGAACTGCCTGTCAAACAGCTGTGTAAACATACAAGCAAAATTCTGAAAGAGAAATAAACAGAGAACACTGTCAAGCACCAGTTACACTCCGTCAAAGCAGCTAGCCTGAAAAATGAATTTCTTAAAGGGAGAACAGTGCAGAGCCCCCTGATGTCTGAGATTGAGTCACAATTCTTCCAGGATCTCAGTGCTTCTTGTTTGCAGAGTATTAGCCCCTTCTCAGAGATGCCACACCAAGAGAATGAAGATCCAAATTCAGATGGTGAAAGTTCTTTGTCAACAGGAAGTGTTTCTTCACGCACCAGCAACTCAGAAGAAGAGATTAACGTTGTAACTAGTGAGAAGCAAAGGCCGGCAGTGAGGATCATTGCCAATGTGAAATCTCCAAGGACCGGAACCCACTCGCAGACTCTGGCCAGCATCAAACGGTGCAGTCTGGAAATCCAGCAACAGCACAGCTATGCCACACCCTCACCTCTGCTCTCTAGAGAATCGCCAGCACCAAAACGAGCCAGAATTGGACAATGAGGCCAAGTACTCTTCCCCCAACAAGTCCTTGACCTTGAGCCAAAGGCCTTCAGACGTGGAGGATGAGGAGAGGTGAAGGACACACAATCCTGAAGAGGCAGAGGAGGCATGAGTTGAAGCATTGTCTGTTTGTTCTTCGAGATGAGGTGCTGGAAATTTCTAAGAATGACAAGACCTCAAAAGTGGTCATCCTGAGAAAAGCAACAGAGTATAGTCACAGGCTGAAGGCAGAGCAACAGAAACTGAATGCAGAAAGGGAGAAACTTCAGAAAAAACTTCAGAAAAAACAGCAACAGCTGAGATACAAATTCTCCGAGCAAGAATTATCAAACCATCGAAACAATCTATGGACTCTTAAGCTTCTGCACTCATAAATTTCACAATCCCTATCTTTGTACTTGTAAATTTTATAATCTCTTTCCCTGTATAACTAATTTTGATATTATCCAATTTTATATGTTTTTACTTGGAGCATACAAGACTTATCTTTGAAAAGAAATGGGACGTTTTATGATTGCTTTAAGCGTGATGTCCCTTTAAGAACTCAGTATGCTAATGAGCTAAGTGCCAGGATGTAGTCATCTGGCAAGTAGCCATACTCACTCTGTACTGTAACACCTTGGACAAAGGTTCTGTATATAGTTTGCTCTGTGTTGTATATACCAGTTTAGCTGTTAATAAACTTTATAGAGATCTTCAAGGACCTGGAATCCACATATCTCATTGTGTTGCTTAAGATAACACAAAGAAACTCATGACAGGTATAGTACTTTCTTTAATCTTGAACTGTACTGCAAGGCCAGAGCTCCCTTTTTCTCTCTTTATGCTCGCCCAACTCCTCAGCAAGGGGTTAGCTTGCTGTACCTTCTTTAATCCCAGTTGGCTCATACTTTCAGAAGTTCCCTGCAGCCAAGCAGGCTAATTTTATCTCTTAGAGTTTTGCAAAACCTTTGTGTTTATTTTACTCCTTGCTGCTGTTCAATTTAAAAGAATCCAATAAATTATTTAACAACGGCAAAAATGCTTAATTTTTGTCACAGGAAGTATTTTTGGTTTAAGTATTTTCCTCATAAAAAGAAAAAAACTTGCATTTATATAGCAGCTTTCACATCCTTACGACATCATAACGTGCTTTACAATGAATTAAGTACTTATAAAGCATAGTCAGTGTTGTAATATAGGAAAAACAGCAGCCAATTTGGGCACAACAGACTCACACAAACAGCAATGTCATAATTGCCAGATATTGGTGATGTTGATTGAGGGATAAATATTGGTCAGGACACCAGGGATACCTTGTTCACCTTCATTGCTTTCTATTTCCCTCCTGGTGTTTGATAAAGTGTCTACCAAAACTCATTTTCACAGCCACATCTCCTTCCTCAGTGCCTGTCTCCGGCTCTGACTTATTCCAAGTGGATTCCAACTGAAGTTTCATCCTTCATGTTTTGAATCCACCCAAGATTACAGGTATCTCCGAGAAATACAACGTTCCTCAGACTGCTGTTCTCACCGCATCCTGAGATCCACACTTAGTGCCATGCGCCGTCACATGCACACACTGGACCTCCCTCTCCAGAAGCACCATCTCACCTTATCTCAAACCTGTTCTGCTCCGCAGTTTCATTTCATCCTTCGTCTCATCCGTCACATGAACAAAAAGCTTATTTTCTTCCTTTCCGGTGTTAAGGAATGCAAGCTCCAGCAGCTGATGGGGACTAATGCTCCTCTAGATCCTTCTTCCCCTTCACTTCCCTCTGACCCCATCCCTTTTGATCTGACCCCTTGCCGTGTATTCACTATACCCTCTGACCTTCCCCTCTCTGATGCTGAGCATTCTGTACTCAGCAAAGGACTCAGTTTTATCCCCTTACGCCCCTACCTGAATGAATTTCGCGCTCGGCATGACGTTGAGCTCTTCTTCCGTCGCCTTCGCCTCCGTGCTCACTTCTTTGACCAGGAATCCCTCCCCCGATCAGCAGACCCATCAACCCGCCTCCAGCATTCTCCCTCCACCTGGACCCCTCCCTCTGGCCTCTTACCCACTCTTGATCTTTTCATTGAGAACTGTCAGCGTGACATCGGTCATCTCAATTTCTCTGCTCCCCTCACTCTAACCTGTCTCCCTCTGAACTTGCTGCACTTCGTTCTCTCAGGTCTAACCCCAACATTGTGATCAAACCTGCCAACAAGGGTGGTGCTGTTGTTGTCTGGCATACCGACCTCTGCCTTGCTTTCTTGATAAGTTTCCCATGTGGGACCTTGTCAAAGGTTTTGCTGAAATCCATGTAAACTACATCAACTGCACTACCCTCATCTACACACCTGGTCACATGCTCACAAAATTCAATCAAATTTGTTCGGCATGACTTCCCTCTGACAAAGCCATGCTGACTATTCCTAATCAAATTTTGCCTCTCCAAGTGGAGAAAGATTCTCTCCTTCAGAATTTTCTCCAATAGTTTCCCTACCACTGACATGAGACTCACTGGTCTGTAGTTCCCTGGCTTATCTCTACAACCTTTCTAAAATAGTTGGACCACATTAACTATTCTTCAGTCCTCTGGCACCTCCCCCGTGGCCAGAGAGGAATTAAAAATTAGGGTCAGAGCCCCTGCAATCTCCACCCTCGCCTCCCACAGCATCCTGGGACACAAATCGTCTGGACCTGGAGATTTGCCCACTTTTAAGCCTTCCAAAACCTCCAATTGTCACTACCTATGACAATTTGCTCACGAGCCTCACAGTCTCTCTCTCTAAGTTCCATATCTACATCCTCTTTCTCTTGGGTGAAGACAGATGTGAAGTATTCGTTCAACATCCTACCAATGTCCTCTGGCTCCACCCACAAATTTTCCCCTTGGTCCCTAATGGGTCCTACTCTTTCCCTAGTTATCCTCTTCCCATTGATATACTTATAGAATATCTTGGGAATTTCCTTACTTTTACCAGCCAGAGCTTTCTCACATCCCCTCTTTGCTCTCCTAATTGCTTTCTTAAGCTCCATCCTACACTTTCTGTACTCCACTAATGCTTCCATTGATTTGCTCTCCTTGTATTTGCTAAAAGCCTCTCTTTTCCTTCTCATCGTACCCTGAATGTTTCTGGTCATCCATGGTTCTCTGGGCTTGTTGCTCCTACCCATTACCCTAGAGGGAACATGTTGGGCCTGTACCCTGCCCATTTCCTTTTTGAATACCCCCACTGCTCTTCTGTAGATTTCCCGACAAGTAACACTTTCCAGTCTACCTTAGCCAGATCCTGTCTTATTTTACTAAAATTCGCTCTCCCCCAATCCAAAACCTTTTTTTGCAATTTGTTTCTTTCTTTCTCCATAATAAGCTTAAATTGTACCATGTTGTGGTCGCTATCACCAAAATGCTCCCCCACCAGCACATCAACCACCTGTCCAGCTTCATTCTCCAGAATTAGGTCCAGCACTGCACCCTCCCTTGTTGGATCCTCTACATACTGAGCTAAAAAGTTCTCCTATATACATTTTAAGAACTCCACTCAATCTAAGCCCTTAACACGATGACTATCTCAATTACTGTTGGTTAACACGATGACTATCCCAATTAATGTTGGTATGGGTCCTATTTATGCCTGTCTTTTTGTGGGATATGTCGAACATTCCTTGTTCCTGTCCTACTAAGGCCCCCTCCCCCAACTCTTTTTCTGGTACATTGATGACTATATTGTTGACGTTTCCTACTCCAACCCAAAACTAGAAAACTTTATCAACTTTGCCTCCAATTTCCACCCTTCTCTCGCCTTTACGTGGTCCATCTCCGACACTTCCCTTCCCTTCCTCGACCTCTCTATCTCCATCTCTCGGGGTAGGCTGTCTACTAATATTCATTATAAGCCCACCTACTACCATGGCTACCTTGACTACACTTCCTCATACCCTGCCTCCTGTAAGGACTCCATTCCATTCTCCCAGTTTCTCCGTCTCCGACGCATCTGCTCTGATGATGCTACCTTCCACAACAGCGCTTTTGATCTATCTTCTTTTTTCCTTAACCCGAGGATTCCCCCCCCCCACAACACACCCCACTGTGGTTGACAGGGTCCTCAGCCATGTACGGCCCATTCCCCGCACCTCTACCCTCACCCCTTCCCCTCCCTCCTAGAATCGCGACAGGGTTCCCCTTGTCCTCACTTTCCACTCCACCAGCCTCCACATCCAAAGGATCATCCTCCGCCATTTCCACCATGTCCACCGTGCCAAACGTATCTTCCCCTCCCCTCCCTTGTCAGCACTCCAAAGGGATCATTCCCTCTGTGACACCCTAGTCCACTCCTCCATTACTCCCCGATACCTCATCCCCTTTCCACAGCACCTTCCTTTGCAATCACAGGAGGTGTAATACCTGCCCTTTTACCTCCTTTATCCTCACTATTCCAGGCCCCAAACACTCCTTTCAGGTGAAGCAGCGATTTACTTGCGCTTCTTTCAATGGAGTATACTGTATTTGCTGTTCACAATGTGGTCTCCTCTACACTGGGGAGACAAAACGCAGATTGGGTGACCGCTTTGTGGAACACGTCCGCTCAGTCCGCAAACAGGACCCCGAGCTTCCTGTCCTTGCCATTTCAACATACCCCCTTGCTCTCATGCCCACATCTCTGTCCTGGGCTTGCTGCAGTGTTCCAGTGAACATCAACGCAAGCTCGAAGAACAGCATCTCATTTATCGATTAGGCACACTACAGCCTGCCGGACTGAACATTGAGTTCAATAATTTCAGATCATGACTGGCACCCCCCTTTTTTTTCAGTTTTACTTTGTAGTTTTTATTTGTATTTCATTTTATTTTAGTTTGTTTCATCATTACACTTTTTTTTTAACCATATGCCTGCCCACTGTTTCTTTTCATTTTTTTTCATGTTTTTTGCATATGGCTCGGGCTTTCATTGTTCTGTCATTTAATACCCTCTCTGCACTAATGCTTTGTATTTCACAACACCATTAACACACTCTTTGTCTTTGCCTTTGCCCCATGACCTCCTTGTCAGTTTATCTCTGTGACCCTCTGTCTATGAACAGCTTCCCATTTGTTCTCTTTTGTCCCACCCCCACTTAATTTGCTTAAACCCTATTCCATTTCTAATCTCTGCCAGTTCTGGTAAAAAGGTCACTGACCTGAAACGTTAACTTTACTTCTGTCGCTACAGATGCTGCCAGACCTACTGAGTATTTCCAGCACTGTTTTGGTTTTATTACACCAGGGATAACCCCCCTGCTCTTCTTCACAATAGTGCCATGGGACTTTTCAGTCCTCCCAAGAAGGCAGACAGGGCCTTGGTTTAGTATTTTAGCCAAAGGAAGCCCCTCTAACATAGAGTCACAGAGTTTTACAGCACAGAAACAGGACGTTCGTCCAAATGCACCTTCATTGACCATCAGGCACCCGTCCAAAACTAATCCCATTTCCCCACACTTGGCCCATAGCATGTTATGGCATTTCAAGTGCTCATCGAAATACTTCTTAAATGTCATGAGTGTTACTGCCTCTACCACCCCTTCAGGCAGTGTGTTCCAGATTCCAACCACCCTCTGGGTGAAAAAATTTTCCTCAACTCCCCTCTAAACCTCCTGCCCCTTACCTTAAATCTATGCCCCCTAGTTATTGACCTCTCGGCGAAGGGAAAAAGTTTCTTCCTATCTATCCTATCAATGCCCCTCAGAATTTTGTATACCTCAATCAGGTCCCCCCTCAGCCTTCTCCGTTCCAAGGAAAACAACCTCAGCCTATCCAGTCTATCTTCATAGCTGAAATGCTCCAGCCCAGGCAACATCCTGGTGAATCTCTTCTGCACCCTCTCCATTGCAATTACATCCTTCCTATAGTGTGGTGACCAGAACTGTACACAATACTCCAGCTGCGGTCTAACCAGCATTTTATACAGCTCCATCATAACCTCCATGCTCCAATATTCTATGCCTCGGCTAATAAAGGCAAGTATCCCGTATGCCTTCCTAACCACCTTATCTACCTGTGCTGCTGCCTTCAGTGATCTATGGACAAGCACCCCAAAGTCCCTCTGACTCTCTGTACTTCCTAGGGTCCTACCATCCATTGTATATTCCCTTGCCTTGTTAGTCCTCCCAAAATGTATCACCTCATACTTCTCAAGATTAAACTCCATTTGCCACAGCTCCACCCATCTTACCAGCTCTTCTATATCGTCCTGTAATCTAAGGCCTTCCTCCTCACTATTTACAACACCACCAATTTTCGTGCTATCTGCGAACTTACTGATTATCCCTCCTATATTCACGTCTAATTCATTAATGTACACTACAAACAGTAAGGGTCCTAGCACCGATCCCTGCGGTGCCTCACTGGTCACAGGCCTCCATTTGCAAAAACAACCCTCGACCATCACTCTCTGCCTCCTTCCACTAAGCCAATTTTGACCCAATTTGCCAAATTACCGTGGATCCCATGGGCTCTTACCTTCTTAACCAATCTCCCATGCGGGACCTTATCAAAAGCCTTACTGAAATGACATCAACTGCTTTACCCTCATCTACACCTCTAGTCACCTCCTCGAAAAATTCAATCAATTTAGTTAGACACGATCTCCCCCTGACAAAGCCATGCTGACTATTCCTGATTAATCCCTGCCTCTCCAAGTGGAGATTAATCCTGTCTCTCAGAATTCTTTCCAATAATTTCCCTACCATTGACATTAGACTCACAGGCCTATAATTACCTGGTTTATCCCTGCTACCCTTCTTGAATGATGGTACCACATTCGCTGTCCTCCAGTCCTCTGGCACCTCTCCTGTGGCCAGAGAGGATCTGAAAATTTGTGTCAGAACCCCTGCTCTCTCCTCCCTTGCCTCACATAGTAGCCTGGGATACATCTCATCTGGGCCCGGGGATTTATCTACCTTTAAGCCTGCTAATACAGCTAATACTTCCTTCTTTCCAGTGTTAATTTGATCAAGTATATCACAATCCCCCCTCCCTGATCACTACACCTACATCGTCCTTCTCCATTGTAAACACGGATGAAACGTAATCGTTCAAAACCTCACCGATCCTTCAAAACCTCACAAAACCTTCGGCTCCACACACAGATTGCCTCTTAGATCCCTAATGGGCCCCACCTTTTCCCTGGTTATCCTCTTGCCCTTAACATACTTATAAAATGCCTTGTGATTTTCCTTTATCTTGTCTGCCAGTGATTTTTCATGCCCCATCTTCGCTCTCCTAATTACTTTTTTAAGTACATCCCTACACTTTCTATACTCATCTAGGGCCTCCGCTGTTTTCAGTACTCCGAATCTGCTATACGCCTCCATTTGTTCCTTATCCAATCCTCTATATCCCTTGACATCCAGGGTTCCCTGGACTTATTGGACCTACTCTTCACCTTTACGGGAACATGCTGCACCTG
Organism: Heterodontus francisci; assembly: GCF_036365525.1. Classification (NCBI taxonomy): domain Eukaryota; kingdom Metazoa; phylum Chordata; class Chondrichthyes; order Heterodontiformes; family Heterodontidae; genus Heterodontus; species Heterodontus francisci. Next base: position 17,548,532 of record NC_090387.1, on the reverse strand, counting down.
AACCCTCACAATTTCCTTTCTGAATGACTCCCACTGGTCTGATGTAGACTTTCCTATAAGAAGCTGCTCCCAGTTCACTTTGACCAGATCCAGTTTTATCATATTAAAATCTGCCTTCCCCCAATTCAGTACTCTTATTTCCCAGTCCCTCTATGTCCTTTTCCATAACAACTTTAAATCTTACAGAGTTATGGTCACTATCCCCGAAATACTCCCCCACTGCCACTTGTACCACTTGTCCGGCTTCATTCCCCAGGATTAAGTCCAGTACCGCTCCTCCTCTTGTCGGACTCTCTAAGTACTGGCTCAAAAAGTTCTCCTGAATGCATTTGAAGATTTCCGCTCCCTTTAAGGTTTTTGCACTAATACTATCGCCTCTAATATAGGGGAAGTTGCAATCCCTTACTATTATTACCCTATTATTTTTGCACCTCTGTGAGATTTGCCTACATATCTGCTCCTCTATCAGTGCCTGACTGTTCGGAGGCCTATAGTACACTCCCAGCCAAGTGATAGCCCCCTTTTTGGTTTTAAGTTCTACCCATATGGCCTCATTAGAGGATCCTTCTAAGATATCATCCCTCCTTACTGCAGTAATTGACCCTTTAATCAACAGTGAAATGCCACCTCCTCTTTTCCACCTTCCCCTAGCACATCTGAAGATTCTATACCCTGGGATACGAAGCTGCCAGTCCTGCCCTTCCCTCAGCCATGTCTCAGTGATAGCAATAATATCATATTCCCATGTGTTAATCAACGCCCTCAATTCATCTGCCTTACTAGTAAGACTCCTTGTTTTAAAATAGATACAATCCAGCCTTGCATTATTTGCTTGAGCTTTAACAGGTCTACATTTACTCTGTCCTCTAGACTGACTTAGCTTCTCATTTATATTTAATTGTACAACAGCCCCTGCTTTGCTTTCAGTCTGTATCCCATCCCCCTGCCAAATTAATTTAAACCCGTCCCAACAGCACGAGCAAATCTCCCAGCAAGGATGCTGCTCCTGTTCTGGTTCAGGTGCAACCCGTCCGTCTTATACAGATCCCACCTTCGCCAGAAACAGACCCAGTGATCCAGGAAACTAAAGCCCTCCCTCCTGCACCATCTCCTCAACCATGCATTCATCTGCTCTAACATCCTATTCACATACTCACTAGCCTGTGGCATCAGAAGAAACCCAGAGATTACAACCCTTGAGGTCCTACTTTTTAATCTGCCACCTAGCTCCCTAAATTCGTTTTGCAAGACCTCATCCCTCTTTCTACCTATGTCATTGGTACCAACATGGACCACGACCTCCTGCTGTGCACCCTCACCCTCCAGAATACTTTGCAGCCGCTCGGTGATATCCAAGACCCTTTACCAGGGAGGCAACATACCTTCCTGGAATCACGTCTGCAGCCACAGAAACACCTATCCATTCCTCTAACCATAGAATCCCCTACCACTATTGCCCTCTTGTCCCTTTTTCTCCATCCCAGCACAGCTGAGTCAGCCATGACATTCCGGTCATGACTGTCGGTGCATTCTCCAGAGGAACTCTCTCTCTCATCGGTACTCAGAACTGAATATCGGTTCGAAAGTGGGATGTCCTCTGAGGACTCCTGCACTACCCGCCCTGACTTCTTTGTCTGTCTGTCCGGCAGCCACCCAGTCTGTCCACCACCACCCCCCAACTGTGCTCACCTAGGCACCGGATTGACTACCTCCTGAAACGTGCCATCCACGTAGTCCTCCACCTCGCGGATGCGCCGCATTGACTCCAGCCGCCGCTCGAGCTCTGAAACCCGAACCTCAAGCTACTTCAACTGGAGACACTTTCTGCAGACATGTTCACCAAGGTCACATGGCACATCCACGACTTCCCACATTGCACAGGCCAAGCTGCCCTGCCATTACTTACTTTTACAATTGGAAAAAAAACTTGCTACTATAATAACACTGCAGCATTGCACTCGTCTATCAGCATAGATTACGTGCTCAAGTCTCTGGTGTGGGCCTGGAACCCACCACCACCTGCCTCAGAGGCAAGAGTGCTACCAATAGAACCACAGTTAACACCTGATACATAAATGCAGTGACAGAAAATAGAATGTTTGTAAGGTATACCTTCTCTGCGAGTGGCAATATTCTGCATATTCAGAGATTTTTTTAACATTGACAAGAATATTGATTATAACTGTGACAGAAATCACACCTGCCAAATGGAAACATATTCATTTCGTCATATGGGACACTACAGCAGAGGGCTGGTGAATTGTAAGGGACCCCTGCCGAGAATAAAAGGGGACAGACAGGCTCAGGTCTAGCAAAAAGTTAGAGAGGAAAGAAAGGACAAAGCGGAAAAGTTAAAGGAGATCCGAGAGGATTCCCAAATGAAAACCCCAACTGTCCGGTCAGCCAACCCCTAAATGTTGGAAAAATTAGACCCCACATCCTCCTATATAAATGCAGACACCAGAAGGACCCTACCAGGGTTGCTAACAGCATTTCCAGAAAACTGCAGGGACAAAAAAGTCTTCACGAGGACAGAGAAACCGTGATGCTTCACCTAGTCAAAGTGCCGCAGGGGCGTGCAGTAGAATCTGGACAAATACCTGCAAGCAGGAATGTCCCAGAGGACAAAGGGAAAATTAGCAAATAATCCTGCCCCACAGTCAGGAGAAAAGAGAACCAACAATGCCCTGAAGTGAACAGCACTTGCATGACTCACCAAAGCACTGAAAGTGAGGTCAGAGTGGATCCAACCCACTGCCGACTCCCATGATCAGAGCTCCAAACCAGGGCTAATTAAATCTAACCATCCTCCTGCAGATCCCAACAGGAACCAACGCACCCTAGACAATCATGGAAAGATGCAAACTTCAAACCACCCCAAAAATCACATGTTTATTGGGATGACCATTCCCAACGTATTGAGGCCGATAGTAAAGAAACTTTAAACCCCTTGGGCAACACATAACTATCTCAGATCCACCTCAAGCAAAAGGGGGCAGTTAAAGCAGCACTGCTACAAAGGAAAGACAGGCTGTAACAATTTTAATATTTCTGAATGAATGAGAATGAATGAGAGAAATGTATGTGTGCTTTCCTGTATTGTCTCTTCCTTCTAATTTATAATGAAATGCTCCCCTAATGTCGTGTTTCATTCGGCGACAGGTGGAGGTGTGACGGAAATCACGCCTGCCAAATGGAAACATATTGATTTTGCCATATGGGACACTACTGAAACGTTTTGTTTGCTGGACATTGCACAGAACTTGTTTAAAAAACCAACAGAACTAAGTGGCTCAAAACATGGTTGCACATTTGCATTCTGAGAGATAGTTGCATAGAGAGGCAATGGAAGTGCTCACTGATGCAATTAACAAGATTGGTCTGGGCAACAGTGATGATCCACATCTTGTCTGTGGAAGAGCCAGCAGTCCACCCCTCCCACCCCCAACCAGTAAGTTTTGAAGTCCAGCAACCCCCCACCCTCACCCCAAGAACCTGCTGGCCAACCTGTGGACTTTCTGAATTGTGCCACACAGAAAGGGAAGACTGCAATTTGAAGACAAAAGAGAAGGAAGCTCTCTCTCCCTGTCTCTCTCTCAAGCAAAGCCCCAGGGACCCACGGAAGCAGCTTAAGCCTCAAGACAGAGGACCTCTTCAGCCTTCTGGTACTAGAGAAACAAGTTTGAAAGTGTGCACTGGGCCCCAGCGCGAACTGCAAGTCCGCAACTCCAATCAAAGACTTTACATCCAACCGAAAAACAATAACTGAATTTTATTTATTGTCAACCCGACATAAGCCTCCCCCTTTAATTCTTTATCCCCCTCTTTATCTACTTGTGTGTGTGTTTATCTCATATGCATGTGAGCGTGATTGCATCGTCATTTTAGTAATTTTAACCGACTTAGGGTGGTAAGGCTAATAAACTTACATCTTTCTTGTTTAAACCTAAAAAAGCTTGTCTGATTGGTTCATTTACAATTATAGTTAGAGAACAGTGAGCAAGAACTCACTGAGGTGAAGCTAAAAACAGTGTATTTTAAAAGATAAACCCTGTTCCGGCCAAACCAGGAAAGGGGCGAGAGGGGGCCTGAGACCCCTTCCTCACCTGGTTGTAACATAACAAATCCCAATCCCCACCTCCCCTCCCACTCCACCTCCCCACAGTTAATTTTAATGACAGCATTTAACCAAGAATATTCAACAGCAAGGCAGGAAACCTCTGGAATGGAGGTGGGAATTTTCCCAGCCATGTGGAGGAGGGTTGGAGATCGTTATGGAGGTGGTTGGAACTGCAAAGGTAACAGGAAACCCCATTAGGCTAACTCCACAATGTGGTCCCACCTCAGGGTGAGTTTCACTCGGGTGGGCTGCCACTGGAATCGGCAACCCGTTCGATGGAGGTGGACAAGAAATCAGTGTCATAAAGACCTCAATCAAGGGCCATTTTCTGACAATATTGGCATTTTCCCAGCAATGCACAGGCACCCCTTTGTGTCAGGGCCCAGCAACACTTCAGAGGCGGCCTCTCGGCGGGAGGTCAGAGGGACATCAGAGGCTGGATGAAATGACGGTATCAGGGAGCCACAAGGCTCAAAGTGGCCCAATTGAAGCCGCAGACTTTCTTGTGGAGTTGTTCCCCGCCCACTCTGAGGTCCCTCACAGTTCTGGGCCTTTTTTAAAAACTGATTTCTTGACAGCCTCCATTTTGAGGCGCCCCCTAGGTCTCACCTCTCCCAGTGGGGCTGCCAACCAGACAGTCCTACGGGCCCTCCCACATCCCTGTTCCACCACCATCCTTAAATGGACAGCGAATGCAAAGGCGACCAATTAGAGGCCGTCTCCTGTAAACTTGCATTGGCTGGTGCGCTGTCAACAAACGTGGACTCGGGACCCGCAAGTGATCCTGATGTCGGGTTCCTGACACCTGCAGCAAAATTCAGCCCAATGTGTCCCAAAGCATTTCACTGCCAGTGAATTGATTTTGAGTTGTAGTCAGTTATGTAGATGTTACAAATTCAGGCCTCACATTGACACCTTCTTGGGCTCAGTGGCATCAATTGCTCCCCGAGGCAACTTGAACATCTTATCTTTATGGGAGTTGACTTACACTGCTCTGTAACAATTTAAATGACCGTGGGTCACACACGCGTAACAATAGAACGCCTTTGTGACCTGATCCGCACATCCATGTTTTTGCATGCCTATTTCTTCAGTTGTTCTTAAGGCAAAATAAGTTAACATTACACGATACTAGGATTAATTAAATCGTTAAGTTTCTTTATGCTACAGTAAGGCGAATGTACAAAACAATACCTATGATCAGATTCACTCATTTTAATTGATAGGACTTACCTCCAAATAATATAAAAATAATAAACATACTGAACGACCCCAACTTCAGTGGGTCTACTTGTCTGATTTGAACAGACTAACTTAACTCTATTTTTCAATCTGGCCTCAGCAGCTTCTCTGTGGCAAAGGCTAGTCTGACTTTTAGGCGTCTCTGTTTCTATATCCTCTACTTCACAGAGATCAAAGTCTTTACAAACGGAATACTTGAGAGATGTTTTATGATTACCCAGCCAAGCTAACAAATCATTTATTGCTTAGTCTCTGGGAAAACGAACTTCTATTTAACATTGTCTGGGTCTCTTTATCAATAAAAGAGACAACTTACTGCTTTTACAAATCCAGCTTTAAAAATCATTTATTTTTTAAAATCCTTTCTATGAAAAAGTCAAGAAAATTCTGAAACATAGGAACATTGGAACAGGAGTATCCCTTCAGACTCTTGCATCATTCAATGAGATCAGAGCTGATCTGTGATCTAACATCCATATACCCACCTTTACCCCATATCCCAAATCCTCTGGCTAACATAAATCTGTCAACCTCAGATGTAAAATCAACTGCTATTTGTCGAAGAGATTGCCAAACTTCTCCACCCTTTGCATGTAGAAATGTTTCCTAATTTCACTCCTGAAAACTCTGGCTTAAAATGTTAGACTCTGTGTCATGCTAGGCCCCCGCCTGCCAAGAATGAGGCACATTACTTTTGTCATGAACATTGATTTTAAACTGTTACTGAAGTTAAGAAAGTACTTGTTAAACAGATAAGCCATTTGCATATTAGCAGACAGTGTTTGGATGGACAAAGCAGCCATCCCCTGACACATTCAACCCACAATGGACTTTTGATCACCAGACATTGAAGGTGGGGGAGCTCGCATTCCTGGTTGACTGCTAAAATGGCCAAATACACAAATGGACATGGTCAAACCAGTTAGTCACATGACTAACCTACTGGGCAACCTGAGCTTTTTGAATTTGTACAAACAGTTTGGGCAAAAAAGTCTGTTTGCTCCTGGACTGAGAAGATCTCTCTCCTGTCTGCTCCCATCTCTTTCTCACTAGCCTCTAAATCCACTGAAGACTCATGAAACCCAAGAGAGAAAAGTCTCCTACAGTGAACAAGGTTTAAGAAGAATACTAGGCCCCAACAAAAAGCAAGATCTACCTACAATCAAGGACTCTACAGTGAGCTCGAAGAACCGTAACACCAACTCTTCAGATATTGCCTCAAACCTTTCCACTTTATTTTTCTTCTGCTCTTATCTGTCTCTCTTTGCATGTGTGTATCGCGTATGCATGCTAGCATGAAGCATTGCGTGTGTTCCTAGGCGTTATCCGAATTAGAATTTAAGATTAATAAATTTCAACCTTTCTTCTTTAAACCTAAGAAAGCCTGTTTGTGCTGGTTCCTTTGCCTTATAATTGGAAAACGGTGAACAAGGATTCACAAAGGGGGAGCAAAAAAACACAGTGTGTTTAAAATCAAACCCTGTTACAGTAAGACCAGGTGAAAGCTGAAAGGGAACCCTAGACTTTTCTCATCTGGTCGTAACACTCTGTCTCCTAGTCCTAGATCCCCCCAACCAGTGGAAATAGTTTCTCTCTATCTACCCTATCAGTTCCCTTTGATAACTTGAAAACTTTGATCAAATCACTCCTAAAACTTCTAAATGTCAGGGAATACAGCCCTAGTTTGTGTCAATTTACCATACAATTTAGCTGTCGGCATCCAGGTAAACCTACACAGCACTCTCTCCAAGGTCAATATATCCTTCCTAAGGTGTGGTGCCCAGAACTGCTCTCAGTACTCCAGGTGTGGTCTAGCCAGGGCTTTGTATCGCTAAATCATGACTTCGATCCCCTTATATTCTACTCCTCTGGATATGACGCCCAGCATTCCATTAGCTTTTTGATTATTTTTTGTACCTGTTCATGAAAGTTCAATGATCTACCAACATAGATCCCTCAGTCTTACTCGACCTCCTGTGGTCACTTGTATGAAGGCCGTGTGCTCCTGAGTGGGTGTGCCACGACACTTGCCATACATATCAAGCCTGGGGAACCCACCAGCTTTGTGGAAACCTGCCCATGACAGATGTACAAGTCCTGTTCCTGAACCTTTGCTGCCACTGTGGTTCCACATATTGTACAGCAAGGTTTGCTTGTGTTGTCTGACAGGGCCTGAATTGTCAGTCCAGACCCTGTGGCCAGTCCACCACGGGCTTCCCTGGGATGATATTGTAGCCGGGTGCTACGACTGGCTTCTACCACAGACTGCCTCTGTCTGTCCCTCCACCGCCGAATTGAGGCAGCCACACCTAATGAGCCCTTGCCCTCACTTCAGTCATGTGGTCACTAATCAAGTAGGCCAGATACGTTAGGCTCTTTCCTCCTGCTCAATGTGAGGTTCAGATCTGCTTCCAGAACTCCGTGGGGGACATTTTAACCTATCCCGTCAGTCAGAAAATCCATGGGATTGGGTGGAACGCTGATTTTACACCTTCTCAGTATTACCTTTCACTGACCTCATTGGAGGGTTCAAACCTAGAGGGTTGAAAAACCAATATTGCAGCAGTTTCCTGACAGGCAGTTGGGATAAAATTGCCCAGCATGTGTTCTTCTGGGTTTCTGAACACACCCTCTCAGCAACTGGTGCCCTTCAAATTCAGTTTCTGAGATGAGGGATGTACTTTCTGTTGGCTTTTCACTTAGCCCGAGGGCATATTTGGCCAGCTCCACCTGATTTGTACCAGCCAGGCCTCTCTGGACTGTGAAGCCCCTGGAATAAAGTAGTCCTACTCTCTGCCACTTCTCCTACTCCTGCACTGCCTCAAATCACCATAGCCTCCTGAATCTCTTCAGGTGAAGCAACTTCTAGACCGCATGCAACTCAGTCAGTGACCTCTGCAGCACCCTGCCCTGGATTATTAAGGGGTATTCCATTCTGCATCACCCCCTTCCTTATGTCTACATCATTCCCTATGAAAACATTGAACATGGATGAATAAACACCCACTTCCGTGACTCCTGCTTACATCAATATATTTCAGCCAGTCTCTAATCCTGGATGCTCCCAGTTTGCATTGCACTGAGAATAGAATTTATTTTCCTTGTCGTATTTCAAATCCCTGAACTCATTTTCTACGGATCTCTGATGCCTGATTAGCTGACCACTTCCCGCCTCAGCTGGAGTGGATTGAGCAGGTGGCACGCTGAATGCCTCATTCATGAGACGTCTGGTCTCCCCCGCCCCCGTGCAACAGCTGACCCGTGCTCACTAGGCCTTAGAATGATCAATGTTTCTGCCTAGCTGCTCAAGTGTTTCACACCCTTGATCAAGTAACCAGATTCTTAAATTATCTGGAACTATATCCAGAAAAAGGAATATAGGAACAGGAAGAGGCCATTCAGCCCCTCAGGCCTGCTCTGCCATTCAATTGGATCATGGCTGATCTACACCTCAACTCCATTTTCCGCCCTTTGTTCTGTATCCTTTGATGCGCTTACCTAATGTATCAACAATGCCCTTGCCTAACAGAAAGTTATCTATCTCAGTCTTGAAAGCTCCAATTGTCTTGAAAGTCTTTTGCGGGGGACAGAGTCCAAACATCTTTGATGTGAACAAGTGCTTCCTGATTTCACTCCTGAATGACCTAGCTATAATTTTAAGATTACACCCCCGGTTCTTGATTTTTGCCCCACCAGAGGAAACAGCTTTCTACATATCTACCCGAGCAAATCTTTTCAAATATATAGTTCAGATCACCCCTCAACCATCTATACTCAAGGGAAAATGCTCAAACACGTCTTGACATTAAATGGGAAAAGCCTCCCTGGTCTCTTATGCCTTCATGTCCAAGCCACATCCTCCATGTGTCATCAAGCTGGATTAACATGTCCCTTTAGATACAGGGAAGATTCTCTCTTCATCCTTTAAATCTTTGCCTGCACGCTTCAGATGTTAAATTATAAGCCTTGTGAAAAGCACGCTTTACAATATCATGCTTTATTCATTTTAATGGGCAAAAAAGTTGGGAAAGCACAGAAGCAGAAAATTCTGGTCCATTTCCCTCTGTAGGAAAGAAGGAAAGCAAAGGAAAGAAAATGAAGAAATTAATTTTTAAAGCACCTTATCAAATCTTTCAGGTGCCTCAAAACTGCTTCATGTAAAATGAATTACTTTGAAGTACAACGATTCTGGTTGTGAGGTCTACTTGATAAAATTAAGCTCCGCAAAACAATTCCCACCACAATTGCTTTTCATTATTTCATTCATGTAGGTTCAAAGGGCATCTTTTGTTAACTTAAAGCTGTCAAAAATAACCATTAGTGGCAGCGGCTTGCGCTCCCAGGACATGTCCTGCTGCTTATTGTTGACAGAGCTGTTCCAGAAAACTGGGAGTTCGTTTCTGTTTATTTTTCACCTCAATGCAGGGTAAGTATTAACACCCATTAAAGAAATTCCCTTTTGGTTTTAATGACTAGTAAAAACCTGTTTTGTGACACACCTAATTACAAAGTCTTCCTGTGTTGCCGCTTAACCTGTCTCTGTGTGTTTTTGCTTGCAGTAACAAGCAGCATGGCATCATCTGGTAACAAAAGGCTGCTTAATGATCTCACCAGAGCAGTAAATAACTGCTCTTTGGCCAGTTGAAAGCAGTCAGCCTGAAACCGGATTTTCCTGTTGAGATGACATAACACAAAAATAAATCTGATGCTTAGTGAGAGAGAATAATGAAAGACTGGGAGTGATTTAATTCTGGGGATTAGTTCCCCTTCGTGCCATGGCCCCATTTTCTTTTCTCCTCTCCTGGAAGTGCGAACTGAGGCTGTGGTTTGGATCCATGGGAACCTGTAACCCTCAGTTATCTCAAACTAATGTCCATTCTTCATCTTGGCCTATTGTTACAACCAGGTGAGAAAGAGGTATAAGATCCTGAGTGGACAGGGTGGATGTGGAAAGGATGTTTCCCCTTGTGGGAGGATCTAGAACTAGGGGTCACTGTTTAAAAATCAGGGGTCTTCCTTTTAACACAGAGATGAGGAGAAATTTTTTCACTCAGAGGGTCGTAAGTCTTTGGAATTCTCTTCCTCAAAAGGTGGTGGAAGCAGAGTCTTTAAATATTTTTAAGGAAGAGGTAGATAGATTCTTGATAAGCAAGGGGGTGGAAAGTAGGTGGAAATGTGGAGTAATCCGTTCAACCATGAACTTGTTGAATGGCGGAGCAGCCTCGATGGGCCGAGCGGCCTACTCCTGCTCCAAATTCGCATGTTCGTATGTACATATGTTCATATATTCGTAGGTCCAGGGTTCCCTCTCACCCTTCACCTGGTTTTACTGTAACAGGGTTTAATTTTAAACACACCGTATTTTTAGCTCCCCCTTGGTGAATCCTTGTTCACCGATTTCCAATTGTAAGGCAAAGAAACCAGCACAAACAGACTTTCTTAGGTTGAAAGAAGAAAAGTTGAAATTTATTCAACTTAAACTTAAACTCTAATTTGGTTGATGCCAAGGGATACACGACGTGCCCACGCTAGCATGCATACGCGATACACACATGCAAATAGAAAAATAAAGTGGAAAGGTTTGAGGCAATATCTGAAGAGTTGGTGTTACGGTTCTTCAAGCTCACTGTAGAGTCCTTGATTGTAGGTAGATCTTGCTTTTTGTTGGGGCCTAGTATTCTTCTTAAACCTTGTTCACTGTAGGAGACTTTTCTCTCTTGGGTTTCATGAGTCTTCAGTGGATTTAGAGGCTAGTGAGAAAGAGATGGGAGCAGACAGGAGAGAGATCTTCTCAGTCCAGGAGCAAACAACTTTCTGCCCAAACTGTTTGTACAAATTCAAAAAACTCAGGTTGCCCATGTGTGTCATGTGACTAACTGGTTTGACCATGTCCGTTTGTGTATTCGGCCATCTTAGCAGTCAACCAGGAATACGAGTTCCCCAACCTTCAACGTCTGGTGATCAAAATTCCATTGTGGGTTGAATGTGTCAGGGACTGGCTGCTTTGTCCTTCCAAACACCGTCTGTTGATATGCAAATGCATTTTCCAGCCACGGCTGATCAGTTTAACAAGTTCTTTCTTAACTCCAGTAACAGTTTAAAATCAATGTTCATGACAAAATTAATGTGCCTCATTCTTGCCAGGTGGGGGTCTAACATTACACCTCCACACCCAGCAAAATGAAATGCAATTTGTGAAAAGCACATTTCATTAAAAGGGTTGAGAGAAAAATGTAAGATACAGAAAAACCCATACATTTCTCTCATTCATTCCCATTCATTCATAAATCCTAAAACGTATTACAGCCTGTCTTCTCTTGGTGCCAGCGATGCTTTAACTGCCCCCTTTTTGGCATCCCAATAAACATGTGTTTTTTGGGGTAGTTTCTCTTCCATTTGCCCATTTCCATGGCTGCCTAAGGTCTTTGTTCCAAAACCCTCACGGTTTCACTTGCCCCCTAGAGATCTTTCTTTGTCTCTGCAGGTTCCTGTAAATACTGTTAGCAACTCTGGTGGAGTGCTTCTAGTGTCTGCAGGAGGATGTGGGCTCTAACCTTTCACATTTTTCTGGGTTGGCTGACCGGACAGTAGGGGTTTTCATTCGGGATTCCTCCCGGACTTACTTTAACCTGCCCTCTTGGTCACTCTTTCCCCTTCTCTTTCTAAACTTTTGCCAGCCTTGTGCCTGCCTGTCCACTTTTGTTCTCGGCGGGGTTCCCTTACAGTTCACCAGCCCTCTGCTGGAGGGTCCTCCTAACATCGGTACAGGAATTAGGGGTGCAGGTTTCACTGTAGTTTGGGATTTCCCCTCAACCTGGCACATGTGGCAATTCCTGCAGTACTCCACCACATCTTTGTGGAGTTTTGGCTAGTCAAACTGCTGTCTTATGAGGGATTTGGTCTTTCGTATACCGGCATGTACAGCCACTGTAGTCTTGTGGGCCCTTCTTAATATTTATCTCCAGTAAAAACAACCTCAAGTCCCTCAGCCTTTCCTCGTAAGACCTTCCCTCCATACCAGGCAACATCCTAGTAAATCTCCTCTGCACCTTTTCCAAAGCTTCCACATCCTTCCTATAATGCGGTGACCAGAATTGCACGCAATACTCCAGGTGCGGCCGCACCAGAGTTCTGTACAGCTGCAGCATGACCTCGTGGCTCCTAAACTCGATCCCCCTACTAATAAAAGCTAACACACCATATGCCTTCTTAACAGCTCTATTAACCTGGGTGGCAAGGAGAGAGAAGTAGGAGAAGAGGTGACTTAATAGAGACATATAAGATAATCAGAGGGCTGGACAGGGTGGATAGTGAGAGCCTTTTTCCTCGGATGGTGATGGCAAACACGAGGGGACATAGCTTTAAGTTGAGGGGTGATAGATAATAGGACAGATGTCAGAGGTAGTTTCTTTACACAGAGAGTAGTAGGGGCGTGGAACGCCCTGCCTGCAACAGTAGTAGACTCGCCAACTTTAAGGGCATTTAAGTGGTCATTGGATAGACATATGGATGAAAATGGAAAAGTGTAGGTCAGATGGTTTCACAGGTCGGCGCAACATCGAGGGCTGAAGGGCCTGTACTGCGCTGTAATGTTCTATGTTCTATGTTCCAGTACCACAGCGGCACCACTAACTGGTGAACTACTGCCCACTCCTTGCTCTCAGGTCTGTGAGGAGAACTTCATTTCCTCATCAGAAGGAGGGAGGGTTTCAGATATCTGGATCATTGGGATCTCTTCAGGGACAGGTGGGACCTGTACAAGAAGGACGGGTTGCATCTAAACTGGCGGGGCACAAATATCCTGGCTGCGAGGTTTGCTAGCGTCACTCAGGAGGGTTTAAACTAGTGTGGCAGGGGGGTGGGAACGAGAGCAGTAAGACAGCAGGTGAAGTAAATGAGGGGGAACTAGTAAATAAGGCCAGTAAGACTAAGAGGAAGAGCAGGCAGGGAGGTGTTGCTGAGCACAGCGGGACTGGTGGTCTGAAGTGCATTTGTTTCAATGCGAGAAGTATAACAGGTAAGGCAGATGAACTTCGAGCTTGGATTAGTACTTCGAACCATGATGTTGTTGCTATTACAGAGACTCGGTTGAGGAAAGGACAGGATTGGCAGCTAAATGTTCCAGGATTTAGAAGCTTCAGGCGGGATAGAGGGGGATGTAAAAGGGGTGCGGGAGTTGCATTACTGGTTAAAGAGAATATCACAGCTGTACTGCGGGAGGACACCTCGGAGGGGTCATGCAGCGAGGCAATATGGGTGGAGCTCAGGAATAGGAAGGGTGCAGTCACGATGTTGGGGGTTTACTACAGGCCTCCCAACAGCCAGCGGGAGGGAGAGGAGCAGATATGTAGACAGATTTTGGAAGGATGTAAAGGTAACAGGGTTGTAGTGGTGGGTGATTTTAACTTCCCCTGCATTGACTTGGACTCACTTAGTGCTAGGGGCTTGGATGGGGCAGAATTTGTAAGGAGCATCCAGGAGGGCTTCTTGAAACAATATGTAGATAGTCCAACTAGGGATGGGGCCGTACTGGACCTGGTATTGGGGAATGAGCCCGGCCAGGTGGTCTAAGTTTCAGTCGGGGAGCATTTCAGGAACAGTGACCATAATTCCGTAAGGTTGAAGGTACTTGTGGATAAGGATGAGAGTAGTCCTCGGGCGAAGGTGTTAAATTGGGGGAAGGCTAATTATAACAATATTAGGCAGGAACTGAAGAATTTAGATTGGGGGCGGCTGTTTGAGGGTAAATCAACATCTGACATGTGGGAGTCCTTCAAACGTCAGTTGATTAGAATCCAGGACCGGCATGTTCCTGTGAGGAAGAAGGATAAGTTTGGCAAGTTTCGGGAACCTTGGATAACGAGGGATATTGTGAGCCTAGTCAAAAAGAAAAAGGAAGCATTCGTAAGGGCTAGAAGGCTGGGAACAGACGAAGCCCTTGGGGAAAATAAAGACAGTAGGAAGGAACTTAAGCAAGGAGACAGGGCAGCTAAAAGGGGTCATGAAAAGTCATTGGCAAACTGGATTAAGGAGAATCCCAAGGCTTTTTATACGTATATAAAGAGCAAGAGGGTAATCAGGGAAAGGGTTGGCCCACTCAAGGACAGAGGAGGGAATCTATGTGTGGAGCCAGTGGAAATGGGCGAGGTACTTAATGAGTACTTTGCATCAGTATTCACCAAAGAGAAGGACTTGGTGGATGTTGAGTCGAGGGAAGGGAGTGTAGATAGTCTGGGTCATGTTGTTATCAAAAAGGAGGAGGTGTTGGGCATCTTGCAAAGCATAAAGGTAGATAAGTCCCCAGGGCCTGATGGGATCTACCCCAGAATACTGAGGTAGGCAAGGGAAGAAATTGCTGGGGCCTTGACAGAAATCTTTGCATCCTCATTGGCGACAGGTGAGGTCCCATAGGACTGGAGAATAGCCAATGTTGTTCCTTTGTTTAAGAAGGGTAGCAAGGATAATCCAGGAAATTATAGGCCAGTGAGCCTTACGTCAGTGGTAGGGAAAGTATTAAAGAGGATTCTTCGGGACAGGATTTACTCCCATTTGGAAACAAATGAACTTATTAGCGAGAGGCAGCATGGTTTTGTGAAGGGGAGGTCGTGTCTCACTAACTTGATTGAGTTTTTTGAGGAAGTGACGAAGATGATTGATGAAGGAAGGGCAGTGGATGTTGTCTATCTGGACTTCAGTAAATGGACTTGACAAGGTCCCTCATGGCAGACTGGTACAAAAGGTGAAGTCACACGGGATTAGAGGTGAGCTGGCAAGATGGATACAGAACTGGCTCTGTCATAGAAGACAGAGGGTAGCAGTGGAAGGGTGCTTTTCTGAATGGAGGGCTGTGACTAGTGGTGTTACGCAGGGATCAGTGCTGGGACCTTTGCTCTTTGTAGTATATATAAATGATTTGGAGGAAAATGTAGCTGGTCTGATTAGTACGTTTGCGGATGACACAAAGGTTGGTGGAGTTGCGGATAGTGATGAGGATTGTCAGAGGATGCAGCAGGACATAGATCGGTTGGAGACTTGGGTGGAGAAATGGCAGATGGAATTTAATCCAGACAAATGTGAGGTAATGCATTTTGGAAGCTCTAATGCAGGTGGGAAGTATACAGTAAATGGCAGAACCCTTAGGAGTATTGACAGGCAGAGAGATCTGGGCGTACAGGTCCACAGGTCACTGAAAGTGGCAATGCAGGTGGATAAGGTAGTCAAGAAGGCATACGGCATGCTTGCCTTCATCGGTCGGGGCATAGAGTATAAAAATTGGCAAGTCATGCTGCAGCTGTACAGAACTTTAGTTAGGCCACGCTTAGAATATTGTATGCAATTCTGGTCGCCACACCACCAAAAGTATGTGGAGGCTTTGGAGAGGGTACAGAAGAGGTTTACCAGGATGTTGCCTGGCCTGGAGGGCATTAGCTATGAGGAGAGGTTGGATAAACTCGGATTGTTTTCACTAGAACGAGGGAGGTGGAGGGGCGACATGATAGAGGTTTACAAAGTTATGAGTGGCATGGACAGAGTGGATAGTCAGAAGCTTTTTCCCAGGGTGGAAGAGACAGTTACTAGGGGGCATAGGTTTAAGGTGCAAGGGTCAAAGTTTATAGGGGATGTGCAAGGCAAGTTCTTTACACAGAGGGTGGTGAGTGCCTAGAACTTGCTGCCGGGGGAGGTGGTGGAAGCAGATATGATAACGACGTTTAAGAGGCATCTTGACAAATACATGAATAGGATGGGAATAGAGGGATATGGTCCCCGGAATTGCAGAAGATTTTAGTTTAGATAGGCATCAAGATCGGCGCAGGCTTGGTGGGCCGAATAGCCTGTTCCTGTGCTGTACTGTTCTTTGTTCTTTGTACCTCATTCTTTAAATAGTAGCAATCGGGGGCTCCCTCTGCTTCACTTTCAGATTGGGCAGCCTGTGCTAACTCTCGCAATACTGGGTCTGCTCGCTGAGCCTCAGCCAGGGAAAATCAATTTAATTCATTCCCTGGGTCTCCTAACTTTCCAAAAGAAAGTCTCAGACAGGCAGACCTGGTCATCTGCCTGCAGCGCCAATGCAGTCTCCTCTGGGGGAGCTGGTTTGATCCTGGCCTGATCCACTACACATTCAGGGACTCCTCAGGGGTCCATCTCCTGCCACTGCCCTGTCTCTCTGACCTCCTCCGGTCTTTCTCTCACTACTGGGGGGGCTACCACCTTCACCCCAGCCGGATCCTTACCTAGGAGCAGGTCAACCCCGTCCACAGGCAAACTAGGGACAATCCCTATGGTCCCGAAACTAGGTCGCACTCCAGGTGCACCCAGCATACAAGTACAGGCATACACTGCCCTCCAATACCATTCACCACCATTCTGGTGTTCACTGCACTCTCTGGGGAAAGGTCAGGTCTTTTCCCAGTAAAAGGGATCTAGTGGCTCCTGGGTCCCTGAGAATTACTGTGGGCTTGCTTGCCCCACTCGAGGAGTATGGGGTTACTTTTCCTTCAGATATAAAACCCTGATAACCTTCAGGAATCCTACTATCTTTTCCAGCACGTGCAGTAGGAAGCTTCCTGGGTCGCACTTTCACCACAGTTAAAGCCACAGCTTGTTCTGCTGTACTTTCCATCAGAGTCCCATCTTTACTGAGCGGGTGTGCCCTGATTAACCCTACCAGTTTTCCCTTTTGTTTCCAGCAGTCAGCTTTTAAATGCCCTGCTTTATTACAAAGGAAGCACACAGGTCTCTGGGTCTCATTCCTGCTTATTGCACCTTTCTTTTTGGCCAGAGGAGGACTGCCTGTGTCTCCTGCTTTCCTTTCTCTCCCAGGGCTGCTTGGGCTCCTATCACCTTCCCACCCTTTGTCCCTTTCGGATTTGTGGGGGTGACTCGGAAAGGTTCTCCCCTTGGAAACCGACTTATAAATTAAAGCAAACTCTTGGGCCAGGACGGCCGCTGCTCCTCTCCATGTGTCTTTATGGAGAGTGGGAGAGAGTGTTTAAATTCCTCTAACAGAATTACTTCTCTGAGATTCTCATAGCTGAGCTGTCCTTTAAGAGCCCTCAGCCACTGGTCAAAAGCCAGCTGCTTACTTCTTTCAAACTCCAGATAAGTTTGATTAGCATGCTTCTTGAGGGTTCTAAAGTTTTGGCGATAGGCTTCGGGTACTAATTCAAATGCCCCAAGGACAGCATTTTTGGTCAGTTCATAATTTGATGAACTCTCATCTGGTAACAGGGATAAACCTCATGGGCTTTTCCAATTAGCTTTCTTTGTGGTAAAAGAGGCCAGGTCTCAGCTGGCCATTTTAGCTGCCTTGCCAGTTTCTCAAAGGACACTAAAATTCTTCTACATCTTCCTCATTGAATTTTGGAATCAATTGAGCTAGTTTTAATAACTTTGTACCCAGCCCTGAATTATGCTCCTCCACATTGGCCATGCTATCACTGGGGTTACTCTGTTGCCTCCTAGTTGACTCAAGCTGCTTCAACACTCTCTCTTCGCATTCCTTCTGGAATATTCTTTCGTTCTCCCTCTCCTGTCTTTCTCTCCCGCGCTCCTCAAATTCAAGTTTCCTCTATTTTAATTGTATCTTTGCTCACAATACCCTGTCTGGGTCTGCTTCTAATCTGTTTCTCCTTCTTCACATTCAAGGGAAAAATGGATGGCCACTAGCCTTCGGCGTTCAGACTTCCTAGCCTTGCCACGTACTGTGATCCCACACTGCTCCGCCATTTTCCTCAACTCCTCCACAGAGTATGCTTTTAACTTATCCCAAGTTACTTCACCCTGGCTTGGAGAGCTGCTACTTTCAGTTGCAGACATGTTAGTATTCAAGCACACACAACCACAAGAGGCGGCACAGTGGCGCAGTGGTTAGCACCGCAGCCTCACAGCTCCAGGGACCCGGGTTCGATTCCGGGTACTGCCTGTGTGGAGTTTGCAAGTTCTCCCTGTGTCTGTGTGGGTTTTCTCCGGGTGCTCCGGTTTCCTCCCACAAGCCAAAGGACTTGCAGGTTGATAGGTAAATTGGCCATTATAAATTGTCACTAGTATAGGTAGGTGGTAGGGAAATATAGGGACAGGTGGGGATGTTTGGTGGGAGTGTAGGATTAGTATAAATGGGTGGTTGGTGGTCGGCGCAGACTCGGTGGGCCGAAGGGCCTGTTACAGTGCTGTATCTCTAATCTAAAAATTACTCCCTTTGGCTCTGTCCCACCAACTCTTTTGTCATTTAACCTCTCCTATCTTCTACCCTAGCACAGAACTTCCCTTTTGTTTTTTTTTCCCACCCTCCACCATTTCCCCAGTTCCGACGAAGGGTTATCAACCTGAAACGTTAACTCTGTTTCTCTTTCCATAGATGCTGCCAGCATTTTCTCTTTTTATTTCAGATTTCCAGCATCTGCAGTATTTTGCTTTTGTATAAATTGTTGTTGTTGTTAAGTGTTGCAAGTCTCTCTGTTTTAGCACCTCCAGGCAAATTCATATTATGGTAATCAGCAATTAGGATACAAATTGTGTGTTAAAACCAGACTTCCAAACAGGCCTGGCTTATTAGCACTGTGCCCATTTAGCACCTGTTTTCACCCTTTCACCACAATAATCCCTATAGAATTAGGGCAGCGTTTCTTCACAACACAAGTGGGTGGGAGCTGATTTCTGATTGTTTCCTTTGGAGGACAAGACACACCCAACAGTTTGTCTGGAATGTGTATTGTGATCCTGCCTAGTCTGGAGTAATTCAACGTTCTCTGCATTGCGTAATTGGATCCGGTCATTGTCAGACAAGCAAGGAGGCTTCAAAGCTCCCAGTGCAGCTGTGATTGAAGAGTATAGCTGAGGAAGGTGCAAATCATGTGAGAATGTGAGAACGGCGATATGGTAGAAAGCACAAAGAAGAGGTGTGGTTAGCTTTGTGAAGATCCTCTAATATACTGCAATTGTAATTATCATTGTCCTCGGCTGGTAAAATAAAATACTTTATAGAATCATAGAATGTTTACAGCACAGAAAGAGGCCACTTGGCCCATTGTGTCTCCCAGCCTAAAAACGAGCCGCGCAGTCTAATTCCATCCACCAGCATTTGGTCTGTAGCCCTGCAAGCTACGGCACTTGAGGTACATATCCAGACTCCTTTTAAATGAGTTGAGTGTTTCTGCCTCTACTATCCTTTCAGGCGGTGAGTTCCAGACCATCACCACCCTCTGGGTGAAAACATTTTCCCTCATCTCCCCTCTAATCTTTCTACCAATCATTTTAAATCTATGCCCCCTAATCACTGACCTCTCTGCTACTGTAAATAGGCCCTCCACATCCACTCTATTCAGGCCCCTCACAATTTTGTACATTTCAATCAGATCTCCCCTCAGGCTTCTCTGTTCCATGGAGAACAACCCCAGCCTATCCAATCTTTCCTCATAGTTGCATTTTTCCAGTCCTGGCAACATCCTCATAAATCCCCTCTGTACCCTCTCTAGTGCAATTACATCCTTTCTGTAATGAGGTGACCAGAACTGCACACCGTACTCAAGTTGTGGCCTAACCAATGAGTTATACAGTTCCAGCATAACCTCCCTGCTCTTATATTCTATACCTTGGCTAATAAAGGAAAGGATTCCATATGCCTTCTTAACCACCTTATCAACCTGTCCTGCTACCTTCAGGGATCTATGGACATTCACTCCAAGGTCCCTCACTTCCTCTACACTTCTCAGTATTTTCCCATTAACCATGTATTCCTTTGCCTTGTTTAACCTCCCAAAATGCATCACCTCACACTTCTCCGGGTTGAATTCTATTTGCCACTTTTCTGCCATCTGACCAGTCCATCGATATCTTCCTGCAGCCTCCAGCTATCCTCCTCGCTATTTACCACATGGCCAATCTTTGTGTCTGCAAACTTCTTGATCCTGCCCCCTACATTTAGGTCCAAATCGTTAATATATACCACAAAAAGCAGGGATCCAGTACTGACCCCTGCGGTACACCACTGGAAACACCCCACCAGTCGCAAAAACACCCGGCAACAATTACTCTTTGTTTCCTGCCACTGAGCCAATTTTGTATCCACCTTGCTGCGCTTCCCTTTTTTAACCAGTCTGCCATGTGGGAGACCACATTAACTACACTACTCTCATCAATCTTCCTTGTTACTGTTCAAAAAATTCGATCAAGTTGGTCAGACAAGACCTTCCTGTAACAAATCCATGCTGAGTATCTTTGATTAATCTGTGCCCTGCTAAGTGACAATTTATCCTGTCTCTCAGAATTGATTCTAATAATTTGCCCACCACTGAGGTTAGACTGACTGGCCTGTAATTATTTGGTCTATCCCTTGCTCTCTTTTTAAACAGAGGTACAACGTTAACTGTCCTCCAATCCTCCAGCACCACACCTGCATCCAGTGAGGACTGGAAAACGATGGTCAGTCCTTCCGCTATTTCCTCTCTTGCTTCTTTTAACAGCCTGGGGTACATTTCATCTAGCCCGGGTGATTTATCAACTTTCAAAGATGCTAATCCCATTCATACTTTCCCTCTCCCTATGTTTATCACATCCAATTCTTCACACCCCTTTTCCTTAACTACAATATCTGCATCATCCCCCTCTTTTGTGAAGACCGGCACAAAGTATTCATTAAGAAAAATACCAACATCTTCTTCCTACACATAGGTCTTTTATGGGTCCTATCCCCTCCTTAGTTATCCTCTTACTCTTAATGTATTGATAAAACATCTTTGGGTTCACCTTGATGTTGCTTGCCAATATTCTTTCATGCCCTCTCTTAGCTTTCCTAATTTTCTTTTGATTTCACCCTTCCACTTCCGACACTCCTCTCAGTTTTCTGTGGTATTGAGTTTTTGGTGTTGGACATAAGCTTTCTTTTTCTGCCTTATCTTACCCTGTAATCTCCTAGACATCCATGGAGCTCTAGATTTGGCCATTCCATCCTTTTTCATTGTGGGAACATTTTTACTCTGAACGCCTTGAATCTTCCCTTTGAATGCCTCCCACTGCTCTAAGCGGAGAGCAGTTGGACCTGTGTGGGAATGCATAAGACCGGGAGTGGATAAATTCAGCACAAGGCTCGGGTCCTTCACTTACCTTCTGGGAGTGGAGAGCAGTCGGACCTGTTTGGGAACACCGTGAACTGGGAGCAGATAAATTCAGCATAATGTTTGGGGCCTTCACTTACCTTCTGGGAGCAGAGCGGAGAGGAGTCCAGGCACGCCAGAGTTTTGAAAAAACAAGAAAAAAAGACAACAGTGACATCACAAGAAAGCTGCAAGGTGATTCATTGGTGAGTAACTGCTGTTAGGGAATAACTCTAAATAGCTGGGTAAGCAACCAAAGCAAAGTGAAAGGTTTACAGTTTTTAAAAATCTAGTAGGTAGTTTTTTTTAGGAAATCAAGGTCCCTAGTGTAAAAATTGAACTTTTGGGTAATTTAAGGGAGTAAATTAAGGGTAAGTCATGGCAGGGCAGGTCGGCAGCATGGAGTGCTCCTCCTGTTCAATGTGGGAAGTCAGTGACACTTCCAGTGTCCAGGGCAAACATGTGTGCAGGAAGTTTCTCCATCTGCAGCTACTCGAAATCTGCGTTTCGGATCTGGAGCAGTGGCTGGGAACACTGTGGAGCATCCGGGAGGCTGTCATCATCGTGGATAGCAAGTACAGGGAGGTGGTCACACCACAGGTAAAGACTGCTCAGGCAGAAAGGTAATGGGTAACTGCCAGGCAGAGTAGAACTACGCAGGTAGTGCAGGAGTCCCCTGGGTCCATCTCCCTCTTGAACAGATTTTCTGGTTGGATACTGTGGGGGGAGATAGCTTCTCAGGGGAATGCAGCAACAGCCAGGTCTGTGGCACCACGGGTAGCTCAGCTGCACAGGAGGGGAAGAAAAAGAGGGGGAGCTTTAGTGATAGGGGATTCTATTGTAAGTGGTACAGATAGGTGTTTCTGTGGCCACAAACCTAACTCTAGGATGGTATGTTGCCTCCCTGGTGCTAGGGTCAAGGATGTCACGGAGCAGCTGCAGGACATTCCGAAGGGGGAGGGTGAACAGTCACAGGTCATGGTTCACATTGGTACCTAGAAAGAGGGATGAGGTCCTGCAACAAGAATTTAGAGAGCGAGGTAGCAGATTAAAAAGCAGGACCTCAAAGGTTGTCATCTCCGGATTACTCCCGGTGCCACGTGCTACTGAGTATAGGAATAGGAGGATAGAGGAGATGACTGCGTGGCTGAAGAGATGGTGCAGGAGGGAGGGCTTTAGTTTCCTGGATTACTGTTTCTGGTGAAGGTGGGACCTGTACACGTTGGACAGGTGGCACCTGAACCAGAACGGGACCAACATCCTTGCTGGGAGGTTTGCTAGTACTATTGGGGGGAGGTTAAACTAATTTGGCAGGGGGATGGGATACAGAGTGGAGTCACAGAAGGGGGTAATGCACAGTCAAATATAGAAGAGAAACTCAGTCTGGAAGGCAGAGCAAATATAGACCTGTTAAGGCACAAGTGAATAATGCAAGGCTGGATTGCATCTATTTTAACGCAAGGAGTCTTACTAGTAAGGCAGATGAATTGAGGGCATTGATTAACACATGGAAATATGATATTATTTCGATCACAAAGACATGGTTGAGGAAGGGCAGGATGGGTAGCTCAATATTCCAGGGTATAGAATCTTCAGGTATGACAGGGGAGGGTGTAAAAGAGGAGGTGGCATTGCACTGTTGATCAAGGTGTCAATTGCTGCAGTAAGGAGGGATGATATCTTAGAAAGTTCCTCAAATGAGGCCATATGGGTAGAACTTAAAAACAAAAAGGGGGCAATCACTTTGCTGGGAGTGTACTACAGGCCTCCACACAGTCAGGGAGAGATAGAGGAGCATATATGAAGGCAAATCTCAGAGAGGTGTAAAAATAATAGGGTAATAATAGTAGGGGATTTCAACTTCCCTAATATCAACTGGGATAGTCTTAGTGCAAAAGGCTTAAAGGGGGCAGAATTCTTAAAGTGCATTCTGGAGAGCTTTTTGAGCCAGTACATAGAAAGTCCTAGGGAATGAAACCGGACAAGTAGTAGAAGTGTCAGTGAGGGAGCATTGTGGGGATAGTGACCATAACTCTAAGATTTAAGGTAGTTATGGAAAAGGACAAAGAGGGACTGGAAGTAAAAGTACTGAATTGGAGGAAGGCCGATTTCAATATGATAAAACAGGATATGACCAAAGTGGACTGGGAGCAGCTACTTGTAGGAAAGTCTACATCAGACCAGTGGGAGTCATTCAAAAAGGAAATAGTGAGAGTTCAGGGCCAACATGTTCCCGTAAATGTGAAGGGTAGGACCAACAAGTCCAGGGAACCCAGGATGTCAAGGGATATAGAGGATTGGATCAGAAAAAAAAAGAGGCTTATGCAGATTCAGAGCACTGAAAACAGCGGAGGCCCTAGAGGAGTATAGAAAGTGCAGGAGGGTACTTAAAAAAGTAATTAGGAGAGCGAAGAGGGGACACGAAAATTACTGGCGCGCAAGACAAAGGAAAATCCCAAGGTGTTTTATATGTATATTAAGGGCAAGAGGATAACCAGCAAAATACTAGGACCCATTAGGGACCAAAGTGGCAATCTGTATGTGGAGCCGGAGGACATAGGTGAGGTTTTAAATGATTACTTTTCATCTGTGTTCACTATGGAGAAGGACGATGTAAGGGTAGAGTTCAGGGAGGGGGATTGTGATTCAATGAACAAATTTCCATTGAAAAGGAGAAAGTATGAGCTGTTTTAGTGGGCTTAAAAGTGGATAAATCCCCAGGCCCAGATAAGATGTATCCCAGATTGTTATGTGAGACAAGGGAGGAGATAGCAGGGGCTCTGACACAAATTTTCAAATCCTCTCTGGCCGCAGGAGAGGTGTCAGAGGACTGGAGGACAGCGAATGTGGTACCATTATTCAAGAAGGGTAGCAAGGATAAACCAGGTAACTACAGGCCAGTGAGTCTAACATCAGTGGAAGGGAAACTACTGGAAAAATTTCTGAGAGACAGGATTAATTGCCACTTGGAGACATAGGGATTATTCATGGATAGTCAGCATGGCTTTGTCAGGGGGAGATCGTGTCTAACTAAATTGATTGAATTTTTCGAGGAGGTGACTAGATGTGTAGATGAGGGTAAAGCAGTTGATGTAGTCTACATGGACTTCAGTAAGGCTTTTGATAAGGTCCCGCATGGGAGATTGGTTAAGAAGGTAAGAGCCCATGGGATCCAGGGCAATTTGGCAAATTGGATCCAAAATTGGCTTAGTGGCAGGAGGCAGAGGGTGACAGTCGAGGGTTGTTTTTGCGAGTGGAAGCCTGTGACCAGCGGTATACTGCAGGGATTGGTGCTGGGACCCTTGCTGTTTGTAGTGTACATCAATGATTTAGACGTGAATATAGGAGGTATGGTCAGTAAGTTCGCAGATGACACGAAAATTGGTGGTGTTGTAAATAGTGGGGAAGAAAGCCTTAGATTACAGGATGATATAGATGGGCTGGTAAGATGGGCGGAGCAGTGGCGAATGGAATTTAATCCTGAGAAGTGTGATGTGATGTATTTTGGGAGGACTAACAAGGCAAGGGAATATACGATGGATGGTAGGTCCCTAGGAACTACTGAGGGTCAGACAGACCTTGTCCATAGATCACTGAAGGCTGCAGCACAGGTAGATAAGGTGGTTAGGAAGGCAGATGGGACACTTGCCTTTATTAGCCAAAATATAGAATATAAGAGCAGGGAGGTTAGGATGGAGCTGTATAAAATGCTAGTTAGACCACAGCTGGAGCACTGTGTACAGTTCTGGTCACCACACTATAGGAAGGATATGATTGCAATGGAAAGGGCGTACAGGAGATTCACCAGGATGTTGCCTGGACTGGAGGACTTCAGCTATGAAGATAGACTGGATAGACTGGGGTTGTTTCCCTTACAGCAGAGAAGGCTGAGGGTGGACCTGATTGAGGTACAGAAAATTATGAGGGGCATTGATAGGATAGATAGAAAGAAACTTTCTCCCTTAGCAGAGGTTTCAATAACCAGTGGGCATAGATTTAAGGTAAGGGGCAAGAGGTTTAGATGGGTTTAGAGGGAAAAAAAGTCACCTAGAGGTAGGTTGGAATCTGGAACACACTGCCTGAAGGAGTGGTAGAGGCAGTAACCCTCAAACCATTTAAGATGTATTTCGATGTGCACTTGAAACGCCATAGCATATGGGGCTATGGGCCAAGTGCTGGAAAATGGGATTAGAATAGATAGGTGCTTCACGGCCGGCACAGACACGATGGGCCAAAGGGCCTGTTTCTGTGATGTATAACTCTCTGACTCTATGACTGATTTACCTTCAAGTAGCTGTTTCCAGTCCACTTTCGCTAAATCACTCCTCAGCTTAGTAAAATTGGTCTTGCCCCAATTGAGGATTCTAACTCCTGTTCTATCTCTGTCCTTTTCCATAATTACGTTGAAACTGACTGAATTATGAGCACTATCACCAAAATGCTCTCCCACTGCCAGTCCTTCCACCTGCCCATCTTCATTTCCTCAAATTAAGCCTTAAACTGTGTCCTCTATTGTTGGACCTGCTACATACTGGCCAAAAAAGTTCTTTGAATGCACCTGAAGAATTCTCCTCCCTCAGTTCCTTTCACATGAAAACTATCCCAGTTATTATTGAGGTAGCTAAAATCTCCTACTATTCCATAGTAACAGTCACATGGACAAATGCGAGTTAATTAGGGAAAGCCAGCATGGATTTCCTAAGGGAAAATCATGTTTAACTAATTTGCTGGAGTTTTTTGAGGTGACAGAGAGGGTCGATGAGGGCAATACTGTTGATGTGGTGTACATGGACTTTCAAAAGGCATTTGATACAGTGCATCCAACAAACTTGTGAGCAAAATTGTAGCTCATGGAATAAAAGGGACGGTAGCAACATGGATACGAAAATGGCTGAGCGACAGGAAAGAAAGAGTTGTGGTTAATGGATGTTTTTTGGGTTGGAGGAAGGTTTGCAGTGGAGTTCCCCAGGGATCAGTGTTGGGACCCTTGCTTTTCCTGATATATATTAATGACCTAGACCTTGATGTACAGGGCACAATTTCAAAGTTTACAGATGGTACAAAACTTGGAAGCATTGTGAACTGTGAGGAGGATAGTGTAAAACTTCAAAAGGACATAGACAAGTTGGTGGAATGGGCAGACCGGTGGCAGATGAAGTTCAATGCAGAGAAATGTGAGGTGATTCATTTTGGTAGGAAGAACATGGAGAGACAATATAGAATAAAGGGTACAATTCTAAAGGGGGTGCAGGAGCAAAGGGACCTAGGTGTATATGTGCATTAGTCATTAAAGGTGGCAGGACAGATTGAGAGAGCAGTTAATAAAGCATACAGTATCATGAGCTTTATTAATAGAGGCATAGAGTACAAGAGCAAGGAAGTTATGTTGAACTTGTATACAATATTAGGTCAGCCTCAGCTGGAGTATTGCGTCCAATTCTGGGCGCCGAACTTGAGGAAAGGCGTGAGGGCATTGGAGAGGGTACAGAAGAGATTCACAAGAATGGTTCCGGGGATGAGGAATTTCAGTTATGAAGACAGATTGGAGATGTTAGGACTGTTTTCCTTGGAGAAGAGAAGGCTGAGAGATGATTTGATAGAGGTATTCAAAATCATGTGGGGGTCGGACATAGTAGTTAGAGAGAAACTGTTTCCACTTGTGAAAGGATCGAGAATGAGAGGCACAGATTTAAAGTATTTGGTAAGAGAAGCAAAAGTGACATGAGGAATAAAATTTTCACGCAGTGAGTGGTTAAGATCTGGATTGCATTGCCTGAGAAAGTGGTGGAGGCAGGTTCAATTGAAGCATTCAAAAGGGAATTAGACTGTTATATGAAAAGGAAGAATGGGCAGGGTTATGGGGAGAAGGCAGGGGAATGGGACTGAGTGAATTGCTCCTTCATAGAGCCAGTGCGGACACGATGGGCTGAATGGCCTCCTTCTGCACTGTAACAATTTTGTGATTCTGTGATTACTGCCCTATTGTTTTTGCACTTCTCAGAGATTTGCCTACATATCTGCTCTTCTTTTTCCCTCTGACTGTTTGGGGGTCCATAGTACACGATATACCCACAAACAGTAATATCCTAATTCTGGTTAGCACACTTTAGGACGGATGTGAGGGCCCTAGAGAGGGCGAGAGGAGACCTGGGATGGAGCATTTTAGTTACAAGGTTAGGTTGGAGAAGCAGGGGATGTTCTCCTTGGAGCAAAGGAGATTGAGGGGATATTGGATAGAGATGTACAAAATTATGACAGTTTTAGATAAGGTAGACAAAGAAAAGCAGTTCCCATTTAGCTGATGGTACAAGGACTAGAGGACACAGATTTAAGGTTTTGGGCAAAAGATGCAGGGGAGGATGTGAGGAAGAATTTTTTTACACAGCGAATGGTAATGATCTGGGACTCGCTGCTATAAGGGTGGTGAAAGAAGAGATGATGAATGATTTCAAAAGGAAATTGGATGGACACTTGAGTGAAATAAGCTTACAGGGCAATAGGGGTAGAGCAGGGAATGGGACCGACTGGATTGCTCTACAGAGAGCCGGCATGCACTCGATTGGCTGAATGGCCTCCTTCTGTGCCATTATGACTCTGTCACTAATTACTGGGTTAATTACTTCTTTGGAGCTCGATTTGCCCTTCAGGATGTGATACAATTTCTTTAATTCAGAATGAAGGGACCAATGTCAAGGTCACATTTACTGCAGAAATATCTAAAAGTTTAAAACACGCTTCTCGTGTCCTGGTTAACCATATTTGCAGGAAATGTCGTCAGTTGCAGCAGCTTGAGCTCTGGGTTTCGGAACTTGAGCAGCAGCTGGCATCACAGCAGGGCATCCGTGAGGATGACAGCTTCGTGGATAGCACATTTATAGATGTGGTCACCCCACAGCTTAAGTGTATGCCGGCAGGGGAGGAATGGGTGAACGCCAGACAGACAAGAAGAAACAGGCAGGTAGTGCAGGAGACCCCTGAGTACATCTCACTCTCCAACAGGTATTCAGTTCTGAATACTAAGGAAAGTGATGGTTCATCTAGGGAGTGTAGCCAGAGCCAATGCCATGGCACCACTGGTGGCACAAGGAAGACTGGAAGAGCGACAGTGGTAGGTACTTCAATAGTCAGGGGAACAGATAGGCATTTCTGTGGCCACAGACATGAATCCAGGATGGTTTTTTGCCTGCTTGGTGCCAGAGTCATGGATGTCACTGAACGGCCGCAGAGCACCCTGAGGGGGAAGGGTGAACAGCCAGCAGTCATAGTCCACTTTGATACCCACGACATAGGTAGGAAAACGGATGTGGTCCTTAAGTCAGAGTTTAGTGAGCTAGGTAAGAAATTAGCAAGCAGGACCTCAAAAGTAGTAATCTCTAGATTACTCCCAGTACACGCTCTAGTGAGTATAGAAATAGGAGGATAGAGCAAATGAATGCGTGACTGGAAAGATGCTGCAGGAGGGAGGGCTTTAGATTCTTGGGTCTTTGGGACCGGCTTTGGGGGAGATCGGACCTGTACAGGCCGGATGGTGTACACCTAAATAGAGCTGGGACAGAGTTCTTTTCAGGGCAATTTGCTAGTGCTATTGGGGAGAGTTTAAGCTAACTGGGAAGGGGTGTGGGAACCAGGAGGAAATATCAGAGAGGAATACCAAGGTGCACAGAATAGGAGAGATAGATAGCACTGGAGTAGGGAATAGTAAGTTATTAGTTGGTTTAATAGGTGGGGTCAGAGTAAGGAAGAAAGAAATTAAGTCTAAATCAGGGTTAATGTGCATGAATGTGAATGCATTGAGTGTGGTTAACAAGATTGGTGAGTTACAGGTGCAGATTGCCATGTGGAAATATGATGTTGTGGCTATAACAGAGATCTGGCTCAAAGAAGGGCAGGACTGGGTGTTAAATAATCCTGGTTATAAGATGTTCAGGAAAGATAGGGAAGGGAAAAAAGGGGGAGGGGTGGCAGTATTGATTAAGGAGAGCATTGCAGTGCTGGAGAAAAAGGATGTCCCAGAGGGATCAAGGACAGAATCTATTTGGCTCGAGCTAAGGAACAAAAAAGGTGCAGTTACATTGCTCGGTGTTGTCTATAGGCCATCAACGACTGGAAAGGATGTACAGGAACAAATTTGCAAGGAAATTACAGAGAGGTGCAAAAATTATAGGGTAGTTATAATGGTGGACTTTAATTATCCAAATATAGACTGGAATAGTAGTAGTGTAAAGGGAAGAGAGAGGCAAGAGTTCCTAGAGTGTGTTCAGGAAAATTTTCTACAGCAGTACGTTTCCAGTCTAACGAGAAAGGAGGCACTGCTAGACCTGGTTCTTGGGAATGAGGTAGGCCACGTGGATCAAGTGTCAGTAAGAGAACATTTAGGGGAAAGTGATCATTATATCATAAGGTTTAGGCTGACTATGGAAAATGACAAAGAACAATCCAGAGTAAAAATAATTAACGGGGAAAGCCAACTTCAATGGGGTAAGAACAGATCTGAGACAAATAAATTGGAGTCAAAGAGTGGCAGGAAAAATAATAGTTGAACAATGGGCTACCTTCAAAGAAGAGGTATCTCGGGCACAGTAAAGGTATACACATTCAAAAGGGAAAGGTAGGGTAAACAAAGCCTGAGCTCCCTGGATGACAAAAGAGATAGAAATGAAGATAAAGAACAAAAGTGTGCTTCTGACAGATGTCAGGTAGAAAATACTATTGAGAACCAGACTGATTATAGAGGATTCAGAGGGGAAGTGAAAAAGCAGATAGGAGAAGCAAAGAGGGAGTATGAAAAGAGACTGGCAGCTAACATAAAAGGGAATCCCAATACCAAATTCTTCTATAAACATATAAATAGTAAAAGGGTGGTAAAAGGAGGAGTGGGGCTGATTAGGGACAAAAAAGGGTATTTATGCATGGCTGCAGGGGGCATAGCTGAGGTATTAAATGAATACTTTACATCTGTCTTTAGTGAGGAAGAAGATGCAACCCAGGAAATGGTGAAAGAGGAGATAATTCAGACACCAGAAGGATTTAAAATTGATAAGGAGGAGGTATTGAATAGACTGTCTATACTTAAAGTGGATAAGGAACCAGATCTGGATGAGATGCATCCAAGGATACTGAGGGAAGAGAGAGTGGAAATTGTGGATACACTGGCCATAATTTTTCAGTCTTCCTTAGACTAGGGGGTGGTGCCAGAGGACTGGAGAATTGCAAACGTTATATCCTTGTTCGAAAAAGGGTGTAAAGATAAGCCCAGCAACTACAGGCCAGTCAGTTTAACTTCAGTGATGGGGAAAATTCTAGAAAGAATAACTCTGGACAAAATTAATAGTCACATGGAAAAATGCAGGTTAATTAATGAAAACCAGCATGGATCTCTTAAGGGAAAATCATGATAAATTAACTCGCTGGAGTTTTATGAGGAGGTAACAGAGAGGGTTGATGAGGGCACTGCTGTTGATGTGATGTACGTGAACTTCCAAAATGCATTTGATACAGTGCCACACAATAGACTTGTGAGCAAAATTATAGCTCATGGAATAAATGGGACGGTAGCAACATGAATACGGAATTGGCTGAATGACAGGAAACAAAGAGTAGTGGTTAATGGATGTTTTGTTGACTGGAGGAAGGTTTGTAGTGGAGTTCCCCAAGGGTCAGTATTGGGACCCTTGCTTTTCTTAATATACATTAATGACCTAGACCTTGGTGTACAGGCACAATTTCAAAGTTTGCAGATGATACAAAACTTGGAAGCATTGTGAACTGTGAGGAGGATAGTGTAGAACTTCAAAAAGACAGACGAGATGGTGGAATTGGCAGGGGAAAGGTGACAGATGAAGTTCAATGCAGAGAAATGTGAAGTGATTCATTTTGGTAGGAAGAACATGGAGAAACAACATAAAATAAAAGGCACAATTCTAAAGGGTTGCCTAAGCAAAGGGACCTGGTGTATCTGTGCATAAGGCTTTGGAGAGGGTACAGAAGAGGTTTACCAGGATGTTGCCTGGTCTGGAGGGCATTAGCTATGAGAAGAGGTTGGATAGACTCGGATTGTTTTCACTAGAACGACGGAGGTGGAGGGGCGACATGATAGAGGTTTACAAAGTTATAAGCGGCATGGACAGAGTGGATAGTCAGAAGCTTTTTCCCAGGGTGGAAGAGACAGTTACTAGGGGACATAGGTTTAAGGTGAGAGGGGAAAAGTTTAGAGAGGATGTGCAAGGCAAGTTCTTTACACAGAGGGTGGTGAGTGCCTGGAACTTGTTGCCGGGGGAGGTGGTGGAAGCAGGTACCATAAAGACGTTTAAGAGGCATCTTGACAAATACATGAATAGGATGGGAATAGAGGGATACGGACCCCGGAAGTGCAGAAGGTTTTAGTTTAGGCAGGCGTCAAGATCGGCGCAGGCTTGGAGGGCCGAATGGCCTGTTCCTGTGCTGTACTGTTCTTTGTTCTTTGTTCTTTGTAAGTCATTGAAGGTGGCAGGACAAGTTGAGAGAATGGTTAATAAAGCATACAGTATCCTGGGCTTCAGTTATAGGGGCAAGGAATACAAGAGCACGGAGGTTATGTTGAACTTGTATAAGACACTAGTTCAGCCTCAGCTGGAGTATTGTGTCCAGTTCTGGGCGCTGCACTTTAAGAAAGATGTGAAGAGAGAGTGCAGAAAAGATTCACGAAAATGGTTCCAGCGATGAGGAACTTCAATTATCAATATAGATAAAAGAAGTTAGGACTGTTTTCCTTGGAGAAAAGAAGGCTGAAAGGAGATTTGATAGAGGCATTCAAAATCATGAGTGGTCTGGACAGAGTAGATAGAGAGAAACTGTTCCCACTCATGAAAGGATCGAGAACAAGAGGACACAGATTTAAAGTAATTGGTAAAAGAAGCAAAAATGACATGAAGAAAAGCTTTTTCACACGGCCAGTTGTTAAGCTCTGGAATGCGCTGCCTGAGAGTGTGGTGGAGGCAGGTTCAATTGAAGCATTCAAAAGGGAATTAGACTGTTCTATGAAAAGGAATAATGTGCAGGGTTAGGGGGTGAAGGCAGGGGAATGGGACTGAGTGAATTGCTCATTCGGAGAGCCAGTGCAGCCACAATGGGCCAAAAGGCCTCCTTCTGCGCTGACACAATTTGTGATTCTGTAAAATAGGAAATGGAAAACAAGAAGTGCAAGTACTCAGTGGCCTCCAATTCTCAGTGGTGCTAGTGTAGCAGGAAGATAGTAAGGATTTGCCAGTCAATAAACCAATGGGTGTATGTGTGTGTTTGTGTGTTGTGTGTGTGTGTGTTGGGGTTGTGCTGTGGAGTGTATGTGTGTGGGGTGTGTGTGTGTACATGGGGTGCCTGTATGTGGGATGTGGGTGTATGGGTACATGTATGTGAAGAGGACTAACTTGCTGGGTTTTGGGAGAAAGATGTGGGACTGAATTGGACAGTTCTTTCAAAGATCTGGCATAGGTCGAATGGGCTGAATGGCCTCCTGCTGTGCTGTAAGGTTCTATGATTCAGCATACATGTAGTCCTGTGCTGTAGCTTGACCATGTTGACACTTCATTTTCCTGACAATGACTGGATCAAATTACACATTGCAGAGATGCCCTAACTATAATCTTCCAAAGCTCTCTAAATACAGGAACTGTTCCTTTAGGTTGGAAAATCGCGCATGTCACTCAGTTATCTAAGAAAAGATGACAGAGGAAGACTCGGGAATTAGTTGAGGGAGTTAGCTGAACATCTAGGAAATTACTAAAGTCTATAATTAAGGATAGGGTGACTGAACACTATGAAAATTTTCAGCTGATCAGAGAGCTGGCATGGATTTGTAAAGGGTAGGTCAGGTCTGAAGAATTTGATTACATTTTTGAAGAGGTGACTAAAGTAGTGGATAGAGGAATGTCTATGGATGTTATTTATACGGACTTCCAGAAGGCATTTGGTAAAGTTACTCATTAGAGGACTGTGAGCTAAAGTTGAAACTCATGGAACCAAAGGCACATTATTAACCTGGTTAGGAAATTGGCTGAGTGGCAGGTGACAGAGAGTAGGGATAATGGGCAGACACTCTAATTGGCAGGATGTGACTAGTGGTGCCCGACAAGGATTAGTGTTGAGACCTCCATTATTCACTGCATTCATTAACAATTTAGAAGATGAGATAGAAAGCCGCATATCCAAATTTGCCAATGACACAAAGACAGGTGGCATTGTAAGCAGTGTAGAAGTGTAGATGGAAGTGTATCATTGCAAAGAGATATTGATAGATCAAGGGAAAGAACAAAACTATGGTCAAATGGATTTCAATGTAGGCAAATGTGAGGTCATCAATATGGGACCTAAAAAGGATGGAACAGTGTACTTTGTAAATTATGAAAAGTTAGAAACAGTGGACGTCCAAGAAGACATGGGGGTCCAGGTACATAGATCATTGAACTGTCGGGAATAGGTATAAAAAATAATCAGAAAGGCTAATGGAAAGCTGGTCTTTATAACTAGAGGACTAGAATACAAGGGATAGACATCATCCTTCAGCAATACAAAGCCCTGGCTAGACCACACCTGGAGTACTATGAGCCGTTCTAGTCACCACACCTTTGGAAGGATATATTGGCCTTGGAGGAAATGCACTATAGATTTACTGGAATGATATCTGGACTCCAAGGGTTAAGCTACGAGGCGAGGTTAAATAAATGAGGGTTGTATTCTCTTGAATTTAGAAGGTTAAGGAGTGATTTGATTGAAGTGTTCAAGAGATTAAGGGGAATAGATAGGATAGATTGGGAGAAGCTATTTCCACTGGTTGGAAAGTCTAGGACAAAGGGGCCAAATTAGAGCCAGACCTTTAAGGAGTGAAATTAGGAAAAACTCCTTCACTCAAAGGGTGGTAGAAATTTAGAACTCTCTTCCACAAATGGCAACTGATGCTGGATTAAATGTTAATTTTAACACTGAAATTGATAGAGTTTAGTTCACCAAAGGTACTAACGGATATGGGGAAAAGGCATGTATATGGAGTTAGGTTCAGATCAGTCATGATCTCAATGAATGGTGGAACAGATTCGAAGGGCTTAATGGCTATGCAGACTTCAATGGCTCAAGAAGGAGGCCCAACCATCATCTTTTTGGGGGCAACTAGGGATGGACATTAAATCACGGCTTTGTCAGCGATGCCAGAATCCCGAGGAAGATGATACAACACTTGGAAACATTGTTAAACAGGAGGAGGATCGGGTAGAACTTCAAAAGGATATAAACAGGTTGTGGAATGGGCGGACAAGTGGCAGATGAAATTTAATGCAGAGAAGTGTGAGGTGATTAATTTTGGTAGGAAGAACACATTGAGACAATATAAAATAAAGGGTGCAATTCTAAAGGGGGTGCAGGAACAGAGGGACATAGGTGTATATGTGCATAAATTATTGAAGGTGGCAGGATAGGTTGCGAGAGCGGTTAATAGAGCACCCAGCATCCTAGGCTTCATTAACAGGGGCATGGAGTGCAAAAGCAAGGAAGTTATGTTAAACATGTATAGAACACTGGTTCGCCTCAACTGGAGTATTGTGTCCAATTCTGGGCGCCACACCTTCGGAAAGTTGTGAAGATATTAGAGATAGTGCAGAAAAGATTCACGAGAATGGTTCCAGGGATCAGGAACTTCAGTTATGGGGATAGATTGGAGAAATTGGGACTGGTTCCTTGGATAAGTGAAGGTTGAGAGGAGATTTGATAGAGCTGTTCAAAATCATGAGGGGTCTGAACAGAGTAGAAATGGATAAACTGTTCCCATTGGTGGAAGGATCGCGAACAAGAGGGTACAGATTTAAAGTAAATGGCGATGTGAGGAAAAACTTTTTAACACAGCGAGTGGTTAGGATCTGGAATGCACTAACTGAGACTGTGGTGGAAGCAGGTTGAATTGAGACATTTAAGAGGGAATTGGATTGTTAACTGAAAAGGGAGAATGTGCAGGGCTATGGGGAGAAGGCGGGGTAGTGGCACTAGGTAAAATGCT
The DNA here is from genome assembly GCF_036365525.1 of Heterodontus francisci. Classification (NCBI taxonomy): domain Eukaryota; kingdom Metazoa; phylum Chordata; class Chondrichthyes; order Heterodontiformes; family Heterodontidae; genus Heterodontus; species Heterodontus francisci. Next base: position 17,513,065 of record NC_090387.1, on the reverse strand, counting down.
CTTTAGGCGAGCTGGCACATACATGTGAGCCTCCTTCCCTGCTGTAACAATTCTGTGATTCTGTGAACTTTTAAAATAAGATGAAGATGCAGCATACGTTTTGAATAGTGGCACTTTGAGGCATAAGGGATGCAAGACTTTTATTGACACATAAAACAGATCTGGTGATTATGGTGATGAGAATTTATTAAAGTTGTTCTATTGGGGTGAGGGGTCAGAGTGGCTGTCCTGAGAGATCAACACTCAGGGTGCTCCATGCTAAAGTGTTCACTGAAAGATTAGTCGCAACAATCTTATCATTTTAATACAATTTAACCCAAGTTTACATTGCAGCTTATCAAATGATAGCACAAAGCTATCTGGCAGGAAATAGCAGTGAGTGTATACCAGACAAAATAAAATTTTAATTGTCATAATTTGCCCCCCAACAGATATCTCTCAACAGAAAGATACTGTTAATCATTTGTACTTTCTGGTACAAAACTTGACTCAATAGTGTTGCAAAATTTCTTATCTGTGCCGTGCTGAGATCACACGTAACAAACAAGACCCATTAAGCTAACTTCTGCAGAGAGCCCCTTAGTGTACCATTATGGGTATATCCTGGCAGGACAAAATCACAAATGCGGCAGTGCTCTCAAAGGCAGAGCTCCCAAGTATGTTGGCACTAATCAAACAGAGGCGGCTTCGGTGGATTCGACACGTCCACAGGATGGAAGACGGTCGCATATTCAAGGATCTTCTGTATGGTGAGGAAGCCAAGGCTAAACGACCAGTTAGACGCCCAAAGCTCTGCTTCAAGGATGCTTACAAGAGTGACATGAAGGCCCTAAATGTCGACTATCGCACTTGGGAGTCACTAGCAGGCGAAAGAAGGAAATGGCGACACATCCTGTGGACTGGTGTGCACTACCACGATGACTAGTTCCTACAGCAGCTTGGCAACAGGTGCCAATGTCAAAAACAACAACTCAAAGCGTCACTTGGCAGCTTCACGTGCAGCACTTCGACAGAACCTGCCTTTCAAAGATTGGCCTTCACAGCCATCAACAAAGGTGCACCAAGAGAAAACACCCTACTTAAATAGATTGTTTGCTGTGTGCTCATCATCTTTCATAGAAGGAAAGTTGTCAACAAAGAGAACCGCATCCAGATTATAACTGTGGATTGTTGAACCAAGTTTTATGCTTTGTGCCCAACTGAATACAAAAAAGGAATAGCGTCATAAATCATGAGACCAGGCCCCAGTCCAAGTCAACTTAAAAACATTGTGCCTCTCTGAATTATGTTCCACATTATTAGTACCTGACCTGTTTTCACTGGTCCTAATTTAATTCTTTCTCCCAGAGATGACCACATAAATAGTATTATTGGCCAGTTTATTTGACACAATCTTTCCTCCAGACTAGTCCCTCACTGTCCCCAAACATCCACCACCAAGGCTTGCAGGCTGCTATCTTAGCTTGCAAACTTATGCCTTGATTTTCACAGTGTAGGGGGTCTTGAAGGGTGCATGGGTAACTGGCAGTAGGCAACGAACACGGCAATGCCGGGGACTTGGAGACCCTGCCGATCTCACTGGCAGAGCTTCATTTGAATAGTTCTTTGCAGTCTCCAGCCCAAATCCTGCCAGTTTGACTGCCCAACCAGTAGGTGGGAGTTGGCATTAGGCCATGTGAACAGTTCCTGGCAGTTATTAGGTGGAAGGGATTCCCTGGCTTTCCAGTGGGAAAGGCAGAAGAATGAAAGAATATGTGGATTCCAGGGCTGGGGGACCTGTGGGGAACACTCTTGCTCCTCCTGGCCCACAAGGAGTTCAAAGAAACGCAAAATTGTAAGACTTACCGGAGCCTCTTCTGGCTAGTCAGCTCTACGCACTATGTTAATAAAAGCAAAATACTGCGGATGCTGGAAATCTGAAATAAAAACAAGAAATGCTGGAACCACTCAACAGGTCTGGCAGCATCTGTGGCAGCACAGATGCTGCCACGCACTATGTTGCTGGGTAGCAATAGATCTGCCAGTCTTATATAATTTCAATACAGTACAATCTGCTTCACCCTCACCAACATCACAGTCATAGCCTGATGGCAGTGGGTAACTCCCCCTGCATGGACCTTAAAGTCTCGACTTTTGACTTTTGAATCTTAAGTAAGCCCCTTCGGATTTCAGCAGAAAACTCGCTTGGGGCCTGAATCACCATCTGAGTCACGGCAGCCGGGGGCACACAGAAGCTTGGAGGCTTTCATCTCAATTTTTTGGATTTTAAGCCCTTGCCTGACCCGTTCCTGCCCGACACAGGAGGGGGATGGAATTAAAATTGGGACCTTAATGGCTGCTATGACATTACCTTGTCCATAATTTTAGTGGAAACATTTTGAACAAAATAATGTCAGCTTAACACATCAAATACTTCCTAGAATCATAGAATGGTTACAGTATAGACGGAGGCCATTCAGCCCATTGTGTCCATTCTGGCTGTCTGCAAGAGCTACTCAGCTAGTCCCACTCCCCCATCTTTTCCTCTTAGCCCTGCAAATTCTTTCTCTTCAGATAATCATCCAATTTCCTTTTGATTGCCACTATTGAATCTGCTTCCACTACACACTCAGGCAGTGCATTCCAGATCCTAACCACTTGCTGCGTCAAAAAAGTTATTCCTCAAGTCGCCTCTGGTTCTTTTGCCAATCACCTTAACTTAGTGTCCTCTTGTTCGCGATCCTCCACCAATGGGAACAGTGTCTATCTAATCTGTCCAGACCCCTCATGATTTTAAACACCTTTATCAAGTCAAAATGACAGACCTCTCGATTTTAATTAAGGCTATTTTAGCGCCTTTCACGACCATCAGACATCCCAAAGTGCTTTACAGCCAATGAAGTGCTTTTGAAGTGTAATCACAGTGGTAATGTAGGAAACGCAGCAGCTAATTTACACAAAACAAGCTGCCAAAAACATCAATGTGGTAATGACCAAAAAATCTGTTTTAATGATATTTGATGTTGATTGAGGGATAACGATTGGGCAGGACACCAGGGATAACTTCCCTGCTCTTCTTTTAAATAGGGCCTTGGGATCTTTTACATCCACCTGAGAGGCCAGACAAGGCCTTGGTTTAACGCCTCATCCAAAAGGTCAGCACCTGTGACAGTGTAGCACTCTCTCAGTACTGCACTGGAGTATCCACATAGATTTTAATGCTCAAATCTTGGAATGATTCAGTGGTGAGAGTGCTACCAACTGAGTCACAATTTACCCAACTCTGTGTTAATGCTCTTATTATTAATTCAGTTACCGTTATAGATACCCCGATTGAAAATTTTAATTTCCTGGCTCCTAGTTTTGAGAGAGGAAAAAAAGGAACACCTCACATTAACTTTTTTTCTTCTTTCTTTTCTAACATGGTCGGTCCACTCCGACCCCTGACCCCGCCCCCCCCCCCCCCCCCACACACACACACACTTTATCCCCTGCCGGTCTCAATTAGCTCTCACTGCTGGTCACTGCCCTGCTCTGCCGCCGTTCTTTATTCCCCCCCCATCAGTGTTGCTCAGGTTTCGCAGTTTGGCGAGCCTTATATAATTTTTTTCCTACATGACAATCTGCCTGAAACTCACCCCATCTCAGCCACAGCCTGAAGTTAATACGGCCATTAGATCTCATTTCTTAATATATTAATTTTAAGAGGACAAGCAGATACTAAACAAGACAAACATCCATAAATAACCTGACATTGCAACAACATCCACAAGGAGAACAATCTAAATAAACAGATCCCCAATTACATTTCAGGGCTCTTAGAACACAGCAAGAATCCTTCACTGTGCTCCTTTAGAATCCTACTCATAGTTCTAGCATCAGGTTCTGGAACAGATTTGTACAACATACTTCAAATACTGTCCCTACATCTCGAGGGAAAGAATAAACATGTTTTTTAAAAATTCGTTCGTGGAATGTGGGTGTCGCTGGTTAGGCCTGTATTTATTGTCCATCCCTAATTGCCTTTGATAAGGTGGTGGTGAGCTGCCTTTTTGATCCGCTGCAGTCCTTGGGGTGTAGGTGCACCAACAGTGCTGTTAGGAAGGGAGTTCCAGGATTTTTACCCTGCGACAGTGAAGGAGCAGCAATATAGTTCCACGTCAGGATGGTGTATGGCTTGGAGGGGAACTTACAGGTAGTGGTGTTCTCATGCATCTGCTGCCCTTGTCCTTCTAGGTGGTCGAGGGCATGGGTTTGGAAAGTGCTGTCAAAGGAGCCTTGGTGAGTTGCTGCAGTGCATCTTGTAGATGGTACACTCCACTGCCACTGTGCATTGGTGGTGAAGGGAGAGAATGTTGAAGGTGGTGGATGGGGTGCCAATCAAGCGGGCTGCTTTGTCTTGGATGGTGTTGAGCATCTTGAGTATAGTTGGGAGCTGCACCCATCCAGGCAAGTAGAGAGTATTCCATCATACTCCTGGCTTGTACCTTGTAGATGGTGGACAGGCATTGGGGAGACAGGAGATGAGTTACTCACCACAAAATTCCCAGCCTCTGACTTGTTGTAGCTACAGCACTTATGTGGCTGGTCCAGTTCAGTTTCTGGTCAATGGTAACCCCCAGGATGTTGATGGTGGGGGATTCAGTGATGGTAATGCCATTGAACGTCAAGGGGAGATGGTTAGATTCTCTTTTAGTCATAGAGAGATACAGCACTGAAACAGGCCCTTCGGCCCACCGAGTCTGTGCCGACCATCAACCACCCATTTATACTAATCCTACATTAATCCCATATTCCCGACCACATCCCCACCATTCTCCTACCACCTACTTACCTACACTAGGGGCAATTTACAATGGCCAATTTACCTATCGACCTGCAAGTCTTTGGCTGTGGGAGGAAACCAGAGCACCCGGTGGAAACACACGCACTCACAGGGAGAACTTGCAAACTACGCACAGGCAATACCCAGAACTGAACCTGGGTTGCTGGAGCTGTGAGGCTGCGGTGCTAACCACTGCACCACTGTGTTGGAGATGGTCGCTGCCTGGCACTTGTGCGGCACAAATGTTACTTACCACTTATCAGGCCAAGCCTGGATGTTGTCCAGGTCTTGCTGCATATGGACACGGGCTGCTTCAGTATCTGAGGAATCGTGAGTGGTGCTGTACATTGTACAATCATCAGCAAACATCCCCACTTCTGACCTTATGATGAAGCAGCTGAAGATGGTTGGGCCGAGGACACTACCCAGAGGAACTCCTGCAGTGATGTCCTGAGACTGAGATGATTAACCTCCAACAGCCACAACCATCTCCTTTGTGCTCGGTATGACTCCAACCAGTGGAGAGTTTTCCCCCGATTCCCATTGGCTCCAGTTTTGCTAGGGCCTTGATGCCATACTCAGTCAAGTGCTGCCCTGATGTCAAGGGCAGTCACTTTCACCTCACTTCTAGAATCAGCTCTTTTGTCCATGTTTGGACCTAGACTGTAATGAGGTCAGGAGCTGAGTGACCCTAGCGGAACCCAAACTGAGCATTACTGAGCAGGTAATTGCTGAGCAAGTGCCACTTGATAGCAATGTCGATTACACCTTCCATCACTTTGCTGATGATCAAGAGTAGACAAGTATAGGCAGTAATTGGTTGGGTTGGATTTGACCTGCTTTTTGTGTACAGGACATACCTGGGCAATTTTCCACATTGCCGGGTAAATCCCAGTGTTGTAGCTGTACTGGAACAGCTTGGCTAGGGGCGCGGCTAGTTCTGGAGCACAGGTCTTCAGTACTATTGCCAGAATGTTGTCAGGGCCTCTAGCCTTTGCAGTATCCAGCACCTTCAGCCATTTCTTGATATCATGTGGAATGAATCAGATTGGCTGAAGACTGGTATCTATGATGCTGGGGACCTCAGGAGGAGGTCAAGATGAATCATCCACTCAGCACTTCTGGCTGAAGATGGATGCAAATACTTCAGCCTTGACTTTTGCACTGGGCTCCCTGATTGACAATGGGGATATTTGTGGAGCCTCCTCCTCTTGTCAGTTGTTTAATTGTCCACCACCATTCACGATTGAATATGGCAGGTCTGCAGAGCTTAGATCGCATCCGTTGGTTGTGGGATTGCTTAGCCCAGTATATAGCATGCTGTTTCCGCCATTTGGCATTTAAGTAGTCCTGTGTGTAGCTTCACCAGGCTGAAATCTCATTTTTACTCTTCATTGAAATATGTGTTTCTTGTATTAGAAATAATTATGATTCAAATTCTTTCTTTGTCCCCATTATTTTGTAGACACGTTGCAGATTACTTTCGGAAGCTGGATAAAATATTTGGTTGAATTTGTGCCCTAATATTAATGGAAGGTAACATTCTCCCAGCACTGCACAAGCAACCTCATTAATTAATAAAGACTTGTCTCTGCAAAAGTATCATCGAATCTGATGAAAATTCATGTTAGTAATGATATTTATTTCAGCAATGGATAAACTGCGACAGCTTCACAAGAATACAATGAGCATCTGAGGGTTTGAAAGGCAGAAATATTTAAATACTGAAGAGGGACTTTGATGCAATGTTCCCCTTTTTCTGTAATGGTAATTTACATACAGGAACAGGATGTTATTTTACAGATTTCCTCAAAAAGAACATGCCATTTATATCATAAGATCTGCACATGCAAATATTCCATCAGAGGCATCGGATCACACCATTTGTAACATAGATTAAATAAAAAGGGCCCTGTTGTCTACAGGGAAACATGCTATCATATCTATTACAGTATGCTTAGGGTATGCTACTCCCCATCACTTGCAGTGAAATAAAACCCGACACAGCAGTTCAAATCATGTGGCAGAATATCATGTGATTTAGTCATGGAAGTTTGCCATCTGTTCCTGTCCACTGCCACAGCTGTAACTGACAAAGCAAAAAAATTAAAAAGGACAGCTAGTTAAAGATGGGCTCCCTCCATAAACATGATTTAGAATGGCTGAACTTGGAGACTGTTTCAAGGACTGAATGTGATCAGGGTCGAGACGACACTGACTTTTTCCTTTCTGGTTTATAGTGTCATGACAACCCCTTTAATGTGTTACTGACTTGTAACATACTGCAGTGTCTACATGGGATCTGTTCATGAACCTTCACTGCCTCGAGGACTCTATACAAAATTAAAGCAATCGGGAAGCAAATTGTGCTACATAATGTAAGTTTAATAATCTGTTGCGCCAAATCACATAGCTCAATAGAAAAAAAGAGAGGAAAGAAGAAAAGAAGGGAAGAAGGAGGGAAAGACTATATAGCACCTTATTTCTCTCTGAAACATCCTACAGTGCATCATACACAATGAATTATATTGAATTGCTGGCATTGGAGATAGGTGGGCTAATTCTAAGTAACGTTCAACACATTCCTCCATCTTTATTTTTACTGATAAGAGACATGTCATGTTAATAAAAGAATAACTACCTGATGAAGAACAGATCTCACGATTGGATATGACAGGATTGCAGAACTTAGATCTGATCCATTGGATGTGGGATCGCTTAGTCCTGTCTATTGCACACTGCTTCCACTGTTTGGCATGTAAGTAGTCATGTGTTGTAGCTTCACCAGGCTGAAACCTCATTTTTAGGTATGCCTGATGCTGCTCCTGGCATGCCCTCCTACACTCTTCATTGGAATATGTATTCCTTGTATTGCAAGCAATTATGATTCAAATTCTTTCTTTGTCCCCATTTTCTGTAAACACGTTGCAGATTAATTTCAGAAGCTGGATAAAATATTTGGTTGAATTTGTGCCCTAATATTAATGGAAGGTAACATCCTCCCAGCAATGCACAAGCAACCTCATTAATTCTCAAATAGGCTGAATCTGACTGATACACATCAAAACACCTTACAAGTCTTGAAGGATTCTAGATTAGTTATGTCAGTTACCAACTCCTAGTATTGCAGACAAACCTCCTAGCTGCATTGCTCCAGACAGTGCAACAGAGCAGTTACAGGCCGAAGGTTTACCTCCAACACCCCCAGCTGGGCTTTCGTTCCAGGGTCAGGAACACAATGCCTGGATCATTATTGGGTCCTGCCCCAGCGCCACATCAGTGTCGTTAACGCGATGCTATTTTAATATGCAGAGTCCTTAATTGGGCCGAAGGTGAACTCGATTCGTGGTGATGGGCACTGCCTGGAGGTGGGAACTGGCTCTGGAGTGCAATGCTCAAAGTCCAACGGCAGCTTTGACTGGGCTTGTCGTTGCCTTGCAGATTAGAGCAGGCAGGAGAGCAGAGGGCCAGCAATGCATACAAGTGGCCAAAAGGTTAATCACAAGGTATTCGACCAGCTTTGCTCAAGCGATGGTAGCTTTGTGCCACTGCTTGAGCCCTTCAGTTTCAATAACCCTTTTTTCACCCACTTTCATTCAGCAGCAACATCACAGTATGGCTCCCTGCAGTGCTTCTGACAGGTGTGCACTAACATGCCCCAGACTGTTTGCTCTTCCCGTTCGCCACTTTGAAAATTTCCTTCTGGACCTCACTCGCCCATTAGCAAGCTCTTCAATGAGCTTAACGGACTGATAATTGGAGGAAAGCAGGTTGTCTGCTCCACAACCTCCACCCTCACTTTGAAAATTGCAGCACATTCCAGAGGCATTGGAAGACTGGAAACACTATTTTCAAAGCATGCCCGCACCCGACCTCACCCCATGGTCATTTAAAAATCCAGCTCTGGCAGTCAGCAGCCAGTGATGATCTGAGCATTTCCCAGGCGGATGAGAAAATATGTTCCTACAACACATACAAAACACCCAGACAACGTTACAGCTCCTTAAATTGATTGCCATACAACAGCAGGACAGTCCTTCATGCTGTAATTTAGTATTGCCTTTGTTGTCAAAATGTCTTAATAGACTCACATGAAGCACCCTTCCAGCACAACTGAACTTTATGATGTGTGTTCATTTACCAATAAGCAGCATGGTGTAGGATAGCCATTAGAATACCACTAGATGTGCTTCAAACTTGAAACTACCAGCATCTCAACAATAGTTCTCTGTTTTCGGGACTAAATGACTCCCAGCAGGAGGAAAGAAATCCACACGGGAGAATAGATACTTGCAGCTTTTGAGGTTGCCATGCTGAAAGTTGTAGACTTGAACTTCAGACGGGGATTGTGACAATGAAGCCAGAGTCTTCTCTCAAGCTGAGGCCGAATATTATCCTCCTCTTACATCTTTGTTCATGAATCACTCCCTCACCCTCTGAGCTATACAGCAGCATGAGGCACAATAAATCACTCAGTAAGCACTGTTTGACAGGGTGGCCTAGAAGCAGCAGTTTAACATTTTTTCCTCTTTTATTTCCACTCACAGCCCTAGGACCACCTAAGAAACCAGCATGTCACTGAGTTTTGGGTCACTTACTCCACTTGTTACATGACCCAGAACAGATATATCTACCCTGGAGGGTTTGGACAATGAGTTTGAGGATGATACACACCAGGTGTACTGAGCACAGAGAGGGGCAAGTGGAAGCAGTGGTGAAGGAGTAGGAACCTGCTGGTCAGAGGGCCAAATACAGATATTAAGGATTTGACAGATAGAATGAACAAATCTGCATTCATATTGTGCTTTTCATAACCTCAGGATGCCCTGAAACACTTCATAGTCAATGAAGTATTTCTGACCTGTAGTCACTGTTATAATGTAGGAAAACACAGCTGCCAATTTGCGCACAGCAGGTTCAATAACAGCAATGAGATAAATACCTAACAATCTGATTTTTGTCATGTTCATTGCGGGATAAATTTTGGCTGGACACAGCAAGAGCTCTCCTGCTCTTCTTCAAACAGTGTAATGGGATTTTGTTTTATGTCCATCTGAAAGGATAAATGGTGTCTCTGTTTAACCTCTCATCGAAAACAACCTAAGCACTGCAGTGAAGTGCTGGACTAGATTATATCAAGTCTCTGGACTGGGGTTTGAACCTATGACCTTCTGAGTTCTGGGGTTAATTGCTGCTAATGAAGCAAGTCTGATTTGGGCCTGATTCATCTTTCCTGTTGGGTTTTTGTGTCTTAGAGGAATGTATATTTGTTGTAAACTGTGTCATACTTCTTTAAATACTAGCCATTGCCTGTCTACCGTCAAACCTTTTCATGTATTTTCCCAATCTACAATAGCCAACTTGCCCCTCATACCTTCATAGTTTCCTTTGTTCAGATTTAAGACCCTAGTTTCAGAATGAACTATATCACTTTCAAACTTAATGCAAAATTCTATCATATTATGGTCACTATTTCCCAAAGCTTCCTTTACAGTAAGGTTATTAATTAGCCCTTTCTCATTGCATAATAGTAAATCTAAAAAAGCCTGATCCCTCATCAGTTCTTCAACGTACTCTTCAAGAAACCCATCTCGTACACACTCCAGGAATTCATACTCCACAGCTTTAGTGCTGATTAGGTTTACCCAGTCTATACATAAATTGAAGTCACCCATTTTTACCATATTACCCATGTTACATGCACCTCTAATTTCCCAATTTATACCATGCCCATCATTACCAGTACTGTTTGGTGGCATATAATCAACTCCCACCAATAGTTGCTGCTCCTTGCTCTTTCTTAGCTCCACCCAAATTGATTCTACAAATTGGTCCTTCAATCTAAGATCCTCTCTCACTAATGTACTGATCTTGCACCTTTTAGCTTATCCTTCCTAAATGACAAATATCCTTGAATATTCAATTCCCAATCTTGGCCACCTTGTAACCACGTCTGTGTAATGGCAATTAAATGGTACCCAATTACCTCTATTTGTACCTTCAAATCATCTACCTTCTTGTGAATGCTGTGTGCATTCAGATAGAGTGCCCTTAACTTTGGCCTTTTAACATTATTCCACATTCTGATCCTATTTGATGCTTGCCTTCGCTTTGTCTGTTTTCTAATTTCACTTACTACTTTTCTACTTCCTGTTACCAGTTTTGCTTCCCTCCAATCTTCCCTTCCTGCCACACTCAGATTATCAATTCTCTGATTGATATCTTGCTCTTTTCCTTCTCCTCTCTCTCTAAATTATCACATCTTCCCCCACTTGATCTCTTGCCCCCACTATTTAGTTTAAAGTCCTCTATACTGCCTTAGTTATACAACTCGCCAGAACACAGGTCCCAGCACAGTTCAGGTAACAAAGGTACAGCTCCAACTTTCCCCAATACTGGTGCCAGTACCCATGAATCAAAATCCATTTCTGCCACACCAATCTTCGAGCCACACATTTAACTCTGTAACCTTATTTACTCTACTCCAATTTTCTCATGGTTCAAGTAATATTACAGAAATTATTACCTTTGAGGTTCTGCTTTTTAATTTAGCCCCTAGCTGCTCATACTCTCAATGCAGCATGGGACCCGGGGAGGTAAATATGCACCAATCATTGAAGGTGGCAGGGCAAGTTGAGAAAGCAGATAAAAAGGCATACGGGATCCTGGGTTTTATAAATAGAGGCATAGAGTACACAAGCAAGGAAGTTACGAAGAACCTTTTGCCTGAAATTTATACTGCCGCCACCATATTTTATTATTTATTTATTCATTTAAATGGCCGGGGAGGACCGCCCGCCCTGAAGACATGGAGGGGGCGGGCTATCTGTCCCCATCAATGGCATCAGCAGCCTTTGTGCAGGCACTGACAGCATTTTTAAAGGGCTTTGAGCCCTAACATTCAATTTAATTATTTAAAGATACTGTGTTTTAAAAAAATAAAATAGTGATCCTGACCCTCTCCCACCACCCCCACGATAAGCATAGAATTGATTACCTGCCAACTCCCTCCCCGAAAATACTTACCTCGTGCACCTGACCTTCTCCCAAAGTTCATAAACTTTAAATTTAACCCCTTCCCACCATCCCCTAGACCAATGAAATGAGTCTAACAGTGCTCCCCGCCTCCTGCGCTGAAAAACATACCTGCTCCCCACTCCCCCACAGTGTTCCGCCTCGGAACCCCGAATGGGGATCCTAAGGTACGGGAGTGTCGGCCACCGGCACCAATATCGCTCTGGGACAGACAGCGGGAACGGAAAGGTAATCAATTCGTTTATTGAAATAAATTTAAATATTTAAATGGGGTTCTTGTCACCGAGCAGCAGGGAGCGGTGCCACCACGAGGCCTCACCGCCGCCAGCAATATCGGGCCAGGCCTTCCCGGCATCAAGGCCCATGGCAGGCCTCTGCTGGAGGCACTTTCCAGCAACTCCCCCCCCCCCAACTGCACACCACCCACTGCCATGACCCCCAACATTGGGGACTGTGTAAAAATCAACCCTTTATAAGACATTGATTCAGCCCTAACTGGTGTATTTTGTCCAATTGTGGACACCACAGTTTAGAAAGGATCTGAAGTCTTTAGAGAGAGTGCAGAAAAGATTTAGAAGAATGGTTCCAGGGATGAGGGGCATCAGTTACTCGGATAGACTGGTGAAGTCAGGGCTATTCCCCTTAGAGAATTAAGGTTGAGACAAGATTTGATAGAGGTGTTCAAAATCATAAGTGGTCTAGACAGAGTCGACAAAGAGAAATTGTTCCCATTGGCAGAAGGGTCGTGAACTAAAGGATACTAATATAAGGTGACTGGCAAAAAAACAACTGCAAAATTAGGAAAAACTTTTTTTCACACAACGAGTAGTTAGGATCTGCAATGCACTGCCTGAGAGTGTGATGGAGGCAGATCCAATTGTGGCTTTCTAAAGGAATTAGATAAGCACTTGAAAAGAAAAAAAATTGCAGGGCTACAGGGAAAGGGCGGTGGAGTGGGACTAGCTGAGTTGTTCTTGCAGAGAGCCGACATGGACACGAGGGGCCGAATGGCCTCCTTCTGTGCTGTAATTATTCTCTGATTCTATTCTATATGGAAGATAGCAATTGAAGGCTGATATGCTGAATTAGATTTGTAGATTTACAAACAGTTAGTTGGAGAAATTTGAACTGTGCTGCTATCAGGTCTTTGCAGACTGTAGGGGCATCAACTGCAAGGGGCATGTGCATCAGGAGTTAGCAGCATTACGTTAATGTAGAAGTGCCTTGTTTAAAAAAATGCGAAATCATCTTGCAACGACTTAAGCAAAAAGCCTAAAGACAAGAGAATTACATATCTAATTCAAATGCTGGGTTATTTTCTGTACCCTGCTACTCCCTGACTGAGACTTTTATTGACTCTAATTGTGAGACTCTTGTAATGAGGAGCTGCCACCATATAATAAGTTCTTTTTATGTTGTCTGATGTAACATAAATGAGATGCATGAAGTACAGGTTGTTGAAGATGTCAAACAGGTTTATTTACGGCTAAACTATTATACAGTACAGAGCTAACTATTTACAGGACCTGCCTCTAGGTGTTAAAGTTGCAGAGTGACTCTGGTTCTGAGTCACATGGCTGCATCCTGGTACTTACCTCATTAGCATACAAAGATCTTAAAGGGATATCACCCTTAAAGGCAATCATACAACATTCCCCCCTCTTTCCAAACATAAGTTTCATATGCTAAAAGTAAAAATACATAAAATTAGCTAACATCAAAATTGCGAAATTTACAAATATAGAGGCTCAAAAGTCCATATATCATCTTTTGACAACTCTTGCTCAGGAACTTTGCGTCTCATCTGTTGTGTTTTTTTGAAGTTTCTCCCTCTCTGTATTCAGTTTCTGTTGCTCTGCCTTCAGCCTGCTAACATACTCTGTTGCTTTTCTCAAGATGACCACCTTTGAGGCCTTGTAATTCTTGGATAGTTCTGGCACCTCCTCTCGAAGAGCCAGCAGAAAATGCTTCAACTCATTCCTCCTCTGCCTCTTCAGGACATTGCGTGTCCTTCACCTCTCCTCATCCTCCACATCTGAAAGCTTGGGGCTCAAGGTCGAGGACTTGTTGGGGGAAGAGTACTTGGTCTCATGGAGATACCCGTTTGTTCTGGCATGTTGTGGTGCTGGCGATTCTCTAAAGAGCAGAGGTGAAGGCACGGCATAGTCATGCTGTTGCTGGGTTTGCAGACTGCACCGTTTGATGCTGGCCAGAGTCTGAGAGCAGGTTCTGGTCCTTGGAGTTTTCCCCTTGGCAATGCTCTCGTGCATGGTTATGATGTTGAGGTCCTTTCACGCCGGTCCTGCCACTGTTGGTCTGCTTGTGTCTACAAGGTAGAATATTTGTAGTTTCCATGCCGACTTGCCATAGCTGCTTTGCATTGTTAGTGTGCCACTGCATGGGATGGGTGACCTGTTGTATGCAGATAACTTGGGTGTTGTTGTTGTATCATTGATTTCCAATGACTCCGGTTCATATCTTTCAGGATTCAGACAGGTAGAATATTTGCACCAGAGCCGGTGTCAATCTTGACCCTGAGTGTATGTTTGCCAGCTTTCTTTGAGCATGTGATGTTAATGGTGGCGAAAACTTCCAGTTGTTTGACTTCACCAACATGATGTGTCAGAGTCACAATGTGAATTGCTTGTTCATCTTCTGGCTGAAAATTATTTCTCTCTGGGTCTTGTCTCAGGTCTGTTTTGCTGTGGATTCATGTATCGGCTTGCATTTGCGCTTTCCTTGTTGCTGTTGCCCTGTTTTCTGTTTGCTTGTGCTCTAACATGACTTCTGGTTGTGTCTTTGGAGCCAGAATTCCTGCATAGGCAGGCCCAGTGTCCTTTTTCACTGTATGCCATGCACAGGTTTTGAAATTCAGGACAACATCGCGGTGAGTGGGACTAACTACACTTACCACACAGCTTCCTTGCTCTTTTCGACCTGGTTATGGTGCCGATAATGTTGGCTGCACCTACTGATTGCAGGTGCTGTTGTCCAGCTACAATGGCTTTGTATTTCCTGCCATCTTCCAGCAGTGCATCAATGCTGTGACCTTTCTTTTTCCCCAAGAGGTCTTACTGAAATACTTCAATGGGTGTTGATACAGTCACCAGCTCCATTATTCCGTCTGACAGCTCAGTTTCTGAGAAGTTGCATTCGTTGCCCTTACTGTGGCATCTATTGACAAATTGGTCTATTGATCCCTATGGCTGTTGCCTGTAGGACATCAATTAAGGCGGTGAATTCTAAAATTCACGTAATCAGAGCTGATCTTCCAACACTTTCCATATCTTTGTGTGATCTTACTGGTCCTAGCCAGATAGCCCTGAGGTAATGATTCTGTGCAATACCTCAAGTCCAACTGCTATCATTATTTTTACAGCCAGTTTTTCTAGTTCTGTAATCACCTGGTCGGTGAAGCTGCATTTACTGCATTTACTGTTTCAAAAGCTGAAACTCGGATAGGATATCCATGGCCTTCCAGTTTACGCTTGGAAATTTGGTATCCATCTTCCTGCTATTCCTTTGTTTTAAAACTTGCTTTAAGAACTTGATTTATGATTCGGTACTGTTTTCCCTTTAAAAAAAACTCTCTTGGCTGCTTTGATTGACAGGAGCAGGTGTTTAGCAGTGCTTGTATGTTTGTCTAGCTTCCAGCACTCCAGTCTGTATGTTTAAACAGCTGTGCAATAGGCATTTCAAGTGCTCTGTTGTTCTGCGAGAGTTTGTTTATACAGCCATTCAATGGGTAATTCTTCACACTTGAGTGGTTTTATAGGTTTTCGTAAACTTTAGCTGATTGAATGAAAGCTTTTCACACTTGAGTGATTTAATGGGTCTTTTATTAAAGCTTTAGCCAGAGGCTACATGAATGGAGAATTTCCACACTTTTTGCTGTCAGGCACCCTCCTGTAATGGGGCAGACTTCAATTAGCCTGGGGGAGCCTTTGAAAACAATTGATCATTGATTTTTCTTTCTTTTAATGAGCCTTTTAAAAAATCAACTTTGCAAGCACCTCAAAGCTTTATAACGTGGATTCCTGCACCGTTGGGACAATTACTCACCCAATCGCAGTGATTGATTTGCAGCCTGTCGTTCAGTGCTCTGTCTTCCACAGTTTGAAGTAAGTGTTTTCTTCTTTCCCTGTTGGGAACAGAATTTTTTTTAACCTTTTCTGTTTTAGCTGCAGGAAGGTAGTTTTTAAAGCTGTGGTATTTAATCCTGGATCATGTCTTCTCACCACAGCTGCCACCATGTAATGAGGAGCTGCCACCATATAATGAGTTATTTTATGTTCTCTGATGAAACATAAATGAGATGAGTGGAGTCCAGGTTGCTGAAGATCTCAAATAGTTTTTCTACAGCTAAACTGTAATACAGTACAGAGCTAACTATTTACAGGACCTGCCTCTAGGTGTTAAAGTTACAGAGTGACTCTGGTTCTGAGTCACATGACTGCATCCTAGTACTCAGTTCATTAGCATACTAAGATCTTAAAGGGCTATCACTCTTAAAGGCAATCATAAAACAACTCTGCCATCCTGTTTCCATTCCTTCTGTCCTTTGTGTTTTAGTATGTATAGTTTATCTAGAGGTCAGCTTTTTTACAAGCACACATTGCAGTTTATGTAGAGGACACCCTTTTGACAAGCACACATTCTGTTCACTAAAACAAAGACAAAGAGTGGCTGCAACTTCAGGATTAAGCAGTTGACTTAATTTTCTGAGACTGTATCTGTGAAAAGCAAGCCTCTTCAAAAGAACATTAAGTTCACCTTTGTTTTGGTACAGTAGTTTTTTTCTAAATACAGAGTGATGTGAGAAAACATGGAGTCCTTAACTGCTATTTCCTTTTTATGTTATGTCAGAGCATTTATTGGGAAAAAATGAAGATTGTGCACATTAAACATTGCTTTCATGTACACTATAAAAGAGCTTAGCAACGTCAGATAGTCACTGCTTATGCAAAGCAGGTTGATGGGCGGAGTTCATGAAGTTTATGCCATGCTTTCTGAGGAGGCTTCTGCAGATTATAAGATGACAAAAAAGTCTATTCTCGCTGCTTATGAGTTCGTCCTTGAAGTGTACAGGCAGAAATTTCAGAACCTCCGGAAACAGCCTGGGCAGATTTATATAGAATTTGAGAGGGTAAAGCAAATTACTTTTGATCATTGGATGTGGGCACTAAAGGTAGAGGCTATGTATGAAAACTTTAGGAAATCATTCTCCTGGAAGTGTTTAAAAATTCACTCCCTCCATTAGTAAGAACCCATGTAGAGAACTAGGCTTCAACAGCCTGACAGGCAGCTGAGTTCACTGATGATTATAAGCTTGTTTACAAGTCCAAACCTTTTGTCCGTCACCCCCACAAACCCGAGAAGGAGAGAAGGTGGAAGGGTGAAAGAAAGGTAAGTAGCCGGGGACAAGAAGGAACAGCTGGGAACACCACAGGATCTCCTCCTCAGGCCAGAAAGAAGATACTGAGGGTGGAAGTGAGCAAGCCTGCAAGCCTAAGTATTACCATTGTCACAAGGCGGGACACCTTCATGCAGAATGTTGGAAGTTGTGGGGTAAACCCATGGAACTTATTGGGGTACACAAGGCCAATGTAAAGAAAGGGGCTTTGACCGAGAGCTCTGACTGCTGCTGTAAGGCCAAGTACAAATTCCTCTGTAGGTACAGGGATGTGAATAAGATACCTGAGAATTATAAAGAATTCTTGTCAAAAGGAAAAGTAACCCCTTATCCCTCAAATGAGGCAGGTAAACCTATAGTTATACTTAGGGATACAGGAGCCAACAAAACTCTTTTGTTGGGGAAAGGTATAACATTTGCATCAGAGATCGCACTGAATGCCAAGGTTTTAGTTAATGGTATCAGCCATGAGTATATACCCGTACCTTTATATCGGGTGCACCTGGAGTGTGACATAATGTCTGGATCAGTAACTATAGGAGTTGTCCATAGTTTGCCTGTAGACAGAGTTGACTAAATCCTGGGGAATGATTTGGCCGGAGCAAAGGTGGTAGCTTCTCCAGTAGTCTGGTTGTTCACCAGATAGTGGTACCACCAAAGTATTGATGGGAAATATTAAGGATAGCCTATGAAATTCCTATGGTGGGACATGTGGGGATCCGGAAGACCCAATCACGTATAGGTCAACATTTTTACTGGTCAAGGACCAGGAGTGTGACCTAATGACTGGGACAGTAACTGTAGGAGTTGTCCATAGTTTACCTGTAGACAGAGTTGACTTACTCCTGGGGAATGATTTGGCCAGAACAAAGGTGGTAGCTTCTCCAATAGTCTCGGAAAAACCAAGTGAAGTTAAAGAGACAGAACAGCTGTGGGAAAAGATTCCAGGAATTTTCCCTTCATGTGTAGTGACCCAAGCAATGGCTAAACAAGTTCAATTGTCGGAGGTAAAATTGGCACCACACAGATTGCTGAATATCTGAAACATTCCAAGAACTTGGTGCAGTTTTGTAAAACGTGCCATACGTGCCAGATTGGGGAAACCGCAACGTGCCATAAAACCGGCACCTCTAATACCCATACCAGTTTTTGGGGAACCATTTAGTAGGGTGTTGGTAAATTGTGTACAACCTTTACCGAAAACAAAAGTGGGACACAAATATATATTCAATATCATGGATATGGCTACTCAGTTCCCAGAAACCATTCCCTTGAGAACAATTTCTGCTAAGGTAGTGGTAGATATGGATTACCGATTGAGATACAGTCAGATCAAGATTACAATTTTATGCCTGAAATTTTTCAGGAAGTTATGGGTAACTTCGGTATAACACAGTTGAAGTTTAGAGATACAGCACTGAAACAGGCCCTTCGGCCCACCGAGTCTGTGCCGACCATCAACCACCCATTTATACTAATCCTACACTAATTCCATATTCCTACCACATCCCCACCTGTCCCTATATTTCCCTACCACCTACCTATACTAGGGGCAATTTATATAATGGCCAATTTACCTATCAACCTGCAAGTCTTTTGGCTTGTGGGAGGAAACCGGAGCACCCGGAGGAAACCCACGCAGACACAGGGAGAACTTGCAAACTCCACACAGGCAGTACCCAGAATTGAACCTGGGTTGCTGGAGCTGTGAGGCTGCGGTGCTAACCACTGCGCCACTGTGCCGCCCAAGTCTTCTGTATACCACCCATAGACATAAAGTACTCTAGAAATGTACCATCAGACCCTTAAAACAATGTTCAGGGCTTACAGTCATGAATATCCCATGATTGGGATAAAGAGCTAGAATTTCTTTTGTTTGCCACTAGGGATTCACCTAATGAGTCTACCGGTTTTAGTCCTTTCGAATTAGTTTCTGGACATGAGGTAAGAGGTCCTCTAAAGCTAATCAAAGAAAAGCTTTTAGAACAGAGGGACGAAGCTTCTGTGTTAGATTATGTATCTATGTTCCTGGAGCGGCTCATGAGAGCCTGCAAAGAGGCTCAGGAACACTTGAAAGCTTCCCAAACAACCATGAAGAAATGGGCAATAAAGAAATGGGCAGACAAGCATGCCAAGAACAGAACATTTCTACCAGGGGATGAGGTGATAGTATTACTGCCTTTGCAGGGTGAACCGCTGAAAGCACGGTTCAGTGGTCCATATAAAGTGGTCAAAAGAACTGGTAAAGTAAATTATTTGATTGACATTGCAGATCACCGGAAAAAGAATCGGTTGTGTCATATCAATATGTTGAAACAATATCATCGTCAGGAGGAGGATAAGCAAGCACAGGTATGTCAGGTAGTAGGGGTAGTAAAGGATGAAAGGGATAGTGAGGATGAAGCAGAAGGAGGCCGAGACAATTCTCAGATTGAACCTCCTACTAACCAGTTAGCTAATACTGAATTGTTAGGGAGATTGGGCACCATGTTTTCATATTTAGATGCAAAACAATGAGAAAACCTAACAAGGCTACTCGCAGCATTTAAATGGATCTGTAGGGTCAAGCTGGGATGTACAACCTTTGCCATACATGATGTGGTTGTAGGAGAATCCTTTCCTATAAAACAGCATCCTTATTGCTTACGTCCAAAGAAACAGGCCCAGGTAAACGCAGAAATTCAATACATGTTGGAAAACCACCTAATTGAACCCAGTCAAAGCAGCTGGAATTCCCCAGTAGTGTTTTGCCTAAACCTAAGGGTTCAATGAGATTCTGCATAGACTACAGAAAGGTTAATGCTGTAACAAAGGCAGACTCCTATCCAATTCCTTGCTTGGAAGATTGTATTGACAGAGTGGGCAGTGCCACGTTTCTTACAAAAATAGATTTGTTAAAGGGATACTGGCAGGTTACTTTAACAACCCGAACTAAAGAAATATCAGCCTTTGTCACACCAGATGGTCTTTTCCAATGCCGAGTGATGCCTTTTGGGTTAAAAAATGCCCAGCCACTTTTTAGAGATTAATGAACCAAGTGGTGGCCAGTGTTCCTAACTGTGTGGTCTACCTTGATGATGTGACACTTGGAAGGACCACTTGGAACAACTGGAAGCTCTGTTTAGAAAATTACAAGTGGCTGATTCAGTGATAAACCTTGTCAAAAGTGAATTTGCAAAAGTGAGAGTAACCTACCTCGGGCATAGTAGGACAATGGCAAGTGTTGCCCGGAACAGCTAAAGTACAAGCATTGGTAGAGTTCCCCACCCCTAAGACTAAGTGGGAAATCATGAGATTTTTGGGAATGTGTGGTTTCTAACACGTTTGTACCAAATTTCAGTATAGCTACTCCACTGACAGATTTGCTACAAAAAAAGAAAACCAGGGTAGCGTGGTCAGGGGAGTGCCAAGCATCTTTTGAGAGGCTGAAAGGCATTTTGACTAATGAACCAGTGTTGGCTGCCACAAATTTCACTAAGCCCTTCAAGGTAGCAATTGATGCTAGTGACCTGGGGGTCGGTGCAGTCCTGTTACAAGACAATGACTTGGGTATAGAAAGGCCAGTGGGATACTTTTCCAAAAAGCTAAATCGACACCAAAAAAGGTATTCAACAGTGGAAAAAGAAACCCTGGGCTTATTTCTAGCTCTTAAGCATTTTGAGGTATATGTCCGCCATGGTTACAGAGAGACATTGGTATATACTGATCATCACCCCAAGCTTTTGTGAAAAAATTCAAGAACCAGAATGCCAGACTATTCCGATGGAGTTTTCTATTGTAACCTTATCACCTACAGATTATCCACATTGCAGAGCAACATAATATAATTGCGGATGCTTTGTCCAGGATTTAACTTTGCCTTGAGTTATCTGAGTGCAAAGATGGTACAAAGCAGAACTGCATTAGCTACAGATAAAGAGTGAATGAGAATGAGTGTGTAAATGTGTTTTAATTTCTTTTTCATCTTCTGTTTCTTCACTCTTTGTAATGAAATGCAAATAAAAATGGTTTGTTATTCCTCCAAGGTTGGAGGTGTTACGAAAGTTCTTCCAAATTTAAATTTTCTTTTTAGGACTTGTTTCTAAAACTGAAAATATTTCATGGATGTGTTTTATTTACAAAATTCACTGAAAGGACACTTAAGATGTTGTTTGGAAACAACCTTTGCTGGAAATCATGTGCTTTAAGCTCAATAAACAACAGAAATCTTGGTGCCCTGGGAAAATGTTTACTGAGAAATGACATGTCAAGATTTAAGAGGGTTAGGAGGTTCTGACTGGCTGTTTGGGGTTGTACTTCTGAGATGTTGTTTTGGTTCAGTTGGGGTATGGACAGTGTTTGAAAAGCAATTGAAGATCAACCTGCCAGGGAATAAACCTCCCCAGCTCATTTTTCCTGGACCACGCTAATAGACCCTGAGAAGTCCAGTGTGTCAACTCCTCTTTCTTCCAGTTTTTGGAAAAACCCTGTGATACAAGAGTGTGCTGGCTGAAACCCCTGATGACACATTTCTCCTGGAAAAATGTGCCAGATTAATTCTCGACGCTGCCTGAAAATAACTGCTCCAGACAAGATTCCAGTGACCCATCACTGTATACCCGGACACCAGATCAAAAGGGACAACTGACATCATTCCATTTTTTTTTCTTCAAGAATTAGCAAGTATTTGGCCAAAGTTTTTTTTAGTCTTTTTATAGTAACAGACCTCTGTAAAGAGAATTTCTGTAATTTTTTCAGACTGTGTGTGAGTTTTTTTGTGGGGGATTTTAAAAGGGAACTTTCATATTTCAATCTGTGTGTTAATGCTTTGCTTCATTACTGGATAAGTCTTGTTTGATATTAAACTGATAATTTTCTTGTTTATTAAAGAAACCTGGTTGGTGTAGTTTATTCTGGGAGTAGAGCATGTGATTGACAACATGGATAACTGGGGAATCATTTAAAAATATGTTGTGACCTGTGGAGAAGTGGAACTAGAAAAGACAGTGCCCTCCTCCCACCTCGGTCGTAACACAAAGTATATCCTCATGTGATAAAAAGATTGATGCCAATAGTTTCAGTCATTCTCACATTATTAATTTTAATTTTGGAGTGGATGATGTTGATGCTCCGAAGAACACCCTAATTTCTAACCAATATTCAGTTTGGAGTACTGATGGGAGAGAAGGTTCCTCTGGAGAGTGCAGTGAGAGTCATGACCATGGGTGGCTCAGCTGTGCAGGGAAGAAGGAGAAAAGACAAGAGAGCAATAGTGGTAGGGGATTCTCTAGTTAACGGTACAGATAGGCGTTTCTGTGGTCACAGATGTGATTCCAGGATGGTATGATGCCTCCCTGATGCAAGGATCATGGATGTCACTGAGCAGCTACAGGGCATTCTGGAGGGCGAGGGTACACAGCCAGAGGTTGCGGTCCACAGTGGTACCAACGATATAGGAAGAAAGAGGGATGAGGTCCTGCAGGTTGAGTTTCGGGAGTTAGGAAAGAGATGAGCAAGCAGGACCTCAAAGGTAGTAATCTCTGGATTACTCCCAAGGCCACGTGCTAATGAGTATAGAAATAGGAGAATACACCAGATGAATGCGTGGCTCGAGAGATGGTATAGGAGGAAGGGCTTCAGATTTCTGGGGCATTGGGACTGGTTCTGGGGAAGGTGTACAAACCTGGGGACCTGTACAAGCCGGGCGGTCTACACCGGAACAGGACTGGGACAAATAGCCTTGCAGAAAAGTTTGCTAGTGCTGTTGGGGATGGATTAAACTAGTTTGGCAGGGGGATGGGAATCTGAGGGTAGTTACAGATAGGACAATTTCAGGGCAGGGGACGGAAGGCACAAAATTAGCGAGTGATTCTGAAAGACAGAAGAAGCAAAGGTTAAAAAGTGTGCAGCACAGGAATTTGGCAGTGTTAAAAGTTATATATTTAAATTCAAGGAATATAGTAAATAAAGCTGATGAGCTGAGGGCACAGATAGACACATGGCAACATGATATCATTGTTAGAACAGAAACTTGGCTTAAAGAGGAGCAAGAATGGGCGGCACAGTGGCGCAGTGGTTAGCACCGCAGCCTCACAGCTCCAGCGACCCGGGTTCAATTCTGGGTACCGCCTGTGTGGAGTTTGCAAGTTCTCCCTGTGTCTGCGTGGGTTTTCGCTGGGTACTCCGGTTTCCTCCCACCACCAAAAGACTTGCAGGTTGATAGGTAAATTGGCCATTATAAATTGCCCCTAGTATAGGTAGGTGGTAGGAGAATATAGGGACAGGTGGGGATGTGGTAGGAATATGGGATTAGTGTAGGATTAATATAAATGGGTGGTTTATGGTTGGCACAGACTCGGTGGGCCGAAGGGCCGGTTTCAGTGCTGTATCTCTAAGTAAAATAAATAAATAAATAAAAGAATGGTAGCTCAGTGTCCCTGGATATAGAGTTTTCAGGCAGGATAGAAAGGGGGATAAAAAAGGAGGGGGTGTAGCCTTATTGGTTAAGGAATCAATAACAGCTGTGAGGAAGGATGATATGCTAAATGAATCATTAATCAAGGCCATATGGGTGGATATCAGAAATAAAAAAGGGGCAGCCACACTACTAGGAGTGTATTATAGACCCCCAAATAGTGAGAGGGAGATAGAAGAACAAATACGTAGGCAAATATCTGAGTGCAAAAACTATAAGGCAATAATAGTTGGGGATTTCATCTATCCTAATATCAACTTGGATACAAACAGTGTGAAGGGCACAGAGGGCACAAAATCTTGAATTTCATTCAAGAGAACCTTTTGAGCCAACACATAACAAGTCCAATGAGATGGGGCGCAATGCTAGATTTAGCCTTCAGTAATGAATCTGGGCAAGTGGATGAAGTATCAGTGGGGGACCATTTTGGAGATAGCAACCATAGTACAGTTACATATTCATGGCAAAGAACAAAGATAAAACAGGAGTAAAAGTTCTAAATTGGGGGAAGGCAAATTTTACAAAACTGAGAGGTGATCTGGCAAAAGTAAACTGGATACAGCTACTGGCAGGAAAATCAGTGGCAAACCAGTGGGAAGCATTCAAAAGTGAGATTCTATATGCGCAGTGTAGGCATGTCCCCACAAAGATAAAGGGTGGTACTGCCAAATCTAGAGCCCTCTGGTTATCTAGGAGCTTACAGGGTAAGTTAAAGCGGAAAAAGAAAGCTTATGACGGTCACAAAAAACTTAATACTTTAGAAAGCCTAGAGGAGTATAGAAAGTGCAAGGGTGAAGTATAAAGGGAAATTAGAAAGGCAAAGAGAGGACATGAAAAATTATTGGCAGGTAAAATGAAGAAAAACACAAAGATGTTTTATCAGGTGTGTTTCCAGAATGGAACTCGGCCTTTTTTACTGACCTATTTGTGTATCTTAGTAACATCTTCTGTTCTAGAGTGCCCAACATTCACCTTGTTCCTTTAAAATCCTTGTTCTCTACTACCCACCTAAGTACTACACCAAGTTTGTCACTGAGATATCTTCACTGCTTTCCTCCCTCAGCTTCTGCACCAAGCGACTCCTCATCCTCTTTGATTTCAACCTCCAACTCAACTCATCATGTTCTCGCTCCTCTCAGTTTACTGCCCTCCTATCCTCCCTAAAACTCTCCCTCCTTATTAACTCCCCAATCCATAATGTCGGCCAACCCTTGACTTCGCCATCTCATTTGGCCTTGATACTCCTATCATATCAATCACAGATAAAGCCATCTCTGGTCACTTCCTGTTCCCACTCCACCCACATCCCCCTTCCCCCTCTCAACCCCACTTCTGAGTCCACACCTGGAAAACGCTCTTCCCAAAGTCACTTACAACTGCACTTTCAAATTTCTAACTGTCTAGCCTTTGGCCCTCCATTCGCCCTGACATTTCAGCAGCTACCAATCTGGTCAGTTATACTCTCACCTCCACCGTTGATGCACTCATCCCTATAAAAACCATTGCTCTCTCTCACCTGGGTCATTCCCCCGAATCTGGCTCTCATCCCTGCTCCCTTCAGTTCAAGAGATGCAGACCTGAACATCTATGGTGGACAACTGGCTTTGCCAGTTATTTGATATAGTTAATGGTCCCCTCCCCTCAGTTACTGTCCCCCTTTCCTTCAAATTTGCTGCCTGTCTTCAAAAGAAAACACTTTTGACCCCTCTGCCCTTGAAAATTATCACCCCCATCTCCAACATCTTTTTCTTTTCTAAAGCCCTTGAATATGGCACCTCTCAAATCCATGCCCATCTTTTCAGCAACACAATGTTTGAATCCCTTCAATCAGGTTTCCACCCATGCCACAGTACTGAAACAGCCCTTATCAGAGTCACAAGTGACATCCTATCTGATTGTGAACATGGTAAACTATCCCACCTCATCCTTCTTGACCTGTCTGCAGCGTTTGACATGGTTGACCACACCATCATCCTTCAACACCTCTCCTCCATCATCCGACTGGGTACTGTACTTGCCTGGTTCCATTCTTTCTATCTAATTGCAGCCAGAGAATCACTTGCAATGGCTTCCCTTCCCAATCCCACCCCATTACCTCTGGATCAATCCTCAGCCCCTCCTATCTCTCATCTGCCTGCTGCCCCTCGGTGACGTCATCCAAAAGCACAATGTCAGTTTCCTTGTGTACATTGACGACATCCAGCTCCACCTCACCACTCTTGTGATATCACTTTAGCAATGTAAGTACTCCACACAGCATCACAGGAAGTGATGTTATTCAGCATTATATCAGTTGGTTGGAGTTGAGCAAGACACCCAGTCACACATGTAAGACAGAGCTCTCTTGTAAATGTATTACTCTACAAATAAAGTACCTGCAGTTTTATAATCACTCAACTTAAGATTGTTTGGAACCTTATTGCTACATCAAAGCAATAATGCAATATGGCGGCAGTGGTGGCAGTGTATGGTTTCTGAAGATTTTTCTACTTTTCAAGCGCACCATCCTCAACACCACTGCAGCATGTGGTCTTTGAAAAATCACACCCTCAACAACATCGCAGCAGTGTGTGGTCTCTGAAGCAGCACACCATTCATAATGTGGTGATAGCAATGCGCAGGGAAGATCACAGCAACGAGGTAACAACACTGCAGAGAAGCTCAGGGATGGTGCTCACGGGAACCAGAGATCTCGGGCAGGATATTGTAAGGGTGAGGGCTTGCCCTGGTACCCAAAAATGTCTCGAGAGTCGGATGGCTGTACAAACGAGCGATCTTTATTACAAGCATGCAAGGAGAGGTCCTACTCTCACGAATAATTTTAGGGGTTCTGCTAGTACATTGTTCCAGTAGTTATTTTATACAGTTTTACAGGAGGTTTACTCGATAAACTGTCTCTTAATTACATCATCTCCATCTATTGCCTTCCCTAATCTCATCTTGTCTTTGTTACATTATTCACCTCATCAACCTCTTGTTTAACCTATTCATAGGATTTGGGTGTCTCCCTCCTGAGCTTGTTACCTTCTGATTAGACTATTCATAGGATTCGGGTGTCTCCCTCCTGAGCTCGTTACCTTCTGATTAACCTATTCATAGGATTCGGGTGTCTAGCAGGCAAGCCTTCTCAAGTTGTCAGGGACCTATGTTACACCAAATATCCAATGATTCCCGTACGCCAGTCCTCCCTACAATATCAAGACCAGCGATATCTCCTGTCATAGTTCAACATGGAAAAGGCAACGCAACTCATCATCGGGAGCAGCAGCAATTCGGCACGGGCAAGTTCAATGACCTTCCACGAAGTTAGAGCTCAGACACAGTGAGTACATGATTGGGGGCGGGTATTCAAATCAACAGTGGCCAGAAAAAAAACAGCAGAAATTGGGCGGAATCATGCTCGGAAATAGCAAGCAAGGTTGGTTCTCGTCGAGGCTACGGATCGGCATCACCATTACACGTCGGATATTTTCCCGCCATTAGTGCTTCATAGGCGGGACCTCCCTGATCACAGACAAAATTCCCGCGCTGCAAGCACAGGTTCTGGGCATAACCAAAACTCAACACTGCAGACACAATAGACCTGCAAGTTTTTTTCCTTCCAGGGAAAGGCCCAAGAAAAAAAAGGCTGCAGTTTTAAGGGGAAAGCTCCAGCTACAATTTTGACACTGGGAATTTGGCACCATGTCCACTAAATATCCTTCCACGACTTCGAAAACTCAAGACCTCCTCCATGAGAATCAACTTTTTAGACAACAGATGGAGTTGTGTTTCTTGGATCTGGCCATCACGGAGCTGGAAAAACAAGCAGTCAAGATAAAAATAGCAATCAATAATGCTGAGCTACACCAGATTAACACCTCAGAACATTCTGAAGTGGAACAGAAGGACCCAGCAAGACTATGGTCTATGTTAGAGGACCAGCTCAAGGTCAGAATTAATTTCAGAATTCACCGCCTAGAGCTGATGACATACAGGCAGCAATCCTTCCCTCCTCATTCATTTCTCAATATCAGATTTCAAATATTATCTGTCATTGTGAGTCTCACATGGTGTGTTGCCTCCCTGGTGCCAGGGTAAAGGACATCACAGAGAGGATGCAGGATATTCTGCAGGGGGAAGGGTGCAGGATATTCTGCAAAGGGAAGGGAGTGAGCCAGAAGTTGTGGTACATGTTGGTACCACTGACATAACAAGGGCAGGTATTGAGGGCCTACGGTCAGATTTTCAGGCGCTAGGGAGGAAGTTAAAGAGTAGGACCTTGAAGGTTGTTATCTCTGGATTGCTCCCAGTGCCACGTGCGAGCAAGAGTTGGAATAGGAAGATTGGGAGGATCAATGCGTGGCTTGAAGCATGGTGTAGGAGGGAGGGCTTCAGATTCTTGGGGCATTGGGGCCAGTTGTGGGGCAGAAGGCACCTATTCAAAAGGAATGGGTTGCACCTCAACAGGACTGGGATCAATGTCCTCATGGGGAGGTGCACTAGTGTGGTTGGGGAGGCTTTAAACTAAATTGGCAGGGAGATGGGCACCAACATATAGAAGTAGAAAAGAGGAATATGGTGCATAATGTGAGAGTGTTCGATAGTACAAGTGAAGGGAGTAGTTCCATATTAGATAGCAGCAGACTGAGAAGGGCTACAAGGAATGAAAGACAGGATTACAATGCATGTGTGTGGTGAATAAGGTTGGTGCGCTACAAGCACAAATAGGAGTATGGGATATGATGTAGTGGCAATAATGGAAACGTGGCTTCAAAATGGTGAGGACTAGGTGCTAAATATATAAGGATATAAAGTGTTCAGAAAAGATAGAGAAGGAAAAAAGGCAGGATTGATTAGGGAAGACATTGTGGTGTTGGACAGAGGGAATATCCTTGAGGGGACAAGGACAGAATTCATTTGGTTAGAATTGAGGAGCAAAAAGGGTATGATCACTCTACTAGGGATTTTCTATAAGCATCCAAATAATGAGAGAGAGATAGAGGAGCAAATCTGCAGGGAAATCACAGAGATGTACAAGAACAATAGATACTAGGAGACTTTAATCACCCAAGTATATATTGGGATAATTTCAGAGTAAAACAAAAGGAGGGGGAGGAATTTCAGGATTGTGAGAACTTTCTTGATCAGCAAGTTCACAGCCCAACTAGAAAGAAGGCATTACTGGATCTGGTGCTGAGAAATGAGGTGAGCCAAGTGGACCAAGTGTCTGTGGGAGACCACTTGGGTAACAATGTTTATCGTATCATAACATTTGGACTCATAATGCAGAAAAGCAAGGAACGATATGAGTTAGAAGAGCTAGATTGGAAGAGGGCTAATTTCAGTGTGATGAGAAGGGATCTAGACAGGGTAAAATAGAACCAAAGATTGACAGAAAAAGCTGTAATGGAACAATGGGTTATCTTTAAGGAAGAGATGCTTCCAGTACATTCCAACAAGGACGAAAGATAGATGAACCAAAAATAGGGCTCCTTGGATTTTGAGGGAAATAGAGATTATAAGGAAACAAAAAAAGAGGATGTATGATGCATGTCAGGTTAATTCTTCGAGTGAGAACCCAAACAAATACAATAAGTTGAGAGGGGAGATGAAGAGGAAATTAAGACTGGGAAAGAGATAATATGAGAATAGAATGGGAGTCATCATAAAAAGGAAACCCAAAAATTGTCTACCGGCATGTAAATAGTGTCAAGCACAGGTGGAAAGGTGGGTGGGTCCCACTGTTTATCTCCCAACTGAATGCAATCGTGTTTTGCTCAAAATGATGCGTTAGCCCCTGAGTGTCTTTCATGTCAAATAAACAGACAGATAACATGTTTTCTCATAGGTTAAAAAAACTATTTATTTTTACATAATTTCCGAAACGGTCACAACATCACCCATACACACATTCAACCACATACACATACACAAGAATAGATAGATAGACAAAAGGGTAAATTATGGTTTAGAGTCCAATGTGAGGGAAGTGATTGTGGTTTACAGTAAACCTGTTGAACCTTCTCAGGAGGAAAGTCTTTTTAAAGGTGCAGGCCTGGCGTTTGTAGTCTTGAACTTGTTGAAGTGTTGTAGAGTTCTAGTGGTTACAACTCAACACAAAGCTGGTGGTTTAGATTTTGCTGCCTTCACAGATGGAGAATCTTAAAGTCACTTTGTGATGTCTGTGCTGTGCTATCTGTTCCAGTTGTTGTTGGGCAGTGTTCTTCTTGCTTGGCTGGATCTCTTGCATAGCCTCTGACTGGACTGGCTTTCCAAGGTCTTTTCTACACCTCCCTCTCTCTCCAGTGTGCTAATGTTTTCAGGTAAAAATCCATCACATTAGAGTTTCTGTAAGGAGACATATGGCCCTCTCCCCTGGTGTGACCACACAATGGACCAGGATGTATAACCATTGCTATCGATTGATGTCTGAATGATGACCATTCTGTTAACACAGTGCTACTTAATGCCTATTCATTCTGGTTTGGGCTGTGAGTCAGTCTGTCTCTAGACCTTTTGTTAGTTCATTAATGTTGATAGGGGTCATCAGTATGAAATACTGCTCTTTTCAATTTCAAAGGGGTTCTCCCCAGAGCTATTTCAGATGAGGTTAACGAGTTCCATCTTTGCAGGCAGGTTTGATGATTTTCAGTACAGGAGGGGTCACGTGACCTCTTCTCCATTTTGACTGTGGTGCAAGTGATCATGTTCCCGTGGTTTTGTTTTTGTTGACTTTTTAAATTCCTAATTCTTCTACTTAATTGTTTATTTCATCATGGATCCTTCCATGCATGACAATGGTAAGCGGGCAGTAAGAGATGGAGTTGGGCCTATCAGGCACAAAGAGGGTAATATATGCTTAGAGGCACAAGGCAAGGCAAAAATACTTAATGAGTACTTTGTATCAGTGTTTATGAAAGAAGAGGAATCTGAAAATATTGGTAGAAGCAGAGAGAGTAGCAGCAATAGGTAGGGTAAAAATTGAGAAGGAAGAGGTACTAGAAAGGTTGGCAATGCTTATAGTAGATAAGTCACCTGGTCCGGATGGCTTGCATCCCAGGTTGCTAAAGGAAGTGGGGGTAGTGATGGCGGAAGGGCTTGCCATCATCTTCCAATCTCCCCTAGATATGGAGGAGCTGCCAGAGGATTGATACGTTGCACATGTGACAAAAGGGTGTAAGGACAGTCCTAGCAACTACAGACCAGTTAGTTTAACATCAGTGGCGGGTAAGATTTTAGAAACAATAATCAGGGAAAAATCAATAGGCACTTGGAGAGTTTTGAGTTAATTAAGGATAGCCAATGTGGATTTGTAAAAGGCAGATCATGCCTGACTAATCAAATTGAATATTTTGATGAAGTAACAGAGAAGGTTGATAAAGGGAGTATGGTGGTTGTTAGCTCTATGGATTTTAAGCAATTGTTTGATAAAGCACCACATAAAAGGCTGGTGAACAAAACTGAGGCTTATGGAATAGGAGTGTTAGTGTCCAATTGGACAAAAAATTTAGCTTAAGGATAGAAAATAGCGAGTCGTGGTAAATAGTTATTTTTTTCAGAATACAGGATGGTAGAGGGTGGTGTTAACAAAGAACAAAGAACAAAGAACAAAGAAAATTACAGCACAGGAACAGGCCCTTCGGCCCTCCAAGCCTGCGCCGATCCAGATCCTCTCTCTAAACATGTCGCCTATTTTCTAAGGTTCTGTATCTCTTTTCTTCCTGCCCATTCATGTATCTGTCTAGATACATCTTAAAAGACTCCATCGTGCCCGCATCTACCACCTCCGCTGGCAATGCGTTCCAGGTGCCCACCACCCTCTGCGTAAAGAACTTTCCACGCATATCCCCCCTAAACTTTTCCCCTTTCACTTTGAACTCGTGTCCTCTAGTAATTGAAACCCCCACTCTGGGAAAAAGCCTCTTGCTATCCACCCTGTCTATACCTCTCATGATTTTGTACACCTCAATCAGGTCCCCCCTCAACCTCCGTCTTTCTAATGAAAATAATCCTAATCTGCTCAACCTCTCTTCATAGCTAGCGCCCTCCATACCAGGCAACATCCTGGTGAACCTCCTCTGCACCCTCTCCAAAGCATCCCCATCCTTTTGATAATGTGGCGACCAGAACTGTACGCAGTATTCCAAATGTGGCCGAACCAAAGTCCTATACAACTGTAACATGACCTGCCAACTCTTGTACTCAATGCCCCGTCCGATGAAGGAAAGCATGCCGTATGCCTTCTTCACCACTCTATTTACCTGCGTTGCCACCTTCAGGGAACATTCTCCAAGAGTCAGCGCTAGGACCACTGATTTTTTTGCGATACACTAATGACATGGATCTTGGAATACAGAGTAAAATTTCAAAATTTGCCAATGATACCAAACTTGGAGGAGTGGCAAACAATGAGAATGATATGAACCAACTGCAGCAAGAGATAGGCTAGTCAAATGAGCAGACAAGTGGCAGATGGAAGGTGATGCATTTTGGCAGAAGGGATTGGGTGATGCAGTATCGACTTAATGGTGCAGTTCTAAAGAGCGTGCAGGAACAGAGGGATCTGGGGTTGCATATACATCGATCTTTGAAAGTGGCAGGGCATAGTGAGAGAGTGGTTAGTAAAGCATATGGGATCTTGGGCTTCATAAATTGATGGCATAGAGTACAAAAGCTGGGAAGTTATACTGAACCTTTATAAAGCTGTGGTTAGGCCACAAATAGAGTATTGCAACCAGTTCTAGTCACCACACTTTAGGAAGGAAGTGAGGGTCCTTGAGAGGGTGCTGAGGAGATTTACCAGAATGGTCCAGGGATGGGGGATTTTAACTGTAGGGTTAGGTTGGAAAAGCCGGGGTTGTTCTTCCTGGAGCAAAGGAGATTGATGGGAGATTTGTTATAGGTGTACAAGATTATCACAGGCTAAGGTAAGGTAGACAAGGAAAAACTGTTCCCATCAACTGATGGTACAAGGACTAGGGGACACAGATTGAATGTTTTGAGCAAGAGATGCAGGGAGGAATGTAAGGAAGAACATTTTTTACGCAGCAAGTGCTAATGAACTGGAACCCACTGCCCACGAGGATGGTGGAAGCAGAGACAAGCAGTGATTTCAAAAGGAAATTGGATGGCCTCTTGAAGGAAATAAACTTGCAGGGCTACGGGGATCTAGCGGGGATGTGAGATTGACTAGATTGTTCCACAGAGAGCCGGCATGGACTCAATGGACTGTTATGACCATGTGGTATGATGTGGGTGGTTCCCATGTCCAACTGTCCACCTGAACACAGCAAATGTGTTTGTATTAGAGTTTAGCCCCTTGGTGTTTTTATTTTTCAGATAAACAAACAGCAATAGGTTTTCTTGTACCTTTCAAAAAAACAGAAAATCAGTTGTTTAATGATCAATATGCCTGATCCTGAAATTGCCGCAACTACATCCACTCACACATCCACTCACACACATACACACACACAAAAGAAGAAATAGATAGAGAAGGGAAAAAAGGAAGGTGACTTTTAGAGGGGGGAAAGATTACAATAAACCTGCTGAATTCTCTTACAAATCAAGTTCTAGATAGATGCAGGCCTGAGATGAGTGTAGATTTCTGTCTTGATTAAAGGTTCAATTGAAGATGGTGGGTTACTTCTCACTCTCAGTGCTGTATACTGCAGATGTTGGATTTTTCAGCAGGGCATGTGCTTTCAGGCTTGGCTGGAATGCAAGCTGTTAGATGTTGCTTCTCTCCTGGGTGAGTCTCTCTCTCTCTCTGGCAGTCTTTTTTTTAAGGTGAAGCTGTTATCTCTCACCCCCTGTGAGGAGACGCTCTGTTTTCTTGCCCACGGCGATCACACAATAGCCCAGGACATGGCTACTCCACACCTCCTTAGTGTCAGAAGAAGACATTCAATCGGGAATATTTTAGGATAGGTGTAGGATGGATTCCATTGACACCTTTTAGCTTTGAAGATTTGTCCATTGTCTTTGTCGAACAGTTTGAATACACAAAAAGCGGATCCTTTTTTCTTCGGTGGCCATTTTGGACCATTGATCATTTTTTAAAATGAAGGTGTATTTTTTATATGTTATGTTTTTATAACACTTCAGAGTCTATGATTGTTGTATCATCGCACTTACAGTGTGAGTGACAGGACCAAATGGCTTCCTTCTATGCCGTAAAAGGCTCTGTGATTCATGACACTCTAATGCAGTACTGAGGGAGTTCTGCAGTGTCAGAGGTGCCAGCTTTAGGATGAGATGTTAAACCAAGGCCCCATCTGTTCTCACAGGTGGACTTAAAAGATCCCATGGAACTATTTTGAAGAGGAGTGGAGGAGTTGTCTCTGATATTCCAGACAATATTTATTCCTCAATCAATATCACTTAGGCAATTGTCTGGCCATTATCACATTTTGCTTGTGGAACCTTGCTGTGCACAAATTAGCTGGTGTGTTTGCTACATTACAACAGTGACTACACTTCAAAAGTACTTCATTGGCTCGTAAGCATTTTGTAACATTCTGAGATTGTGAAAGTTGGCATATAAATTCAAGCCTTTCTTTTCCTTTTAGTGAATTACAGACGTCCTCTGTATATTTTATCATTTTACACATGATAGGAACCTAGGACCAGGAGTTGGCCTCAAGCCTTTTCCAACATTCCATGAGATCCTGGCTGAACTGTGACCCCCAACTCCATCAGTATCCCTTAATACCTTTAACAACAATCTACTGATCTCAGATTTAAAATTATTAATTCAGTTCACATCTATTGCTTTTTATGGGAGGGAATTCCACACAATTACCACCCTTTGCATGAATAGGTGCTTCCTAACTTTCCTTTTGAATGTCCTGTCAATGATTTTAAGTTTATAGCCTCTTGTCTCAGACCCCTCCAGCAGCAGAAAATTTTCTATCTACTCTATCAGTTCCTTTCAAAATCCTAAAAACCTCAAGTCAAATCTCCCCTTAACCTTTTATATTCCAAAGAATACAGTCTAGTTATATTTTTTATTTTTATTCATCCTTGGGATGTGAGTGTCACTAGCAAGGCCAGCATTTATTGTCCATCCATAATTGCCCTTGAGAAGGTGGTGGTGAGCTGCCTTCTTAACTCGTTGTAGTCCACATGGTATAGGTACACCCATGGTGCTGTTAGGAAGGGAGTTCCAGGATTTTGAGCCAGTGACAGTGAAGGAATGGCGATAAAATTCCAAGTCAGGATGGTGTGTGGCTTGGAGGGGAACTTGCAGGTGGTGATGTTCCCATGCATCTGCTGCCCTTGTCCTTTTAGGTGGTAGAGGTCATAGGTTTGGAAGGTGCTGTCAAAGGAGCCTTGGCGAGTTGCTGCAGTGCATCTTGAAGCTGATACACACTACTGTTACTATGCACCAGTGATGGAGGGGGTGAATGTTTAAGGGGGTGAATGGGGTACAGATCAAGCAGGCTGCTTTGTCTTGGATGGTATTGAGCTTCTTGAGTGTTGTTAGAGCTGCACACATCAGCTAAGTGGAGAGTATTCCCCCAGGATGTTGATAGTGCGGAATTCAGCAATGGTAATGACATTGAATGTCAAGGGGAGATGGTTAGATTCTTTCTTCTTGGAGATCATCATTGCCTGGCACTTGTATGACATGAATGTTACTTTAATTCGTTCAGGGGATGTGGGCGTCACTGGCTAGGCCAGCATTTATTGTTCATCCCTAATTCCCCTTGAGAAGATGGTGGTGAGCTGCCTTCTTGAACCGCTGCAGTCCTTGGGGTGTAGGTACACCAATAGTACTGTTCGGAAGGGACTTCCAGGATTTTGACCCCGCAACAGTGAAGAAACGGCAATATAGTTCCAAGTCAGGATGGTGTGTGGCTTGGAGGGGATCTTACAGGTGGTGGTGCTCTCATGCATCTGCTGTCCTTGTCCTTCTAGGTGGTAGAGGGCATGGGTTTGGAAGGTGCTGCTTAAGGAGCCTTGGTGAGTTGCTCCAGTACATCTTATAGATGGTATATACTGCTGCCACTGTGTATCGGTGGTGGAGGGAGTAAATGTTGAAGGTGGTGGATGGGTGCCAATCAGGTGGGCTACTTTGTCCTGGATGGTGCCCAGCTTCTTGGGTGTTCTTAGAGCTGTTGATGGAGGAGTTGTTGGAGCTGCACCCATCCAGGCAAGTGGAGAGTATTCCATCACACTCCTGACTTGTGCCTTGTAGATGGTTGAAAGGCATTGGGGAGACAGGAGTTGAGTTACTCGCCACAGAATTCCGAGCCTCTGACCTGCTCTTGTAGCCACAGCATTATTGTGGCTGGTCCAGTTCAGTTTCTTGTCAATAGTGACCCCCGGGATGTTGATAATGGGATTCAGTGATGGTAATGCCATTGAATGTCAAGAGGAGATGGTTAGGTTCTCTCTTGTTTGAGATGGTAATTGCCTGGCACTTGTGTGGCACGAATGTTACTTGCCACTTATCATCCCAAGACTGGATATTGTCCAGGTCTTGCTGCATATGGACATGGGCTGCCTCAGTATCTGAGGAGTCACAAATAGTGCTGAACATTGTGCAATCATCAACGAACATCCCCACTTCTGACCTTATGATGGAGGGAAGGTCATTGATGAAGCAACTGAAGATGTTTGGGCCTAGGACACTACCCTGAGGAAATCCTCAGTGATGTCCTGGGACTGAGATGATTGACCTCCAATAACCACAAACATCTTCCTTTGTGCTAAGTATGACTCTAACCAATGATTCCCATCAACTTCAGTTTGCTCGGGCACCTTGATGCCATACTCGGTCAAATGCTGCCTTGATGTCACTTATCAGCCCAAGCCTGAATGTTGTCTAGGTCTTGCTGCATATGGACACGGACTGCTTCAGTATCTGAGGAGTTGTGAATGGTACTGAACATCATACAATCATCAGCAAACATCCCCACTTCTGGCATTATGATGGAGGGAAGGTCATTGATGAAGCAGCTGAAGATGGTTGGGCCTAGGACACTCCCCTGAGGAACTCCTGAGACTGAGATGATTGGCCTCCAACAACCACAACCATCTTCCTTTATGCTAGGTATGACGCTAACCAGTGGAGAGTTTACCCTTGATTCCCATTGACTTCAATTTGACTAGGGCTCCTTGATGCCACACTCAGTCAAATGATGCCTTGACATCAAGGGCAATCATTCTCACCTCCCCTTGAGTTCAGCTCTTTGTCCATGTTTGTACCAAGGCTGTAATGAGGTCAAGAGCTGAGTGGACCTGGCGGAACCCAAACTGAGCATCAGTGAACAGGCTTTTGTTCTTTAAGTGGCACTTGATTGCACTGTCAGGACAACACAGCCTGCTTGATTGTCACCCCATCCACCACCTTAAACATTCACTCCCTCCACCACCAACATGTAGTGGCAGTAGTGTGGGCCATGCACAAGATGCACTGCAGTAGCTCACTACGCCTCCTTCAACAGTACCTTCCAAACCCGCGACTTCTTCTACCTAGAAGAACAAGGGTAGCAGACATGTGGGAACACCACCATCTACAACTTCCCCTCTAAGCCTCACACCAACCTGACTTGGAAATATATCCCCATTCCTTTACTGTCGCTGGATCAAAATCCTGGAACTCCCTTCCTAACAGCACTGTGGTGTACCCAGCACCAAATGGACTTCAGTGATTCAAGATGACAGCTCACTGCAACCTTCTCAGGGCAATTAGGGATGGCCTTGCCAGCAACACCCACATCCCATGAAACAAATTTTTAAAAAATCACACTCCTGACTTGTGCCTTGTAAATGGTTTATATAATTCGAGCCCTAGTAACCTTCTAGTGAAGATGTGTTGCACTCCTTCCAAGGCCATTATATCCTTTCTAAGGTGCAATGCCCAGAACAGTACATAGTAATCCAGATGTGGTCTAACCAGGATTTTGTATATCTAAACCTGAAGTCCGGGGACGGTGGCAGCGGACCTAAAAGGAGTCGGGAACCGAGCAGACCTATAAGAGAAAGATCAGGGCTCAAGGCCCTTCACTAACCTGAAGTCGGCTCTCTGACTGTTTCTGCGCGCACTCTGTTTGGATTTAGTGTAAAAAAACTAACAGTGACATCATTGAAATTCTGTGCACTGATCGGTCGGTGGGCAGCACCCGTTATTGCCTGGGGATAACTGAGATTGATTGGAGTTAAAAAAAAGGTTCCTTTTAAATTAAAGCCCTAGGATAGCTACCTGTAAATTTTCAGTATTTACCGGTTATATGAGTGCTGTTTGCATGGAGTGAGGCTGTAAGTTAAATGTGGGTATTTCCGTTGGCTGGGGGTGATGGAAGGTGCTCATTGGTCTTGTTCTTTCTCAGCCTCAAAGGTACAGGGGATATAAGTTGATTGTAAATAGCTGGTAAGTTATTACACTAGTAAGTTTTTTTTCATTGTATAGGTAAGTAAAAGGGGGGTAGCTTGGCCAAGCGGATGTGCAATGTGGGAAGTCGTGGATGTGCCATGTGACCTTGGTGAACATGTCTGCAGAAAGTGTCTCCAGTTGCAGAAGCTTGAGCTTCGGGTTTCAGAGCTCAAGCGGCGGCTGGAGTCACTGTGGCGCATCCGCGAGGTGGAGGACTACGTGCATGGCACGTTTCAGGAGGTAGTCAAGCCGGTGCCTAGGTGAGCACAGTCAGAAGGTAACTGGGTGGCTGCTGGACAGACAAAGAAGTCAGGGCAGGTAGTGCAGTAGACCCCAGAGGGCATCCCACTTTCTAACCGGTATTCAGTTCTGAGTACCGATGGGAAAGAGGGCTCCTCTGGAAAATGCACCGAGAGTCATGACCGGAATGTCATGGCTGACTCAGCTGTGCTGGGATAGAGAAAAAGGGACAAGAGGGCAATAGTGGTAGGGGATTCTATGGTTAGAGGAACAGATAGGCTTTTCTGTGGTCGCAGACGTGATTCCAGGAAGGTATGTTGCCTCCCTGGTGCAAGGGTCTTGGATATCACTGAGCGGTTACAGAGTATTCTGGAGGGTGAGGGTGCACAGCCGGAGGTCGTGGTCCATGTTAGTACCAATGACATAGGTAGAAAGAGGGATGATATCCTGCAAAAACAATTTAGGGAGCTAGGTAGCAGATTAAAAAGTAGGAACTCAAGGGTTGTAATCTCTGGGTTTCTTCCAATGCCACGGGCGAGTGAGTATCTGAATAGGATGTTAGAGCAGATGAATGCATGGTTGAGGAGATGGTGCAGGAGGGAGGGCTTTAGTATCCTGGATCACAGGGCCTGTTTCTGGCGAAGGTATAAGATGGACAGGTTGCACCTGAACCGAAACAGGACCAGCATCCTTGCTGGGAGGTTTGCTAGTGCTGTTGGGGGTGGGGGGGGAGGTTAAACTAATTAGGCAGGGGGATGGGATACAGAGTGGAAGCACAGTAGGGGGTGATGTACAATCAAATATAAATGAGAAGCTAAGTCAGTCTGGAAGGCAGAGTAAATGTAGACCTGTTAAGGCTCAAGCAAATAATGTAAGGTTGGATTGTATCTATTTTAATGCAAGGAATCTTACTAGTAAAGCAGATGAATTGAGGGCTTTGATTAACACATGGGAATATGATATTATTGCTATCACTGAGACATGGTTGAGGGAAGGGCAGGACTGGCTTAATATTCCAGGGTATAAAATCTTCAGACGTGATAGGGGAGGAGGTAAAAGAGGAGGTGGCATTGCACTGTTGATTAAGGAGTCAATTGCTGCTGTAAGGAGGGATGATATCTTAGAAGGTTCCTCTAATGAGGCCATATGGGTAGAACTTAAAAACAAAAAGGGGGCTATCACTTGGCTGGGAGTGCACTACAGGCCTCCATACAGTCAAGCAGTGATAGAGGAGCAGATATGTAGCCAAATCTCAGAGAGGTGCAAAAATAATAGGGTAATAATAGTAGGGGATTTCAACTTCCCCAATAATATTGGGGATAGTATTAGTGCAAAAATCTTAAAGGGGGTGGAATTCTTCAAGTGCACTCAGGGTAGGTGGTGGCGTAGTGGTATTATCACTGGACTAGTAACCTAAAGACCCAGGGGATTGATCTGGAGACATGGGTTCGAATCCCACCACAGCAGAAGGTGGAATTTTAATTAATAAATCTGGAATTTAAAGCTAGTCTAATGAAACCATTGTCGATTGTTGTAAAAACCCATCTCGTTCACTAATGTCCTTTAGGGAAAGAAATCTGCTGTCCTTACCTGGTCTGGCCTACATGTGACTCCAGACCCACAGCAATGTGGGTAAATCTGACATGCCCTCTGAAATGGCCTAGCAAGCCACTCAGTTGGACCAAACCACTACGAAGTCAATAAAAAGGAATGAAACTGGACGGACCACCCAGCATCGGCCCAGGCACCGGAAACGACAATGGCAAACCCAGCCCTGTCGACCCTGCAAAATCCTCCTTACTAACACCTGGAGGCATGTGCCAAAATTGGGAGAGCTGTCCCACAGACTAGTCAAGCAACAGCCTGACATATTCATACTCAGGGAATCATACCTTACAGACAATGTCCCAGACACTGCAATCACTATCCCTGGGTATGTCCTGTCCCACCGGTAGGACAGACCCAGCAGAGGTGGCGGGACAGTGGTCTACATTAGGGAGGGAGTTGCCCTGGGAGTCCTCAACATCGACTCTGGACCCCATGAAGTCTCATGGCATCAGGTCAAACATGGGCAAGGTAACCTCCTACTGATTACCACCTACCGCCCTCCCTCAGCTGATGAGTCAGTACTCCTCCATGTTGAACAGCACTTGGAGGAAGCACTGAGGGTAGCAAGGGCACAAAATGTACTCTGGGTGGGGGACTTCAATGTCCATCACCAAGAGTGGCTCGGTAGCACCACTACTGACCGAGCTGGCCGAGTCCTAAAGGACATAGTTGCTAGACTGGGTCTGCGGCGGGTGGTGAGAGAACCAACAAGAGGGAAAAACATACTTGACCTTGTCCTCACCAATCTGCCTGCCGCAGATGCTTCTGTCCATGACTGTATTGGTAGGAGTGACCACCGCACAGTCATTGTGGAGACGAAGTCCCGCCTTCCCGTTGAGGATACCATCCATCGTGTTGTGTGATACTATCACTGTGCCAAATGGGATAGATTTAGAACAGATCTTGCAATGCAAAACTGGGCATCCATGAGGCGCTGTGGGCCATCAGCAGCAGCAGAATTGTATTCAACCACAATCTGTAACCTCATGGCCCGGCATATTCCCCACTCTACCATTACCATCAAGCCAGGAGACCAACCCTGGTTCAATGAAGAGTGCAGGAGGGCATGCCAGGAGCAGCACCAGGCATACATCAAAATGAGGTGTCAACCTGGTGAAGCTGCAGCCCAGGACTACTTGCATGCCAAACTGCATAAGCAGCATGCGTTAGACGGAGCTAAGCGATCCCATAACCAACGGATCAGATCTAAGCTCTGCAGTCCTGCCACATCTAGTCGTGAATGGTGGTGGACAATTAAACAACTAACTAGAGGAGGTGGCTCCACAAATATCCCCATCCTCGATGACGGGGGAGCCCAGCACATCAGTGCGAAAGATAAGGCTGAAGCATTTGCAACTATCTTCAGTCAGAAGTGCCAAGTTGGTGATCCATCTCGGCCTCCTCCTGAAGTCCCCAGCATTACAGATGTCAGATTTCAGCCAATTCAACTCACTCCGCGTCATATCAAGAAACGACTGAAGGCACTGGATACTGCAAAGGCTATGGGTCCTGACAATATTCCAGCAATAGTACTGAAGACCTGTGCTCCAGTACTTGCCGCACCCTGAGCCAAGCTGTTCCAGCATAGCTACAACACTGGCATCTACCCTGCAATGTGGAGAATTGCCCAGGTATGTCCTGTACACAAAAAGCAGGACAAGTCCAACCCGGCCAATTACCGCCCCATCAGTCTACTCTCAATCATCAGTAAAGTGATGGAAGGAGGTATCAACAGTGCTATCAAGCAGCACTTGCTTAGCAATAACCTGCTCAGTGATGCTCAGTTTGGATGCCGACAGGGCCACTCAGCACCTGACCTCATTACAGCCTTGGTTCAAACATGGACAAAAGAGCTGCACTCAAGAGGTGAGGTGAGAGTGACTACCCTTGACATCAAGGCAGCATTTGACCGAGTATGGCATCAAGGAGCCCTAGTAAAACTGGAGTCAATGGGAATCAGGGGGAAAACTCTCTGCTGGTTGGAATCATACCTAGCACAAAGGAAGATGGCTGTGGTTGTTGGAGGTCAATCATCTGAGCTCCAGGACATCACTGCAGGAGTTCCTCAGGGTAGTGGCCTAGGCCCAACCATCTTCAGCTGCTTCATCAATGACCTTCCTTCAATCATAAGGTCAGAAGTGGGGATGTTCGCTGATGATTGCACAATGTTCAGCACCATTCACGACTCCTCAAATACTAAAGCAGTCTGTGTAGAAATGCAGCAAGACCTGGACAATATCCAGGCTTGGGCTGATAAGTGGCAAGTAACATTTGCGCCACACAAGTGCCAGCAATAACCATCTCCAACAAGAGAGAATCTAACCATCTCCCTTTGACATTCAATGGCATTACCATCGCTGAATCCCCCACAATCAACATCCTAGGGGCTACCATTGACCAGAAACTGAACTGGAGTAGCCATATAAATACCGGCTACAAGAGCAGGTCAGAGGCTGGGAATCCTGCGGCGAGTAACTCACCTCGTGACTCCCCAAAGCTTGTCCACCATCTACAAGGCACAAGTCAGGAGTGTGATGGAATACTCTCCACTTGCCTGGATGGGTGCAGCTCCAACAACACTCAAGAAGCTCGACAGCATCCAGGACAAAACAGCCCGCTTGATTGGCACACCATCCACAAACATTCACTCCCTCCACCACCGACGCACAGTGGCAGCAGTGTGTACCATCTACAAGATGCACTGCAACAACGTACCAAGGCTCCTTAGACAGCACCTTCCAAACTCGCGACCTCTACCACCTCGAAGGATAAGAGCAGAAAATGCATGGAAACATCACCACCTGCAAGTTCCCATCCAAGTCACACACCGTCCTGACTTGGAACTTTATCGCCGTTCCTTCACCGTTGCCAGGTCAAAACCCTTCCTAACAGCACTGGTGTACCTACCTCACATGGACTGCAGCGGTTCAAGAAGGCAGCTCACCACCACCTTCTGAAGGACAATTAGGGATGGGCAATAAATGCTGGCATAGCCAGTGACGCCCACATCCCATGAATGAATAAAAAAAAGGAGACCTTTTTGAGCCAGTACATAGAAAACCTGCAAGAGGAGGAGTGGTACTGGACTTAATCCTAGGGAATGAAGTGGTAGAAGTGGCAGTGGGGGAGCATTTCGGGGATAGTGACCATAACTCTGTAAGATTTAAGGTTGTTATGGAAAAGGACATAGAGGGACTGGAAATAAGAGTACTGAATTGGGGGAAGGCAGATTTCAATATGATAAAACAGGATCTGGCCAAAGTGAACTGGGAGCAGCTTCTTATAAGAAAGTCTACATCAGACCAATGGGAGTCATTTAGAAAGGAAATTACGAGGGTTCAGGTCCAGCATGTTCCCGTAAAGGTGAAGAGTAGGTCCAATAAGTCCAGGGAACCCTGGATGTCGAAGGATATAGAGGATTGGATAAGGAAAAAAAAGGAAGCGTATAGCAGATTCAGAGTGCTGAAAATACCGGAGGCCCAAGAGGAATATAGAAAGTGTGGGGGAGTACTTAAGAAACTAATTAGGAGAGCGAAGAGGGGGCATGAAAAATCACTGGCAGACAAGATAAAGGAAAATCACAAGGCATTTTATAAGTATGTTAGGGCAAGAGGATAACCAGGGAAAAAGTGGGGCCCATTAGGGATCTAAGAGGCAATCTGTGTGTGGAGCCGAAGGACGTCGGTGAGGATTTGAACGATTACTTTTCATCTGTGTTCACAATAGAGAGGGACCATGTAGGTGTAGTGATCAGGGAGGGGGATTGTGATATACCTGATCAAATTAGCATTGTAAAGGAGGAACTATTCGCTGTATTAGCGGGCTTAAAGGTGGATAAATCCCCAGGTCCAGATGAGATGTATCCCAGGTTGCTATGTGAGGCAAGGGAGGAGATAGCGGGGGCTCTGACACAAATTTTCAGATTCTCTCTGGCCACAGGAAAGATACCAAAGGACTGGAGGACAGCGAATGTGGTACCATTATTCAAGAAGGGTAGCAGGGATAAACCAGGTAATTATAGGCCAGTGAGTCTAATGTCAATGGTAGGGAAATTATTGGAAAAATTTCTGAGAGACAGGATTAATCTCCAGTTGGAGAGGCAGGGATTGATCAGGGATAGTCAGCATGGCTTTGTCAGGGGGAGATCATGTCCAACAAATTTGACTGAATTTTTCGAGGAGGTGACTAGAGGTGCAGATGAGGGTAAAGCAGCTGATGTTGTCTGCATCGACTTCAGTAAGGCTTTTGATAAGGTCCTGCAAGGGAGATTGGTTAAGAAAGTAAGAGCCCATGGTAATTTGGCAAATTGGATTCAAAAATTGGCTTAGTGGAAGGAGGCAGAGGGTGATGGTCGAGGGTTGTTTTTGCGAATGGAAGCCTGTGACCAGTGGGGTAATGCAGGGATCGGTGCTGGGACCCTTACTGTTTGTAGTGTACATTATTGATTTAGACGTGAATATAGGAGGTATGATCTGTAAGTTCGCAGACGACACGAAAATTGGTGGTGTCGTAAGTAGTGAGGAGGAAGGCCTTAGATTACAGGACGATATAGATGAGATGGTAAGATGGGCGGAACTGTGGCAAATGGAGTTTAATCCTGAGAAGTGTGAGGTGATGCACTTTGGGAGGACTAACAAGGCAAGAGAATATACAATAGATGGTAGGACCCTAGGGAGTACAGAGGGTCAGAGGACCTTGGGGTGCTTGACCATAGATCACTGAAGGCAGCAGCACAGGTAGATAAGGTGGTTAGGAAGGCATATGGGATACTTGCCTTTATTAGCCGAGGCATCGAATAAAAGAGCAGGGAGGTTATGATGGAGCTATATAAAACACTGGTTAGGCCACAGCTGGAGTATTGTGTACAGTTCTGGTCACCACACTATAGGAAGCATATGATTGCAATGGAGAGGGTGCAGAGGAGATTCACCAGGATGTTGCTA
The DNA here is from genome assembly GCF_036365525.1 of Heterodontus francisci. Classification (NCBI taxonomy): domain Eukaryota; kingdom Metazoa; phylum Chordata; class Chondrichthyes; order Heterodontiformes; family Heterodontidae; genus Heterodontus; species Heterodontus francisci. The sequence goes on along the minus strand of NC_090387.1, from coordinate 17,468,203 downwards.
GGGCTGCAGCATTTCAGCTATGAAGAGAGACTGGATACGCTGGGGTTGTTTTCCTTGGAGCGGAGAAGGCTGAAGGGGGACCTGATTGTGGTATACAAAATTATGAGGGGCATTGATAGGATAGATAGGAAGAAATTTTGTCCCTTAGTGGAGAGGTCAATAACTAGGGGGCATAGATTTAAAGTAAGGGGTAGGTGGTTTAGAGGGGAGCTGAGGAAACATTTCTCCACCCAGAGGGTGGTTGGAATCTGGAACACACTGCCTGAAGGGGTGGTAGAGGCAGGAACACTCACAACATTTAAGAAGTATTTAGATGAGCACTTGAAACGCCATAACATACAAGGCTATGGGCCAACTGTGGGGAAGTGGGATTAGTTTTGGACGGGTGCTTGATGGTCGGCGCAGGCGCGTTGGGCCGAAGGGCCTGTTTCTGTGCTGTAAAGCTCTATGACTCTAAAGGCAAACCTCCTCCACTTTTTATTGAAGTCCTCTGGATATACAGGCTAAACATTCTATTATAAAAGCAAAATACTGCGGATGATGGAAATCTCAGAACGTTAACTCTGCTTCTCTGTCCACAGGATGCTGCCAGACCTCTGAGTATTTCCAGCATTTCTTGTTTTTATTAAACATTCTATTAACTTTTTTGATTATCATTTTCACCTGACCACAGCATTTTAGTGATCTGGGTACGTGGACACCCAAATCCTTTGGACCTTCACTGTTCCTAACTTTTCACCATTTAAAAAATACTCAGATCTATCCATTTTTTCAGTCCAAAATGGATGACCTAACATTTACCTGCATTGAAATCCACCAGCCACAGTTTTGCCCTCTAACATAATCTATCAATGCCTCTTTATAATTTTCTGCTCTCGTCTACATTACATGGATCTCTATTATGTTATGTAAGTCATTAATAAATATAGTGAATAGTTAAGGCCCCAGCACCGATCTTTGTGGGATAGCCCTTGTCACTTCCTTCCAATTTGAGTACATACCCATTCTCTCTAGTGTCTGTCGTCTCTTCTTTCATCTTCTTTGGCTTCCTTGTCTTGAGAGACAATGGGTAAGCACCTCGAGGTGGTCAGTGGTTTGTGGAGCAGCGCCTGGAGTGGCTATAAAGGCCAATTCTAGAGTGATAGACTCTTCCACAGGCATTGCAGATAAAATTGGTTGTCGGGGCTGTTACACAGTTGGCTCTCTCCTTGCTCTCCTGTCTTTTTTCCTGCCAACTGCTAAGTGTCTTCGACTCGCCACTCTTTAGCCCCGCCTGTATGGCTGTCCGCCAGCTCTGGTGATCACTGGCAACTGACTCCCACGACTTGTGGTCAATGTCACAGGACTTCATGTCGCATTTGCAGACGTCTTTAAAGCGGAGACATGGACGACCGGTGGGTCTGATACCAGTGATGAGCTCGCTGTACACTGCATCCTTGGGGATCCTGCCATCTTCCATGCGGCTCACATGGCCAAGCCATCTCAAGCGCCGCATTCTCAGTAGGGTGTATATGCTGAGGATGTTGGCCATCTCAAGGACTTCTACATTGGAGATACGGTCCTGCCACCTGATGTCAAAGACTCTCCGGAGGCAGCGAAGATGGAATGAGTTGAGACGTCGCTCTTGGCTGACACACATTGTCCAGGCCTCGCTGCTGTAGAGCAAGGTACTGAGGACACAGACCTGAAACACTCGGATTTTTGTGTTCTGTGTCAGTGCACCATTTTCCCACACCCTCTTGGCCAGTCTGGACATAGCAGCAGACGCCTTTCCCATGCACTTGTTGATTTCTGCATCAAGAGACAGGTTACTGGTGATAGTTGAGCCTAAGTAGGTGAACTCTTGAACCACTTCCAGAGCGTGGTGACTGATATTGATGGATGGAGCATTTCTGACATCCTGTCCCATGATGTTCGTTTTCTTGAGGCTGATGGTTAGGCCAAATTCGTTGCAGGCAGCTGCAATCCTGCCGATGAGTCTCTGCAGACACTCTTCTGTGTGGGATGTTAATGCAGCATCATCAGCAAAGAGGAGTTCCCTGATGAGGACTTTCCGTACTTTGGTCTTCCCTCTAAGATGGGCAAGTTTGAACAACCTGCCAGCTGATCCTGTGTGGAGGAAAATTCCTTCTTCTGAAGACTTGAGCGCATGTGAGAGCAGCAGGGAGAAGAAGATCCCAAACAGTGTAGGTGCGAGAACACAGCCCTGTTTCATGCCACTCAGGATAGGAAAGGGGTCTGATGAGGCACTGCTATGCATGAATTGTGCCTTTCATATTGTCATGGAATGAAGTGATGATACTTAGTAGCTTTGGTGGACATCTGATCTTTGCTAGTAGTCTGAAGAGACCACATCCGCTGATGAGGTCAAAGGCTTTGGTGAGATCAGTGAAAACAATGTAGAGGGGCATCTGTCGTTCGCGGCATTTCTCCTGTAGCTGGCGAAGGGAGAACAGCATGTCAATGGTGGATCTCTCTGCTCGAAAGCCGCACTATGCCTCAGGGTAGACACGCTCAAACAGCTTCTGGAGTCTGTTTAAAACAACTCGAGTGAAGACTTTCCCCACTGTGCTGAGCAGGGAGATTCCACGGTAGTTGTTGCAGTCACTGCGGTCACCCTTGTTCTTATAGAGGGTGATGATATAGGCATCGCGCCAATTTCTCTCTACTCTCTGTCTTCTGCCACCTAACTAATCTCCTAAACAGGCCAATAATTTGCCTTCAATTCTGTGAGCTTTAATTTTAGCCAAAAGTCATTAATATGGAGCTTTATAAAATGCCTTCTGGAAGTCCACATAAACTGCATCCATAGACATTCCATTATCAATTACTTTAGTTACTTCCTCAAAAAATTCAGTTAGCTTTGTTAGATATGACCTACTCTTTACAAATTGCTACAACCAGGTGAGAAAGGTGTCTAGAGGTCCCTTTCAGCCTTCACCTGGTCTTACTGTAACAGGGTTTAATATTAAACACACCATGTTTTGAGCTCCCCCTTAGTGAATCCTTGTTCACCACGTTCCAATTACAAGGCAAAGAAATTACCACAAACAGGAACAGGCTTTCTTTAAAGAAGAAAAATGAAATTTATTAAAACTTAAACTTAAACTCTAATTCAGTTAACGCCTACGGATACGTGACGCGCCCACGCTAGCATGCATACGTGATACACACATGCAAATAGAGACAGAAAAGAGCAGAAGAAAAATAAAGTGGAGAGATTTGAAGCAATATCTGAAGAGTTTCTGTATTATGGTTCTTCGAGCTCACTGTTGAGTCCTTTTGTAGATAGTTCTTGCTTTTCGTTGGGGCTCAGTATTCTTCTTAAACCTTAATCACTGTAGGAGACTTTTCTCTCTTGGGGTTCATGTGTCTTCAATGGAGTCTGAAGCTGGTGAGAAAGTGATGGGAGCAGACAGGAGAGAGATGTTCACAATCCAGGAGCCAGGAGCTTTGCCAGTTCAAAACTCTGTAGCAAATTCAAGTTCCTGCATGTGACGAAACTGGTCTGACCACGTCTTCTGTGTATTAGAAGCAGGTTCCTTTATTCCAACACTGTCTGTTAGTATGCAAAAATATCTTTACGGCTAGGGGCCTGGCAATTCCTTGGAATAGGCCCTCTTTTCTTCCCAGCAACAATTTGAAGTTTAATGTCTATGTGGTGAAATTAATGTGCCTCATTCATGGCAGGTGGGGGCCTGCATGACAAAATACATGTTGGCTCTTTCTAATCAGATCAAATTTTTCTCAGTCACTCTGTCCTTAGTTATAAATTCCAATAATGTGCCCACAACAAATGATAGACTAACAGAGTCATAATTTCCTGTTTTCTCTATCTCACCTTTAATAATTTCTATAGATCTATTTAAAAATTTCCTCCTTCAGTTTTCCTCCCTTCTCTCCCGTTGACAATGGTAGATGCTAGGGTACAATTTCAAGGCTGTTGACTACCCTCCTGTACCTTGATCATTCTTCAATTGCCAACCTGGAGTGAATCAGAGAATTATAGAAATTTATGGCACAGAAGGAGACCATTTGGCTCATCGTGTCTTGAATTTTACTAGAGCTCCTTGATGGCACACTCAGTCAAATGTTTATGTTAACGGCAGTCATTCTCATCTCCCTTTCATGGTTACGTACTGGACAGGTGTATTGTATATATTTGTGCTGGCCAAAAAAGAGGTATCCAGTCTAATCCCACTTTCCAGCTCTTGGTCCATAGCCTTGGAGATTGTGGCACATCAAAATGTGCTGAGGGTTTTTGCCTCGATTATCCTTTCAGGTTGTGAGTTCCAAACCTCACCACCCACTGTGTAAAAACATTTCTCCTGAACTCCCTTTAATCCTTCTGCCAATTACTTGAAATTTGCCAACAAGTCCAACCCTGTCCCCACCTGAAACCCATACACATACTTCCCAGCTGGAGTCACTGAATTTCAATCAGTTACAGGTTTTTCACAGCTCAGGGGTGCAAACGTTAAAGGTAGCATTCCCTTTGCTGCCGTGACTGAGATTAGCTAATTCAGTACAGACTGAGAATTATGGTCTGTGTGATGAATGTTTAACCCTCCCAGTGCCTTCATCAACTAGGCTGCAGGGAAATTCCTTACGGATTAAGGGTTGATTTTTCTGAATCCACATAATTGATGGGAGCTCCACACGGAGGTCACAATGCACTTATTGGGAAATTATGGTCAGCGCAGCCAGCAGATAGGACTTCCTGACGGTATTACATTTGAAAATTGCTTCCGCAGGGGTCGAAATGCATCGGGGTGGTAATGCACGGACTGTCTGTCCTTAAGTCAATGGACCTGAATAGTGAGCTACTGAGCATGGTGTAGAACAGATGGTTGATGTGATACTGTGCATTTTGCTGAAGATACATTTCTACCCCAGATTACTTAGCACTGACATTTTTTCAGAATATAGTTTGCACTGCCTCCAACACACCCACGTCACCCATCTGCGCCCCCTCCCAATTCCTTGCTTTGCATAACTCCCCTTCGTACTCGCCAGATGAAATTTATTTTTCCAGCTACAAAAGCAATGAAGGTTTGAATGGGACTGAGAGGTCTGGTTCACAGCGTCAGTGCCTTAGCTTCTTGGCAAACTTAGCCCTGAGATAAAACAGATGGGAAAGCAATTATTCCCCTTGGTGAGATGCTCCAAATAGCAAGTCAACTGTAAATTAAACTTGTCATATGTATTGGTTAGGAGATTCATGTGGTGGCCAGTCCCACAGTCGCAGTGCCTGGACTCATTACTTGTTTGCTATGCTACAAGAAGTGTGAAGTGATGCGTTTTGGAAGGAAGAATGATGAGAGGAAATATAAACTAAATGGTACAAACTTAGCAGTGTTGCAGGAAAAGAGTGTCCTGGGAGTGTACTTACACAAATGTTTGACAGTGGCAGGACAAGTTGAGAAGGCAGTTAAAAAAGTATATGGGATTCTTTATAAACAGACACATACAGTATAAAAGCAAGGAAGTTATGCTACACCTTTATAAATCATTGGGTAGGTCCAGCTGGAATATTGTGTCCAAATTATGAACGGTTTTAATAGAGTAAATAAGGAGAAACTGTTTACAGTAGCAGAAAGATCAGTAACCAGAGGAAACAAATTTAAGGTAATTGGCAGAAGAACCAGAGATGGCAAGATGAGGAGAATATATTTTACACAGTGAGTTGTTATGATTTGAAATGCACTGTCTGAAAAGACTGTGAAAGCAGATTCACTGTTAACTTTCAAAAGGGAATTGGATGAATACTACAAGAGAAAAATTTTGCAGGGCTATGGGGAAATGGGAGGGGACTGGGACTAATTTGATACTCTGGCCATAGCCAGCACAGGCATGGCGAGCCTGCATCGTTCTCTGATTCTATGATTTTATGTTCATTGGATCAATGGAAAATTAATGATAGCAAGGTTCTTCTCATTGTATATTAATCTGTTTTAACTAAGAGTACAAATTTTGAAATTTGCTTTGATTGGCCCATTTCATTGCTTTTATTTTATTTTAGTTGATTTCTTAGCCCTTACATCCTAAAAACACTGACTCCTGCAAGAAACCACAGATTCTTCACCCAAATGGCCATTTTTCATGGAAGTGCCTCAACAGTAGGTCATTGCTGTCTAGTTGACAGTGAATGATATTGCAATGGATCCGAATACTGGGCTGGATTTATAGCCCCACCCACCCCAACCCGACGTCGGGGGTCATGGCAGGGGAGGCTGGAAAATGCCTCTGGAGAGGCCTGCCGTGGGCCTCGAGACGAGGAAGGTCCGTCCCGATATTGCCAGCAACAGCGAGGCCTCATGGCAGCCCACCCGCTGCTTAGCGACAGGAGGAAAATCTAAATATGTAAATTTATTAAAATAAATTAATTAAATGCTTACCCACTTGCGTTGTCCGTTCCACAGTGATATTGCTGTCGGTGGCCAGCACTCCCATGCCTGCGGATCTCCATTCGCAGATGGACACTGGTGGGGAGGGGGGAGCAGGTAAGTATTTCAGTGCGGGGGGGGTGGCAGGGAGCGGGGTCAAACTAACCTGATTGGTGGAGGGGATGGCGGGAAGGGGTGAAGTTAAAAGTTTATGAACCTTGAGGGGGGGAAGGTCATGTGCACAAGGTAAGTATTTTGATGGGGGAGAGGGCAAGGAATGAAATGAATGATTATTGGAGTGAGGGAGAGGGGCTAGAAACATTCATTTAATTTTTAAAATAAATTTTATTTCTCTTTAAAAATGTAAACTGTCATGTAGGGATCAAAACCCTTTAAAAATGGCATCGGCGCCTGTGCAGTGGTGCCTGAAGCCATTGCCGGGGACGGACCGCCCACCCTCTCCACGTCATCGGTGAGGGGGAGTCTCCCCCAGCCGTTTAAATGAGCAGCCGTGTTTAATATTGCGGTGGCTCCATGATGAATGGTCCACACGTGCCGACCACCATGTTTTACGGACACCATCGCAATGTAAAATCCGGGCAGTGTTTCCGCTAAATGTCTACAGTTCCGCCCCCTCACTGACCACACTTTTCTCAGCAAAGGAATGACTCCTTGTCAGGATTTAGGAATGACAATCCTGGCAGGTTGTTCCCTTCCTGTGTCCATGGATGCAATTGTAGCATCTTTAACTCTCTCCCTAATTAAAATTAGTGAACATTTATTTGCCTTTTATCATCAAATAGGTAAAGGTTATAAAATAGTGACACATCACAAGAGGTCACATAACACCATAAACCATAGGAGGGAAGGTTCAGCTATTTATCAATGTCAACTCTATCTCAAAGTGTGTTACTACCTGGAAGCAAACTTTGTTCCTCTTTACTGAATGTGTTTGTGCAAAAAGGTAGTGAGAAACCATACTCAGTACTGTAGTTCCATTTCAAGCTGATGACAGATTCCTGATACTGCATCAAGCAATTCAGACTGTTACAAGAAAGCAGCCCTACTGTGTCTAAAATGAGAGACACCTAGGGGTACATTACAAGATGTTAGGACCCCAGGGCACCACAGGGATGAAGTTCCCAATGGGGAGGTGGAAAGAGCCCTAGACGCGCCACACACATGTCCATACAGCGTGAGGCAGCAATGAACAAAGCAAAGAGGATTCTGGATTGTATTATTAAAACAGTTGAATTCTTACCTCCAGAAATCACACCAAAGTTGCAACACAATAGGCCCAGTCAAGAGAGGATGCTCAAAGGACAGTAACCGGGCTGATCACTGGTGTTAGAGAGAACTTTGATAATTCAGGGCTTTTCAGATTCAAGGGATCTTGGAGAGCAATCTTTTCCTTTCCTTTTTGGCCTCCTTGTCTCGAGAGACAATGGGTAAGCGCCTGGAGGTGGTCAGTGGTTTGTGAAGCAGCACCTGGAGTGGCTATACAGGCCAATTCTAGAGTGACAGACTCTTCCACAGGTGCTGCAGATAAAATTGGTTGTCAGGGCTGTTACACAGTTGGCTCTCTGCTTACACTTCTGTCTCTTTTCCTACCAACTGCTGAGTCTCTTTGACTTACCTCTCTTCAGCACCGCCTTTATGTCTGTCCACCAGCTCTGGCTATCGCTGGCAACTGGCTCCCATGACTTGTGGTCAATGTCGCAGGACTACATGTCGCATTTGCAAACGTCTGTAAAGCGGAGACATGGACAGCCGGTGGGTCTGATACCAGTGACGAGCTCACTGTACAATGTGTCCTTGGGGATCCTGCCATCTTCCATGCAGCTCACATGGCCAAGCCATCTCAAGCGCCGCTGGCTCAGTAGGGCATACATGCTGGGGATGTTGGCTGCCTTGAGGACCTCTGCGTTGGCGATGCGGTCCTGCCACCTGATGCCAAGGATTCTCCGGAGACAGCGAAGATGGAATGCGTTGAGACGTGCTCTTGGCTGACATACGTTGTCCAGGCCTCGCTGCCATAGAGCAAGGTACTGAGGACACAGGCTTGATACACTCGGACATTTGTGTTCCGTTTCAGTGCACCATTTTCCCACACCCTCTTGGCCAGTCTGGAAATAGCAGCAGACGCCTTTCCCATGCACTTGTTGATTTCTGCATTGAGAGACAGCTTACTGATGATGGTTGAGCCTAGGCAGGTGAACTGTTGAACAATTCCAGAGCGTGGCCGCCAATATTGATGGATGGAGCATTTCTGACGTCCTGTCCCATGATGTTCGTTTTCTTGAAACTGATGGTCAGGCCAAATTTGTTGCAGGCAACCGCAAGCCTGTGGATGAGTCTCTGCAGACACTCTTCCGTGTGGGATGTTAATGCAGCAACGACAGCAAAGAGGAGTTCCCTGATGAGGATTTTTTGTACTTTGTAGAGCAATACAGAGATAGCAAGAACATGTATTTATTTGAAGTCTTGTCACAGCTTGTAGAAATGTCTCAATGTGCTACACATGCAATGAATTACTTTGAAGTGCAGTTATTGTTATTATGTAGGTAAAATAGTGACATTTTTAACATGGCAAGATTCCACAATCAGCAATAAGGTGAATCATTACTTAATCTGCCATTAGTTGTGCTTGTTGATGAAGAAATGTTGTTTACTCATGGCGCCAAAACCACACTGACCATGATTTTCTGTCTCCTCACATCCCTCTTAGCAACTTTGCCATTTTTCACACTGACTTTATTGACCAGTGCACCTTCCTCCAACATCTCTCCTTCACCATCTATTTCCATTTATTGTTCCCTCCTATTTCTGCTCAAACAATGCAGTCATTACATTGTCTCTTCATTGTTGTGATTTCCTACATTATAACAGAGACTAAACTTCAAAATAAGTATTTCATTAGCTATAAAGCACTTTGGGATGCCCTGAGATTGTGGAAGGCACTATAGAAATCCAAGTCTTTCTTTTCTCATTCTAAATGGTCAGCTCCAATGTACTCCAGGGTTCATCCTTGGTGCCCTCTTTTTCATCCTTTACAATCAAGCCCTTGGCAATATCATCCAATATCATCTGCCATAAAGGGGTCAGTTTCCACAAATTATAACTCATCTAAAATGGCACATTCTCAGCCATACAAAATCCTGCATTCTTATCATCGGCATCTTCTTCAAGACAACCCCCTACCCCATGCCACAGCGAATTGAATTCAATAGCATCATCTTCACTTTCAAATCTCTCCTGGTCTTGCCCCACTCTACTTGTTGAGCTTGCTCAGGCTGACTTACCCTGTAAACATGTTCTACTCCTCTAATACCAGACTACTGCTGGTGTCATGCTCCATCTACACCATGTGTAATCTTGTGACCATGAATGATATCACCAGCAGCCACCCAAATGACAGCTGTTAATACATGTCATGTTTACCTAGTTAGTCATGAACAGCTTTTTGGTTTAAGACGTAATGGGTGTGAGTGGAAGCCCCAAGCTAATGGTGCTTCCGGTTACTTCCAAAATCCCACGATGGGCAGGATTCTAATATGGGTATGCCATATGTGTGTCAGAAGCTCTCAAAGTTGGCAGATCATAACATCAAACAGCCCTTCCAGCTGATTTAATAAATGGTTTAGAAACTTGGTCTATGCAGGGCCAGTAAACGCCTCATGCTGATCACTCACAGCTGAACATGTGCACAAGGAACAACCTTGACTGCTGCTATTAATTGTAGATCAGTTGTGTTTAATTATATGCAGGTGATTGAATTAGACAGTGTATACTTGTAATGTTTCACTTTGTAAATAAATGTCTTTCTTTTGGGCCTCCTTATCTCGAGAGACAATGGATACGCGCCTGGAGGTGGTCAGTGGTTTGTGAAGCAGCGCCTGGAGTGGCTATAAAGGCCAATTCTGGAGTGACAGGCTCTTCCACAGGTGCTGCAGAGAAATTTGTTTGTTGAGGCTGTTGCACAGTTGGCTCTCCCCTTGCGCCTCTGTCTTTTTTCCTGCCAACTACTAAGTCTCTTCGACTCGCCACAATTTAGCCCTGTCTTTATGGCTGCCCGCCAGCTCTGGCGAATGCTGGCAACTGACTCCCACGACTTGTGATCAATGTCACACGATTTCATGTCGCGTTTGCAGACGTCTTTATAACGGAGACATGGACGGCCGGTAAATAAATGTAAGACTGAGTAAAGGTTGGCTTCAGCATCATCATTCACCAACTGGCTATCCAAGTTATAGCATGGTAGCAGAGGACTGTTGCCTAAAAGTGAAGGTTGGAATCTACATTCAAAAAAATCAGAAAGAAGACGGCAATTCTAGTAGTCATTGTAAGAACTGGCAGAAAGCAAGTGTAAAATGTTGGAGTATGTTCTCAGAGCCTGAACCATATGATCATTGGAAGAATGAAGTGAATGTGTGGACACGGGTCATGTCCCTACCAAAGAGGGAACAATCTATGGCCTTGGCATTGTCACTTCCTACATGAAATAAAAACAGAGAGAAAGGGCTGGATTTTACATTAGGGAGACGGGAAAGTCGGTGGCAAACCCGCTTCTGCCTAGCCTGGGGATCGGTCCCACATTTTATGAGTCCCCGGGCTTTAATTGTCCCGAGGCGGGACTTCCCCCACTTCAGGGAGGAAGTTGCGCCTCACTGAGCTGCCGGCTAATCAGCGGGCTGGCAGCTCTTAGTCCCAGCAGCACTACTGGGAGCGATGGCCACTGCTGGGACTGCAGCCAGCTGACGCCATGGAGCCAGGAGCGAAGGTAAGTTGGGCATGCCTCACCAGTGAGATCAGTCATTCCCTGGTGAGGCTGGAGTGGTCATTTGGGGGAGGGGGGGGTGCGTCTTGGGTCCCGGGGATGTGTTGGGAGGTGGAGGCAACCTGTGCCTGACTGCTATGACCCTCCCCCGCCCCCCAGGGCGCACAAAGGCCAGCAGCTATCGCTGGGCAGCCTTTCCCATCCCCAGCACACCCCCTTGCCACAGGTAAAATACCCGTGGAGGTGGGCGAGGGCCCTTAAGTGGCTGCTAAGTAGCCACTTAAGGACTTTGATTGGCCTCGGACGAGCAGGCCATTTCCCCCCACCGCCCAACCGCCATAAAGTTCACCGGAGGTGGGAGCGGGGCAGGTAGGCCTCCTGGAGCCTCCCGCTCAGTTTTACACCACCCCCACGCCACCATCTGACCCGCTGGGGTGGTGTAAAACTCATCCCAAAGTATTTTGTGAACTGGATGCTCGTCAGTTGGATACTGATGAAGGTTTGGATCTTCTCTTAGAATTCTTAAATGAAATTTACAAGAAAAATGATCTATTAAATGCCTATGGAGCATGGTCAGACTTTGACAGATTTTAGAAAACTAATGGTTATTCAATGGAGGAATATATCATAAATTTGTACAGACTATGAAAGATTGATGAAATTCAAGTTAGAGATCCCTGGTTCAGTGCTAGCATTTAAATTGCTGAATTGCGCAAAGTTGTCACATATGGACAGGCTCCTGGTTCTAACTGGTGTTCAGTTCCCAGAAAGAGACTCCCTGTTGGGTCACATTTCTGCTGCCTTGAAAAAATTCCTGGGGAAACAGTCATTTCCTACAGCCACGATGGAAAAAATGGAACAATCTGTGCTGACACAAAGAAAAGAGAACTCAAAGATGGCCAGATTTTAAAATGGTCCAGATACTGGATGCAGACGTACATTGGAAGAATTACAGACAGGCAGAATGAAGATGAAAGCACCTTTAGCAGATCTGGCTATTACAGCAGAAAACAGAATTGGAACAACAATAATGGGTGAATGAACCCCAGGAATGCCCAAGGAACCATTAATAGGGCTTCAGGTGTGACTCAAAGTATCATTATGTGATGAAATACCCAAAGCGGAGAGGCAGAGTCCTGGAACTAACACATGACAGAGAATTCTGAGGCAGAAGATGAAGATAATGATGAATCTGAACAAATTGTACTATTCACAATGAGTTTTAGCCCTGTGATGAATGTGTTAGTTGAGTACTCTTTCAACCGTGCTGTGCTAGATGGTGCTTGCACTTCTATAGTATGTGGAATAGATTGGTTAAAATGTTATCTAGATTCATGAAGAAGTGAGGATTAATGCAAGTTTAAAGGAGTATAAAAGCACTGCCTGCTTTAGGTTTGCTGATGACAACACATTGAACTAAGGAAAGATGTAATTCTATGTAAAATTGCTGGAGTGCACCACTTTATCAGTACTGATGTAGTCTTTAGTGAGATACCTTTTCTGTTGAGTAAAACTTCTATGAAAAAGGCACAAATGAAACTTGGCATGGAGCATGATAAGGAAAGTCAATGACTTTTGGTAAGTCAATGGATCTGAAGTTTATCCAATCATGACATTATTGTATCCTCTTAACAAAACCTTATGTTTCTCTTCAGAGGATTAGACAAGTATGAATGCCATCAGGTGATAAGAATCAGAGAGGAAAACAGCAAATTTCTTAAAGTTACATAAACAATTTGCTCACCCTACTTGGCAAAGATTAAAAACCCTCCTAAAGTATGCAATTGTGGTTGATAAAGAGCATATGAGGCTAATAGAAGAGATTATGAGAAGCATGAAATCTGTAAAAGGTATTGGAGAATGTCGACACATCCTATTCTAAGTCTTCCATTGGCACATGACTTTAACAAGGTAGTTGCCATGGATCTAAATGTATGGGAAAAGACAGAAATATTTTCATTCTACGTTTTATAGACCTGGCAACCAGATTTAGTCTTTCTACAATAATACATAGTAAGGACAAAAGGGTTATTATAGACAGAATCATGAAGAAATTCATAGGGACCTGACTTGGGCACCAGTGAAGTTTCTGACTGATCAGGGAGGGAAATTCGTCAATGACGAGTTCAGAGACATGTGAAAACATAAACATTATCGTCATGAATACTGCAGCTGAACATCGTTTCAGCAGTGGACTCTGAAAGGAATCATGCAGTGACTGATGAAATGCTGCATAAAATCTTAGCTGATCAACCAAAGTGCAAGTTGACAGCCATAGTGTCATTAAGTCAATTACGGCACAGAAGGAGGCCATTCGGCCCATCGAGTCCATGCCAGCTCTCTGCGGAGCAATCCAGTCAGTCTCATACCCCTGCTCAATCCCTGTAGCCCTGTAAGTTTATTTCCCTGAAGTGCCCATCCAATTTCCTTTTGAAATCATTGATTGTCTCCATTTCCACCACGATTGTGGGCAGCAAATGGTAATGAACCACCCTGGCATGGGTTGTTCATGCGAATAATTCACTTCAGGAGGGTATAGTCCCTATCATTTAGTCTATGGGAAAAATTCCAGATTGCCTTCTGTGCTTTGTCTCTATTTTTCTGCATAATTGACTGCATTACATGTAGGGTGATAGACTTTCATCAGGCTGAGGTCTTGGAGAAAATTCAGGGAACTTTGAGGCATCGTATAAGACCATCCAAGACAAAATTTAATTCAGAAGATTTAGTGTTTTATAAAAGACCCTAGTAAGGTGATAGGTTGTGATGGTAAGACAGTAATTATCAAACATCTCAATCAAACTGTTAAGGTTCATTCCTCATGATTAATCAGGATTCATTACAAAATCCCAGACTCTGAGCAGCCGATAGAAGTAAACGGGCCACCTTGTACCTCAAATGCTCATGTGTTTTGTGATGAAGGTCCTGAAGAACAGAATGTGGTATTTATAATATAAATGCATCAATATGCTGATGAATCCTCTCCTCTTCCTGCCCAACATCCAGTAGCTGTGAGGTCTGAGTGCTGCATCCAGTGCCTTTTGCTGCAGGCTCATTGGTGTCTGAGAAGAGAATGTGGCACTGGAACTCCCTGCCTCAGATGGGGCCACGGTCATACCCCGATAACAGGAAGGATTTTTGAAAAGTTTTTTTAAAGCAGTTTCAGATGCAATAATATAGTTTTGTAAAGAGCTCTAACCTGTTAGAGATTAAATAAGGTTCGAATAAGGTTTTAGAAACAAACTGTCAATCTGTGTTGGTTTATGTTTGAAAAAAAGGGCAACTCATGATTTTTCTACCAAATCTCTTAATTTTTGAGTGCTTGTTTCTTGATTTATGAGACTATGGGGTTGGCATGACTGTGAGAGTTTATACCCATCAGGAAAGATAGGCTGGGTCTCTTTCCTCTCAAAAGAGAAGGCTGAGGAGTGACTTGATAGAGGTCTTTAACATTATAAAAGGTTCAATAGGATAGATGTATGTTGCCACTTGTAAGCAAACCAAAAGTAGAGGTGATAAATATAACATAGTCATTAATAAAACCAATAGAGAATTTAGGAGAAAATTTACCCAGAGAGTGGTTAGAATGTGGGTCTCACTACCACAAGAAGTAGTTGAGGCGAATATCAAAGATACATTTAAGGGAAAGATAAACAAACACATGAGGGAGAAAAGAATAGAAGGTTATGCTGATGAGGTGAGATGAATTAGGGTGGGAGAAAGCTTGTATGGAGTATAAACAATGGCATGGACCAGATGTGCAGAATGACCAGTTCCTGAGCTGTACATTCTATGTAATTTAGGCTGCCATTTGACTATCACTCTTGTGTTGATGCTAAACAGTTTTAGATGCACAGGGAGGTCAAAGTAATGGTATAATTCAGGAGTCAGGTCTAATCTGACTCCCAAATGATAAGGAGGTGACTCACCCTGGATTAACGAAACTGTAAATGTCCTCATCAAAGTGAAAGATCAGAACAGCCTGATGGAGGTGAGAAAATTCCACATATGGAGAGAGGAAAAGTTAATGGTCAAGTCAAATCAGGATGGTTTGTGCAGCTCCAAGCAGGCAAACAGACAGTAAAATAAGAGCTGGGCCAGAATTTTACCCTCAGTGGATGGGAGACGTCCACTGACTGAAAATTCGGTGGCAACCCCGCCTTTGCATGGCCTGGGGATCCGGACCACATTTTACAGTCCCCAGACCTTTAATTGGTCTGAGGCAGAACTTCCACCTCATTGAGGCAGGAAGTCCCACCTAATGGAACTGCTGGCCAATCAGCAGGCTGGCAGCTCTTAGTCCCAGCAGCGCCACTGAGAGCTGTGGCCACTGCTGGGACTGCAACCCAGCCATCGGAAGGAAGATGAAGGACAGCCCCGGAACGAAGGTAAGTTTTTGGGGCCTCATCGTGAGTGTTCAGTCAGGCCCCGGTGAGGCAAGGGTGGTTGACTGGAGGACCGGGGGGTGTGTTGGATGTTGTAGGTGGTTGGGGCATCAGGAACGGCCCTCCATCAGGCACAGGATGCCTGATCATGAGGGCACCCACCCCCAGGCCGTCAGAAAGCCGCCTGCTTTTGTCAGGCAGCATTTCTTGGGCCTGGGCCGCCCAACTGGCTAAGGGCAAAATCCCCATGGTGGTGGACAGAGGCCCTTAAGTGGGCGCTAACTGGCCATTTAAAGGACCTTAATTGGCCTGGGGCAGGCAGACCGTTTTTCGCTGCCACTGCCCTGCATAAAGTGGCGGTGGAGGCAGGAGCATGTCAGGAAGGGCCCCCGAGCCTCCCGCTCCATTTAACGCCCCCTGCCGCCTTCCTGCTCTTTAAGGGGGTGTAAAGGTCAGCCTCTAGTGTTTAGCTGGAACACATACTAGCCTTGCAAGCTATTAGTTCCATGATTGTGAGTGCAGCCAGTCAACAGCGCAGGGTGATGGACAACATGAAGAAATCATTTAAATAAGGAGGCAGCACAAACTTTGCGTGCTGCCTGCCTCCATGGGAACCAACATGGGCTGGTTGCAAATCGCACCTCCTACAGCTAAAATCATGTACAGACCAATTTTTCCCCCTTAGTATTGGTAGTGGAAGAACTGGAACTCAACAGCAGACAACAGGAGAGAGTGAAAACACAGACGGCCACAGGCTAAGTATCTTGTCCTTGAGAAAAATGCATTGAAATAACTGGAGAAATCTAGCGGCAGGACTACAGTTGGACATTCTGTCGCTAGTTAGACCAGAACATCACATTTCATCTTAACATTTTATTGTTTGACATATTAGGATGTGATAGATCAACAAATGAAACTTAGAGATGCTCTTCATACTTCAGTGAAGATATTAGTGATGTTTCCACTGAAGTAAAAACACCAGTTTAATGTAATCTCCTACTTAGTGAGTTTTGTAACAAAAATAAGTCAGTTTTACATAATTTGTTTAAAATTATGGAATTGCAGCTATTCTTGAGTAGATGACAGGTCTATGACACCTTAAATCACAAGACTAAAGCTTAGTGCAGTTTATATTCATTATTTGAATTCTTTGATTAGAATACTTAAAAATATTTCAGGCTTCTTATCATTTATAATATAGAACAATTTGTAGTATATAAACAGACAGCGAATCCTTTTCTTAAAAATGTGTTGCTTCTTCGCTGCCTTGACGATCTGTTCCTTTGATGTGGTAGCTTTTCAAATTTTTTCAATTCAAAAAATACTCAATAATGGTAATTGAAACTGTTGGTATTAAATTACATTGACGTCAGTATGAAAGGATACATTTGGCCTGAAAATTTGCAGGTCACAATCCCACTGGTTGTATGGGATGATGCTCTTCAGCTCTGTCCTCACCAGAGTTTGCAGGCTCAGTGCAAGGGCACCACATTACATGGGACAGGCAGACACAAGTTCCATTTCAGGTACATCACTGGCTCTGCCTGTTCATGGCTGCCTAC
This sequence comes from Heterodontus francisci, assembly GCF_036365525.1. Classification (NCBI taxonomy): domain Eukaryota; kingdom Metazoa; phylum Chordata; class Chondrichthyes; order Heterodontiformes; family Heterodontidae; genus Heterodontus; species Heterodontus francisci. The sequence continues at coordinate 17,451,093 of NC_090387.1, read as the reverse complement.
CACTTCAGCCTCAAGTCACATGGGGCAAAGGTTTTGCCCAGGCCACTAACCCAGGCCATATCTTTGGTCCAATGACACTTTAGACTTAACAGTTCCAACACTCTCCCAGCCAGCCTCCCACCTTCACACCAAGTCCCCATGCCATAATTTGCCTTGTGAGGAGTGGACAGGGGTTATACCCCTTACAGGACAAAGGGGAAACTCCCTGACACGATAGGGATCTAGTGCATAGGGTTTCTGCCGTTTTATGGAAATGAAAAGTCCTTGCTCTCTGCTTTGCTGTAAAACTACTGAAAAAACTATTAAAGGGTGAAGATCAGTAATTGTTGATAAAGATCAATTTATCTAAATAGAAAAGTCTTATTTAAATTAATTCAGAACAATTACTGTCTCAGTGTGTAGCTGTTTCAAAAAAGAAATTGAAATAATTTGTGTGCCAGCGTAATAAAACTAATTTGACCTTAACATCAACCCAGGTGTCCATGTTATATTGAGATAAGGTTTAGTATTAATTATAGTTGGTGATAGTTGAAACAATCGTAAAATTTGAGCTTCTGCGGCTGGTGTGGATTGTAGAAGAAATTATAACATCACTACTGGGAGACTAGGGGCCCTTTAGATTTTCCTCTGCTTTACTGCCCAAAATTTGGCATATAGTAGCAGAAAATGAAGGGACATGGGGTGGGGGGGTGGGGGGGGAGGGGGCCTACCGCTAGATTCCCACTGAGACTTGACAGCTATAGTACATTTAAATAGCGGTCGGGTGTCGAGCCAGGGAGAATGGACGTTTTCCCTATCTCTCACCTGTATTGCAGGCAACCACAGGATCTGCCAGGATAGAGATGGCAGTATATCTTGTCCTTCAGCTGGAATTCTGTCAATAGCAATGCTGGGTGGCGGAGAGAGATTATTCAACACCACTCTCCCTCACTAAGCTCATTTAGCTCTATCCTGCAGGGTCAGCACCTTATGGAGACCGTCTTCTTAAATAACACAATAGCAAAACCTTTTTGTGGCTGCCTCCTTTAAGCCATCCTCCTGCCCAGGCTAATGTTGAACTGTATATCCCACATTACAGCACTATTGACATTTCCTCATTTATAATGGTAGTTTTGCGCTTTGTGGTGGAGATGCCATTGGCAATGCAGTCGGCCCAGAGGAAAAGCTCATCGCTTTTCCTTAAGAGGAATGCCACAAATAGAACACTTCTTAATGTTTCTGTTTGAGAGGTCACTGTGAATAACAGCATACACTATATAAGTCATCGTTGGGCTTGGTGTGGTGAAGATTCAGTGTGTCTGCTAAATTTCATTGCTGGATATGTTTAGCTTCAAATGTAGCAGATTATTGTCGTTCTTCTTAACTTGCAGGGTAAATTTTACAATTGAAAACTCCTTGTGCAGAGCCTTGTGCAACTGGAGCACATATTGTCTAATGGATGGAAGGTTGTCAGGCTATGAATCAGAAACACTGACCTCTAAGCCTGATAGTACTCCTGTCAAACAAGATTCTATGCCGAGAGCAGAGTCATGAAACTTCAGGGTTAATTAGTGATGGAAGTAAGATGGCAAATAGGCTATAAAGCAGAGTCCACAGATAAACCAGAAATCCTGCATTTTTACAATGGGGTCAAAAAGCCAAATAAAGATTCATTGGCTATCAACGCCATAAACTGTTCATTGGTTCATTCCCATTCCATTGTATGGAATTTGGTACCTATTGCATAGAGGAGGAAATCATTCTAGTATAGTGTGATTGAAAACCTAAAATATGTCTAATGGAAGCAGCCACAGTATAACCGTTGATGCAATTTCACACCCTAGCCTCCTTTATTCTGCAGCAACAGCCATCAGAACTGTGTAAGATTGGTGAGGGTAGAAGACTGAAAGGCCAAATAAGGAATTAGACTAAGTCACCAAGCCACAGTAAATCACTCAGGATGAAGAAAAGGGAAAATGCATCTTGCAGTACAGCAGGAAACCTGGTTTAGGATTGTATTCACCATGCCTTAATCCTTTTCACACATTATCCCACAGTGAGGTTCCCAAAGTCTGGATTCACCTAGGAGGTTACTGTTACCTGGGATGTTAAGGTAAGAAAACTATGGAAATGATTCAGATCACACAACTTATATATTGGCCTGGATTTTGCAGTTTTGCATTTGCCATTTATTACACTTACAGCTGCTCACAGACTTTTGTGGGCTTTTGCATGTCATCTTACCGTAATCAGAGAGCTATTTCAGTATGTCGCCCTTTACAGGGTATCAGGAATTTATGTGGGAAAGCAACTGTGTGTCTCTTCAACCAATCAGATTGAAGAATCCTCACTGTGACATGCAGACTCAAAACCAGAAAGTATATATTAGAATATTTAATTCAATGTAAAATCATGTACAAAAAGCAAAAAGAGGGAGGAAAAATGGGATTAAGAGTGAGAAAAAAGAGACACAAAGATAAAGTTGGAAAAAATACTTTTTTTAAAATTTCCAACAACAATTAAAACCTGATGAAATGAGACTCCACACTTTTAAAAGTAAAATTTCAGTGCCAGAGAGGTTGCTTGGCAGTAACTAAGACTCAATGCACCTTTAAAAATTCAAAATATAAACAGAAAGTGCTGGAAATACTCAGCAGGTCTGGCAGCATCTGTGGAGAGAGAAACAGAGTTAACGTTTCAGGTCTGTGACCTTTCTGATGGAAGGTCATCTGTCGTTGCATATAGTTGAACGTCGAGTCTCTCAGCGAGATACTGTTACTGCAAAGCTTGTGGACAGCAAGAGAACTCAGACAACAACTTTCTCATTTCCACAACTTAATGCGCATGTGCAGACGCTGATTGTTGCTGTCCAATTTACTCCATAATAACGATGAGCGCTGATAGCCTCACCGTTATTCTGAATGCAAAATCGCTTCAATCTGTAGATAGTTAAACTGATTAAAGTGCCTCAGGTAATGCTTCTTTTTTGAAACTGCTAACAGTACTCTTTCTGGATAGTAATTAAGTAGAACGTAACAGGTTTTTTATGTAGCTTTCCAATTGGAGAGTAATTTGTTACACAAGAGATCTTATGCATTCCTTTAATTCCATTTTATATCTACTGTAGTTAACATAAGACACTTTCAGTAAATCATTTATGTAGATTTGATCTGAAAGTAAAAGTGCCTAGTTTAAACCTATAAAGGGCTTTCAGCTCTCAAAGATGTAATAGAGTTAATGAGAAAAAGCATAACCCTGCACATTGGATCCTACCCACCCTTCACCCTAATACTGTAACTATGGAAACTGTAATAGCACCATCACATTGCCAAGATCTTGTTACAAAATGCATTGATCATCAGGTGTTTATTTGGTTTGTAAATGAAGATTCTTACCTTTATAATTTATTCATTTTATTTTAGAGATACAGCACTGAAACAGGCCCTTCAGCCCACTGAGTCTGTGCTAATCAACAACCACCCATTTTTACTAATCCTACATTAATCCCATATTCCCTACCACATCCCCACCATTCTCCTACCACCTGCCTATACTAGGGGCAATTTACAATGGCCAATTTACCTATCAACCTGCAAGTCTTTGGCTGTGGGAGGAAACCGGAGCACCCGGCGGAAACCTACGCGGTCAGAGGGAGAACTTGCAAACTGCGCACAGGCAGTACCCAGAACTGAACCCAGGTTGCTGAAGTTGTGAGGCTGCATTGCTAACCACTGCGCCACTAATTTAGTTAGAGTTACATTTTCAAATTTTCCTCTGAATAACCTTGTAACTAGAAATGAGTGACCATTAGCTGTTCCTAATACTCTACTGCCATATCGATTAGCCTACAGGTTTAATGTACTGCTTAATCTCTGATTAATATTGCAGATTCCCAATGATCGCACCCAATGTGAGCCAATTGAAATCCACTTGTGGCTTTTTCATTGACTGAGTCAAAATTATCTTTGCATGATTCACTAAGAAACATTGCTAGAAATCACAAACATCATAAATTGTAGTGTTGTCTGGCAATAAAGTTCTCTTCACGACTCTATTTTTCACCCAAGCTCTAAATACATATCCTTTTTCCTCCCTAATGAGTCACTCTGCTGAAAGCAAGATTCACAAGGGATGACTCCATGGTCTGACGTCCCCCACGCCATGGGCATCTTGGAAAGTCATGCACCCGACCAGCAATTTCCCTACATGAACTTAGAAATATAAGAACAGGAGTAAGCCATTCAGCCCCTCAAGCCTGTTAGTTAGATCATGGCTGATCTGTATATTAACTTCATCTACCTGTCTTGATTCCATATTCCTTAATACCCTTATCTAATAACAGTCTATCAATCCCAGTCTTGAAATTTTCGATAGATCCCCAGCCTCAACATCTTTTTGTGGGGGGAGAGATCCAGATTTCCACAACCCTTTCAGTGATGAAGTACTTCCTGACATCACCCCTGAACATCCTAGCTCTAATTTCAAGGTTATGCCCCCAAGAGAGGACATAATTCCTCTTTCAAATCCTTTAATCATCTTAAATACCTCAATTATATCACCCTTCATTTTCTATACACAAGGGATTATACTTGCTGCAGGAGCACCAAATCACTCCTATTGTATCATTTCCTGCTTTATTTGTTCTTTCACAGGACATCAGAACTGTGAAATCCCTTTTTCTCCCACCCTGTCATCTTTTCTTCCTTCAATTTACAGGCTTTTAAAGCACAAGTTTGGTATTCCCTAATCTTTATCTCTACCAACTGTGCAACAGCCCCAACAAACAAATTTCTCTGCAGCACCTGTGGAAGAGCCTGTCACTCCAGAATTGGCCTTTATAGCCACTCCAGGCGCTGCTTCACAAACCACTGACCACCTCCAGGCGCGTATCCATTGTCTCTCGAGATAAGGAGGCCCAAAAGAAAAGAAGAACCTTCTGTTCACCCTTTGTGGCATCCAGGCTTTAGCCCCAGACTCAAGATTTTCAATAGTAATTTTTTTTTAAATTATCGACTCTACACGAATGTGAAAATGAACAGGAGAGGACCAACTGGTCCATTCAGCCTACATCATCCAGTCATACCTGTGTGCACCATTAACCTCCTCCTTGCCATCCCCAGTCACAAAGACTCCACTGGAATAGGCAAGAAGAAGAGAAAAAAAGAGGCCAATTTAAGAATTTAAAAAACTCTGGGACTTTCCTTTTCCTTATCATACGCCTATTTTTGGAAGGAGATCCTCAGAACAGTACATGGCAATTGTTAGCACTTCCTACTTGTATGTACCATTGTTTACAACTTTCTACATTTTTTATTAAGATTAGAGAACAAAGAAATGCAGCCGATAGTTTGGCTGTGGTGGAACTGAGATGGCTACAATAACAAACATACAGAACTGATGACAGGAAAAGACCAGCTGCTCCATTAAGCAGGAACATCATGACTAAACACTTCCTTCCTTCCTCGCCCACCACCCCCACCACACACACACACACTCTCCCGACCTCACCTACCCCCACCATTCACCTCCTACCCAATCCCATCATCCCCCACTACCCACCACCTCAGCCCAAGACTCCAACCCCCACCTCCCCCCTACATCACCTGCCCCCTATTCCCTGCCTTACTCCTAACACACACCTCCTCCACAGGCTCCAATCTCCACCTCCCCCAGCCCACCTTACCCCTACTCCCACCTCCCCCACAGGCACCACTTCCCCTTACCCCACCTCTCCCTATCCCACCTCACCACTACCCTCACTTCACCCCTACCCCCGCCTCACCCCTACTTCCACATCCCCAGTAACCCCACCTCACCCCTTACTCCTACCCACCAACCTCACTCTTACCTTCCAACCCCCCCAATCCCCTCTCCCCTAGTCCAACCTTCCCTTATCCAACAATTCCTCCACCCCCACCTTACCCCCACATTATTCCTACTCCCCAACTCCCCCTACCCCTCACACTCCCCAACTTACCACTACCCCACCTTATCCTAAACCCCCACCTCACCTTTAGCCCAAAGTAATCCTTAGCCCCCACTTCTCCACTACCCTGCACCTCCCCCTCTACCCCACACCCCCACCTTATCCTTAACTCCTACCTCCCTCCTAGCCCCCAACTCTCTCCTACCCCCTGCAATGTCACTGTTACACCCCCACACCTTATCCCTACTCCCCTAGCCTCTAACCCCCACATACCATCACAACTCACCCCTATCCCCTATCCCTCTCCTCCTCACTCTTGCCTTTGTCCATCCCCCAACTAGAAGCAGTCTATTAAGTTTGTGTGAGCAATTATTGATGGGCTCCCACCTAAAACATCAACTAAGATTTCTCCCTCAGAAGGTACCTGAGCTATGGTGCCCTCACAGTAATTTTTTTTGGCTTTTATTTCTGGTTTTCAGCATTCACTGAGTTTGCCTTTTAGCTGTAGGAAATGACTTCTGCTTTTATTGCAAGCAAAGCAGGACATCAGAGTTTGAGATGTTAAATTTTCTCATACTATTACTTCCTGTTTCGAGTCTTCCAGCTGTAGAAATGTCTGCAATCTTGCGGCACCATCTCCAGCCTATTGAAGCTCGTGATATCAGGTGGGTTGAAGATGGTGTGACACGATTTCTGCAAAACTTCTCCAATTTTTTTTTTACTAAAGTACACTTGAAGGACTAGAAAAACAAATCAGCACTGACAACAATCTTTATTCTGTCATCACACTCTCCATTTACAGAGACATCAAAGTTTTGATACAAAAGCTTCAGAAAGACAATATGGACCTCGATTAATATTTTGAAAACAATTACCTTAAAATATTGAAATGCCTGGCGCGTTATTGTTTCCCCTAATTTTCAGGGGACTGCTGGACACTGCAGTACCTCATCCCTCTGCACCCCCCCCCCATCCCTACCCCACCTCACTCTTACACCCTCCCACATCTTATCCCTACTTCCCTAGTCTCCCCCCAGATCCCACATACACCTCCATCTCACCCCTATCCCTTCCCTCTCACCTCCTCACTCCTACCTTTTCTCCCTCCCCCAACCCCCTCGTAGCCATGTAATCACCTGGGAGAGCCAAAAACACTAGGAAAATTGGCGGGGGGTTATTATTTTATTATGTTTTCTGTTGAGCTTGTGTGAGAAATCATTGATGGGCTCCCACCTAAAATGTCAACGAAGGTTTCTTGGCAGGGGTAATCTTGCAAGTCAGTGCTCTGATGGGGGAGCACACTGGAAGCATGGATTGGAAATGTAGGTATGCACTGTCCATGGTTACTCAAACAATTATCGGCAGTGTGCACCCAAAGTCCCAATTCATGCTGATGGAACAAAGGGATCCCTAACTTGTTTGAGCATTTTCGATGAGTTAAGAGAGGGTTGATGAGGGTAATGTGTTTGATGTGGTGTACATGGACTTCCAAATGGCGTTTGATAAAGTTCCATATAACGGGCTTGTCTGTAAAGTTAATGGCCATGGAATAAAAGGGATTGTGGTGGCATGGATACAAAGATGGCTGAGTGACAGGAAACAGAGAGGAGTGGTAAACAGTTGTTTTTTGCAACTGGAGGAAGGTATATAGCGGGGTTCCCCAGGGGTCAGTGTTGGGACCCCTGCATTTCTTCACCTATATTAATGACTTAGACTTGGGTGTGCAGGCACAATTTCAGAATTTGCGGATGACATAAAATCTGGAAGTACTGTGAACTGTGAGAAAGATAATTTATGATAGACTTCAGGAGGACATAGGCTGCCAAAATGGTGGACAAGTGGCAGGTAAAATTTAATGCAGAGAAGTGCAAAGCAATTCACTTGGGAGGAAGAACAAAGAAAAGCAATATAAAATAAAAGATACAATTCTAAAGAAGATGCAGGAACAGAGGAAAAAATTGTTGAAAATGGCAAGTTCAGAAAGCAGTTAATAAGGCATATGAGATCCTGGGCTTTATAAATAGAGGCATGGAATAAAAAAGCAAGGAAGTTATGGCAAACCTTTATAAAACACTGGTCTGGCCTCAGCTGGAATATTGTGTCCAATCTGGGCATCACAATTTAGGAAGGATGTGAAGGCATTAGAGAGATTGCAGAAAAGACTTACAAGACTGGTTCCAGGGATGAAGGACTTCAGTTCTGTGGAGATATGGGAGAAGCTGGAGTTGTTCTCCTTGGAGAAAAGAAGGTTGAGAGGAGATTTCATAGAGGTGTTCCAAACCATGAGGAGTCTGAACAGAGTAGATAGGGAGAAACTGTTCCCATTGGTGGAAGTGTTGATAACCAGAAGAAACTAATTTAAGGCAAATGACAAATGAAACAAAGGCAACATTAGGATAAACCTTTTTCCACAGTGAATGGTTCAGATCTGAATGCAGTGCCTGAGAGTGTGGTGGAAACAGATTCAATCATGGCTTTCAAAAGGGTATTGGATAATTAGCTGAAGAGAAAACATTTGCAGGTCTATGGGGCAAAGACGAGGGAGTGAGACTCGGTGCATTGCTCTTGCAGACAGCCGGCACAGACATGATGGGCTGAATAGCCTCCTTCTGTGCTGTAACCATTCTATGATTTCTAAGATCCCCACCAACATCGTGGACTTGTCAAACTAACCCGGATGTGTTAGCTTAGATAGTGAATGTTAGTGGGGTTTAAGGTTTTTGACCATGATTGTTAGAGGGAGGGGTACGTGACAGACAAGCCTAACCCTGCTATCCCCTAATCTCACCAATGTACCTTTTAAAGAGTACAGACTAGCTATCAGAAGCAGCAGCAAAAAAAAACATTCATTACACTTCCACTCATCCACAGACTTTCTATGGGGTTTTTGCACTGAGACTAGCTGTGATTTGAAAGCCATTTCGTTGCAGTGCCCTCTACAGGGGATCTGGGACCTGTGTGAACAGAGCATGCATCTCCTAACCAATCAGAATCGAAGAATTGTTAATGAGCTATGCAGGAAGGGCTGAATTTTCCCGTGGGCTTCAGGACCCTGACGTTGGGTCTAAATGGAACTCCCCAGCCCACACTTACTGGCAGCAAGACTGGTGGCGCAGTCTTCAGGGAGGCAGCCTCCTAACTGGCTGCCTCCAAGCCCATCGTCCTATTAAGGATGACAGGCAGGCTCCTGATGTTGCCGGCCCAATCAGTGGGCACTGCTGAGGCAGGTCGGGGGACTGCAGGTGCCTCAGAGGCATGGATCCAATGGAAAAATTATGAGGTTCAGAGTGGAAGGGAAACCATTCCGGGTGCATCATTTGCCTCCCCACAGTCCTGTCAATGGGGTATGAATCTTCCACAAGCAGTTGGGGGTGGGGCCACTCTGCCAGCAGCAAAAAGCCACCGAGGCTGCAAAATCGCCCCTAATTGGGACCTTAACCATGTGATTTGGCTGCTTCCCTCCATGCACCTGGCAGCTGATCCTAATCCCAGCCTGCCCCGGGAATGTTCCCCGACAGCATGAATGCGTCAAGAAGTCGTCCCATGGTGGCTTGCCCCGTATTTTCCCAGCTCACCTCGTTTCCAAGCCTGCCATCACGGGGGAGGGAAAATTCAGCCCAAAGTGTCAGTTAGAATAGTTAATTCCATATCAAGTTATGTTAAGAAAGCAAAATAAAGATAGGGAAAGAGAGATGGAATTAAGAGTGAGTTAAAAGAGACAAAGAATAAGTAAAAGAAAAGTTCGACTTATTGGTCTTTACTTTTTTAAAATCTCCAATAATAATTAAAATCTGAAGGAATGAGTTTCCACTTGTATAAAAGTTAATTTTTAGTGCTAGAGAGGTTGTTTGGCAGTATAACCACAGCATTAAAAAAACTACTTACACTGGAATGGAAAAGGATGAACTTTTTCTGAGTTTAGTATGTATATATCACCTAGGTACAGCAACTTCAAGCCATTCCATGTATTTCAATGCCACGTCTCTCGGCAAGATACTGTTCTTCTTGGCATTTCTTCATGGATGAAGATTTTGGGAAGGTTGTACTCATTGGTTGCAGGCTGCTGGTGGCTAGTCAGGCTTATCCGTGACCAGCAGATTCTCCCACAGTGGGTACAAGGGAAAGTGCAGTTGCTGCTGGGGGCAATTGGATCTATCCTTCTCCTCCTTTTCTCTTTCATGCTGGTTCTTCGCTCAGTCTCAAAGGTGTCTATAGCCCTCCTGATGTAGCATCTCCAGGCATCACAATCTATGGCCTGTGCTTCCCACTGGCGATGGTCGATGTGGCACACAGAGAGGGACTTCTTCAGGGAGTCCTTGAAACATTTGCATGGGGCCCCTCTGTTTCTTTTACCCGTGGTCAGCTCTCCATACAACACGATCTTGGGCAGACGATTGTCGTCCATCCAGGCGTAACCCGCCCAACACAGTTGGCTTTGCAGGGCGATGGCCTCGATGCTGGTGATGTTGGCTGTTTCCAGGACTTCAATGTCTGTGATGGGGTCCTGCCAGTGGATCTCGAGGATGCTGCGGAGGTAGCGCTGATGGAAGCACTCTAGAAGGTGTACAAGACGACGGTATAGGACCCATGACTCGGCGCCATACGGAAGGGTGGTGAGGATTATGGCTTTGTACACTTTGAGTTTGGACTGTGCTCTGAGACTGTGGTTGCTCCACACAGGTTTGTACAGTCTGCTGAATGTTTTGTTTTTGAAAGCCTATTGTCCACTTCCTTGTCTATAGTGGCATCAAACAAGATGATGCTCCCCAAATAAGTAAATTGCTTGACGGCATTCAGTTCGGTTCCCTCAACGACAATGCTTGGTGGTCTATATTATTCTTGGGGTGCAGGCTGATGCAGGACTTCAGTTTTCTTTAAACTGATTTTTAGTCTGAACAGTTGCGCCGTCTCAGAAAAATGTGTTGTTTTACGTTGCAGGTCTGACTGACTGTGGGCCAGGAGAGCATAGTCATCGGCGAAAAGAAGTTCACTGATGAGTTTTTCTTGTATCTTTGTGTGAGCCTGAAGATGGCTGAGGTTGAAAAGTCCTCCATCAGTGTAGGGGAGACTGGCATAGGGAACCATGGGGTACTTGGCATAACTTAGGTCCCTGTAACTTGAGGAGGCTTGCCTGTTAGACACATGAATTATATGAATATCTAATCAGAAGGAAACGAACTCAGGAGGGAGACACCCGAATCCTATGAATTGTCTAAGAATCCGATGACTAGGGTAATCAAGAGGTTGACAAGGTGAATAATACAACCAAGGCAGGATGAGATCAGGGAAGGTTATAGATGGGAGATGATGTAATTAAGAATCCGTTTATCAAGTAAATCTCCTGTAAAACTGTATAAAATGACTACTGGAACAATGTACTAGCAGAACCCCTACAATCATTTGTGAGAGTAGGACTTCTGCTTGCAAGCTTGTAATAAAAGATCAAGACATTCAACTCTCAAGGCGTTTTTGGGTACTGGGGCAAGCCCTCACCCTTACATTTGGCGTAATTGGCAGGATAAACCACATCGGGACCACGACAGTGAGGAGACCAATCAAGGGGTGAGTACCTTTTATTTTACCATCCATAGTTAGGAAAGGTCTACCTCACAGTCGCGGGACTGGTACTTTAAGTGGGTATCAAAGAACCAATGCCTGGAGACTCAAGTGCCAAGCGATCAAAGCACGCATCTGGGTAGTAGGTCGTGAGTTGAGAGAACCAGGCAGAGACCCGCGCTGAGAAAGCTGCTACCCAAAGCCACATAGTAGGTGAAGCCGTGCAAGGGATTTAGAGGTATCCTGAAGGCCATTACCGCACAGGAGACCGCGCTGAGGGAGATTGCAAAGCAGATCTTCACAAGAGGTCAATACCTCCCAGGGGAGTTAAAGGATATCCTGCAGGTCAATACCACTCAGGCAGACAACACCCTGACAGAATGACCAATAGCACAGAAGGTCCAGATTGGGGACCGGAGGGGTCACTTACCAAGTTTATAGCAGGTGAGATCTTGACCAGTAAAGTGAAAAAAGATGGGTGGAAATCTAATGACCCCCCCCCCCCCCCCAAGAAGCACAAAGAGCATGGTGGAAAGGCCAAAAGAAAGGTCTGAAGGATAAGGAATTAGCATCTGACTCAATTCTTATATGGGACAAATTAACAGCTAGTCCAGAAACATGGCCAGAGACAGAAACAAGTTTCAGGAAATGATTGGTAGAAATTACATTGGAAGTACCACAGTAGTCTAAAATGCTGTTGAAAGGACAAAAGAAGAAAAACTTGTGTGTGTGTGTGTGTGTGTGTGTGTGTGTGCGCGCGCAAGTCTGTGTTGGTGTTTGGTCTCTTTGTGTGTTCAGAGATTGTTGAATGGTAATTGTGAATGTGTGTGAAGTGTTTCTGAGTGAAGTTGTATTAAATTGGTGGAAGTTAAAAGAAGCTAGAAGAAGCTACGATAAAGAGGACTGTTTAAGTTATTAGAAAGCATTGCTTTCTAACTTGCTTTGTTTGGTGGTAGTGAAATCTATAGGGTGGGTCCGAGTTGTACAGATTTCGGATGGCCCTGTCAGTGAGATAGATGCAGGGGTCCACATGGACAGATAAATTAAAGCAGTCTGGCTGTTGGTGTATCAGGCTAAGTGTAAGCAGCAGGAGGAAAAGTGCAGACAGTCGGAATTAGAATTGAGTAAATTAAGGAAAGATAAGGAAGATAGTTGACAGGACAAAGAATCAATTACAGAAAGAAAGGAATAAATGAGAGGAGGAACAACCCAGACATCTTGAAGAGACAACTCGGTGGTCTGGGAAAGTGGAGCTCCTGAAGGCATATTGTGCAGATATATCAAGGGAAAGGGAAAAGAGGGAGGCAGACAAGAGATTGTTGAAGCAGAGGTCTAGTGAAGCTGACCAGCAGCGAGATTTACTCAGCCCTACCAGAGGAAGGGAGAATGGCTCATGGCACCTGGGACGAAATGAAAACTTGGGTCGCTAGGACAATGGGCCTCAGAAAAGGGGACACATATCATCTAGTTCAGAATACCCATGAAAGAATGACTATGAAAGGCTGCTGCTTAACCTCTTGGAGTTTGTCTGCTTATGAGAGTTTATCTTTTTCCTTCAGTTTCTAATTATAGTTGTTGCAAGACATTTGAAGAACGGAGAATTGGGATCATTAACGTAATTGATTTATTTCTGTTTCCCTTCCTTTAAACACATGTGCTACTCTTTTCTGTCTGTGGGTGTGTGTGGATTTATTTATTTTATTTGGGCGCATGATGTTTGTGTGCTTGAATTTGTGATTTTCAGTGCAATTTTAAAACTGAGACATACTGTCACAAACTATTGGCAACTAGGGATGAAGTTTCAGTTTGTTTTCCAAATATAAAGATAAGTCCGGAGCCTTGTAAAATTCCGGCAGAAACCCAGTTTTAGCCTTTCAAACTTTTGCAGCAAGTTAAAGAAGACGCAATTCAAATGTAGTTAAGTATGGAGCGTCAGAACTTTGAAGTTTTTCTAAAGGACAGGGAAAAGTTGCCAGGAGTAGAGGATCAAGTGATTGTTGGGGTCCTACTTGCAAAACCAGGTTTAGCATCTCACTGGCAAGGACCTTACGAGGTACCGATGACCAGCAACACTTGTACATATGGATATGGAAGGAAAAGGCCGGTGGAAACACTGGACATGCTCAAGGAGTATGGAAACGCAAAGGATAATAAGGACTAACTGGTGACGACCAGCGTCCGCTATGTTGTCTCTTTACGGGACCATGAAAACCGCAGTTCTGCTGATATGTCTGGGAACCACAAGCGTGGAAGGAACCATGTCAGTTGACTGGGGAACCCAACAAGGCCTGTTCGATAAGAACTTGAACGATGTCAATTGCAATTGGGCGTTAAATGTCACGGTTAACAAACTAGGTTATTTTTTATTTCCAAAATATACTTTATTCATAAAAATCTGTAAAAATTACATTCCCAAACAGTTTAAAACAGCATCAAGTCAAAAAATACAAACAGTGCAAAGGTTAACAAACTAGTATTTTTTTTTTTTATTTCCAAAATATACTTTATTCATAAAAATCTGTAAAAATTACATTGCCAAACAGTTTCCAAACAGCACCAAAAAATACAAACATTGCAAGGGAGATCAGTTTCCTTCAATACTGTCATGAGTTTCTTCCCAACCCTTCCGTTTCACAATTGTCATGTCAATTACAGTTTTACATTTACAGCAATTCAGAATATTAACAATACAGTTCGAGGGGTTTCCCATGGATCCAGCCCCTCAGTCCAGCTTGTATGCCTAAGGAGTAGCTCAGGGCAGTTGGGAATGGGGAACAGCAGTGCCTAAAGTTGCAAAGCATGGCAATGAAGGTTCCCTTTATACTTAAAGCGGTCATGTATAAATCTAGCATCAGTATCACCCACTGAGTTCTAACTATGTCCAGACTGGCCAAGAGAGTGTGGGAAAATGGCGCACTGACACGGAACACTAAGGTCCGAGTGTATCAAGCCTCTGTCCTCAGTACCTTGCTCTATGGCAGCAAGGCCTGGACAACGTATGTCAGCCAAGAACGACGTCTCAATTCATTCCATCTTTGCTGCCTCCGGAGAATCCTTGGCATCAGGTGGCAGGATCGCATCTCCAACACAGTAGTCCTCGAGGCGGCCAACATCCCCAGCTTATACACACTACTGAGTCAGCGGCGCTTGAGATGGCTTGGCCATGTGAGCCGCATGGAAGATGGCAGGATCCCCAAGGACACATTGTACAGTGAGCTCGCCACTGGTATCAGATCCCCCGGCCGTCCATGTATCCGCTTTAAAGACGTCTGCAAACGCGACATGAAGTCCTGTAACATTGATCACAAGTCGTGGGAGTCAGTTGCCAGCGATCGCCAGAGCTGGCGGGCAGCCATAATGGTGGGGCTAAAGTGTGGCGAGTCGAAGAGACTTAGCAGTTGGCAGGAAAAAAGACAGAAGCGCAAGGGGAGAGCCAACTGTGTAACAGCCCCGACAACCAATTTTTTCTGCAGCACCTGTGGAAGAGTCTGTCACTCTCGTATTGGCCTTTATAGCCACTCCAGGCGCTGCTTCACAAACCACTGACCACCTCCAGGCGCTTACCCATTGTCTCCCGAGACAAGGAGGCCAAAGAAGAAAAAAAAAAGAGTTCTAACTTGATAACCCCTATTCTATCTGTACTCAGTTACTTGTTGGATTAAGTTCTATTCAAACTATTTGTTATTAAATTGTCTAACCAATGTAAATGTTGACTGCCAGCTCCCATTTTGGGTAATCTGTTCATTATTTGTATCCTGAACGAGAGCGGTTGTTAGACTCCATTAAGTGTACATGAGCATATTGGTTAGCTTCGTGGCTGAACTGCACAGTGAGATTTACTGATTCAATTGTAAGTCTTAAATTTAAAAAATTGCATTGCTAGAATAATTGTTCGAGCCAGTCGGTATTTATTAATGAATTACGGCTGTTAGCTATAATGAGCTTGACGACTTCTAAATCATATCGAGCAAAGCAATGTTTAAATGGAATTTTAAGTTAGATTTGAATTTAACCAACATGCTAGCAAAACACTAAAGAACCAGAGGCATCCAAACCCTTCTCGGGGTAGAGAATACAGGGATCATGGGAGATAGCAATTGGCCTCTTTACTGGATCTCACTGGCTGGGTGTAGGGAATAATGTTGTCTGTCCACATCCCATGGGGATAGGGACGAGAGCCACGCATGGTTTTAATACCACCCTAAACTGTACCCTTGAAATTTCCAGTGCCTGCCATGAACCGAAGCAGGTGGCATACCGTGGAGAAGGGAAATACTGCGTGACCACCAGCGAACCTTAAAACCAGTATGGTAATTTCCACTGCCCAGTAATCAATTCAGGTTTCTACTTCCACCCCGAGGCCCCAATGACAATCGGAGATTCGGCGATAACTCAGATCCTGCCTCCCCGCAGGGAGTGGACGAGCATAATCGATGGCCTAACGGAGAACTTGTTGAGATACCTGCTTCCCGCAAGGAAGTGAATCCCTAAACTGCTGGAATATCTACTGAAGGTGAGGGAAGTGGCCCAGACAGCAATGAAGTAGTATCACCGACTCCAACAGGTCAAGCAACTGGGAGAGGATGTGGTCGCCGAACTGGAGGACGTATCGTGGTGGGAGGAGGTTTGAGACCGGGGTATTAGGGTGGACGTTCACCTCTGGATTAGAATTGATTCCCATGCACTGGGAGCGGTGCAGTTGCTAATTGCTATCGGACTTATGGTTGAACGTTATACCCTGGCACCTATATTGAGATGTTAGACATAAATTAGCAAATGTAACCATGCAAATCTAACCACCAGTCTGGCCAACAGTGATGGAGCAAGGAGCACTTAGTGTTAGTTGGCCATCTTGTTAGTAGCCGAGGGCCAAAAGTAGGGATTGATGTGGTGTACCCCAGGAGTACTGCAGGTTTGACTAAAATTGCTGTAATTTAGTTTAGTTTAGTGATACAGCACTGAAACAGGCCCTTCGGCCTACCGAGTCTGTGCCGACCATCAACCACCTATTTATACTAATCCTACACTAATCCCATATTCCTACCACATCCCCACCTGTCCCTATATTTCCCTACCACCTACCTATACTAGGGGCAATTTCTAATGGCCAATTTACCTATCAACCTGCAAGTCTTTTGGCTTGTGGGAGGAAACCGGAGCACCCGGAGGAAACCCACGCACACACAGGGAGAACTTGCAAACTCCACACAGGCAGTACCCAGAATTGAACCCGGGTCGCTGGAGCTGTGAGGCTGCGGTGCTAACCACTGCGCCGCCCCACTGTGTGGAATAATACAAAGTATCAATCCCAGACTAAGCCTGGTCACTAGGACACAGGTGAGGTCATAAAAGGATGCTAGGGAAGCATCCAAAGCTCATTGAAACTGGTAGGATTTGTGGATTATTCGAAGGGCAGAGGATCCTAGAGTAATGACTGCCTTGGTCCAGGTGCTGGCCAGGGGACAAAAGGGGGGTCTGTAGGGGAGACCTGCATAGGGAACCATGGGATACTTGGCATAATTTAGGTCCCTGTAACTTGAGAAAGCTTGCCTGCTAGACACATGAATTATATGAACGCCTAATCAGAAGGTAACGAACGCAGGAGGGAGACACCCAAATCTTATGAATAGCCTAATCAGAAGGAAACAAGCTCAAGAGGGAGACACCCGAATCCTATGAATAGCGTAATCAAGAGGTTGACGAGGTGAATAATATAACCAAGGCAGGATGAGATCAGGGAAGATTATGCAATTAAGAAACAGTTTATCAAGTAAACCTCCTGTAAAACTGTATAGAATGACTATTGGAACAATGTACTAGCAGAATGTCTACAATCATTCGAGAGAGTAGGACTTCTCCTCGCATGCTCGTAATAATAAAAAAAAAAAATCGCTAGTTTGAATAAGACATCCGACTCTCGAGGCGTTTTTAGGTACTGGGGCAAGCCCTCACCCTTATAATCAGTCCGGAAGTGTACGTACACTCCCTCCTTAAGGTCTTCTGTTGCCTGCTGCAGCATCATGCTGAATACGATGGTGAATAGGGTCGGGGCCAGCGCATATCCCTGCTTCACGCCATTGGTCGCTGTTTTGCTTGACTTGTCCGTACTGATTTTCATGAAAGTGCTTCACCATTTTTCAAGGATTTTCCAAAGTCCATCTCTGCTCACAGTGTCGAATGCCTCGGTGAGGTCTACGAAAGTGATGTACAGGCCTTTGTTTTGCTCACAACACTTTTCTTGTAATTGTCTGAGTGCAAATACCATGTCTGTAGTGCATCTGTTTGCTCTGAAACCACACTGGCTCTCTGGAAGGTTTTCTCCTGCAATGGTAGGCACAAGCCTGTTCAGAAGTATTCTAGCCAGGATCTTCCCTGCAATAGAAAGGAGGGTGATCCTAAGGTAGTTGGAGCAGTCTGATTTTTCTCCTTTGTTTTTGTACAAGGTGATCATAATGGCATCATGAAGATCCCGTGGAACCCTGCCCTGTACCCAGCAGGCCTCTCGGCAAGATACTGTTATAGCAAAGCTTGTGGAGGAGCAGGACAACTCAGGCAGCAACTTCCTGATTTCCATATAATTGTTCATGTGCAGTCGCCAGAAGTTACTGTCCAACTTACGCTTTAATAACTATGAGCGCTGTTAGCCTTGCTGTTATTTCTGTAGCAAAATCAAGCCCAATGCCATGGAAGACCATCACTTCCAGGTTCACCTCACACACCATCCTCACTTGGACAAACAGTATCGTTCCATCATCATCATTGGCTAAAATCTTGGCATTCACTTCCTAACACCACAAAGGAGCAACCTCACCATGAGGGCTGTAATGGTTCAAGGACGTGGTGCAACTACGTTTTCAGGGTAAAGAAGGACAGTAAACACAAAACTGCTTTTTTTTTCCACTTACAGCTGCACCTTATGATGTGGACACATTAGTTATGAAGGTTTTCAATTAATTTTCATTAGCTGTAAAGCAAACATCAGAATCAAGTAATGGTTATGCCCCTTCTGCTCTTGCTCCAGGTTAGATTTGGCAAAAAGTGGCAACTCTACCTGATGTCAGGTGAACCCCCACCTGCCAAGATTGAGGCACACATTATTTTGCCACATGAGCATTAAAACTTAAAATTGCAAGCCCCTGACTGGAAAGACATTTGTATGGTAACAGACAGTGTTGGAACAAGGGACAAAGGACCATGCCCTGACACATTCAATCAACAATGGACTTTTGATTACCAGACATTGAAGGTGGGGGAGCTAGCATTCTAAGTTGACTGCCACGATAGCAGAATCGACAAACACAGAAGAAGTGGTCAGACCAGTTTTAGTTACATGACTGACTGACTGTTGGAGCTTTATGAATTTGAACTTCCAACAAGGAATTTGAAATCAGAAAGCACTTTTTTCCTGGACTGATAAGACCTCCCTCCTGTCTGCTCTCATTGCGCTCACACCAGCATCGGAAACCATTGAAGACATATGAACACTAAGGGAGAAAAGTCTCCTATAGTGAACAAGGTTTAAGAAGAATACTGGGCCCCAATGAAAAGTAAGAGTTGTCTACAATCAAGGACTCTACGGCATGCTGGAAACACAACGCAGTAAACAAGAAATTCTTCTGAAATTGCCTCAAACCTCTCCATTTTATTTTTCTTCTGCTCTTTTCTGTCCCTATTTGCATACGTGTATCGCGTGTGCATGCTCGCTTGGGTGCATCGTATATCCGTAGGCTGTAACTGTATTAGAGCTTAAGTTTAAGTTTTAATAAATTTCACTTTTCTTCTTTAAAGCTAAGAAGGCCTGTTTGTGCTCATTTCTTTGCCTTATAATTGGAAAGCTGTGAACAAGAATTCACAAAGGGGGAGCTCAAAACACAGCGTGATTAAAATCAAACCCTGCTACAATAAGATCAGGTGAAGACAGTAAAAGACCCCTAGACCCCTTTCTCACCTGATCGTAACACTGAAAATAAGGGATGTTTTTAGGTGACAGGCACACTTATAATTGCCATTATTTTCTTACTTTTCTTTGCACACAGTACCTATTTTACATTATGTTCAGTCAAAAAATGAAGCAGAGAGGTTTATGGTGTGACCTGTTAAGAAATCTTTCAATGAAAGATTATGATAAGGCAAATAGTGACACACTTTTTCCATTGGTTGACGAGATAGTAACAAGAGGACAGAGATTTATGGTAATCACAAACAAGTTAAATGGAAATTAGAAAAAAATCTTTACATTGAAGATGGTTAGAATGCAGAATTGTCGGCCCAAATAAGAGTGTTCTTAAGTAATTTCAAAAAGAAATTAGTTACTTATTCAGAGGATTATTAAGAGTAAGGGGCAGGAGCATGAGAGGTAGACTAGATTTGAGGCTCATATGCAGTAAAAGATTGGCAGGGACTTGATTTGCCAAAATCGGCCTGTTCTTATGCTAGAATATTTTATGATGCAGGCTGTTACTAGTGGGGTACCGCAAGGATCTGTGCTTGGGCCAGTCCATATAAATGATTTGGATGTGGGGACCAAATGTAATATTTCCAAATTTGCTGATGACACAAAACTAGGTGGGAATGTAAGTTTGAGGAGGATGCAAGGAGGTTTCAAGGGGACTTGGACAGGTTAAGGAAATGGGCAAGAACACAGCAGATTGAATTTAATGTGAATAAGTGTGAAGTGATCCACTTTGGTAGAAAAAAACAGAAAGGCTGAGTATTTCTTAAAGGGTGACAGGCTGGGAAGTGTTGATGTCCAAAGGGACCTGGGTGTCCTTGTTCGTGAGTCACTAAAAGCTAGTATGCAGGTGCAGCAAGCAATTAGGAAGGCAAATGGTATGTTGGCCTTCATTGCAAGGGAATTTGAGTACAGAAGTAAAGAAGTCTTGCTGTAATCGTATAGAGCCTTGGTGAGACCGCACCTGGAGTATTGTGTACAGTTTTAGTCTCCTTATCTAAGGAAGGATTTAGTTGTCATAGAGAGAGTGCAACTGAGATTCACCAGACTAATCTCTGGGATGGCGGGATTGTCTTATGAGGAGAGATTGCAGAAACTGGGCCTGTATTCTTTAGAGTTTCAACGAATGGGAGGTGATCTCATTGAAACTTACAAAATTCTTACAGGGCGTGACAGGGTAGATGTAGATAGTTTCCTCTGGCTGATGAAGGGAAACAGTCTCAGAAAAAGGGGCAGGCCATTTAAGACTGGGATGAGGAGGAATTTCTTTATTCTACTCTTTATCCCAGAATAAAATATACCAACCAGGTTTCTTTAATGAACAACAAAATTATCAGTTTATTATCAGACAAGTCTTATCCAGTAACAAAGCAAAGTATTAACACACAGATTGAAATATGAAAGTTCCCTTTTTAAATTCCTCGCATACACTCACACACTGAAAATAATACAGAAATTCTCTCTGCTGAGGTCTGTTACAAAACAAAGAATACTTTGGCCAAATACTTGCAAATTCTTTACTGAATCTTTGGAATTCTCCACCCCAGAGGGCTGTGGAAGCTCAGTCATTGAGCATGTTCAAGACAGAAATCAACACATTTCTGGATATAATTACATCAAGGGATATGGGGATAGTGGGGAAAATGGCGTAGAGGTAGATGATCAGCCATGATCTGTTTGAATGGCGGGGCAAATAGCCTACTCCTGCTCCTATTTCCTATGTATACTGTGGTGGAGTTATTCGCTCAAGGTCAGAGGCTGGGGATTCTGTGGCAAGTAACTCACCTCTTAACTCCCCAGAGCCTTTCTACCATCTGAAAGGCAGAAGTCAGAAGTGTGATGGAATACTCCCCTTCAAGCCATACACCATCCTGACTTGAAACAATATCACTGTTCCTTCACTGTCACTGGGCCAAAGTCCTGGAACTTCCTTCCTAACAGCACTGTGGGTGTACTTACACCACATGGACTGCAGTGGTTTAAAAAAGTGGCTCATCATCACCTTCTCAAGAGCAATTAAGGATGGATAATAAATGCTGGCCTTGCCAGCAATGCTCACGTCTCATGAACGAATAAAATAAAAACAACAAACCAGATGGTTCAATGAGGAATATAAGAGAGCATGCCAGCAGCAGAACCAGGTGTACTTATTACAGCCTTGGTGCAAACATGGACATAAAGACTGGAATTCCAGAGGTGATATGAGAGTGACTGCCCTTAATATCAAGGCAGCATTTGACTGAGTGTGACATCAAAGCACCAAATTGAAGTCAGTGGGAATCATGGGAAAACTCTCCACTGCTTGGGGTCCTACCCAGCACAAAAGAAGATGGTTGCAGTCATTGGAGGTCAATCATCTCAGCTCCAGGACATCGGTGCAGGAGTTCCTCAGGGTAGTGTCTGAGGCCCAACCACCTTCAGCTGCTTCATCAATGACTTTCTTTCCAACATAAGGTCAGAAGTAGGGATGTTGTCACGACCGAGGTGGGAGGAGTGCACCGTCTTTTCTAGTTCCACTTCTCCACATGTCACAACATATATTTAAATGTTTACCCAGTTACTGATGCAATCAATCATATACTCTACTCTTTATCCCAGAATCACAGAATCGCTACAGCGCAGAAGGAGGCCATTCAGCCCATCGTGTCTGCACTGGCTCTCTGACAGAGCAACTCCCTCAGTTCCATTCCCCTGGCATCTCCCTATAACCCTGCACATTCTTCCTTTTCATATAACATCTAATTCCCTTTTGAATGCTTCAATTGAACCTGCCTCCACCACATTCTCAGGCAGCACAATCCAGACCTTAACCACTCGCTGCGTGAAAAAGTTTTTCCTCATGTCACTTTTGCTTTTCTTACCAAATATTTTAAATCTGTGCCCTCTCGTTCTTGATCCTTTCACAAGTGGGAACAGTTTCTCTCTATCTGCTCTGTCCAGACCCCTCATGATTTTGAATACTTCTATCAAATCATCTCTCAGCCTTCTCTTCTCCAAGGAAAACAGTCCAACAGTCCTCACTTCTCCAATCTATCTTCATAACTGAAATTCCTCATCCCTGGAACCACTCTCGTGAATCTTTGCTGTACTCTCTCCAATGCCCTCACTTCTTTCCTCAAGTGCGGCGCCCAGAATTGGACACAATACTCCAGCTGAGGCTGACCTAGTGTCTTATACAAGTTCAACATAACTTACTTGCTCTTGTACTCTATGCCCCTGTTAATAAAGCCCAGGATACTGTATGCTTTATTAACTGCTCTCTCAACCTGTCCTGCCACCGTCAATGACCTTTGCACATATACACCTAGGTCCCTCTGCTCCTGCATGCCCTTTAGAATTGTACCCTTTATTCTATATTGTCTCTGCATGTTCTTCCTACCAAAATGAATCACTTCACATTTCTCTGCATTGAACGTCATCTGCCGCCTGTCTGCCCATTCCACCAACTTGTCTATGCCCTTTTGAAGTTCTACACTATCCTCCTCACAGTTCACAATGCTACAAGCTTCGTATCATCTGCAAACTTTGAAATTGTGCCCTGTACACCAAGGTCTAGATCATTTATATATCAGGAAACGCAAGGGTCCCAAAACTGATCCCTGGGAAACTCCACTACAAACCTTCCTGCAGCCCAAAAAAAAACAATAACCAGTATTCTTTCTTTCCTGTCACTCAGCCAATTTCGTATCCATGTTGCTACCTTTTATTCCATGAGCGACAAGTTTGCTCACAAGTTTGTTGTGTGGCCTTTTGAAAGTTCATGTACACCACATCAACAGCATTACCCTCATCAACCCTCTCAGTTGCCTCCTCAAAAAACTCCAGCAAGTTAGTAAAACATGATTTTCCCTTAAGAAATCCATGCTGGCTTTCCTTAATTAACTCGTATTTGCCCATGTGACGATTGATTCTGTCCCAAAATATTTTTTCTATAAGTTTTCCCATCACCAAAGTGAAACTGCCTGGCCTGTAGTTGCTGGGCTTATCTTTACACACTTTTTTGAACACGGGTGTAACATTTTCAATTCTCCAGTCCTTTGGTACCACCCCCAAATCTAAGTAAGACTGAAAAATATGGCCAGTCCCTCTGCGATTTCCACCCTCACTTTCTTCAGTATCCTTGGATGCATCTCATCTGGCCCTGGTGCTTTATCCACTTTACGTACAGGCAGCCAGTTTAATACTTCCTCTTTATCAATTCTAAATCCCTCTAGTGTCTGACTTACCTCCTTTTTCAACATTGCCTGGGTTGCATCTTTGTCCTTGGTAAAGACAGATGCAAAATATTCATTTAATACCGCAGCTATGCCCTCTGCCTCCATGTATAAATCTCCTTTCTGGTCCCTAATCAGCCCTACTCCTCCTTTTACCACCCTTTTACTATTTATATGCCTATAGAAAACTTCGGGATTTCCTTTAATGCTAGCTGCCTGTCTCTTTTCATGTTCTCTTTTTGCTTCTCTTATTTGCTTTTTCACTTCCCCTCAGTACCTTCTATATTCAGCCTGGTTCTCAATAATATTTTCTACCTGGCATTTGTCAAAAGCACACTTTTTCTTCTTTATCTTAATCTCTATATCTTTTGTCATCCAGGAAGCTCTGGATTTGTTTGTCCTCCTTTTCCCCTTCAAGGGAACATACCTTGATTGTGCCTGAACTATCTCTTCTTTGAAGGTAGCCCATTGTTCATCTGCTAGTTTTCCTGCCAGCTTTTGACTCCAATTTATTTGCCCCAGCTCCATTTTTACCCCATTGAAGTTGGCCTTCCCCCAGTTAATTATTCTTACCCTGGATTGCTCTTTGTCCTTTTCCAGAATAAAATATGCCAACCAAGTTTCGTTAATAAACAACAAAATTATCAGTTTATTATCAAACAAGACTTATCCAGTAACAAAGCAAAGCATTAAACACACAGAATGAAATATGAAAGTTCCCTTTTTAAATTCCCCACACACACTGAAGAAAATATATAAATTCTCTCTGCTGAGGTCTGTTACAAAGCAAAAGAATACTTTGGCCAAATACTTGCTAATTCTTGAAGTAAAAAGGGACGATATGGAAGGAAGTTAATTGTCTCTTTTGGTCTGGGGTCCGGGTATACGGAGATGGGTGACTGGGATATTTTCAGAGGCAATTCATTGTGGAGATTGTTGAGAAATCGTCTGATTGGCTTTCCATAAAACATGTGGGATCAGGAGTTTCAGCCAACACACACTTAAATCGCAGGGTTTTTCCAAAGACAGGACGAAGGAGGAGCTGACACATTGGGCTTCTCAGGGTCTATTAGAGGGGTGCAGGCAAAATGAGCTGAGGTTTCTTTTTCCCTTGGCAGGCAAAACACTCCCCAACTGAACTGAAAACAATATCGAAACCCCAAACAGAAAGTCAACTTCCTCACCTCCATAAATCTTGACAGGTGGCTTCTCTGTAAACATCTTCCCCAGGTCACCGAGGTTTCTGTTGTTTATTGAACTTAAAACACATGGTTTCCAGCAAAGGTTGTTTTCAAACAACATCTCAAGTGTCCTTTCAGTGAACTTGCTAAAAAAAAACACATCCATGGAATCTTTTCAGTTTTAAAACACAAGTCTTCAAAAAAATAAAATATTTAAAAAATGGAAGCACTTTCGTAACAATGTTCACTGATGACTGCACAGTGTTCATTACCATTCGTAACTGCTTAGATACTGAAGCAGTCCGTGCCCGCATGCAGCAAGATGTGCATAACATTCAAGTTTGGGCTGATAACTGGCAAGTAACATTTGCACCACACAAGTGCCAGACAACAAACATCTTCGGCAAGAGGTAATCTAACCATCTCCCCTTGGCATTCAACAGCATTGCTATCGTTGACTCCCCCACCATCAACATCCTGAGGGTTAACACTGACCAAAAGCTGAACTGGAAGTGCCATCTAAATACTGTGGTTACAAGCGTAGGTCAAAGGCTGGAAATTCTGTGGTGAGTAACCCACCTCCTGACTCCTCAAAGCCTGTCCACCAACTACAAGGCTCAAGTCAGAGGTGTGATGGAATAAAGGTCATTGACGGTGGCAGGCCACTCCACTTGCCTGGAAGAGTGCAGCTCCAACAACACTCAAGAAACTTGCCAACATTCAGGACAAAGCAGCCCACTTGATTAGCATCCCATCCACCACCTTAAATATTCACACTCTCCACCACCAGCGCAAAGTGAAACAGTGTGTACAAGCTCCTTCGACAACACCTTCTGAACCTGTGACCTCTACCACCTAGAAGGACAGGCAACAGATTCAAGTTTCCCTTCAACTCAAACACCATCCTGATTTGGAACTATATCACAGTTCCTTCACTGTTGCTGGATCAAAATCCTGAAACTCCCTCTCTGGCAACACTGTAGCCGTACCTACCACATGGACTGCAACGATTCAAGAAGGCGGCTCTCCACTATCTTCTTAAGGGCAATTAGGGATGGGCAATAAATGCTGGCCTTGCCAGTGCTGCTCACATACTAAGAATCAAAAAAACCTAAAAATGAGGTGCCAACCTGCTGAAGCTACAAATAGGACTACATGCATGCTAAACAGAGGAAGCAGCATGCAATAGGCAGAGCTAAGCAATCCCACAGACAACAGATCAGGTCAAAGCTTTGTACTCCTGCCATATCCAGCAGTGATGGTCGTACAATTAAACAAGTAACCGGAGGAGGAGGCTCCATGAACATCCCCATCCTCAATGATGGTGGAGCCCAGCACGTAAGCGCAAAAGAAAAGACTGAAGTGTTTTCAACTATCTTCAGCCAGGAGTGTCAAATGGATGATCCATTTTGGCCTTTTCCTGAGGTCCCCAGCATCACAGAAGCTAGTTTTCAGCCAATTCAATTCACTCCACATGATATCAAGAAATGACTGAGTGCGCTAGAAACAGCAAAGATTATGGGCGCTGACAACATCCCAGCTGTTGTCCTGAAGACGTGCTCCAGAACTAGCTGTGACTCTAGCCAAGCTGTTGCAGTACTGCTACAACACAGCATCTACCTGACAAAGTGGAAAATTGCCCAGCTATGTTCTGTCCACAAAAAACACAACAAACCCATTCTGGGTTACCATCCCATTCTCAATCATCAACTAAGTGATAGAAGGTGCCACTGTCTGTACTATCAAGCAGCACTTACCAATGACCTCCTCATCAATACCCTGTTTGCGATCTGCCAAGACCACCCGGCTCCAGACCTCATTACCGCCTTGCTTCAAACATGGACAAAAGAGCTGAATTCCAGAGCTAAAGTGGGAATCAAGGCAGCATTTGACTGTGTTCTATCAAGGAGCCCTATTAAATTAAAGTCAATGGGGATCAGGGGGAAAACTCTCACTGATTGGAGTCATATCTGGCATAAAGAAAGATGGTTGTTGTTGTTGCCAATCATCTCAGCCCTAGTGCACCACTGTAGGAGTTTGTATTGGTAGTGTTCTAGGCCCAACTATCTCCAGCTGCTTCATCAATGACCTTCTCTCCATCATAAGGTCAGAGGTGAGGATGTTCACAGTTCCATTCGTAACTCGTTAGATAATGAATCAGTCCATGTCCATATGCAGCAAGATCAGGACAAATTCAGGTTTGGGTTGATAAGCGGCAAGTAGTTGTATATTAATTATGTTTAATTGTATGCAGATTGTGAGCATTAACTGGTGATTGAACTGAATTCGCATAAATAGACACAGCTGAAACTGTGGTTGTGGGGTTAGAAGATATAGGCTTCTAATGTGTAACTCTGTAAATAAATGTAAAAGTGTGTAAATATTGGCTCCAGTTCTATTTCATCAATTGGCTTTCTGGAATATAACAGCAAGTAACATTCATGCTACACAAGTGCCAGGCACTGACCATCTCCAACAGAAGTCTAACCACATCCCTTGACATTCAACGGCATTACCATCACTGAATCACCCACCATCAATATCCTACCATTGACCAGAAATGTAACTGGAACAGCCACAAAAATACTATGGCTACAAAAACAGGTCAGAGGCTGGATAATCTGCAGTGAGTAACTCACCTCCTGACTCCCCAGAGCCTGTCCACCATCTACAAGGCACAAGTCAGGAGTGTGAGAGCATACCGTTCAATTTCCTGAATGAGTGCAGCTCCTACAACACTCAGGAAGCTCAACACCATTCAAGACAAAGCAGCCCACTTGATGGCATCCACCACCTTAAACAATCCCTCCTTCTACCACCAGCCCACCGTGGCTGCAAAATGTACCGTCTACAAGATGCACTGCAGCATGTTTCCAGGTTTCCTTCAACATCACCTACAAAACCTGTGACTTCTACTGCCTGGAAAGACAAGGGTAGCAGACACTTGGGAACACTCCAATCTGCAAGCTCCCCTCCAAGGCATGCACCATTCTGACCTGGAAATATATCACCGCTCCTTCATCATCACTAGCTCAAAATTCTGGAACCCCCTCCCTAACAGCACTGTGCTGCACCATTAGGACTGCAGCACTTCAAGAAGGCAGCTTACCACCACTCCTAAAGAAGAGCAATAAACATTGACCTTGCCAGCGACGCCCACATCCCATGAATGAATGAATGAAGAAAACGTGTCTCTTGGCTGTCCTAATTTCTTTTTGTTTCACATCCATTCATGTATATGTTTCATCGTTTTCCTTTTTTCAATCTAATTTTATACTTTATCTGTGGAACCACAGCATTTGTCTACTAATAAGAATATATTTAACAATCTTCCACCACTGTCTTTTATCCTCCTGAAATTAACCAATTTCCTACCTTTAGCTTAGACTTCTATTTTACTTTATTCTTCTGCAAATCGACATGTTTATGCCTATTCCAGTCAGGATTTCAATAATACATTTATTCTAAGTTGTTGATCTTTTTCATTCAAACCAGGATCTTACCAAATAATCCCAGAATTAGCTCCAAGGTATAGCTCCCCTTGCTGAATACTTATGTAAATGGCATAATATAATCTTAGGACATATTTATATAGAACCTTATGGCATTCACAGGACATCTCAAAGTGCTTCACAGAAAAAGAATGTTGTTATATTGGCAAACATACAGCCAATTTGCCCACAGCAAGGTGACACAAACAACAAATGATTTGATGTTTGGGTTATTTGTTTTTTGTGTCTGAAAAGGGAAGAATCTTGGCTAAGACACCAGTAGAATTCATTTCTCTTCTTCAAAATAATGCCATGGAATCTTCTACAACCACTTGACCAGCAGACAAGGCCTTGTGTAAAGTCTCATCCAAAAGGTGCAGAAGTCCCTCAGTATGGTGGAAATTGAATTTATAATCATCTAATTCCAAACCAAGAGGGCTAACTCTGAGGGATTCTACCAACTGCAACAACAACAACTTATATTTATATAGCACCTTTAATAAAACATCCCAAGGTGCTTTAACGTAGCATGATAAACAATTGGTGCAGCTCCATTACATACATACGAACGTACAAATTAGGAGCAGAAGTAGGCCATTCGGCCCCTCCAGCGTGCTCTGCCATTCAATAAGATCATGGCTGATCTGTCTGTGTCTCAAATTCCACGCTCCCATCTCTCCCCAATAACCTTAAATTCCCTTGCCTAACAAGAATCTATCTACCTCCACCTTAAAAATATTCAATGACCCCGCCTCTACCACCTTCTGAGGCAGAGAGTTCCAAAGTCGCACAACCCTCTGAGAGAAAAAATGTCTCCTCATCTCTGTCCTAAAAGGGCAACCCCTAATTTTAAAACAGTGCCCCCTAGTTCTGGACTCACCCAAAAGAGGAAATATCCTTTCCACATCCACCTTGTCAAGACCGTTCAGGATCTTATACACTTCAATCAAATCTCCCCTCACTCTTCTAAAATCCTGTAAAAACATGCCCAGTCTGTCCAACCTTTCCTCATAAGACAACCCACTCATACTAGGTATAAATCTAGTAAACCTGCTGTGAACCACCACCAAAGCAGTTACATCCTTCCTTAAATGTGGAGACCAAAACTGCACACAGTATTCAAGATGTGGGCTCGCCAATGCCCTGTATAACTGAAGTATAACATCTTTACTTTTATTTTCAATTCCTCTCCTAATAAAGGTAGCATTCCATTAGCCTTCTTTATTACTTGCTGAACCTGCATACTAACTGCAGTGCTGAAGAAAGATGGCGATCTCAGGATATGCTTAGAGCCACGACAACTGAATTTAGCCCTTAAAAGATTCCCACACAAAATCCCAACCCTGGAGAACCTGAATCCTAGGTTTACTGGTGCAAAGTATTTTTCAAAACTCGATGTGAAATATGGCTACTGGTCTGTCCACTTAGCCAAAAAGTTCCAGCTTTTCACAACTTTGAGAATGCCATTCGGGAGATATTGTTTCAAATGGTTACTATTTGTCTGTGTGTCAGCCAGGACATTTTACAACAATACATAGGCAGAATAACGGAAAATGTCCCGGGCTTTTTATACATATATAAAGAGCAGGAGGGTAACTAGGGAAAGGGTTGGCCCGCTCAAGGACAGAGAAGGGAATCTATGTATGGAGCCAGAAGAAATGGGCGAGGTACTAAATGAGTACTTTGCATCAGTATTCACCAAAGAGAAGGACTTGGTGGATGATGAGCTGAGGGAAGAGTGTGTAGATAGTCTCATTATCAAAAAGGAGGTGGTGTTGGGTGTCTTGCAAAGCATTAAGGTAGATAAGTCCCCAGGACCTGATGGGATCTACCCCAGAATACTGAGGGAGGCAAGGGAAGAAATTGCTGGGGCCTTGACAGAAATCTTTGCATCCTCATTGGCTACAGGTGAGGTCCCAGAGGACTGGAGAATAGCCAATGTTGTTCCTTTGTTTAAGAAGGGTAGCAAGGATAATCCAGGAAATTATAGGCTGGTGAGCCTTACATCAGTGGTAGGGAAATTATTAGAGAGGATTCTTCGGGACAGGATTTACTCCCATTTGGAAACAAACAAACTTATTAGCGAGAGGCAGCATAGTTTTGTGAAGGACAGGTCGTGTCTCACTAATTTGATTGAGTTTTTTGAGGAAGTGACAAAGTTGATTAATGAAGGAAGGGCAGTGGATGTTATCTATATGGACTTCAGTAAAGCCTTTGACAAGGTCCCTCATGGCAGACTGGTATAAAAGGTGAAGTCACACGGGATCAGAGGTGAGCTGGCAAGATGGATACAGAACTGGCTCTGTCACAGAAGACAGAGGGTAGCAGTGGAAGGGTGCTTTTCTGAATGGATGGATGTGACTAGTGGTGTTACGCAGGGATCAGTGCTGGGACCTTTGCTGTTTGTAGTATATATAAATGATTTGGAGGAAAATGTAGCTGGTCTGATTAGCAAGTTTGCGGACGACACAAAGGTTGGTGGAGTTGCGGATAGTGATGAGGATTGTCAGAGGATACAGCAGGATATAGATTGGTTGGAGACTTGGGTGGAGAAATGGCAGATGGAGTTTAATCTGGACAAATGTGAGGTAATGCATTTTGGAAGATCTAATGCAGGTGGGAAGTATATAGTAAATGGCAGAACCCTTAGGAGTATTGACAGGCAGAGAGATCTGGGCGTACAGGCCACAGGTCACTGAAAGTGGCAACGCAGGTGGATAAGGTAGTCAAGAAGGCATACGGCATGTTTGCCTTCATCGGTCGGGGCATAGAGTATAAAAATTAGCAAGTCATGCTGCAGCTGTACAGAACTTTAGTTAGGCCACACTTAGAATATTGCGTGCACTTCTGGTCGCCACACTACCAGAAGGACGTGGAGGCTTTGGAGAGGGTACAGAAGAGGTTTACCAGGATGTTGCCTGATCTGGAGGGCATTAGCTATGAGGAGAGGTTGGATAAACTCGGATTGTTTTCACTGGAACGACGGAGGTGGAGGGGTGACATGATAGAGGTTTACAAAGTTCTGAGCGGCATGGACAGAGTGGATAGTCAGAAGCTTTTTCCCAGGGTGGAAGAGTCAGTTACTAGGGGACATAGGTTTAAGGTGAGAGGGGCAAAGTTTAGAGGGGATGTGCGAGGCAAGTTCGTTACACAGAGGGTGGTGAGTGCCTGGAACTTGCTGCCGGGGGAGGTAGTGGAAGCAGGTACGATAGCGACGTTTAAGAGGCATCTTGACAAATACATGAATAGGGTGGGAATAGAGGGATACGGTCCCCGGAGGTGCAGAAGGTTTTAGTTTAGGCAGGCATCAAGATCGGCGCAGGATTGGAGGGCCAAATGGCCTGTTCCTGTGCTGTACTGTTCTTTGTTCTTGTATCTGTATAGCTGACAATGTTGCGGTGATGGGGTGGACCAAAGCAGTGCATGACCGAAACCTATATTTGCTAATGCTGGCTGCTTATCGTGAAGGCCTGGTGTTTAATAGCATAAGTGCCATGTCACGTTGGGCACATCACCTTCTTTGGGTCGATATATTTCACCACAGGAATACACCCAGACCCAGATAAGATCGAAGATGTCAGAGCCATGCCAACCCCTTAGGACTGGGAAGACCTACAATGGTGTCTAGGACTATTCAACTTTTGGCCCCATACATCCCCAATTTCAGAGTGAGTGGTGTCTTAGTGATAATGTCACTAGACTAGAAATCTAGAGCCCAGGCTAATGCTCTGGGCACATGGGTTTAAATCCCACCATGGCAGATTTAAATTAATAAATCTGGAATTAAAAGCTAGTCTAATGGTGACCATGAAACCATTGTCAATTGTTGTAAAAACCCATCTGGTTCACTAATGTTATTTAGGGAAGGAAATCTGCAATGTGGTTGACTCTGAAATGGCCGAGTAAGCCATTCAGTTCAAGGGCAAGTATGGATGGGCAATAAATGCTGGCCTAGCCAGTGACACCCACATCCCACGTAAAATGATTTAAAAAAACTTAGGGAATTGCTATGTAAAGACACCTCCTACTTGTGGCAGGAAGACCACCAGCTGGTGTTTGAGTCCTTAAAGTTAGGTCTGTGAAGTCAAGCCAATGTGCTACAGTATTATGACCCGACCAAAGAGACCATGCTTGAGGTCAACACATCCCAGAAGAGATTATGCGCCCTCATCATGCAGGAAGGGAAGCCAACTGCCTGCACATCGAAGAGTTTGACGCAAACCTAATCCAATTACTCGAACATCGAATGTGAAACATTAGCTCTGGTTTTTAGTATTGTTTGGTTTCACACCTATTTGTTTGGAACATTTTGCCATGGAGACTGACCACAAGCAGCTTGAAACCATATGGCACAAACCACTCACTAGTGGTTGCAGAGGCCTTTGGTGAAGGTCCAGGGCTACGACTGTGATATCTGATATAAACCGGGCAGCAAAATGGTCACATCGGACACTCTGAGCAGGTTGCCTAACCTGAATCAAAATGCAGATGTCTCGCTAGATTTGCATGCCCACAGTGTGGATACTGATATTGAGGAAGTTCTGAAGATCGGCTTTATGAGTTTGGACCCCACAAATGCAAGCAACTCAGAGACGAAATGACCCCATATTTTTAAACTGTGACCATAAACCTACGAGGAAACCTGTTGTTTGACTATTTATTTGGCCCTTGAAACACTCAGGGACTAAACACTATTTGAAAAAAAACACTACCTGTGGACAGTTGAGAGGTGAAAAGTGGAAGTACATACCAACATACGAACTAGGAGCAGGAGTGGGCTATTTGGCCCTTCGAGCCTGCTCTGCATTCTATAAGATTATGTATGTGGACTCAACTCCACTTTTCTGCCTACCACTGATGCCCTTTGACTCCCTGCCTTAAAAACATTAAATGACCCTGCCTCCACCGCTCTCTGGGGAAGAGAGTTCCACAGACTCATGACCCTCGGAGAGAAAAGAATTTCTCCTCATCTCTGTCTTAAATGGGAAACCCCATATTTTTAAACTGTGTCCCCTAGTTCTAGTCTTTCCTACAAGGGGAAACATCCTTTCAACATCCACCCTGTCAAGTCCCCTCAGGATGTTACATGTTTCAATAAAATCACCTCTCATCCTTCTAAACTCCAATACAGACCCAAGCTATCCAACCTTTCCCCATAAGATAACCCTCTCATCCCTGCACTCAGTAAAGTGAACCTTCTCTGAACTGCTTCCAATGCAATTATATCCTTTAAGCTCGGAGACCAAAACTGTACACAATACTCGAGATGTGATCTTTGCCCTATACAACTGTAGCAAAACATCTCTATTTTTATATTCCATTCCCCTTGCAATAAATGACAACATTGCATTTGCCTTCTTAATCACTTGCTGTACCTATAAACTAACTTTTTGTGTTTTGTGTCCTACAACACCCAGATTCCTCTGCATCTCAAGAGTTCTGCAATTTCTTTCCACTTAAATAATATATTGCTTTTCTATTTTTCCGACCAAAGTGGACAAGTTTGCACTTTCCCAAATTATAACCCATCTGGTTCACAAACTTATACTGTTCTTACAATCCTTTCACTTCTTTATTGTAAGTGACCAGAACTGATCCTTGTTGAGTCACTAGTAGAAAACGTAAATAATTACCATTTATATTCATCCTCAGGTTTCTATCATCAAAACAATTTTCTATCAAGCTTGCAATTTCACCCTTTAGCCTTCACTTCACCTGTCTTTTATTTGGTGGTGTGGGGGGCGGTTTACAGGGTGGGATGGGTGGTACCTAGAATTTCAATAGTTGATGTAGGATATTATGCTTTAGAATAGGCTTCAGATGGCAGAAACGCAATTAATAGCTCAATATTGCTGATTTTAAAAATAAGCCTACAGATTCAGTGGCAAAGTGCATTGGTACCTCAGTGGACTGCAGCATTTCCCATTGCATTGAGCCTATGATTCTCCATATTGTCAGTTCTGAATCTCAGTTGCTCAAGTAATTGGAAGGAGAGAAAATTGGATAGTAAACAAAAACAGAATGCAAATAACCTATCAAAAAATAAATTAGTTGGTATGCAAACTTCTTTTTGGCCTTAATGATCATCCTTCATCCATATTTTTAAAAATGGTAACTGCTGAAAAACTACATGTATAACTTCAGGGTATTTTGTAAATGTGAACAGGGAAAGAGAAGGCAACAGAAGCATTACAAGTTCGAGACAAATATGGCCATCGTTCAAAAATTAAAAATATATCTGTACAAAAAATGCATTCATTTTGACAAACCTGCATGTGTCTACAAGTGTTTAAGGCACAAAGAAAGATCTCTGAATTAGTTTGTTTTTAAAGTCAGATATTTGCACTGGTAACTTATCCACACAAGTTTCTGATTTCTGCTGGGCTATTAGGTTAGATTACAGTTCTGCCACTAAGCGATGATTGATTGGGAATTGAAGGACAAGTTATGTTCTACATACTGTCAAGTTTCCAAAACTCTGAGCATTTAATGGAAGTACACTGTCAAATAATCAATTTAATGACGCCGATAACTCATCAATTTTTTTTATTCGTTTGCGGGATGTGGGCACCACCGGCTAATTTATTGTCCATCCCTAATTGCCCTTGAGTGGCTTGTGAGACCATTTCAGAGTCAACCACATTGCTGTGGGTCTGGAGTCACATGTAGGCCAGACCAGGTAAGGACAGCAGATTTCCTTCCCTAAATGACATCAGTGAACCAGATGGGTTTTTACAACAAACGACAATGGTTTCATGGTCACCATTAGACTAGCTTTTTAATTCCAGATTTACTAATTGAATTCAAATTTCACCATCCCACCGCCATAGTGGGATTTGAACCCATGCCTCCAGAGCATTAGCCTGGGCTCTAGATTACTAGTCCAGTGACATTACCACTACGGCACTGCCTCCCCTTGTGCCACTGCCTCTCCTATGTACTGGCAGTGGTAGGTAGTACTGGTAGATCACCTAATGACTCTTTAACACTACATTATCAAGTGTTCAGATTTACAGGAATACTGGATGCAGCACTATAAATCCATTTTGGGCATGGCGTTTATTTTTAAGTTTAGTCAGTCTGAAAAATAAGCAGATTAATTTTGAATGTAAAGACATGATTTCTTTTATTGAAAAGAACAACTCGGCTGAACGAATGTGGTTTAATTCTCTCCTTCATATATGTTTCCTTATTGTTTTAAGAGTGCACAAGTTTTTTTCTTCTAATTTTCTCCAGGAAGTAATTTATGCTGAAGTAGTTCCTCGGCAACCAGCGCCTCACCCAAAAGGGCATTTCCCCAATACCAGCTTAATGTTGGTAGATTATTTGACTGGTGGGAGGTTGCTCATCATTGATTAGGGGCATTCATAGCATGGATACAAAATTGGGTAAGGGACAGAAAAGAGAGTTGTGGTTGCTTTTCAGACTGGAGAGGTGTCTCATGGTGTTCACCAGGATTCAGTCCTGGGACCATAGTTGTATTTGATATGCATTAATGACTTGGGCTTGGGAGTTCAAGACAGGATTTCAAAATTTGCAGATAACACAAAACTTGGAAAGGTAGTAAACATTGAGGAAGATAGTAACAGGCTTCAAAAGACATAAACTGGCTGGTGGAATGGGTGGACACATGGAAGATGAAATTCAAAAAAGTGTGAGGTGCTACATTCTCATAGGAAGAATAAGGAGAAGGAACACAAGCGAACTTGTACCAATTTAAAGGAGGTGCAAGAACAGAGACACATTTGTGCAAAAATCTTTGAAGGTGGCAGGGCAGAAACAAAACAGTAAATAAGGCTTATGAATTTAGAAATAGAGCATTGTGTAACCTATGTAAAACACCAATTCAGCCGAGCTGGAGTATTGGGTCCAATTCTGGGCACCACACTTTAGGAGGGACGTTAAGGCTTTGGAGTGGGTTCAGAAGAGATTTATTAGAATAGTTCCAGGGATGAGGGATTACAGTTATGTGGATAGAATGGAGAAGCTGGGGTTGTGCTCCTTAGAGTAGAGAAGCCTCAGAGGAGATTTGATTGAGGTATTTAAAATCATGAAGAGTTTAGATAAGAGTAAATAAAGAGTAACTGTTTCCAGTGGCTGAAGGGTCGATAATCAAAGGGTATAGATTTAAGGTGATTGGCAAAAGAACCAGAGGCAACAGGAGGACAATTTTTTTTTACACAAGTGCTTAGGATTTGGAATGCACTGCCTGATAGTGTGATGGATACAGATTCAATAGTAGCTTTCAAAAGGGAATTGGATAAATATTTGAAGAATAAATTGCAGGCATATGGGGAAAAACCGGGGAGTGGGATTAACTGGATTGCTCTTCAAAACAGCTGGTGCAGACTTGATAGGCACCTCCTTCTGTGCTGTACGATTCTATGATAACAGCCAAATCAATCTTGCCCTCACATATGCAAAATATGCTTTCCAGCAAGTTATTTTTTCCCTTCCCTCACCTAAGTATATCACAGCCTGTTGCTACACCCCTGCTCCTGCCCAAAGTGAGGGTTACTACCTCAGCTCAGATCAGGAATTGAACCTTAGAACATACGGATCTCTATAGTTTAGTAACATACCATGCGGCACAGTTCATCTGCTGTGCCATCAGAAAATCAGCCTAAAAATAGTTTTATAGAAGTGGCATTTCGCTTGGGACTGTTTTCTTTAACTTTCAGTCATGTGAATCAACCCTAAATTGCTGCCAAAGAATACATTTTGTGGTAAAATTTTCCAGCTGTGCACTCCCATTACAGCATCCCGCCTGCTAAGAGGGCATAATCCAATTAATTAAACCTTTAAGGAAGATGATTCATCCCAGTGAAGCACTCGGTCATCATTATATGCTGGTAAATCACTTTTCAATTTTTTTCTTTTGAACTCTGCTTCAAACCTCAGTATTTGTAGGGTTATGGTATGAAACAGCTTGTCTATTGGTTTAGCTTTAAAAACCATAAGTCATTTTTGCTGGTGCTTAGAGCTAGCAGTTACTCAGTAACATACTCAGTTACATTCATCTTTAAAGAACATGTGAAAAGGCTTCAAATATGACAAAATTATATTCGAACATACATTAGCTGCATTTGATTTGGACTATAAATAGCAATACTTAAGATCAAAGACAGAAGTTATGAGAGTTAAGCGACTTTATGGTAGAAAAAAATAATTTTTTGGATAGGTCCAAGTATTTCAACTTTTTGGTTCAAGGTGGTTGATGAAAATAAAATAATTTCATGCTAGTTAGCTGAACCATAAAAACAAGAATAAAAACAAGAAATGCTGGAAATACTCAGCAGGTCTGGCAGCATCTGTGGAGAGAGAAGCAGAGTTAACGTTTCAGATCAGTGACCCTTCATCAGAACCGACAAATATTAGAAATGTAAAAAGTTTTAAGCAAGTAAAGCAGGGCAAGAGATAACAAAAGAGGTGTGGATAGGACAAGGTCACAAAGAATAACTGACCAGAAGGTCATGGAACAAAGGAAAACGGTATATTAATGGTGTGCTGAAATACAAAGCGTTAGTACAGAAAGGGTGTGAATTGACTGTAAAGCACAAAACACAAACATTAAAAAAAAATTTAAAAACAGACAGTGGGTAGGCACAGTAGAAACAAACTAAAAGAACACTAAAATAAAATAACCAAATTAAAAAGAAAAAAATAACTCTGAAATTACTGAATTCAATGTTCAGTTTGGCAGGCTATAGCGCTTCTAATCGGTAAATGAGATGCTGTTCCTCGAGCTTGTGTTGATGTTTGCTGGAACACTGCAGCAATGCCAGGACAGAGATGTGAGCATGAGAGCGGGGGCGGTTGTTGAAATGGCCAGCAACCTGGCTCAGTGACCTGCTTACAGACTGGACTAAAAACAGGAAGTCATGCTTAACAGTAAACCTTCCATGAGCGAACATCTGTGTCAATCTCATGCAGATTTGGATAGATATTTGCAACCAGGGCTGTAAATTACACTTTCCAACAAGCCAAATGCTTTTCAGCATTGGCAAAACAGAACAGCTTCTAAGTGACAATGTCCAGACGTCAGTGAAGGAAAAGGGACATTTTCCGATATTTGTGTTTGGTAAATTACTTTTATTTATTTATTTATTTAGAGATACAGCACTGAAACAGGCCCTTCGGCCCACCGAGTCTGTGCCGACCATCAACCACCCCTTTATACTATTCCTACACTAATCTCGTTTTCCTACCACATCCCCACCTTCCCCTACCTATACTAGGGGCAATTTATAATGGTCAATTTACCTATCAACCTGCAAGTCTTTGGCTGTGGGAGAAAACCGGAGCACCCGGCAAAAACCCACGCAGACACAGGGAGAACTTGCAAACTCCGCACAGGCAGTACCCAGAATTGAACCCCGGTCGCTGGAGCTGTGAGGCTGCGGTGCTAACCACTGCTCCCCTGTGCCGCCCACATTTTTTTTTTGAGTCTGTGCTGACCAACAACCACCCATTTATACTAATCCTACATTAACCCCATATTCTCGATCACATCCCCACCATTCTCCTGCCACCTACCTACACGAAGGGCAATTTACAATGGCCAATTTACCTATCAACCTGCAAGTCTTTGGTTGTGGGAGGAAACCGGAGCACCCGGCAGAAACCCACGCAGACACAGGGAGCACTTGCAAACTCCACACAGGCAGTACCCAGAACTGAACCCGGGTCGCTGGAGCCGTGAGGGTGTGGTGCTAACCATGTGTACATGGAAGAATAGTAAATAGTAAGTAAAGCTAAGCTTGCTTCACATTTCCAATCTTCAATCATTTTTCCAGTGCTTTGGACAACTTGTATTGTGTCAAACAATTCATAGTGGAGTATAATACTGGCTAGATAAAGAGTGGAGTGCGTCCTCATTGCTCCAATTCCTATACCTGCCATCTCTACAGCTTCTGCAAAATTGTTTTCTTGTTGAATCTGATCCTTTTCAACTTGCAAGAACAAGTTCAAGATAGAAAATACAACAATAAATGTCTAAACACTGTATTTAGTTACAAGAAACAACTTGACCAGTTCCTAGGACTAGGAAATTCAAAGCTGCATCAAAAGGCCCAATACAGCATATATGAACTACCATGTTTAGAACTTCTAAACCCAAGGAAATACAACTCAAGTTTATGCAATGTGTCCACAATTTTACCCTTCAAACTCTGATATAATTCTAGTGAATCTCCACTGTACACCAAGGCCAATATATCCTCTTTGGTGCAGTGCTCAGAACTAAACACAGTACTTCAGGTGGGGTTTAATCAAAACTCTGCACAAATGAAGCATAATTTCCTCCCCTTTGTATTCCAGCCCTCTTGAGATAAAGTCTAACATTCCATTAGCCTTATAGATTACTTTTGTACCTGTGCAACAGCTTTTACAGATGTACCTGGACACTCAAATCCCTTTGCTCCTCTACAGTATCTAATCTCTCTTCATCAAGAAAATAAGAGTAGGAAGCAAAAAGAGTATTTATGGGTTGGAGTAGGGATGGAGCCAAAACAACCAAGAAGGAAGAAATGAAAGCTGGCATGACCAGTTGATAGGAGAGAGGAGACAGAAGGGTCCTAGAAGAGTCAAAAGAAGGAAAACGTAGTCGAGGTAATGGGCTTGAGTTGGGAATGGCAACCAAAATACATACTAGTATAGACAGAAGGAATTCAGGTTGCATAGACATGGCAAAAATTAGGAGACATATCCTGGTTGTAAACACAGAGCAAGGAACCGACATTAACGAAGAGGTCAAAGTCTGAAGTGCCGAGGTGGGATGAGATTGACTTGTGGCTACGTGGAGTCAGCTTGGAGTATGATGAACCAACGTCCAGGTGCAGAGACAGTTGCAGAGGGCGGGTGAGTCTGTTCGAGTATTAGGGGGCGCACCGCTGGAGGTTGTCCAGTGGAAATGAGAGAACTGAGAAAGTCAACCATGAGGCGCAAATTGATTCAGATGTCCGGCAGAGGTGAGCAGTGGCCTTGGTGTTAGTAATGCAGAGCAGCTGATTCATTATACCAGCTCACCTGCAGATGTAAAATGTCTTTGATTCCAATTTGTACTTATGTTCTGGCACGAAGATTACCTTGTAAAAAAATATCTTTACAAATTCAAATCAAAGAATCAAGGGAAGGAGATTGCATGCCAGAAATAAGAGAACCATATCTGTAATTAAATTCATTGATGAAATAACAATGGCATATAGAAAGGAAAACAAAGATTAAATTGCACATCACCATTTATTTTTGAAGTGTTTTAGAAAAAACAAGAATCAAAATTAGTTAAGAATAAGTTTGATTCATAACCATGACTGGTCCCTTATACTGTCACAAATTTACTTTTAACCATTAATATATTTAAAGGTTATATTGATAGTCTTCAACAGCTGAACATTTATCTTGATGCCTTTCTTATATGTGCTCTTAATTCATTCACTTGGATTCTGGATGACAATTAGCAGGTATTCTTTATCTGTAATGGAAACAAAAGTACAAGATTGCTCAGGGATAGAATACAAAAAGGCTTTTCCAGCTGTACAATTCATACCTACATTTCCACATTTTGAACATTCAATACTTAACACTTAAAATGTAAAAATTAAACTCCAACATTGCTTCAGATTACGTGTTATTCATTGCAAATTAGACTTTTTCTTCCAATTGGAAAAACGTGTTTAAGAACCATTCTATTTGCAGGTGCAAAGCTATGGAAATCTTTATGGAACTCATTATATGACATCAGACTATTCACCTGAACCACAGGCTGGAATTTAACGCCCCCTGGAAGCAGGCCGGGGGGCGGCGGGGAGCGTTGTGAAATCATGTAGGATGATGGAGGCACTGTGCCTGTCGCTTATTGGACCCGTTGGTCTATTTTACCACCAGCGGGGAATGTGGCAGGCGGCCTGCTCACCCTTAGGCCTATTTGAGGCACTCAAGTGGTCAATTAATGGTCACTTAAAAGCCTCTTACCACTGCTGCTGGTATCTTAAATGTAAATATAGACACAACCACTACAGCCATGTTGAATACACTATCTTGTGCAGCTATCAATGCTTTAATAAAGAAATGAATTCATGATGGATTACGCTGAGTTTTTCCATAAATTTTGTCGGAAATCAACTACAAATCGGAATGAAACAGACGAGTTGTCATTAGTCATTAAAATTATTGGCCCAGATTTTGAAGTCAGTGGCAAAGCGATGGCTTCGCCACTGACCACAAAAAAAACTGCCTGCTAACCTCTAGCGATCCTTGTGGCAAAAAAGGGAGACAGATTTCTGTGTGGCATCCTCCCCCACAGAGCCGAGTAGTGTTCCATAAAGCACTTGCAAATGTCAGATCATATAAGGCAGTCAAGAAAAACGCAGCCACATAATCTGAAAACTGGCAGGAAGATAAGACACATCCACAAATTCAGGAATGTCAAGAGGTGTGTAGTATTTAAATGAACATTTAAACATATAATTGCAGGGAAAATTTAAAAAAACTTAATTAAATGGCAAAATGAAATGGACAGTTTGTAAAAAGAAGAGTATAGTAAAATGAACACTTTTTAAAAAAGGTGTGCAAGATAATTAACTGCTTTTAAAAAGCCATGCACTCAATACATGGAAAAAAAGAGGCAGCGCAGAAGATAAAGAGGTGTCGTAACTTTAGTGAGGAAGACCTCAACACACTCCTCAAATGACGTGCAAGTGCAGTATTGGGGGCTTCTGGGGAACAAGTACAGGGTACTGGGAAAAGTTAGCATGTTGGTATGGCAGGAAGTGGCACAGGCCCCAGGTGCTAAATGCACCGTGCCACAGAGCGCCAAGCAATGTCAGAAGAAAACTGAATAATTGAATGTGATCTGCTAGGGTTTGTAGTTATTTAAAAAATGAAAAATTATTAAAATGCTACTGCTGCAATGAATAGCGAACAGCTTGTTTATGGGTGACGTGGTCAGAGTTCAATCTAAAGCCAACTGGTCGTAAAATTCAATTGCCATTGGAGACGGGCCTCACTAAGTGCTTGTAAAGATCTTTTATGGTATTCCACAGATTTGAGGTGTAAAATTGCAATTAGTGAATTATACCTGGTCTCCAAAGCACCCAACTTGTCTCCCTTACAACAAAACTCCAGTACAAACTAATATTATTTTACACAGGCATGGAAAATAAATAAGTTAATCACTTCTGTGGGCAGTCGATGACTGGTGGTGGTGTGATCTTTCTAAAGGAGATTAGCCAGCTTGAAGAAAGGGCCAGGCAACAGGTA
Organism: Heterodontus francisci; assembly: GCF_036365525.1. Classification (NCBI taxonomy): domain Eukaryota; kingdom Metazoa; phylum Chordata; class Chondrichthyes; order Heterodontiformes; family Heterodontidae; genus Heterodontus; species Heterodontus francisci. The sequence continues at coordinate 17,408,536 of NC_090387.1, read as the reverse complement.
GGCATCAGTAACAGTTCAGTGTCCAGTGCCCAATCAGACATTGGAGTGAGGAAAGGTGAGTGTCACATTGTTGCATTGGCCACCTGCAAGTTTAAAACATATTTGTTGGCTGTGAAGTGTGAAAAGGTAAAATGATGCCTTCCCTCCCAATTCAACAGCACCCGCCCACTACCCCTCTCACCTCCCAGCCTGCTCCCAACGAGGGAATTAAATCCTGCCCTTTGAGTCTAAAACTGACACAATTAAAATCAGCTGACATCGGTACAACTCAATGCTTCCATTCATTGTTGCACCTCAATGTTAGCATCATGACATACAGAAAATATTTAATAACTTTAAAATTAAATTCACATTCACATAACTAGGGCTGTGGACAGGGCTTTAAACTAATGGGGGGCGGTGGGGTGGGGGGGTTGCGGTTTGGGTAAAGGGAAATTTAGAAATCCAAAGACAGGGGTCAGGGCACTGGAGCAGGATAGTGACGTGGATAACTTCCAACAGAACAGGACAGGAAGGGACAGAGAATTCAACAAAAATTGTACATTGGCAAATAAGGTCATTGCAGGGAATAGAGGTTAAAAAAATGAAATTGAAGTTCCTTTATCTGAATGCAAGAAGCATCTGTAAAAAGATAGATGAACTAGTAGCATGAAGAGGTAAATGATCTAGATCTAATTGCCATTACTAAGACATGGTTACAAGGAGATCAAGGTTGGGAAATGAATATTCCAGGGTACACAATATTTCAGACAGACAGACAGAATGGCAAAGGAGGTGAGGTAGCCCTAATATTAACGTCCTTATGCAATCCTTTACTAAAAAGGGATCTGGCCTCAAAGATCATGAAGTTGAATCAGTTTGGGTGGAAATTAGGAACAGCAGGAGTCAGAAAACACTGGTGGGAGCAATTTACAGGCCCCTTAATAGTAGTCATATTATTGGACAGAACATTAAATGGGAAATTATTGCAACATGTAAAAAAAGGTAATGCACTAATTGTGGGGGATTTTAATCTGCATATGGACTGGGACAATCAAATTGGCAACAGTGGTCAAGAATATGAATTTGTAGAATGCTTTTGTGACAGTTTCTTGGAGCAATACGCTGTAGAACCAACTAGGGATAAAGCTATCTTAGATCACGTATTGTGTAATGAAGCAGGATTAACAAGCAATGTCATAGTAAAAAATCCACTGGGAAATAGTGACCATAATACCATTGAATATCATGCTAAGTTTGAAAGTGACACATTTCAATCACAAACAAGAATCTTAAAAAAAGCCAATTACGAAGATATAAGGGGAGAACTGGCAAAGGTTAATTGGGTAAATTGACTGGAAGGTATGGCGGTAAATGAGCAGTGGGAAACATTTAAAGAAACAATTCAAAGGATTCAACAAAAGTACATGCTGTTCAAAAACAAAAACTCATCCAGAAAGACCCATCCGTGGCTCACTCTGGAAGTTAAGGAGAGTATTAGACTAAAAGAAGAGGCTTACAATGTTGCAAAAAAATTGTAGCAAGTCTGAGGATTGGCAATGTTTTAGAAATCTGCAAAGGGCCACCAAAAGGTTGATAAAAAGGGAAAAAATTGAATGAGAGTAAACTAGGCAGCAATATAAAAACAGATTGCAAGAGCTTTTATAGGCACATAAAAAGGAAGCGAGTAGCTGAAGCAGAGGTTGGTCCCTTTGAGGCAGAGACAGAAGAAATTATCATGGGGAATGAGGAAATGGCAGAGGCATTGAATAAATATTTTGTGTCCGTCTTTACAGTAGAAGACACAAGTTCCATACCAGAAATAGGCAGTAACCTAGGGGCTAAAAAGAGTGAGGAAATTAAGGACATTGATATCAGTGGAGAAAAAGTATTGGAGAAACTTGAGACACTAAAATCTGACAAATCGGACCAGATGAACTACATCCTAGGGTTCTAAAAGAGATAGTTGCAGAGATAGTGGATGTGCTGGCTAGGATTTTGCAGAATTCTTTAGATTCAGGAATGGTTCTGTCAGATTGAAGTTGGCAAATGTTACGCCACTTTTCAAGAAAGGAGGTAAAGAGAAATCAGGGAACTACATGCCAGTTAGTCTATCAGTCGTTGAGAAGATGCTGGAAACTATTAAGTGTCATGCAGACCCCCCACCTGCCAAGAATAAGGCATATTAATTTTGTCATATGAACACTGATTTTAAACTGTTGCTGGAGCGAGGAAATGACTTGTTAAACAGATCAGCTGGGGATGGAAAAAAAATTTGCATACTAAGAGTGCTTGGAGGGACAAAAGGGCTATTCCCTGCTCCAATTTAACCCACAATGGACTTTGAGCAACAGGTATTGTGTGTAAGAAGAGACATTCCAGGGTCAGCTAAGACAAGAGAATCCACAAACGACGTGGTCAGGCCAGCTAGTCACATGAGTAACCTGCTTGGCAACCCAGGTTTTTCTGAATTGCACAAAAAGATGGAACTGAGAAAGACTGCTTTGCTCCTGGACTGAAAAAGACCTCTCCTTGCTGTCTTGCCACAACCTCTCCTGTCTGCTCCCATCTCTTTCTCACAAGCCTCTGGACCCACTGAGGACACATTAACTTCAAGAGAGAAAAGTCTCCTCCATCGAACAAGGTTTAAGAGTTTTAAGAATAATACTGGGCCCCAACGAAAAGCAAGAGCTACCTACAATCAAGGACTTTACAGCGAGCTCGAAGAACAGTAACCAAAACCATCTTCAGATATTGCCTCAAACTTTTCCACTTTATTTCTTCTGCTCTTTTCTGTCTCTATCTGCATGTGTGTATCGTGTATGCATGCCAGCGTGGGCGTGTCACGTATCCATAGGCTTTAATCAAATTAGAGTTTAAGTTTAATAGAGTTCAACCTTTTTTCTTTAAACCCAAGAAAACCTGTTTGGCTAGTTTCTTTGCCTTATAATAGGAAGTTAGTGAACATGGATTCATTAAGGGGGGGGGGGTTTAAAAAAAATGGTGTGTTTAAAATTAAACTGTTATGGGAAGACCAGGCGAAGGCTGACACGGAACCCTAGACCCCTTTCTCACATGGTCATAACATAAGGAAGTCTTAACATTGTATGATTAGAACAAGTCAGCATGGTTTTATGAAAGGGACATCCTGTTTGACTAATTGATTTGAATTTTTTTGAGGATGTAATTAGTAGGGTAGATAAAGGGGAATCAGTAGATGCAGTATACCTGGAATTTCAAAAGGCATTCAATAAGGTGCCACATAAAAGATTAATGGGCAAGTTAAGGGTCATGGTGTTGGGGGCAATATATTAGCGTGGATAGAGGATTGGTTAACAGACAGGAAGCAAAGAGTGAGCATACACCTGGGTAGGACCGGGACTGATGTCCTGGGGGGAGTATTTGCTAGAGTGGTTGGAGAGGGTTTAAACTAAAATGGCAGGGGGATGGGAACCTTTGCAAGGAGTCAGAGGAGGGAGGATCAAAGACAAGAACAAAAGACAGTAAGGGGAATAAGAAAAGTGATAGGCGGAGAAATCAAGGGCCAGAATCAAAGAGGGCTACAGTGAGATATAGTGGGAAGAGGACAAGTAATGTTAAAAAGACAAGCCTTTAGGTTTTGTGCCTTAACGTGCGGAGCATTCGCCACAAAGTGGATGAATTAATCGTGCACATAGATGTCAACGGGTATGATATAGTCGGGATTACAGAGACATGGCTGCAAGGTAACCAGGGATGGGAAATGAACATCTAGGGGTATTCAGTATTTAGGAAGGACAGACAAAAAGAAAAATGGTGGTGGAGTTGCATTGCTGGTTAAAGAGGAAATTAACGCAATAGAGAGGAAAGATATTAGCTCTGACGATGTGGAATCTGTATGGGTAGAGCTGAGAAACACTAATGGGCAAAAAACGTTAGTAGGGGTTGTATATAGACCCCCAAACTGTAGTGGTGACGTTGGGAATGGCATTAAACAGGAAATTAGAGACACATGCGATAAAGGAACATGTGTAATTATGGGTGACTTTAATCTGCATATAGATTGGGCAAATCAAATTAGTCACAATACCATACAGGAGGAATTCTTGAAGTGTATACGGGATGGTTTTCTGGACCAATACGTTGAGGAACCAACGAGAGAACAGGCCATCCTAGGCTGGGTGCTGTGTAATAAGAGGGGAATAATTGACAATCTAATGCTGCAAGACTTCTTGGGGATGAGCAGCCATATGATAGAATTCTTCATCAAGATGGAGAGTGATGTAGTTGATTCTGAGATTAGGGTCCTGAATCTTCATAAAGGAAACTACGAAGGTATGAGGCGTGAGTTGGCTATGACGGATTGGGAAACGGTACTTAAAGGGATGACGGTGGATAGGCAATGGCAAACATTTAAAGAGCGCATAGGTGAACTGCAACAATTGTTTACCCCTATCTGGTGCAAAAGTAAAAAACGGGTAAGGTAGCCAAACCATGGCTTACAAGGGAAATTAGAGATAACATTAGATCCAAGGAAGAGGTATATAAATTTGCCAGAACAAACAACAGACCTGAGGATTGGGAGCAATTTAGAATTCAGCAAAGGAGGACCAAGGGATTGATTAAGAAGGGGAAAATAGAGCACGAGAGCAAGCTTGCGGGGAACATAAAAACTGACTGTAAAAATTTCTATAGGTACGTGAAGAGAAAAAGAATGGTGAAGACAAATGTTGGTCCCTTACAGTCAGAAACAGGGGAATTTATTATGGGGAACAAAGAAATGGCTGACCAACGAAATGCATACTTTGGTTCTGTCTTAACAAAGGAGGATACAAATACCATACCAGAAATGTTGGGGAACACAGGGCTTAGTGAGAGAGAGGGGAATTGAAGGAAATCAGTATTAGTAGAGAAATGGTGTTGGGTAAATTGATAGGATTGAAGGCCAATAAATCCCCAGGGCCTGATGGTATGCATCCCAGAGTGCTTAAGGAAGTGGCCCTAGAAATAGTGGACGCATTGGTGGTCATCTTCCAAGATTTATAGACTCTGGGACAGTTCCTACAGATTGGAGGGTAGCTAATGTAACCCCACTATTTAAAAAGGGAGGTAAAGAGAAAGCAGGGAATTATAGACCAGTCAGCCTGACGTCGGTAGTGGGGAAAATTCTGGAGTCCAAAGATTTTATAGCAGAGCACTTGAACAGTGGTAGAATTGGGCAGAGTCAGCATGGATTTACGAAAGGGAAATCATACTTGACAAATCTAGTACAATTTTTCCAGGATGTAACTAGTAGAGTTGATGAGGGACAGCCAGTGGATGTGGTTTAGTTGGACTTTCAGAAGGCTTTCGACAAAGTCCCACATAAGAGACTAGTGTGTAAGATTAAATTGCAAGCGACAGGGGGTAGTGTATTGCGATGGATAGAAAATTGGTTGGTAGACAGGAAACAAAGAAGAGGGATAAATGGGTCTTTTTCTGAATGGCAGGCAGTGACTAGTGGAGTACCGCAGGGATCAGTGCGAGGACCCCAGCTATTCACAATATATATTAAAGATTTAGATGAGGGAACAAAATGTAATATCTCTAAATTTGCAGATAACACAAAACTGGGTTGGAGGGTGAGTTGTGAGGAGGATGAAGAGGGGTTTCAGGGTGATTTGGACAAGTTGAGTGAGTGGGCTAATATATGGCAGATGCAGTATAATGTGGATTATTGTGAGGCTATCCATTTTGGTAGCAAAAACAGGAAGGCAGATTATCTGAACGGCTATAAATAGATAGGGGAATATGCAGCGAGATCTGGGTGCTCTCGTACACCAGTCACTGAAGGTAAGCATGCAGGTGCAACAGGCGGTAAAAAAGGCAAATGGTATGTTGGCCTTCATAGTGAGATGTCTTGCTGCAATTATACAGGGCCTTGGTGAGGCCACACCTGGAATATTGTGTGCAGTTTTGGTCTCCTTACCTGAGGAGGGATGTTCTTGCTATGGAGGGAGCGCAGTGAAGGTCTACCAGACTGATTGCTGGGACGGCAGGACTGATATACGAGGAGAGATTGAGTCGGTTAGGATTATAGTCGCTGAAGTTCAGAAGAGTGAGGGGGGGATCTCATAGAAACTTGTAAAATTCTAACAGGACTCGACAGAGTAGATGCAGGAAGGATGTTCCCGATGGTGGGGGAGTCCAGAACCAGGGGTCAAAGTCTAATGATACAGGGTAAACCTTTCAGGACTGAGATGAGGAGAAATTTCTTCACCCAGAGAGTGGTGAGCCTGTGGAATTCGCTACCACAGAAAGCAGTTGAGGCCAAAACATTGTATGTTTTCAAGAAGGAGTTAGATACAGCTCTTGGGGCTAAAGGGATCAAAGGGTATGAGACGAAAGCGGGAACAGGTTACTGAGTTGGCTGATCAGCCATGATCATAATGAATGGCAGAGCAGGCTCGAAGGTCCGAATAGCCTACTCCTGCTCTTATTTTCTATGTTTCTATACATGGGGCATTTTCAAGTTGGCAGGTAGTGAATAGTGGGGTGCCGCAGGGATCATAGCAGGGGCCTCAGCAATTTACAGTCTACATTAATGACTTGGATGAAGAGACAGAGAGTAATGTATCTAAGTTGGATGATATAAAGCTCGGTGGAAAGGTAAGCTGCAGGGAGGATGTAGAGAGGTTGCAAAGAGATGTAGGCAGGTTAAGTGAGTGGGCAACAAGATGGCAAATGGAGTATAATGTAGGGAAGTGTGAAGTTGTTCACTTTGGTCGTAAAAATAAAAAAGCAGAATATTTTTTGAAAGGTGTGGAACTGGTAAGTGTTGATGTTCAGAGACACTTGGGGTACTCATACAAGGAAAGCACAAAGTTAACATGCAGGTGCAGCAGGCTATCAGGAAAGCAAATGGCATGTTGGCCTTTATTGCAAGGGGATTGGAGTACAGGAATAAAGAAGTCTTACTAAAATTGTACAGGACTTTGGTGAGCCCACACCTGGAATACTTTGTGCACTTTTGCTCTCCTTTAAGAAAGGATATACTTGCACCGGAAGCAAAGCAGCGAGGATTTACTAAATTGGTCTCTGGGATGAGGGGGTTGTCTTATGAGGAGAGGTTGAGTAAATTGGGCTTATATTCTCTGGAGGTTAGAAGAATGAGAGGTGATCTAATTGAGACATGCAAGATTTTGAAAGAGCTTGATACGGCAGAAGCTGAGAGATAGTTCCCACTGGTCAGGGAATCAAGAACACAAGGACACAATCTCAGAATAAGGGGTCAATCATTCAGGACTGAGATGAGGAGAAATTACTTCACTCAAAGGGTTGTGAATCTTTGGAATTCTCTACCCCAGAGGGTTGTGGATGCTCCTTCATTGAATACATTTAAGGCTGGGATAGATAGATTTTTGGTCTCGCAGGGAATCAAGGGATACGGGAAGCGGGTAGGAAAGTGGAATTGAAGCCCAAGATCAGCCCTGATCGTATTAATGGCAGAGTAGGCTCGATGGGCCGTATGATCTACTTCTGCTCCTATTTCTTGTGTTGTGTGTTCACAATTTTTTGGCAGATCTCAATTTCTGTGGTATTAATTACAGGGGGACTTTCTAACACAGATAAACCTGTAGGAGAAAGTGTACAAGTGGACAATGTCCTTTCAAGTTACTTCCTGTTCTGCAGAAAATCCTTGTTACTTTTATAAAGCTGTTTGTGTGACATTTTCATGATGCAACATTTTAACTGTTCTCCCACATCCCACTGAGATTCTGATAAAATAGTGATGGCTACATGAAATTTTCATGTTTAAACTGTACAAAAAAAAATTATACACAGATAGCAATTTGAGCTGAATTATACTCATGTGTAGCACTGGTTGCTATAGCTCTGTCACCAGTGCTGGGCACAATGTGAAGTAGACCAGCATGCTTCAGTGGTGTAAGTGCAATTTTTCCCACAGCACATCAGCACCAATGCACTAAATAAGTCTGGTTACAGAAACTGACAATTGTTAGTTTCTTCGATGGTAGATAAAAAAGACAATGCTGATAATCTGATAACATATCTACAGCATACTAAATAAACAACTGTAATACACAATTTATTTCATAAGTAATCAAGGTCCAATAACTCATGAGTGCAGCGTTGAAGTAATAATGAACCAGTCAGATCTTTATTCTTGACTTAATGAATATTCTGAAGTTACTCACACAGCACACATCATACTTAGAAAAATTGTAATAAATGATAACAAGGAACATTATAACAGGCAATCGACTTTAATAGTTCACCCTAAGCGGCATCTTGCCTTTTCGCAAGAAAAATGTATTAAGCTCCTCCAAATAATTTCAGCCGAAAATAGAACACTTTTTTTTTATTCGTTTTTTTTTTCAAATTGATATTTGCATGCTGCATTGTCGAGAATCAAGTTACTGATTGTCAAACTGATTTATTGCATTGTATTTCAAAGTACTTCTACATTATTCTGTCACTGGACCATGGAGCTAAAGTTTTATCCTAACCCTCCCTTCCTATCTGTTTGAATCAAGCTGGGACAATGAATAGCTCTTTGACTACCTTTGAAAAATTTCATTCGTAAAAACAAAGACAAATGGGAGAATCAATATGAACTGAAAGTATATCCAGCCACATTCATCATCACTGGCTAGCTATAATTAAAAATAAAATTCCACAGGCTGAAATATCATGAGTGGTGGAACAGGACATTCCAAGTGTTGTAATCTTAGGCAAATGCAGAGTGGTAAAAAGTTGCTTTGCATGCAGTTAATCACACAGCACAGCTGACATGCTGAATTCACCAGAGGGCAGTATTAAGTGCAGGATCAATACTTCTCCAAAAAATGGAAAATTCGAAGGCAAGTCATTCCAGGGCCCTCTCACGCACATCCAAGCAGCTGACATCAAAGGATATTTGGTAGATGCGTGGGAGCACATCACCTGCTCTCAGCCAGGGAATAGAAACAATTTTTATTTGTTTTTGGTATTTGGGTGGCGGTATCAGGCAGCATTTATTGCCTATCCTTTGTTGCCGAGGGCATTAAGAGTCAATCATGCAACATGGAGGTTGAGTCACATGAAGGCCAAACCAAGGAGAGTTAATAGGTTCTCTTCACTGAAGAGCAGAACTTTTTGCGTTTTTACAGTAACTGGTCAGCTTCAACACTCATTTTTTCTGGTGCCAGCCGACAAATTACCAGGTTATTGGGTTCAGTTTCAGAACTTTGCACAATATCTGGGTTGTTAGTCCAATACTATAACCACTAGGCTACCATACCCAAGGATAAAAGAGACAGCATGCTTCAAAATTACAGTAGTGCATCCGATTACAGTCTTACTGTGCATTAGTAGTCAAGGATTCTGTGACTTTCGTAAATGCATTCAGTTAAAATCAAACTTTTAGCAAACTATATGCTTTTATATCAGACCTCTCTCTTGCTTGGTATTAAAACCTTTGTCAGCCTTCAAAGTAAAGCTTCATGCACTATTAAAACCAAATTTAACTTGTGGGCTCAAGACTGGACAGTGATGAAAGGACCCTGCGGATAATGCAGAGCACACCCTCCACAGCAACTGTAACAACTAATTTTGCTTTTCAATTTCCATAGACATAGAGGACTGAATTTTATGTAAACAGACCCAAATGCAGCGGGGAGGCAGGGAATCTGGTTGTTCTGACAACGGGCTCTTTAACTCATCTACGGCATTAGCATTCTACTTTCCCAACCATCCAATCACAGAAGATGGCTGGGATGATGTACCAAACCCGTCAAAGGAAGGATTTTTAGTTAAAGGGATCTTAGCAGGAGTCAGAAGGGCTGAGGTGTACATTGATTCCTGAGGCTTCTGCAACCACAGGAATTGAAATGCGACAGCTGCCCCCTTGTTCTCGGACTCTTACACGGGAAGTCCTGCTGCGGGATCTGAGGGACTGATATGACATGATGTTTGCCAAGGATGGGAGGAAGAGGCCAGCCTCTCAAACCAAAGAGGCATGCATGGAAGTGGCCAAGGAAGTGAACAGCAGGAGTGTGGCCCATTTGGGGCAGGGGGGTGGGGTGGGGTGGGGATGGAATCATGTCAGGTTCTCGACCGGACACCACTAGTCGGGGAAAATAAGCTCCCTTCCCCGTCCCTCCAACCTGAACCCACTTCCCCTGTGGCAATTCTGCCCAGAGACTCTGTACCTTTTGATTGTCACGTATCAAGGAATCAATCTATTTCACTCTTACAAACTAACAGTTTTACCTGGTGCTACCATTATCTCATGTTTTTTTGATCGGACCCGTAAGAAGGTCAAGTCATTTTGTGGGTCAATATCTCGGACAGTGCTTCTGGCTTTCATGGCAAGTTGATGGAACAGGCCTGCATACTGCACTGTGGTGGAGTTATCCAAGGTTGTCCTTATTGGGATTCCTGCAGATCCAAACAAACATACAAAAAACAATTATATAGCTTTCTAAATGGATTTCATATTTTACTTGTATCCAAATAAAGACTTTAACAGCTTTAAAAAATTGTCAAATAATATTTAAAATGTAATATCAGGATTTAGAGTAAATATGGAAATTTGCATGAGTCATAAAAGAGACCTGTAAGCAGTTAAGGACATATCAATCTACATAGGCTCGAGGGGCCGAGTAGCCTACTCGTGTTTCCAATTCATATGTTCGTATATCCAGCTCTTTCTTGAAATTGTTAATACTACCCACCTACATTGTCTCCTTGGACAGTTCCACTCATGAATCTCAATTGTTTGTTCACTTTCCCATAAATCAGTTATGCTGGGAAGCAACATTGATCCCAACCCTCTTTACTGGGTGAGAAAAATGCTCTGTCTTCTACAGTATTTCCCCACCCCCCCACTGCTCCAACAGCCTGAAGTCAGTTGGCCAAGCCATTGTGCCAATTGTGAGTACCTGCAGCCTTGCAGTAACATATATGGTGGTAGAGTAGCATAGTGGTTATGTTACTGGACTAATAATCCAGAGGTCTAATGATCCAGAGACACGAGTTCAAATCCCACCACAGCAGCTGTCAATTAGATATAACTTTAAAAAGCTAGTACCAGCAATTGTGAACATGAAACCACTGGATTGTCATAAAAATCCATCTAGTTCACTAATGTCCTTCAGGAAAGGAAATCTGCCATCCTCACCTAGTCTAGCCTATATGTGACTCCTTACACACAACAATGTGACTGGCTCTTAACTATCCTCTGAAATGTCCTAGCAAGCCAGTTGGACCAAACTATAATAAGCACCACACAGACAGCAGTGGTTCAAGAAGGCAGCTCATCACAACCTTCTCAAGGGCAATTAGGAATGAGCAATAAATGCAGGCCTTGCCAGTGACGCCCACATCCTGTAAATGAATTAAAAAATATATCTACAAACACAATGAAGTAGAGGATGTGGGCTTATGCTAGTTTCACATTGCGAGTTCAATGGTGGGACAAGGCACTTTACCATAGAACAAAAGCAAGAGGGCAGGTAAATCCAGATGCTTTGCACAAATCATCTGGCGACTGCTGACAAGATGTGAATGTCAAAATAGCTGAGATTTAAAAAGAAAGAATGTCAATGTTAAAATCGAAACAGAAAATTTTGGAAGTACATAACAGGTCAATCAGCACCTGGAAGGAGAAAGAAAAGCTAACATTTCACCAGAACCTCTGACTGGGCCACAACCAGCTCAGTGAATTATATTTTCGTTCCTAAAAGCGAGGTGACCTGCTGCGCAGGTGTAGAGTTTCTGTCTTTATCTCATTAGCAGGCTTCCTGCTGATCTCAGCTGGGGAATTGGGGATGACAAGAAGAAATAATATTGCTGCTATCTGGATCGTAGTACCATTACCAGGCAAGTGTAAAAAAATAACTCAATATATTCTACAGCTTCAATAAAATGCTTCCTTCATCATTCCATGTGCAATCTCATAGGAAATACTATATTAGGATCATGGACAATTTAATGGTATAACCATCATCTTAAATTTGATTGCAACAGTTCTCATTTATTCAGCAAATCACTGAGTGCACATGGGATACTAGCTATTAAAGCATCAATTAATGTAGCATGTGATCACAATACTTGCTAAGAAATAGGCCATTTAGAATATTGTCCCAAATATTACAGGACTTAAAACCATTCCAAACTGTGGGCAAAAAATTATTCCCTACAAACTGAACAGCTGTTATTTGTGAATAAAACATGCCACACAACCATGCAACTGGTGATTCTATGATTCACTACATTTTTATTAAAATTAAAAATTTAGATAAAATTAAATGCTCCCTAAATGCGAGATTTTAAAGTTAGAATAATTAAACAGTAAAGCTGCCGAATGATTGAACCTTTCCCGCCACAAACTCAAACGCTCACATTCATACCCATATTCAGGGCCACAACTCATCCTCTCCATCTCCACAGCCTCTATGTTTCCATAGTCTCAATTTGTCAAAGCTACCTTGCGACTCTCTCATCCCCTTATCCTCCTGCTTTTTACCACATTTTCTCCTGGGGAAAAAAAATCTCCCCTCTAAAGGGGAAACTGTGAATATAGGAAGGAGAGCTTATCCAAAGGGTCCACAAATGTGTTGCTGCCTCACAGATCCATGCCCACCTCGCTGGCAACCCCATGTTTGATTAGAGGGAATTCTGTTTTCCATCCCAACCATGGCATTGAAACAATCCTAATCAAAGGTTAGTGCATATGCAGGTTTCAGCATATGCTGATAACACTGCACTACCTTTACACCACTGCCTCTATGCTGCCAAAATACTTGTCTGACATCAGGAGGGGCGCAAGAGCACCCCTTGTTTACTTTCCTCAGAGTCTAATGCCTGGACAGCAAGAGTGCTGCTTTAGTGTAGGGCCTTACCAAAGCTGCACGATTAGGAGTAGAAACTCGCTATGTGGAGAACTAAACTGTGCCAGTGGACTTGCATTCCATTATCTTGGCATGCAGAGACAGTGTTACTCGCTTATTCAGAGAGACACCCAATAGTTTATCACCGCAGTCCAAGATGCATTAATACAATAGGGTTCTGTAGCTGAGCAAGAAATAGTATAAAACAAACCAGAAAACACCTTTCATTGCAGAAATTAAATTTCTCGAGGTTTTTAATTTTTACTTGTCTTTTCTTCACAATCATAACCTATTGCTCTCAGCAGAGGCTGCATTGTAATACCGTGAATACACCATAGTTTCACGGTTCATCTTGCGCTGATGAGAACAAGTCAAGACGGCAAAAAAACATCAGTTGAGCCAGAAATGAGAGAGAAGAAAGAGAGAGACCATTGTAATACCAGATTACACAGCACATTTATCTGCATTATGGTGTAGATGCAGTGCTGATATGACAGTCAAGGGTCACAAAATCTCTTCCTACTGTGAGCCCAACCAAAACTGCTCCAACCCAACATATGGATCTTGTACATTATTCTAAAATCCTCTAAACATTGCGGCATTAAGATACACATTGGCGTTTCCCCATACTTACCTATCTCAACAGTTCTACTTCTTGGGGTTGTACATAGTGTAACAATATACATCTCTGTGCCCGTCAAACATGTGGACTTCACTTTCCTCCAACTGAAGCACTGATGATATGCACATGTTGCATCATCAGTATACGCAGTGGTACTCACAAGTTTCGAAAGAAGCCAGAGCACCCAACTTTGTGCAATCGGTGCAGCTGAGGCAACATTATTTAATAAGCTTCACTCAAGCATAACTATTGCTAGGCAGTGCGAGGGGGAAAAGAAAACACTCAATAGTGGAAGATAAAGACTTTCAGCTCCCCCTTATGAGCAGATTGTGGATATACCAGTTAGATGATTAGAAATTCTTAGGATTAGAGTGTCATGCTCCAACAAATTATATTTTTGAGAACCTAACCTACAGAAAAATGATTCAGATCACCACTTATACTTCACAATACCAGAAAATACATAAACATTTATTATTCCATTAATACAAATTTTCTTTTCCACTTTTCATTTATTAAGAATTATTTTTCATTTCCATCTTTGCTTTCCCCTGCTTCCCTCTCTCCTCCATCACTCCCAACAGCAGCTCCACCCCTCCCGAGAGCTATGCCCATTATTACCAAGCCACAGAGACAGACAAACAATCTTGATTCTAGTTTCTACCTCTGCTGCCCTACAAGAAGCTAATAGGTGGCACCTTGTGGGGAAGTACTTGGAATTCTCCAGGCAGATCAAATATAAGCACAGATAAAAGTGGAAAATTTGTTGCGTGGGGAAATATGGGGAAGATGAAACTAGGTGCACTGCTTCATGTTGCTGTAATTATCAATTGGTTCAACTTCAATACAAAATATCAACAGTGTATTTATTGGAGTGTATTACTCCCAAAATAACCCAACTAGTTAACTATAAGCAATGGGAGATTTTTAATTTGGCCAGAACATGCATGATTGTTGGGCTTTTCAAGTTGCACAGGTTTATTTCAGCGAAGAATTTGGTCTGTTTCACCATCAAAGGATATGGGGAGCAGGCAGGAAACTGCAGTTGAGGCAGAAGATCAGCCATGATCATATTGAATGGCAGAGCAGGCTCGAGGGGCTGCATGGTCAACTCCTATTTCTTATGTTCGTATCAGTTATTAGTTCAAAAAGAGTGCATACTAATGTTTGATGTCAACAACAGTATTACTACTGTCAGCTACAGTAGGACAAAACACCGCTGCTTCACGTCTGGGACCTGGGTTTGAATCCAGACTGATATGATGAAAGCCTCTTCCCTTTCCAAAATATGTACAAGTTTTAAAACAACTGAATTCAAGTTTGAACACATGGCACTGAAATTGGCAGTCTCAGAGGCCACAAATAATGCTGGTGTACAAAACTGAAATGCTCTTCTGAATTTGTAAGTAAAAGGACTTTTTTGTGTGAAGAACTTTACTATGCATCTAATCCATACCATATCTGACCTATCTACTCTTTCTCTGCCGGTTGTACTGGTCCTGTGCAAAATGAATTCTGTCGGTGAATTCACTTTTTACTGTTCCAGGTTGATGCTAAAGCAATCGTCAAATGCAGAAAACAATTCATAGGAAGACTATTATGAGTACAGGTCTGGTACAGATATTATTTTGGACAGGTGGTAAGGGGTGTGGATGGTTCCCACTCTTCATCTCCAACTGACCACAATCGCATTTTGTTAAATTGATACATTAGCCCTAGAGTGTCTTTAGGGTCAAATAAAGAGACGAATGACAAGTTTTTTCATAGGTTAAACAAAAGATTACTATTTATTTTTACACAATTCCCGAAATGGTCGCAACCTCCCTCACACACACATACATACATGCATGCACAAGGAGAGAGGGAAAAAGGGCAAGTGGTTTAAAGTGAGATAGGCGTTTGTGCTTCATGCTAAACCTGCTGAATCTTCGAAGGAGGAGAGTCTCTTTTAAAGGTGCAGGCCTGGATGTTTGTAGTCTTGAATTTGTTGAGGTGTTGTAGATTTCTGGTGGTTAAGACTTCAGACTGGAGGTGGTGGTGGTGGTCACTTTCAGCTCTCTGCTGCAACAAGATGAAGTGTAGAATTAGCAGCAGGGCTTTTTCTTCTTGTCTGGCTGGCTCCTTCCACAGTCCCTGACTGGACTGCTTTGTGGTGTTGGCACGATCTCTCCTCTATTTCCAGAGGACTAGCTTTAAAAAGGTCAAAACCCATCACAGTAGCATTTCTGTTAGTTGATACATGACCTTCTCCCTGGACCAGGATGTGGAAGCTATGGCTATCTTTTGATGTCTGGATGGGTACCATCCTGTTATGATATGTCTACTGTTACGACCGACCGCTCCACTCAAAGCCCTAGATCAAAATATACGATTCTGATTGTGGTTGGAGAAACGCATGGATAATTCAATCCTGTCGCTCCACAGATCGCCGAACATATCATACCCAACCAAATTGTACCATCTATTAACCCCCTGAATGAGGCTAACCAAACCAGGTGTCTTTAAAATCAACAAATTAACTCTTTAATTATAAGAACTAAATTCTTAAACACTATGAAGATAGAAACATTTAAAATAGAAAAAAATTAGAGTCCTTGCAAATTTGCAGTCCAATGTTGCTTGAAGTCCTCACAGAATGTTGCTTTTCTCCTCCAGCACATTTCAACAATTAACGACTTGCAAACACTTTCAACAGAATCAATCTGACTTGAGTTTGAGGGATAAAAGATTGTCACAGTCTAAAGTGCCTTTCTTCAATTTAAATTACCAGAGATCTCTGTTTTGGCTTGACTTTTTTTTTTAGAATTTTGAGAGATAATAAACAGACTAAAATTTCTATTCCTTCAGTTTAAATGCTGAGCGCTCTTTTTCCAGGTGCTGACACCATAGCTGTTTCCTCTCTCTGTCTGTGTTGGAACAAACGGTCTTCAACTAAAAGCCAGTTCAAAATTGAATTGTAACAAATGTATCGCATGAGATTCACTCCCAGTGGCTGTATCTATGGTAACGAGAATGCACCCTTTGAATCGCAGTCTCCAAATGGCTGTTTCTAGGGCAATGAAAATTCACCTTCCTATAACTCCTGAGGATTGCTGGTTCTTAAAGCAATACTGATCCCTTGCAAACCTTAAAGAAAAACCGCATATTCACTGGAGAAAATGAAACTACACGACCATGACACTACTTCATCCCTTCATTGTATCAAAAGAAACACATTCAATTCAGGAATATCTCTTGATGGTTTCAGGATGGATGTAGTTAACACCTCTTAGGCTGGAACGTATCCTTTTGTCCTTTCAAGGCAGTTTTTGAATATATCGGCCAGGTCATCTGACCTTTGGCTGCCATCTTTGTAGTACATTGTCCATTTTTTTCCAAAGGAAAAGTCAAGTTCAAAGAGTCCACATTGAATAAAGTTTTTATCTTTAAAGTTAGGAATGTGAAATGCCTTTACTGGGCATAACACTACCCAGTTTTAGTGGTGTCAGTGCTCCTTTAAAACGGTGTTTGGTTCGATTCAAAAGATGCTGTATTTCATGCAAATATAGACAGTAAAAAGAAAAATAAATTGGAAAGATTTCAGGCAATATCTGAAGAGTAGTTGTTACGGTTCTTCAAGCTCACTGTACAGTCCTTGATTGTAGGTAGATCTTGCTTTTCGTTGGGGCCCAGTATTCTTCTTAAACCTTGTTCATTGTAGGAGACGTTTCTCTCTTGGGGTTCATGTGTCTTCAGTGGATTCAGAGGCTTGAGAGAGCGAGATGGGAGCAGACAGGAGAGATATCTTCTCAGTCTGGGAGCATTCTGCTTTTCTGCCCAAACTGTTTGTACAAATTCAAAAAAAAAAATCTTAGGTCACCCAGCAGGTCAGTCATGTGACTAGCTGGTTTGACTATGTCCATTTGTGTATTCGGCCATCTTTGCAGTCAACCTGGAATGCGAGCTCCCCCCCCCCCCTTCAACGACTGGTGATCAAAAGTCCATTGTGGGTTGAATATCAGGGAATGGCTGTTTTGTCCTTCCATACACCATTTGCCAATATGCAAACTTCCCTTCCAGCCACGGCCGATTTGTTCAACAAGTCCACCTCTCACTCCAGTCACAGTTTAAAATCAACGTTCAATACAAAATTAATGTGCATCATTCTTGGCAGGTGGGGGCCTAGCATGGCACCTCTACTGTTGGCATGAAGCAATTTTGCATATTTTTCTGCATCCTTATTTCAGATGCTAACCCTCATTGCCTGCAGTTATAATGAAAATGTAATCTGAATCTGTTATCTGGTTGTGTTCTGACATCGAAATAAAGTGGTGAGAGACTCTTAGAGGATGTTGTAATCATCCTCTGATTCACCTTTGGGTACATTTGGGCCTTGTTGCCCAATTCACAGTGCCATATTTAGTGCTTGTGAAGTGTAATTGCACTGCAATGTTCTCTGCTTAACTCAGACATATGATGTACAAGGAAGAATTTATCTGATTGCAATTTGAGTTTATCAGTGAACATTCTGTTTCTTTGTCTTTCCCCCCAACCCTTCCATGTTGGGACTGGACGCTGTGGGTCGACATACTGTCCTTTCACTTAGAGTCTGTGTTTGTATCTCTTCAAGACTGATGGTGTCAAAGCACTGTATTTCTCCCCTTCCGATTCACTGAGGAATATTGCCAAATGAGGGTTAATCTTGGAATGAATTTTTTAAACAAAGGCTGAATGGTAGACAGTAGCAGTTACCAGTTAGAGGAGTTTTGCCAACCAGGAGTGATGCAGAGAAGAGGGAGTGCTGAGTATGATGCGCCAGTATTGGAACCCCTGCTGTTTGTCATGAATAATTCCAATTCAAGTTACCAGATAATCAAACTTAAGAGGGTCAACTGAATCTATGGAGACAGTTTTATAGCTACAACATTTGAATATTAATAGAGATAGAACAGTGTCAGATTAAATTTAATACAGACAAATGTGAAGTCCTACATGTAGGAAGAAAAAAAGACAACATTAGTAGTTCATGAATGATGCTGAAATTGTGGATGGAGTTGAAAAAGAACTGGGGATCTTTGTAGATTTGGAGCTCAATGTGCCCAACCCTGTTGGGGTAGCAATCATAAAAGCAAATAAAACTCTCCATCGTGTTGTGTGGCACTACCGCCATGCTAAAAGTGATAGATTTTGAACAGATCTAGCAATGCAAAACTGGGCATCCATGAGGTGCTGTGGACCATCAGCAGCAGCAAAATTGTACTCAACCATAATCTGTAACCTCATGGCCCGGCCTATCCCCCACTGTACCATTACCATCAAGCCAGGGGATCAACCCTGATTCAATGAAGAGTACAGGAGGGCATGTCAGGAGCAGCACCAGGCATACCTCAAAATGAAGTGTCAACCTGGTGAAGCTACAACCCAGGATACTTGCGTGCCAAACAGCGGAAGCAACATGCGATAGAGCTAAGCGATGTCACAATCAACGGATCAGATCAGAGCCCTGCAGTCCTGCCACATGCAGTTGCGAATGGTGATGGACAATTAAACAGCAGGAGGAGGTGGCGCCATAAATATCCCCATTCTCAACGATGGGGGAGCTCAGCACATCAGTGCAAAGACAAGACTGCAGCATTTTCATCCATCTTCAGGCAGAAGTGCCGAGTGGATGATCCATTTCGGCCTTCTCCTGAAGTCCCCAGCATCACAGATGCCAGTCTTCAGCCAATTTGATTCCCACCGCATGATATCAAAAAAAGGCTGAAAGCACTGGACACTGTAAAGGCTATGGGTCCTGACAACATCCCAGCTTCAGCAATGAAGATTTGTGCTGCAGAACTAGCCACTAGAGCATGGCTACCCGACCTGAACCCGACGGCACCCGATATATATCGGGTTCGGGTCAGATACGCTCTATCACCACCTCCGATAAGTGGCTCCAATGTTAATGCACTTTTTGGACTAGAAAGATTGTATAGTTACAGTTTTTTAAGCTTGTGCAGATAAGCAACAAAGTGAAAAACAGAAGCAAGGTTAACTGCTGGTTGGGTCAGTTTGGGTGACGGAATAGAATGAAAGGACTCGGGCCGGGTCGAGCTCGGAGTCGGATGTGATTCTGTCGGGCTCGGGTCGGGTTTCGTTTGCAGACCCGAGCCGGCCTTTACTAGCCACACCCCTAGCCAAGTTGTTCCAGTACTGCTGCCACTGTGCGTCGGTGGTGGAGGGAGTGAATGTTTGTGGATGGGGTGCCAATCAAGCAGGCTTTGTCCTGGATGGTGTCAAGCTTCTTGAGTGTTGTTGGAGATGCACCCATCTAAGCAAATGAAGAGTTCCATCATACTCCTTTACTTGTGCCTTGTAGCTGGTGGACAGGCTTTGGGAGTCAGGAGGCGAGTTACTCGCCGCAGGATTCCTAGCCTCGGACCTGCTCTTGTAGCCACGGTATTTATATAGCTACTCCAGTTCAGTTTCTGATTAACGGTAATTGCTAGGATATGGATCGTGGGGGATTTGGCAATCGTAATGCCATTGAATATCAAGGGGAGAGGTTAGATTCTCTCGTTGAAGATGGTCATTGCCTGGCACTTGTGTGGCACAAATATTACTTGCCACCTATCCGCCCAAACCTGGATACTGTCCAGGTCTTGCTGCATTTCTACACGGACTGCTTCAGTATTTGAGGAGTCGCAAATGGTGCTGAACATTGAGCAATCATCAGCGAACATCCCCACTTCTGACCTTATAACTGAAGGAAGCACATTGATGAAGCAGCTGAAGATGGTTGGGCCTAGGACACTACCCTGAGGAACTCCTGCAGTGATGTCTTGCAGCTGAGATAATTGACCTCCAACAACCACAACCATCTTCCTTTGCACTAGTTATGACTCCAACCAGCAGAGTGTTTTCCCCCCCCCGATTCCCACGGACTCCAGTTTTGCTCAGGCTCCTTGATGCCATACTCGGTCAAATGCTGCCTTGGTGTCAAGAGCAGTCACTCTCATCTCACCTTGGGTTCAGCTCTTTTGTCCATGTTTGAACCAAGGCTGTAATGAGGTCAGGAGCTGAATAGCCTGGCAGAACGCAAACTGAGTGTCAGTAAGCAGGTTATTGCTAAGCAAGTGCCGCTTGATAGCACTGTCGACGACACCTTCCATCACTTGACTGATGATTGAGAGTAGACTGATGGAGTGGTAATTGGCTGGGTTGGATTTGTCCTGCTTTGTGTGTACAGGTCATAACTGGGCAATTTTCAACATTCCCGGGTAGATGTCAGTGTTGTACTGGAACAGCTTGGCTAGGGGCACGTCAAGTGCTGGAGCACAGGTCTGAAGAACTATTGCCAGAATGTTGTCAGGGCCCAAAGCCTTTGCAGTATCCAGTGCCTTCAGTTGGTTCTTGATATCCCACGGAGTGAATCGAATTGGCTGGGAACTAACATCTGCGGTGCTGGGGACTTAAGAAAAAGGCCAAGATGGATCATCCACTCAGCACTTCTGGCTGAGGATGGATGAAAATGCTGCAGCATTGTCTTCTGCACTGATGTGCTGGGCTCCCCCATCGTTGAGAATGGGGATATTTGTGGTGCCACCTCCTCCTGCAAGTTGTTTAATTGTCCACCACCATTCATGACTGCATGTGATAGGATTGCAGAGCTTGGATCTGATCCGTTGATTGTGGGATCGCTTAGCTCTATCGCATGCTGCTTTCGCTGTTTGGCACGCAAGTAGTCCTGGGTTGTAGCTTCACCAGGTTGACACCTCATTTTAAGGTATGCCTGGTGCTGCTCCTGACATGCCCTCCTGCACTCTTCATTGAACCAGGTTGATCCCCTGGCTTGATGGTAATGGTAGAGTGGGGGAAAGGTCAGGCCACGAGGTTACAAATTGTGGTCGAGTACAAATTTGCTGCTGCTGATGACCCATAGCACCTCATGGATGCCCAGTTTTGCATTGCTAGATCTGATCAAAATCTATCCCTTTTAGCATGGCGGTAGTGCCACACAACACGATGGAGGGTTTTATTTGCTTTTGTGATGCCACCCCAACAGGATTGGTCACATTGAGCTCCAAATCTACAAAGATCCCCAGTTCTTTTTCAATTCCATCCACAATTTCAGCATCATTCATGAACTACTAATGTTGTCTTTTTTTCTTCCTACATGCAGGACTTCACATTTGTCTGTATTAAATTTAAGCTGACACTGTTCTATCTCTATTAATATTCAAATTTTGTAGCTATAAAACTGTCTCCATAGATTCAGTTGACCCTCTTAAGTTTGATAATTATCTGAAAACTTGAATTGGAATTATTCATGACAAACTGCAGGGGTTCCAATACTGCAGCATCATTCTCAGAACTCCCTCTTCTCTGCATCACCCCTAGTTGGCAAAACTCCTAACTGCTACAGTCTACCATTCAGCCTTTTTAAAAAAAAAAGGCATTCCAAGATTACCCCCCCACTTGGCAGCATTCCTCAGTGAATCGGAAGGGGAGAAATATAGTG
Organism: Heterodontus francisci; assembly: GCF_036365525.1. Taxonomy (NCBI): domain Eukaryota; kingdom Metazoa; phylum Chordata; class Chondrichthyes; order Heterodontiformes; family Heterodontidae; genus Heterodontus; species Heterodontus francisci. Next base: position 17,386,599 of record NC_090387.1, on the reverse strand, counting down.
CTTTGACACCACCAGTCTTGAAGAGATTCAAACACAGACTCTATAAGTCAAAGGATGGTACATCAACCCACAGCGTCCAGGCCCAACATGGAAGGAATTGATTGTGGGGGGTGGTGGGGGAAGGAAAGAAAGACAAAGAAACAGAATGTTCACTGATAAACTACTTATGCTGCAATCAAATAAACTCTTCCTTGTACATCATATGCCTCGATATAAATGGTTATGATATGGTTGAGATTAGAGACATGGCTGCAGGGTGAGCAATGATGGGAACTGAACATCCAGGGGTATTCAATATTTAGGAAGGAAAAGGAAGGAGGTGGGGTAGCGTTGTTAGTAAAGGAGGAAATCAATGCAATAGTGAAGAAGGATATTGGCTCAGAAAATCATGATGTGGATTCTGTATGGGTGGACTTAAGAAACACCAAGGGGCAGAAAACTTTGGTGGGTGTGGGGGGTTTCGACAGGCCCCCAAACAGTAATGGAGATGTAAGGGATGGCATTAAACAGGAAATTAGACGCATGCAATAAGGACTCAACTGTAATCATGGGTGACTTTAATCTACATACAGATTGGTCAAACCAAATTAGCAATAATACTGTGGAGGAGGATTTCCTGGAGTGACAGTTTTTTAGACCAAAACGTTGAGGAACCAACTAGAGAATAGGCTATCCTGGACTGGGTATTGTGCAATGAAAAAGGATTAATTAACAATCTTGATGCGCAGGGTCCCTTGCGGAGGAGCGACCATAACATGATAGAATTCTTCATGAAGATGGAGAGTGAAGTCGTTGAATCCAAAACTAGGATCCTGAATCTAAATAAAGAAAACTACGAAGGTACAAGGTGCGAGTTGGCTATGGTAGACTGGGGAACTTTACTAAAAAGGTTGACAGTGGATAGGCAATGGATAATATTTAAACAACGTGTGCATGAATTACAACAATTATTCATTCCTGTCTGGTGCAAAAATAAAACCGGAAAGGTGGCTCAACTGTGGCTTACAAAAGAAATTAGGGATAGTATCAGATCCAAAGTGGAGGCATATAAAATTGCCAGAAAAAGCAGCAATTCTGAGGATTGGGAGCAGTTTAGAATTCAGCAAAGGAGGACAAAGAGCTTGATTAAACAGGGGAAAATAAAGTATGAGAGTAAACAAAAACTGACTGTAAAAGCTTCTATAAATATGTGAAGAGAAAAAGATTAGTGAAGACAAATGTAGGCTCCTTGCAGTCAGAAACGGGGGAAATTATAATGGGGAACAAAGAAATGGCAGAACAATTAAACACATGCTTGGGTTCTGTCTTCACAAAGAAGGACACAAATAACCTCCTAGAAACGTTAGGGAACCAATGGTCTAATGAGAGGGGGGAACTGAAGGAAATCAGTATTAATGAAATAATAGTGCGAGGGAAATTAATGGGGTTAAAGGCTGACAAATCACCAGGGCCTGATAATCTACATCCCAGAGTACTAAAGGAAGTGGCCCTGGAAATAGTGGATGCATTGGTGGTCATCTTCCAAAATTCTATAGACTCTGGAGCAGCTCCTACAGATTGGAGGGTGGCAAATGTAACCCCACTATTTAAAAAAGGAAGGAGAGAAAAAAAAACAGGGAATTACAGACCATTTAGCCTTACATCAGTAGTGGGAAAAATACTAGAGTCTATTATAAAGGATGTGATAGCAGAACACCTGGAAAGCATAGAACGGCATTGGGCAAAGTCAGCATGGATTTACGAAAGGGAAATCACGCTTAAAAAATCTACTGGAGCTTTGAGAATGTAACTAGAAGAACAGATAAGGGAGAGCCAGTGGATGTGTTGTATTTGGATTTTCAGAAGGCTTTTGATAAAGGTCCCAAATAAGAGGTTAGTGTGTAAAATTAAAGCACATGGGATTGGGGGTAATATACTGGCATGGATTGAGAATTGATTGACAGGCAGGAAACAGACAGTAGGAATAAACGGGTCTTTTTCTGGGTGGCAGGCAGTGACTGGTGGTTACCGCAAGGGTCAGTGCTTGGGCCCCAGCCAGTCACAATACATATTAATGACCTGGGTGAGAGAACTATATGTAACATTTCCAAGTTTGCAGACGACACAAAGCTGGGGAGGAGGATGCAAAGAGGCTCTAATGTGATTTGGACATGTTGGGTGAGTGGGCAAATGCATGACAGATGCAGTATAAGGCAGATAAATGTGAGGTTATCCACTTTGGTTGTAAAAACAGAAAAGCAGATTATCTGAATGGTGATAGATTGGGAAAGGGGGAGCTGCAACGAGACCTGGGTATCCTTGTACAAATCGTTGAAAGCAAGCATTCAGGTGCAGCAAGCAGTCAGGAAGTTATACAGCAGTTATACAGGGCCTTGGTGAGGCCACACCTGGAATAGTGTGTGCAGTTTTGGTCTCCTTATCTGAGGAAGGATGTTCTTGCCATGGAGGAAGTGCAGCAAAGATTTACTAGGCTGATTCCTGGGATGGCAGGATTGGCGTCTGAGGAGAGATTGGGTCGACTAGGCCTATATTCACTGGAGTTCAGAAGAATGAGGGGGGGATCTCATAGAAACATATAAAATTCCAACAGGACTAGACAGGGTAGATGCAGGGAGGATGTCCCCGATGGTGGGGGAGTCCAGAACCAGGGGTCATAGTCTCAGGATATAGGGTATGTCATTTAGACCCGAGATGAGGAGAAATGTCTTCACTCAGAGGGTGCTGAACCTGTGGAATTCTCCACCACAGAAAGCAGTGGAGGCAAATTAACCAAATATATTCAAGAAGGAGATAGATATATTTCTTAATGCCAAAGGGATCAAGGGATATGGGGAGAAAGCGGGAACAGGGTACTAAAGAAGACGATCAGCCATGATCCTTTTTGAATGGTGGAGTAGGCTCAAAGGGCCAAATGGCTACTCCTGCTCCTATTTTTCTATGTCTCTGTCTGAGTTAAGCAGAGAACATTGCAGTGCAATTACACTTCACAAGCACTAAATTTGGCAGTGTGAATTGGGCAATAAGGCCCAAATACACCCAAAGGTGAATCAGAGGAAGATAACATCCTCCAAGAATCTCAATCCACTTTATTTCAATGTCAGAACACAACCAGATAACAGATTCAGATTACATTTTCATTATAACTGCAGGCAATGAGGGTTAGCATATAAAATAAGGATGCAGAAAAAGATGCAAAATTGCTTCACACCAACAGTAGAGGTGCCATTCTAGGCACCCACCTGCCAAGAATGAGGCACATTAATTTTGTTATGAACATTGATTTTAAACTGTGACTGGAGTGAGGGGTGGACTTGTTGAACTGATCGGCTGTGGCTGGAAGGGACATTTGCATATTGACAAACGGTTTGGAAGGACAAAGCAGCCATTCCCTGACATTCACTCCACAATGGACTTTTGCTCACCAGTCGTTGAAGGGGGGTGGGGAGCACGCATTCCAGGTTGACTGCTAAGATGGCCGAATACATAAACTGACATGGTCAAACCAGCTAGTCACATGACTACGCTGCTGGGCGACTTGGGTTTTCTGAATTTGTACAAACAGTTTGGGCAGAAAAGCAGAAGCCTCCTGGACTGAGAAGATCTCTCTCCTGTCTGCTACCATCTCTTTCTCACAAGCCTCTGAATCCACTGAAGACACATGAACCCCAAGAGAGAAACGTCTCCTACAGCGAACAAAGTTGAAGAATACTGGGCCCCAACGAAAAGCAAGATCTACCCACAATCAACGACTGTACAATGAGCTCGAAGAACCGTAACAACAACTCTTCAGATATTGCCTTAAACCTTTCCAATTTATTTTTCTTCTGCTCTTTTCTGTCTCTCTTTGCATGTGTGTATCGCATATGAATGCTAGTATGGACGCGTCATGTATCTGTAGGCCTCAGCCAAATTAGAGTTTAAGTTTAATAAATTTCAACGTTTCTTCTTTAAATCTAAGAAAGCCTGTGTTTCTGGTGGTTTCTTTGCCTTATAATTGGAAAGCAGTGAACAAGGATTCACCAAGGGGGAGCTAAAAACACGATGTGTTTAAGATTAAATCCTGTTACGGTAAGACCAGGTGAAAGCTGAGAGGGACCCCCAAACACCTTTCTCACCGGGTCATAACAGAAATTTGGGTGCTAGCGTCTGGAATTTTACCCACAGACAAATGAAGGAAATTGGAAGTGGGAAGCCAAATTGTGCCCAATCAAAAAGAGCAAGATTTTCTTGTGGTTGTGTGTGCTTGAATACTAACATGTCTGCAACTGAAGCTCATAGCTCTCCAAGCCAGGGTGAAGTAACTTGGGGCCAGTCTGTTCAGTTTTCTGTCAATTAACACTCTCTCTGTACTAACACTTTGTCTTTCACCACACCATTAACATACAATTTGCCTTTGCTCCATGACCTTCTGGTCAGTTATTCTCTGCGACCTTGTCCGATCAACACCTTCACTTTTGTTATCTCTTGCCCCATCTCTGCTTTACTTGCTTAAAACAGATTACATTTCTAGCCTCTGCCAGTTCTGATGAAGGATCACTGAACTGAAAAGTTAACTCTACTTCTCTCTCCACAGATGCTGCCAGACCTCAGTATTTACAGCATTTCTTGTTTTTATTGCAGTATTTTGCTTTTATTAGATTATTGAAGTAACTTGGGATACGTTAAAAGCACTGTCTATGGAGGAGTTGAGAAAAATGGCACTCTCACTGATGACGTGGTTTTCTTTACGTAGCAAGGCTAGGTCGTCTGAACTCCTAAGACTAGTGGCCAACCACTTTTCCCTTGAATCTGAAGCAGCAGAAATAGGGTTAGAAGCAGACTCCGACAAGATATTGTCAGCAAAGATAGAATTGGAACAGAGGAAACTTGAATTTCAGGAAAGGGAGAGAAAAAGAATATTCCGGAAGGAATGCAGAGTGTGTTGAAGTGGCTTGAGTTAACTAGGGGGTGACAGAGTAACCACAGTGAAAGTATGGCCAATATGGAGGAGCATAATTTAGGGCTGAGTACAAAATTGTTAAAAATAGCTCCACTAAATCCAAAACTCAATGAAGAGGATATAGAAACATTTTTTGTATCGTTTGAGAAATTGGCAAGGCAGCTAAAATGGCCAGCTGAGACCTGGTCTCTTACTACAAAGCAAGCTAACCGGAAAAGCCCATGAGGTTTATTCGCTGTTGCCAGATGAGAGTTCATCAAATTATGAATTAACCAAAAATGCTATTCTCGGGGCATATGAATTAATACCCAAAGCCTATCGCCAAAAGTTTAGAAACCTCAAGAAGCAAGCGAATCAAACTTACCTGGAGTTTGAAAGAAGTAATCAGCTGGCTTTTGACCAGTGGCTCAGGGCTCTTAAAAGTACAGCTCAGCTAGGAGAATCTCAGAGAAGTAATTCTGTTAGAGGAATTTAAAAACTCTCTCCCACTCTCCGTAAAGATCCATGTAGAGGAGCAGCGGGTCCAGAGTGTCTGGCAAGCAGCCGTTCTGGGCAATGAGTTTGCTTTAATTTATAAGTCTGTTTCCCAGGGGAGAACCTTTCCTAGTCACCCCCACAAATCCAAATGGGGCAAAGGGTGGGAAGGTGATAGGAGCCTAAGCAGTCCTGGGAGAGAAAGGAAAGCAGGAGACACGGGGCCCCTCCTCCAACTAAAAAGGAAGGTGCTGTGAGCAAGAGTGAAACCGGAGACTTGTGTGCTTCCATTGTAATAAAGCAGAGCATTTAAAACCTGACTGCTGGAAGCTAAAGGGAAAACCTGTAGGGTTAATCAGGGCACACCCGTTCAGTGAAGAAGAGACCCTGATGGAAAGCACAGCAGAACAAGCTGTGGCTTTAACTGCAGGAAGAGTGAGAGGAAACTTATGGCTACAAGTGCAGGAAAATTTAATAGGATTCCTGAAGGTTATCAGGGTTTTGTGTCTGGAGGGAAAGTTACCCCATGCCCGTCGAGTGGGGCAAGCAAACCCATTGTGATTCTCAGGGACACAGGAGCCACTAGATCCCTTTTACTGGGAAAAAGGCCTTACCTTTCCCCCAGAGAGTGCAGTGTACACCAAAATGGTGGTGAATGGTATTGGAGGGCAGTGTATGCCTGTCGCTGTACACAGAGTGCAACTGGAGCACAACCTAGTTTTGGGACCAGTGACTAAAGAGATTGTCCCTAGTTTGCCTGTGGACGGGTTGATCTGTTCCGATGTAATGATCTGGCAGGGGTGAAGATGGTAGCCCCCACCCCAGCAGTGAAAGTAAGACCACAGGCCGTCAGAGAGACAGGGCAGTGGCGGAGATGGACCCCTGTAGTTTTCCTGAATGTGTAGTGGATGAGGCCATTAACGAACCAGCTCCCCCAGAGGAGACTGAATTGGCACTGCAGGCAGATGACCAGGTCTGTCTGTCTGAGACTTCCTTTGGAAAGTTAGGAGACCCAGGGAATGAATTAAATGGATTTTCCCAAGCTGAGGCTCAGTGAGCCGACCCAGTATTCAGAGAGTTAGCACAGGCTGCCCAATCTGAAAGTGAAGCAGAGGGAGTCCCTGATTGCTACTATTTAAAGAATGAGGTACTGATGAGGAAATGGAGTTCTCCTCAGACCTGAGGGCAAGGAATGGACAGTAGTTCACCAGTTAGTGGTGCCACAGAGGTACTGGGGAGAAATATTAAGAAGGGCCCACGAGACTACAGTGGCTGTACATGCAGGTATATGAAAGACTAAAGCACGCATAAGACAGCAGTTTGACTAGCCAAAACTCCAAAAAGATGTGGTGGAGTACTGCAGGAGTTGCCACATGTACCAGGTTGAGGGGAAACTCCAATCCGCAGTGAAACCTTTACCCTTAAGTCCTGTACCGGTGTTAGGAGGACCTTCCAGCAGAGGGCTGGTGAACTGTAAGGGACCCCCGCTGAGAACAAAAGGGGACAGGCAAGCATACGGCTGGCAAAATTTTAGAAAGAGAAGGGGAAAAAGTGACCAAGGGGGCAGGTTAAAGGAAGTCCAGGAGGAATCCTGGATGAAAATCCTTACTGTCCGGTCAGCCAACCCCAAAAAATGTGAAAATTTAGACCTATTTAAATGCAGACTCCAGAAGCACCCCAGAGTTGCTAACAGCATTTACAGGAACCTGCAGAGACAAAGAGAGACCTATAGGGAGCACAGAAACTGTGAGGGTGACACCTCACCTAGTCAAAGTGTCACAGGAGAGTGCAGTCAAGTCTGCAGAAATACCTGCAGGTAGAAGTGTCCCAGAGAACCAAGGGGAGATAACCAAAGAATCCTCCCCCACAGTCAGAGAAAAAGGGAATCACCCATCCCCTGAAGTCAAAAGTCTTCACATGACTCAGAGTTCAAGATAGACCCGCCCACTACTAACTCTCCTGGATAAAAAAATTACCTCAATAGGAACAAAACCCTGGGCAGTCATGGCAGTGGGCAAGCTGAGGAAAAGCTTCCCCAGGGAACCACATGGCTACTAGGATGCCAAAAATGGGAAATTAAGCAGCACTGGCACCCAGAAAAGACAACTTTAATCAGCTTTAAGATTGATGAATGAATGGAAATGAATGAGTGAAATGCATGGTTTTTCTTTCGGTATCTTATATTTCTCTCAAACCTTATCAAATGTGCCGTTTTGTTTCAAATCGCATTTCATTCCCCTGGGTGCAGAGGGGTCATGCAGGCCCCCATCTGCCAAGAATGAGGCACACATTATTTCGCCCCGCGGACATTAAAAATTTTAAAATGTTGCTGGGAAGAAAAGAGGGAAGGAAATGCCAGGCCCCTCGCCGGAAAGACCTTTTTTGTATACTAGCAGTGTTGTTACCCATTGTCTCTCGAGATAAGGAGGCCAAAGAAGACAGTGTTGGAACAAAGGACCCAGTCCCTGCTTCTCCAACACACAGAAGACCTGGTCGGACCAGTTTAGTCAAATGACTAGCTAGCTATTTGAATTTGAACTTACCACAGAGTTGGAAACCCAGAAAGCTCTTTGTTCCTAGACTGAGAACATCTCTCTCCTGTCTGCTCCCATCTCCTTCTCACGGAACTGAAGACCCACTGAAGACACATGAACCCCAAGAGAGAAAAGTCTCCAACAGTGAAAAAGGTTTAAGTAGTATACTGGGCCCCAACAAAAAGCAAGACTACCTACAATCAAGAACTACAGCAAGCTTGAAGCACAGTAAAAACCCCTCTTCAGAGATTGCCTCAAAATGTTTTTACTTCATTTTTCTTCTGCTCTTTTCTGTCTCCATTTGCACGTGCGTATCGCGTATGCATGCTAGCGTGGGGCGCAGTGTTTATACGTAGTTATTAACTGACTTAGAGTTCAAGGTTTAATAAATGTCACTTTTCTTCTTTAAACCCAAAACAGCCTGTTTATGCTCATTTCTTTGCCTTATAATTTTTTTTTTATTCATTCAGGGATGTGGGCGGCGCTGGCTAGGCCAGCATTTATTGCCCATCCCTAATGGCCCTTGAGAAGGTGGTGGTGAGCTGCCTTCTTGAACCGCTGCAGTCCATTTGGGGTAGGTACACCCACAGTGCTGTTAGGAAGGGAGTTCCAGGATTTTGACCCAGCAACAGTGAAGGAACAGCAATATAGTTCCAAGTCAGGATGGTGTATGACTTGGAGGGAAACTTACAGGCGGTGGTGTTCCCATGCATTTGCTGCCCTTGTCCTTCTAGTTGGTAGAGGTCGCGGGTTTGGAAGGTGCTGTCTAAGGAGCCTTGGCGCATTGCTGCAGTGCATCTTGTAGATGGTACACACTGCTGCCACTGTGCATCGGTGGTGGAGGGAGTGAATGTTTGCAGATGGGGTGCCAATCAAGCGGGCTGCTTTGTCCTGGATGGTGTCGAGCTTCTTGAGTATTGTTGGAGCTGCACCCATCCAGGCAAGTGGAGAGTATTCCATCACACTCCTCACTTGTACCTTGTAGATGGTGGACAAGCTTTGGGGAGTCAGGAGGCGAGTTACTCGCCTCAGGATTCCCAGCCTCTGACCTGCTCTTGTAGCCACAGTATTTATGTGGCATTTCCAGTTCAGTTTCTGGTCAATGGTAGCCCCTAGGATGTTGATAGTGGGGGATTCAGCGATGGTAATGCCGTTGAATGTCATGGGGAGATGGCTAGATTCTCTCTTGTTGGAGATGGTCATTGCCTGGCACTTGTGTGGCGCGAATGTTATTTGCTACTTATCAGCCCAAGCCTGGATATTTTCCAGGTCTTGCTGCATTTCTACAGACTGCTTCAGTATCTGAAGAGTCACTGATGGTGCTGAACACGATTAGCACCGCAGCCTCACAGCTCCAGGGACCCGGGTTCAATTCTGGGTACTGCCTGTGCGGAGTTTGCAAGTTCTCCTGTGACCACGTGGGTTTTCGCCAGGTGCTCCGGTTTCCTCCCACCAGCAAAGACTTGCAGGTGATAGGTAAATTGGCCATTGTAAATTGCCCGTAATGTAGGTAGGTGGTAGGGAATATGAGATTACTGCAGGGTTAGCATAAATGGGCGGTTCTTGGTCGGCACAGACTCGGTGGGCCGAAGGGCCTGTTTCAGTGTTGTATCTCTAAATAAATAAAAATAAATTTAAAAGATAAATAAATATAACATTGTGCAATCATCAACGAACATCCCCACTTGTGACCTTATGATTGAAGGTAGATCATTGATGAAGCAGCTGAAGATGGTTGGGCCTAGGACACTACCCTGAGGAACTACTGCAGTGATGTCCTGGAGCTCAGATGATTGACCTCCAACAACCACAACCAAATTCCTTTGCGCTAGGTATGACTCCATCCAGCGGAGTGTTTTCCCCCCCGATTCCCATTGACCTCAGTTTTACTGGGGCTCCTGGATGCCATACTCGGTCAAATGCTGCCTTGATGTCAACGGCAGTCACTCTCACCTCACCTCGAGTTCAGCTCTTTTGTCCATGTTTGAACCAAGGCTGTAATGAGGTCTGGAGCCGAGTAGCCCTGGCGGAACCCAAACTGAGCGTCACTGAGCAGGTTATTGCTGAGCAAGTGCGGCTTGATGGCACTGTTGATGACACCTTACATCACTTTACTGATGATTGAGAGTAGGCTGATGGGGCGGTAATTGGCCGGGTTGGACTGGTCCTGCTTTTTGTGTACAGGACATACCTGGGCAATTTTCCACATTGCAGGGTAGATGCCAGTGTTGCAGCTGTACTGGAACAGCTTGGCTAGGGGTGCGGCAAGTTCTGGAGCACAGGTCTTCAGTACTGTTGCCGGAATATTGTCAGGGCCCATAGCTTTTGCAGTATCCAGTGCCTTCAGTCGTTTCTTGATATCACGCGGAGTGAATCGAATTGGCTGAAGTCTGGCATCTGTGATACTGGGGCCTTTAGGAGGAGGCCGAGATGGATCATCAACTCGGCACTTCTGGCTGAAGATTGTTGCAAATGCTTCAGCCTTATCTTTCGCACTGATGTGCTGGGCTCCCGCATCATTCAGGATGGGGATCTTTGTGGAGCCACCTCCTCCAGTTAGTTGTTTAATTGTCCACCACCATTCACGGCTGGATGTGGCAGGACTGCAGAGCTTAGATCTGATCCGTTGGTTATGGGATCGCTTAGCTCTGTCTATCGCATGCTGCTTACGCACTTTGGCACGCAGATAGTCCTGTGTTGTAGCTTCACCAGGTTGACACCTCATTTTCAGGTATGCCTGGGGCTGCTCCTGGCATGCCCTCCTGCACTCTTCATTGAACCAGGGTTGGTCTCCTGGCTTGATGGTAATGGTAGAGTGGGGGATATGCCAAGCCATGAGGTCACAGATTGTGGGTGAGTACAATTCTGCTGCTGCTGATGGCCCACAGCGCCTCATGGATGCCCAGTTTTGCATTGCTCGATCTGTTCGAAATCTACCCCATTTAGCACGGTGGTAGTACCACACAACATGATGGACGGTATCGTCAATGTGAAGGCACAAGGACCATGCGGTGGTCACTCCTACCAATACTGTCATGGACAGAAGCATCTGCGGCAGGCAGATTGGTGAGGACGAGGTCAAGTATGTTTTTCCCTCGTGTTGGTTCCCTCACCACTTGCTGCAGACCCAGTCTCGCAGCTATGTCCTTTAAGACTCGGCCAGCTCTGTCAGTAGTGGTACTACCGAGCCACTCTTGGTGATGGACATTGAAGGGTCCCACCCAGAGTACATTTTGATCCCTTGCCACCCTCAGTGCTTCCTCCAAGTGCTGTTCAACATGGAGGAGTACTGAGTCATCAGCTGAGGGAGGACGGTAGGTGGTAATCAGTAGGAGGTTACCGGACCCATGTTTGACCTGATGCCATGAGACTTCATGGGGTCCGGAATCAATGTTGAGGACTCCCAGGGCAACTCCCTCCCTACTGTATACCACTGTGCCACCACCTCTGCTGGGTCTGTCCTGCCGGTGGGACAGGACATACCCGGGGATGCTGATGGCAGTGTCTGGGACATTGTCTGAAAGGTATTTAATTGGAAAGTGGTAAACAAGGATTCACCAAGGGGAAGCTCAAAACACTGTGTTTAAAATTAAACCCTGTTATAAGAAGACCAGGGGAAGGCTGAAAAGACCCCTAGACACCTTTCCCACCTGGTCTTAATCTACATTTTACCACACTAAACTGCTGTTGATGTCAGTGCACCATATTTTGGAATCAAAACATTATTTTGGGGAGGGGGTGCACGGGGAGGAAACTGCAATCCATGCATAAACCACCCCATCAGCTACTGCAGCTCCCTAGGTGGCAGATAATTTGACTTTAATCTGCACTTGTTAATTATTTTGCGAACAGGGAGACCAAGAAGTGGAGAGAGGCAAGTAGGAGACCAAGGGAGTGATACTGGACCAAGAGCAAGTGACTGAACTCTCCATCGTGAGCTAATGATCATCCACAATAATGACTGGAGCTGGAGACAAATATTCTACTTTCAAAATACAAATAATATAGATACTTTTATCTAGGTTGCATTTTAATTTGAATTCTGGAGACTGATACATGAATCAGTTCCCAACATCTACACCAGCAAATTCAATTCTGGCCAGTATACTTTAAGAAGAATGTCAAGGCCTTGGGAAGGACGCAGAAGAGATTTACTAGAATGGTACCAGGGATAAGGGTTATATGAGAAAGTGGAGAATTTGGGCTTGTTGCTCCTTAGAGCAGAGAAGGTTAAGGAGCGATTTGGTAGTGGTGTTCAAAATCATGGTTGACTTTGATAGCATAAATAAGGAGAAACTTCTTCCAGTGGCAGGAGGGTCAGTAACCAGAAGACACAGATTTAAGGCGATTTTTTAAAAAACACAGCGAGTTGTTGTGATCTGCGATTTACTGCCTGAAATGGTGTGGAGACAGATTCAATAGTAAAATTTGAAAGAGAATTGGATAAATGAAGAAAAGCGTTTGCAAGGCTGTGGGGGAAAAAAAAAGAGATAAGTGAGGTTAATTGGATAGCTCTACCAAAGACCCAGCACAGGTGTGATCGATCAAATGACCTCCTTCTGTGCTGTATCATTCTATGATTCAACAAACTCCTTTATCACATCGGTAGACTTGTTGAGCCATGATAATCGGACGTACAAATCTGCCACTATGTTAAGGAAGCTAGTTTGTGGCCACTGGCTCCCTTAGGATGCAAATTATAATTGCATGAACATAAAGTAGCTCTGTTTGTATTCTTTTATGTCTCAATGTGAACAGCAACTTAGAAATGCATTAGGGCACATAAAGAGCAGCATACCTTCTGAGTTCACAACTATCGTCCCAATCACACCTTTGTGTGATTGAATCCTCTTCAGAGTTTCCTCCACCTCACTCTATAAATAAGAAAAAACAGATTAATACAAGACAGCATTTGACCGAATGCAAAATCTCATCACATTTCTTCCAAAGTGTGTTGACTGGTAGAATAAAAATTAAGAAATTGAGAAAGTGGGGAGCTTCAGGATGAACATGTTATAACTAACAGCCTGCTATAAAATGCTCTACGACACTGCATTTAATGTTAAGGTTTTGAAATGATGCCATGGGGTGGATGAGACTAAAGTTGACCCAGCTTTCTAAAATGAGATGAACAAGTGTGAGAAAGTTACATAAAAAGGCAAAAAAAAGGAAGGGATGAGCCAAAAAAGGGTAAATAAAAAGATCAATAGGTAAGCAAGGCAATATGAGAGCAAGACTCAATAAGAAAGATGTGAGTGAGACACAAAAAAGTGTGAAGGTGTGACACTGCTGGGAATGCCAAGGATAAGGAACAATTACCCAAGAGATAAGGGGACATAAGAGAAGAACCTAGATTCATGTTAGCAGTGAACGAACAGCACAGGTACCAGTGAAAAAGTACTGAGCACAAAGAAAGTATAAAATTTAGAATTTCATACTGAATACAAATATTCCAAACCCTGGCCACTGAGAAGGATACTTAACCTAAATAAAGGGAGGAGGAAAAGCAAAATTGTTAAGTCAACCCATACTGCATTGACATACATCTTGATGGCTATCTCAAAAGTAGTCTTGGCAAGAGGCCAAGAATTATGTTGTTCCACCAGTTTGAGTGGGAAAATAGCACATGGAAGAGAATCACAAGGAAGTAAAAATCAGCCATTGAGATTTTTTCCTTAAGCACATCAGTGTTACAAATTGAATTCCAGATAGCAGCCAATAACCCTAATAAACTTATCAAAGATCCTAAAGCAATTCTACACTTTCCTCAATTACAATGCATGATTACTATATGGTCTAAACTCTCAACTTCTTGTGCCTCTAACAGTGTTTGATAATCTTGAAAGCAAACATCTGTTCAACCAATTTTCTGAAATACAATCAAATTAAATTTTTCTTGCAACACTGATTCCATTTACCCACTGGTAATGCTTGGATTGAAAACAGCAGTGACAAAGTACTTATAGACCACACTAAGCTGGTAGCTGGCTACATTATGAAGCTTGCTGTGCTACACTTAGGGACAAAAGTACAGAATGTCACCAATTTTTTTTAAAGGAGTGAGCCAGCCAACCCTTCCGGAAACATTTCAGTTTAGCATGCATTATTCTGGGATCAGTGTACACAGATACAGACAATGTAGTTTTCAAAGATGATGCACAGGTATGGTGTCTATGGAATAAATAGAATAAGTGGTTTTTAAACTTGCACTGCCACAGATAGCACATGAGCTGCCACTTGTATTAGACAGTTATAATGAAAAGGAAGAATGTGCAGGGTTACGGGGAGAAGGCAGGGGAATGGGACTGAGGGAATTGCTCCTTCAGAGAGTCAGTGCAGACATGATGGACCGAATGGCTTACTTCTGCACTACAACAATCCTGTGATTCTGCAATTCCCTTCAAGATCTCAGCTAAACAAAAGTAGAGGCATATTCCAGCCATTGGGGAGTAGAGTAAAACAAGGTTACAGCTGGGTCAATATGCGCTATTCTTAGCAGTTTTAAACAATGCAGGGCAGCATGTACGATTAAAAAAAGAGCAAGTTTCATTTTTAAAAAAATGTTTGATTCCTCTTCCCATCATTACCATGTCCAACTGAGGAGTCAGATAGGTTTGTTGCAGAGACAGTGACATTCCAATTTTCTCTTCCTCAAGGAAAGCAGCATATTCTCATTGGACTCTTCACAAAATAGCCCCAAGATCCAGGTTGGTAGTTAACAACCCATATTCTATTCAACTGTGGAACAGCAAAACACTGTACTACTGGGATAAAAACAGAAACTGCTGGAAATACTCAGCAGGTGTGGCAGCATTTGTAGACAGAGAAGCAGAGTTAACATTTCAGGTCTGAAGGGCTCCTTCAAATGTTGCCTTGATGACAAGGGCAGTCACTCTCGTCTCACCTCTGGAATTCAGTTTTTTTGTCCATTTTTGGGATAAGGTTGTAATGATTTCTGCAGCTGAGTGATCCTGACAGGATCAAAACTGAGAATCAGTGAGCAGATTATTGGTATGCAAGTGCTACTTGATGGAAGATCTTAACAGTTCTATCACTTTGCTGATAAGAGTAGACTGATGGGGCAGTAATTGGCCAAATTGTATTTGCCCGGCTATTTGTAGACAGGACATACCTAGGCAATTTTCCACATTGTGGGTAAATCCCGGTGTTATAGCTGTACTGGTACTGCCTGGCTAGGGGCGTGGCTAGCTCGGGAGCACATCTTCAACATTATAGTCAGTATGTCGTTAGGGCCTATAGCACTTGCCGCATCCAGTGCGCTCAGCTATTTCTTGACATCATGTGGAGTGAATTGAATTGGCTGAACACTGGCTTCGCAGACAGTGAGGATGATCATGAGGAGGTCAAGATGGATCATCCACTCAGCACCTCTGGCTGGAGATGGCTGGAAACACTTCAGCCTTGTCTCTTACACTGACAGAATCACAGAATAATACAACGCAGAAGAGGCTTCGGCCCATCGAGTCTGCACTGATACATTAAAGACACCTGACCTGTCTACTTAATCCCATTTGCCAGCACTTGGCCCATAGCCTTGAATGTTAAGACGTGCCAAGTGCTCATCCAGGTACTTTTTAAAGGATGTGAGGGAACCCGCCTCTACCACCCTCCCAGGCAGACTGTCACCACCCTCTGGGTAAAAGATTTCTGACTCAAATCCCCCTTAAACCTCCTGCCCCTCACCTTAAACTTGTGTCCCCTAGTAACTGACCCTTCAACTAAGGGGAACAGCTGCTCCCTATCCATGCCCCTCATAATCTTGTACACCTCGATCAGGTCACCCCTCAGTCTTCTCTGCTCCAACAACCCAAGCCTATCCAACCTCTCTTCATAGCTTAAATGTTCCATCCCAGGCAACATCCTGGTGAATTACCTCTGCACCCCTTCCAGTGCAATCACATCCTTCCTATAATGTGGCAACCAGAATTGCACACAGTACTCCAGCTGTGGCCTTACCAAAGTTCTATCCAACTCCAACATGAACTCCCTGCTTTTGTAATCTATGCCTCGATTGATAAAGGCAAGTGTCCCATATGCCTTTCTCACCACCCTATTAATCTGCCCTTCTGCCTTCAAGGATCTATGGACAAACACGCCAAGGTCCCTTTGTTCCTCGGAACTTCCCAGTGTCAGGCCATTCATTGAATACTTCCGTGTCACATTACTCCTTCCAAAGTGTATCACCTCACACTTTTCAGGGTTAAATTCCATCTGCCACTTTTCTGCCCATTTGACCATCCCATCTATATCTTCCTGGAACCCAAGACACTCAACCTCATTGTTAACCACTTGGCCAATCTTTGTGTCATCTGCAAACTTCTGATCCTACCCCCAAATAGTCATCTATGTCGTTTATATAAATGACAAACAATAGGGGACCCAGCACAGATCCCTGTGGTACGCCACTGGACACTGGCTTCCAGTCACTAAAACAGCTGTCTGTCATCACTCTCTGTCTCCTACAGCTAAGCCAATTTTGAATCCACCTTATCAAGTTACCCTGTATCCCATGTGCATTTGCTTTCTTGATAAGTCTCCCATGTGGGACCTTGTCAAAGGCTTTGCTGAAATCCATGTAAACTACATCAACTGCACTACCCTCATCCACACACCTGGTCACATGCCCAAAACATTCAATCAAATTTGTTAGGCATGACCTCCCTCTGACAAAGCCATGCTGACTATTCCTAATCAAATTTTGCCTCTCCAAGTGGAGATAGATTCTCTCCTTCAGAATTTTCTCCAATAGTTTCCCTAACACTGACGTGAGACTCACTGGTCTATAGTTCCCTGGCTTATCTCTACAACCTTTCTTAAATAGTGGGACCACATTAGCTGTTCTCCAGTCCTCTGGCACCTCCCCGGTTGCCAGAGAGGAATTAAAAACTTGGGTCAGAGCCCCTGCAATCTCCACCCTCGCCTCCCACAGCATCCTGGGACACAAATCGTCCGGACCTGGAGATTTGTCCACTTTTAAGCCTGTCAAAACCTCCAATACCTTGTCACTCCCTATGACAATTTGCTCAAGAACCTCACAGTCTCTCTCTCGGAGTTCCATATCTACTTCCTCATTCTCTTGGGTGAAGACAGATGTGAAGTATTCATTCAACACCCTACCAATGTCCTCTGGCTCCACCCACAGATTTCCCCCTTGGTCCCTACTCTTTCCCTGGTCATCCTCTTCCCATTGACATACTTATAGAATATCTTGGGATTTTCCCTACTTTTACCAGCCAGAGCTTTCTCACGTCCCCTCTTTGCTCTCCTAATTGCTTTCTTAAGCTCCATCCTACACTTTCTGTACTCCACTAATGCTTCCATTGATTTGCTCTCTTTGTATTTGCTAAAAGCCTCTCTTTTCCTACTCATCGTATCCTGAATGTTTCTGGTCATCCATGGTTCTCTGGGCTTGTTGCTCCTACCCATTACCCTAGGGGGAACATGTTGGGCCTGTACCCTCCCCATTTCCTTTTTGAATGCCCCCCACTGCTCTTCTGACGTACTGGGCTTTGCCATCATTGAGGATCGGGACGTTTGTGGAGTGTCCTCCTCCTGTTAGTTGCTTAATTGTCTACCACCTTTCACGATTGAATGTGGCGTGAGTGCAGAGCTTTGATCCGATCCATGGTTCTGGAATTGCTTAGCTCTGTCTATGGCATGTTGCTTCTGCTGTTTAGCATGCATGTAATCCTGTGCTGTTGCTTCACCAAGTTGGCACCTCATTTTTAGGTATGCTTGGTGCTGCTCCCAACATACAGTTCTGCATGCCTCACTGAACCCAGGTTGGTCCCTTAACTTGATAAAAATCAGAGTGACGGACTTGCCAGGCCATAAGGTTACAGATTGTGGTGGTATACAGTTCTGCTGCTGTTGATGGCCCACAGCGCTCATGGATGCCCAGTTTTGAGCCGCTAGATCTATTCTGAACTTATTCTATTTAGCACAGTGGTAGTGCCACACAACACAATGGAGGGTGCCTTCAGTGTGAAGGCAAGCCTTCCACTTCCACAAGGACCTTGCAGTGGTTACTCCTACCAATACTGTCATGGGTAGATTGGCGAGGACAAGATCAAGCAGGTTCACTCTCTCACATTGATTCTCTCACCTACTGCAGGACCAGTCTGGCAGATATAGGGCGGCACAGTGGTGCAGTGGTTAGCACCGCAGCCGCACAGCTCCAGCAACCCGGGTTCGATTCTGGGTACTGCCTGTGTGGAGTTTGCAAGTTCTCCCTGTGTCTGCGTGGGTTTCCTCCGGGTGCACCGGTTTCCTCCCACAGCCAAAAGACTTGCAGGTTGATAGGTAAATTGGCCATTATAAATTGCCCCTAGTATAGGTAGGTGGTAGGGAAATATAGGGACAGGTGAGGATGTGGTATGAATATGGGATTAGTGTAGGACTAGTGTAAATGGGTGGTTAATGGTCGGCACAAACTCGATGGGCCAAAGGGCCTGTTTCAGTGCTGTATCTCTAAATCTAAAACATATGCCCTTCAGGACTTGGCCAGCTCAGTCAATAATGGTGCTACTGAGCCACTCTTGGTGACGGACAGTGAAATCCCCATACAGAGAACATTCTGTGCCCTTGTGGCCCTCAGTGCTTCTACCAAGTGGTATTCAACATGGAGGTTAACTGATTCATCAGCTGAAGCAGGGCTGTAGGTGTAATCAGTAGGAACCATGAATTTACAGATGCTGAACCATGAAGGTACAATTGTTACCAAAGAGACTAAATGCAACTTGTACCAACATACTAGGGTGGCACAGTGGTTAACACCGCAGCTTCACAGCTCCAGCGACCCAGGTTCAATTCTGGGTACTGCCTGTGTGGAGTTTGCAAGTTCTCCCTGTGTCTGCGTGGGTTTCCTCCGGGTGCTCCGGTTTCCTCCCACATGCCAAAGACTTGCAGGTTGATAGGTAAATTGGCCATTAGCAATTGCTCCTGGTATAGGTAGGTGGTAGGAAAATATAGGGACAGGTGGGGTTGTGGTAGGAATATGGAATTAGTGTAGGATTAGTATAAATGGGTGGTTGATGGTCGGCACAGACGCGGTGGGCCGAAGGGCCTGTTTCAATGCTGTATCTCTAAAACTAAAAAAAAAAACTTGTTGTGCAGGATAGGATTTCCTGTAATTGAATCAAACTGTGATTTCTCTTTAGTTTTAAGGGTGGCATACTTGAAAACAAGGGCAGTTACAAAAGTTGAGCTTTTCAAACAAGCACAATTCTATTTATTATTGCTTTTATATATGAGTCAATTATTTCACAATATCGTGATTAATAGATTGATCCTGGGATGAGCTATTTGTCCAATGATGAAAGGTTGATTGATTGGGCCTATACTCTCTGAAATTTAGATGAACGAGAGCTGATCTCATTGAATACAAGATTCTGAGGGGGTTTGACAGGGTAGATGCTGAGAGGTTGTTTCTCCTGTTTGGAGAGTCTAGAATTAGGGGGCATAATCTCAGGATAAGTGGTCTATTATTTAAGTCTGAGATTAGAAGGAATTTCTTCACTCAGGGGGTTGTGAATCTTTGGAATTCTCTACCCTGTGGAGCTGTGGATGCTAAGTCTTTGAATATATTTAAGAAAATAGATAGAAATTTGAACTCTAGGGGAATCAAGGGATATAGAGATCAGGCAAGAAAGTGGAGATGAGGTCAAAGATCTGCCAGGATCTTACTGAGTGGTACAGCAGGCTCAAGGGGCCATATGGCCTATTCTAGTTCCTAATTCTTACTGTTATTTTCAATTTTGTCAGTCGAATTACTAAGCATATTGATATCAGAACACTATTGTGAAAAATCACTTTTGTCAATATACAATGCTGTTCTTAAAATCAGTACATCAAATTGCTCCCATCAGCAGTGACAGTTCTGTAATGACCAGCACTTCATTCTCGTATTACAGTTCAAAATCTCCCCAGAAACACATATTTGGAAGGCTAAGATATAGAATCAGACTGCTTGGGATTATTCTACAGCTTAAAACAAACATACTGCCAATAACTCATATACCCACCATAACTACAATCCTGGTGTCAATAAATTAATTTGAAAATAATTTACTACATTGCTGAGCCTAAGATTCATTTATAAAGTAAACTGGACAGTGCATTTCCAGAAACCCACATCTATTTGTAAGGCGTGGCAGGGGTAATTAGTAATGCAGTTTGAAAATGTTGAAGCCAAAATCAATACAGCCACAGCCCAAGAGAGCGAGAAACCCTTACAAAAGCCATTTCCAAAATATCATCACAATGAGAACTTGTCATTTAAACCGACAAGAACACACGGAGCAGGAGACCACTCGGCCTGCTCCGCCATTCAATAAGTTCATGTGCTGTTTTTTGCTTTAAGTATAAATGAAACGGGGTGAGCAAAACAGATTAGGTTTGCATGAACATAATATAAAAAGCAGTTTTAAACCAAACCCAATACCATCAGTAAATGTCATCCCTCCGGCCCAGTCCTGAACCTTCAGAGACTGACCCTCGCAGGCAGCTTCAGGGAGACAGGGCTGACGCGCGCACACACCAAAACCGCCCTCAATTAACAATTTATTTCCCCACGACTGCCTCAATAATAACCCAAGAAATACTTTAATCTAATTGATTGCTTTTCTTTGTTTTACCATCGTCTCCTCTCGAGATCCAAGTACGAACAAACCAGGCCAAATACCGGTTGCTAGGCGGAACCGGAAATCATTCTTAACCCGGATATAGTAGCCTGTAGTTAAGGCTTGGGTCATGCAAGGGGTGGATAATAATAGTACAGTTGCAACTTGAGCCTTAAATGACTATTTCGCCTTCAGTACTACCTTGAAAAGGGTCCTTAAACTAATCATAGGATTATTACTACTTGGTAAATTCAAGCTGAATAGAGGGTCAAGAGTGGGTGAAGATCAAGGGGACAGGATCATGTTTGAGTTGCGTAATATGCTTTACTACTAGAAATTAATGAACTCCTTAACAACTATCAATTTCAATCATTGTACATGGAGGTGATGGGGGGCAGTGAAACACATTTATTTCTGGTTTAGATTGTTCAGGCGAAGGTTGACAGCACCGGTTGGAGACATTCCTGAAGGTTTCATAATACAATGTCTTCAAGTGTTATTCCATTTACCTTATAAAATCTGGGTCCTCTATAGTTGACTAACTTTGCTTGTAGTTTTGCACCAACAGTTGTTATGGAAGAAGTTCTGAGAACCAGGGGGCCACCAGTGAGCAGACACAGAAGGGGTATCAAGGGCAAGGAAGTGGGGAAAGTGAAAGTGGGGAGGGATTTGTAGAGTTAGGATGAATTTTGATTCCATCAATAAGGAAAAAAAAACAATAGAGATAATAGGTAGGTGTTCTGATTGGTATAATCTGATTACTGGTGTCATGCAAGGATCTGTGTTGAGGCCTCAAATTTCACTATGCAGTAACGATTTAGATTATGGGATAGAAAGCCACATATGCAAATTTGCCAATTACACAAAGATAGATGGTATGTAAGTAGTATAGATGGAAGTTTAAAATTACAAAGTGATATTAATAGATTAATTGAATGGGCAAAACTGTGGCAAATGGATTTCAATGTAGGTAAATGTGACGCCATCCATTTTGGACCTAAAAAGGATAGTCTGTGTCAGTATGGGTCTGCCAAAGCTGCCCGTAAAGGTCAGTCACTGAATTTTCAGGACGAGGTCGGAGGGATGAAATTTACTGATTGTCTCGTGTTTGGTTTAAAAGTGTGTTTTTATATTATTTTCACACAAGCCCACCCTGTTCTGCCCAACCCATTTAATTATACTTAAATCAAAAGCACAAAGTTCTTGTTGGTTTGAATGCCAAATTTTCATTTGTGATGCTATTTTGTAAAATGGCTTTTGCAGGGTTTTCTGTCTCGCTCTCGGGTGTGCAGCTGTATTGATTGATTTCTAAATGTGAAAAGCTAGAAATAGTGAAGGTCCAAAGAGACTTGGGGGTCTAGGTACATAGATTATTAAAATATTGTGAACAGTATAACAGAATGCTGGACTTTATTATCTAGGGGAATAGAATACAGGAAAGTAGAAGTCATGCTTAGCTGTACAAAGCCCTGGTTAGACCACAGCTGGATTACTATGAGCTGTTCTGGTCACCACACCTTCAGAAAGATATATTGGCCTTGGAAGGATGCAGCGTAGATTTACGAGAATGACACCTGGATTCCAAAGGTTAAGTGACCAGGAGAGATTATGTAAATGAGGAACAAAAACAAGAAATGCTGGAATCACTCAGCAGGTCTGGCAGCATCTGTGGAAAGAGAAGCAGAGTTAACGTTTCGGGTCAGTGACCCTTCTTCGGAACTGACAAATATTAGAAAAGTCACAGATTATAAACAAGTGAGGTGGGGGTTGGGCAAGAGATAACAAAGGAGAAGGTGCAGATTGGACCAGGCCACATAGCTGACCAAAAGGTCACGGAGCAAAGGCAAACAATATGTTAATGGTGTTTTGAAAGACAAAGTGTTTTGAGGGCTCTCCGCTTCTTCCTGGAACAGAGGCCCAACCAGTCCCCATCCACCACCACCCTCCTCCGCCTGGCTGAACTTGTTCTCACATTGAACAACTTCTCCTTCAACTCCACGCACTTCCTTCAAGTAAAAGGTGTCGCTATGGGTACCCGCATGGGTCCTAGTTATGCCTGTCTTTTTGTGGGATATGTCGAGCATTCTTTGTTCCAGTCCTACTCAGGCCCCCTCCCCCAACTCTTTTTCCGGTACATTGATGACTGTATCGGTGCCGTTTCCTGCTCCCACCCCGAACTCGAAAACTTTATCAACTTTGCTTCCAATTTCCACCCTTCTCTCACCTTTACATGGTCCATCTCTGACACTTCCCTTCCCTTCCTCGACTTCTCTGTCTCCATCTCTGGGGATAGGTTGTCTACCAATATCCATTATAAGCCCACTGACTCCCACAGCTACCTCGACTACACTTCTTCACACCCTACCTCCTGTAAGGACTCCATTCCATTCTCCCAGTTTCTCCGTCTCCGACGCATCTGCTCTGATGATGCTACCTTCCATGACGGTGCCTCTGATATGACCTTTTTCCTCAACCGAGGATTTCCCCCCACTGTGGTTGACAGGGCCCTCAACCGTGTCCGACCCATTCCCCGCACCTCTACCCTCACCCCTTCCCCTCCCTCCCAGAACCGTGACAGGGTTCCGCTTGTCCTCACTTTTCATCCCACCAGCCTCCATATCCAAAGGATCATCCTCCGCCATTTTCGCCACCTCCAGCGTGATGCCACTACCAGTCGCATCTTCCCCTCCCTTCCCCTGTCAGCATTCCGAAGGGATCGTTCCCTCCGCGACACCCTGGTCCACTCCTCCATTACCCCCACCACCTCGTCCCCGTCCCAGGGCACCTTCCCTTGCAATCGCAGGAGGTGTAATACCTGCCCATTTACCTCCTCTCTCCTCACTATCCCAGGCCCCAATCACTCCTTTCAGGTGAAGCAGCGATTTACTTGTACTTCTTTCAATGTAGTATACTGTATTCGCTGCTCACAGTGTGGTCTCCTCTACATTGGGGAGACCAAGCGCAGACTGGGTGACCGCTTTGCGGAACATCTCCGCTCAGTCCGCAAGCAGGACCCTGAGCTTCCGGTTGCTTGCCATTTCAACACTCCCCCCTGCTCTCATGCTCACATCTCTGTCCTGGGATTGCTGCAGTGTTCCAGTGAACATCAACGCAAGCTCGAGGAACAGCATCTCAACTACCGATTAGGCACACTACAGCCTGCCGGACTGAACATTGAGTTCAATAATTTCAGAGCATGACAGCCCCCCACTTTACTTTCATTTTTAGTCATTTTTAGTTATTTTTTCTTCCTTTTTTTTGCATTCCTTTTTAAATTTTTTGCATTTATTTCATTTCATCTTAGTTTGTTCAGTTTGCTTACCCACTGTTTTTTTCAGGTTGTTTTTCTTCAGGTTTGCACTTGCTGATGTTCTATATTCAGTATATTCACACCTAATCTGTACTAATGCTTTGTCTTTCAAAACACCATTAACATATTGTTTGCCTTTGCTCCGTGACCTTTTGGTCAGCTATGTGGCCTGGTCCAATCTGCACCTTCTCCTTTGTTATCTCTTGCCCAACCCCCACCTCACTTGTTTATAATCTGTGACTTTTCTAATATTTGTCAGTTCCGAAGAAGGGTCACTGACCCGAAACGTTAACTCTGCTTCTCTTTCCACAGATGCTGCCAGACCTGCTGAGTGATTCCAGCATTTCTTGTTTTTGTTTCAGATTTCCAGCATCCGCAGTATTTTGCTTTTATTTTTATGTAAATGAGGGTTGTGTTCCCTGGAATTGAGAGGGTTAAAGGGGTGATTTGATTGAAGTTTTCAAGATATTAAGGGGAACGGGTAGAGTGGATTGAGAGAAACTATTTCTGCTAGTTGGGGAATCTAGTACAAGGGGGTATCGTCGAAAATTTAGAGCTGGACCTCTAAACTTTCTTCGCACAAAGGATGGTAGAAGTTTGGAACTCCAATCCATAAACAGCAATTGATGCTGGATCATTTTAAAACTGAGATTGATAGATTTTTGTTAACCAATGATATTAAGGGATATGGGACAAAGGGAGGTATGTGGAGTTAGGTTGCACATCAGCCATGATCACATTGAATGGTAGACCAGACTTGAGGGGTTAAATGGCCTGCTGCTGTTCCTATGCTCCTATTCATGCACAGTAAAGTCCCCAGGTTTCACTCACCCGTTTACTGGCTGCTACTCCCTCAGCACTCTTGCCATTCACTGCGATGTTATTGCTGTTGCTGCTCCTGGCTTTGCAGACAACATGCCAAAAATTTCAGCTCATCTAAAATTCGGCTGCCGCTATCCTATCCCACCCCATTGCAGCCATTCTCGCTGATCTATTATCTGGTTTCCAGCTTTAAAAATTCTCATTCCCATCAGCGCCTTCTTTTCTTGCCAACCTTCTACAGACTGCATCTGTACTTTCTATTCCTCTGACTGTTCTCATTTATATGTTCCCCCCGCCCCCGATCCTTTACCTCATTATTGGTGGCTGCTTTGATCCCACTCTACATAATTCCCTCACTGAATCCAAGCTGTGTTGTAAGGAATAGGGAGTACATGTGGTGTTCAGAAGCCCCTTAACCCTGGTCCCGTAAATTAGAAACAGCACAGCTTGTTTATTTTGTCACTTCTTTACTTTCTTGCTCTATGTCGAGGCTTTCTCTCCTCTGTCGTCCTTCTGGAATACTTGTGTTCTTCCAGGTGAATTGCTGTAGCTTATAATTCAGGATATTATTCTCCAGGGGCTTGTTAAACCATATTTTTGACTTTGGTTCAGGGGAAGGCTGCTGTTGTTTTCTTTGTCTTGTGTCCTGACAGCAATATATTATATATCTACGCTCCACAAAAGAAAATTGGAATAAACATTTCATTTTAAAATGTTATTTAAAAGACAAAATAGACTCACTTAGAAAATTAGAATTTGAGGAAAATAACAGCCAATCAAAGCAGCTAATCAGTTAGTAGAATCAAGCACTGGGGTCTGTGTCAGCAGTTTTGTTAGAGCTAATAACATTTTGGCTGTGCTTTTAGCACTTGCTGCCTTTTTTGCTGCTCCTATTTCACATCTGCATGCTGCCCCTTGGTGACATCATCCAAAAACACAGCATCAGTTTCCATATGTACAGTGGCGGCACCCAGCTCAACTTCACCACCACCTCCCTAAATTGTCAGACTGCTTGTCTGACATACAGTACTGGATAAGCAGAAATCTCCTCCAACTAAACATTGGGAAGACCAAAGCCATTGTCATTGGTCTTTGGTTCCTGCCACAAACTCTGTTCCGTAGCCACTGACTCCATCCCTCTCCCTGGCAACTGGTTTTAGACTGAATCAGACTGCTCGCAACCTTGGTGTCATATTTGACCACAAGGTGAGCTTCCGACCACGTTTCGGCACCAATACTAAGACTGACAATTTCCACCTCTGTAACATCGCCTGACTCTGTCCCTGCCTCAACTCATCTACTGCTGAAACCCTCATCCATGCCTTCGTTAACTCTAGACTATTCCAACACGCTCCTGGCCAGTCTCCCACGTTCTATCCTCCGTAAACTTGAGGCCATCCAAAAGCCTGTGACCTGTGTCCTAACTTGCACCCATTACCTTGTGCTTGCTGGTCGACATTGGCTCCCGGTTAAGCAATGCCTCAATTTCAAAATTCTTATCCTTGTTTTCAAATCCCTCCTTGGCCTCGTGTCTCCTCTCGCTATCTCTAATTTCCTCCATCCCTACAACCCTCTAAGGTATCTGTGGTCCTCCAGTTCTGGCCTCTTGAGCATCCCTGATTTTAATCACTGCACCATTGCTCGCCGTGTGTTCAGCTGCCAAGGCCCTGAGCTCTTGATTTGCCAACCTAAACCACTATGCCTCTTTTTCTCTCTATCCTCCTTTACGACATAAGAACATAAGAATTAGGTGCAGGAGTAGACTCCTTAAAACCTACCTCTTTGACCTAATATCTCAAATTTTGTTTGATAATGCTCCTGTGAAGCGCCTAGGAATGTTTTACTATATTAAAGATGCTTTATAAACGCAAGTTACTGTTGTTTGTTTTTTCTCCCAGGTGATTTGAAAGGATTTAAGGGCCTGCTTCATTGAGGGTTGCTTCCAATGGATTTTCCAGGCAATTAGAGTATAAAGCTTCCAACATGAGCAACCGTGGGGATTTAGTGTATTTGGCAGTTTGCAGACCAGTCTACATAGAAGGACCTTTATTTGATAAAGTGTTCTTTCTCATTTTGTGATTCATTATTTTTTACTGCAATTTCCATTTAACAGCAACACACTCTATATACACTTGACATGTTGGTCTAGTAGCCTCGTCATTATGGCATTGCATTAGTAATCCAGTGGTCATGACTTCAAATCCCACCATGGTAATAGCTGTTAAGTATGTGGATTTTCAAAGGATTTTTGATAAGGTGCTGGACATGAGGCTTGCTGATAAAAGTAAAGTACATGGTGTTAATTAGAAATGTGGCAGCATGGGTAGGAAGTTAGCTGAAGGACGACAAAAGCAAAGCAATGGTTACTGGATTGGATCTTATCTGTGGTGGTCTCTAGTGATCAGTATCAGGACCATTTCTTTTCTCAATTTATATAAAGAAATGCTCCTGTGTATAAGGAACAGCATATCAACATTTGAAGGCCTTATAAAAATAGATACTGTGGTTTACTGTAATGAGAACTGTAAGTGACTAAAAAAGAAGGTAGACAGATTTTCAAATTGAGCAGATAGTTCTTTGATGAAATTTTTGCAGCAAAGTCTAATGAGATATTTCTTTTGGGCCTCCTTATCTCGAGAGACAATGGATACGCGCCTGGAGGTGGTCAGTGGTTTGTGAAGCAGCGCCTGGAGTGGCTATAAAGGCCAATTCTGGAGTGACAGGCTCTTCCACAGGTGCTGCAGAGAAATTTGTTTGTTGGGGCTGTTGCACAGTTGGCTCTCCCCTTGCGCCTCTGTCTTTTTTCCTGCCAACTACTAAGTCTCTTCGACTCGCCACAATTTAGCTCTGTCTTTATGGCTGCCCGCCAGCTCTGGCGAATGCTGGCAACTGACTCCCACGACTTGTGATCAATGTCACACGATTTCATGTCACGTTTGCAGACGTCTTTATAACGGAGACATGGACGGCCGGTGGGTCTGATACCAGTGGCGAGCTCGCTGTACAATGTGTCTTTGGGGATCCTGCCATCTTCCATGCGGCTCACATGGCCAAGCCATCTCAAGCGCCGCTGACTCAGTAGTGTGTATAAGCTGGGGGTGTTGGCCGCTTCAAGGACTTCTGTGTTGGAGATATAGTCCTGCCACCTGATGCCAAGTATTCTCCGAAGGCAGCGAAGATGGAATGAATTGAGACGTCGCTCTTGGCTGGCATACGTTGTCCAGGCCTCGCTGCCGTAGAGCAAGGTACTGAGGACACAGGCCTGATACACTCGGACTTTTGTGTTCCGTGTCAGTGCGCCATTTTCCCACACTCTCTTGGCCAGTCTGGACATAGCAGTGGAAGCCTTACCCATGCGCTTGTTGATTTCTGCATCTAGAGACAGGTTACTGGTGATAGTTGAGCCTAGGTAGGTGAACTCTTGAACCACTTCCAGAGCGTGGTCGCCAATATTGATGGATGGAGCATTTCTGACATCCTGCCCCATGATGTTCGTTTTCTTGAGGCTGATGGTTAGGCCAAATTCATTGCAGGCAGACGCAAACCTGTCGATGAGACTCTGCAGGCATTCTTCAGTGTGAGATGTTAAAGCAGCATCGTCAGCAAAGAGGAGTTCTCTGATGAGGACTTTCCGTACTTTGGACTTCGCTCTTAGACGGGCAAGGTTGAACAACCTGCCCCCTGATCTTGTGTGGAGGAAAATTCCTTCTTCAGAGGATTTGAACGCATGTGAAAGCAGCAGGGAGAAGAAAATCCCAAAAAGTGTGGGTGCGAGAACACAGCCCTGTTTCACACCACTCAGGATAGGAAAGGGCTCTGATGAGGAGCCACCATGTTGAATTGTGCCTTTCATATTGTCATGGAATGAGGTGATGATACTTAGTAGCTTTGGTGGACATCCGATCTTTTCTAGTAGTCTGAAGAGACCACGTCTGCTGACGAGGTCAAAGGCTTTGGTGAGATCAATGAAAGCAATGTAGAGGGGCATCTGTTGTTCACGGCATTTCTCCTGTATCTGACGAAGGGAGAACAGCATGTCAATAGTCGATCTCTCTGCACGAAAGCCACACTGTGCCTCAGGGTAGACGCGCTCGGCCAGCTTCTGGAGCCTGTTCAGAGCGACTCGAGCAAAGACTTTCCCCACTATGCTGAGCAGGGAGATTCCACGGTAGTTGTTGCAGTCACCGCGGTCACCTTTGTTTTTATAGAGGGTGATGATGTTGGCATCGCGCATGTCCTGGGGTACTGCTCCCTCGTCCCAGCACAGGCATAGCAGTTCATGTAGTGCTGAGAGTATAGCAGGCTTGGCACTCTTGATTATTTCAGGGGTAATTATACGGAAGGAAGAATAGGGAGAGGAAATATAAATAAATGGTAAAATCTTATAAAGAGTAAACTGGAAAAGTATACAATGCTTTAAAAGTGCAAATACAGGTTGATAAAACTGTAAACAAAAATACCTTGTATCTTAGCTTTATAAATACAAACCATTAATTAGACCACAGTTATTGTGACTTGTTTTGGGTTTCCTGTTGTAGGATGGATGAAGAGAGTAAAGAAATTGTTACGACCAAGGTGGGAGCAGTGCACCATCTTTTCTAGTTCCACTTCTCCACAGGTCACAACATATATTTAAACGTTTACCCAGTTACCGATGCAGTCAATCATACGCTCTACTCTTTATCCCAGAATAAATTACACCAACCAGGTTTCTTTAATAAACAAGAAAATTATCAGTTTATTATAAAACAAGACTTATCCAGTAACGAAGCAAAGCATTAACACACAGATTGAAATATGAAAGTTCCCTTTTAAAATCCCACACACAAACACTGAAAAAGATACAGAAATTCTCTCTGCGGAGGTCTGTTACAAGAAAAAGACAAAAAAAAATCTTTGGCCAAATACTTGCTAATTCTTGAAGAAAAAAGAGAAGATATGGAAGGAAGTCAGTTGTCCCTTTTGGTCTGGCATCCAGGTGTACAGAGATGGGTCAATGGGATCTTGCCAGAAGTAATTTGTTCTGGAGATGTCGAGAAATCGTCTGGTCGGCTTTCCAGGAGAGATGGCATCAGGGGTTTCAGCCAGCACAGACTTGAATTGCAGGGTTTTTGCAAAGACAGGAGGAAAGAGGACCTGACACACTGGACCTCTCAGGGTCTCTTAGAGAGGTGCAGGCAAAATGAGCTGGGGGTTTCTTTTTCCTTGGCAGGCAAAACACCAACTGTCTGCAAAACAGTTCATATCCCAACTGAACTGAAAACAATCCAAACCCCAAACAGAAAGTCAACCTCTTTTGACCTCCATAAACCTTGACATGTGGCTTCTCTGTAAGGATTTCCCTTTAGTCCAAGGTTCCTGTTGTTTATTTATCTTAAGGCAGATGATCTACAGTAGAAGTTGTTTTGAGCACTCCTTGATTCTTCCAGTAAGTGTTTTCAGTCAAATGTCTTTTCAATGACCCCAGTGAAAAAAGCAAAGTCCAGCATTTCTTCAGGCTTCCAAATGAATCCATTTCCACAATTTAAATATGAGTCCTTAAAAACATATTTTTAAAAAAGAAACCTCTCATAAAAAAATGTACAAAGATGATCACAGGGTTGAGAAGCCAAATTTAGAAGAGACACTGGGAGCATTTTTTATGAGAATGGAAAGAGGGATACATACTTATGAAAGTTTTGATAAGGTAAATTGTGAAGTTTCCACTGGCCAGTCAGTTGGTAATTAGAGGACATAAATTTAAGACCGCCACCTTGAGAGAAGTGGTTAAGAGTTTTTTTATGCAGAGAATTGTTCAGACATGAATTGCTCTATGAAACAAGTGTTGAAGCAGAATCCAATAAGACCTTTTAAAAGGGAAGTGGATAGATATTTGAAGAAGAAAAATTGAAGGGACAGAGGATTGGGACAAATTGAGAAATATGCCGAGGTGCAGTAGGCTGAATGGCCTCCTTCTGTGCTGTAAAATTCTATAATTCTTTTAGAAACTAACTGGCATCCTCGAAAGTATAGAACTAATCTCTTTAACCAGGGGTATATTTTGGATTTTCCTAACTCCTCTAGAAAAATCTTGAGTTATTTATTTCACAGGAGTGCCTTCAGTTAATCAATTCTGAGCATTTTTGTTTTCAGAAAAATAGTGACAATTAAAATATACAGAAATTCTGATATCAAATGAAATGATTGCTTTCAGTTTCTATCAACCAACAAACATATTTTCTTTTATATTTATTCTTGGGATGTGGATGACTCTTGCAAGATCAACTTCATTGCCCATCCCTAGTTGCCCCGAGAAGGTTTTGATAGGACATCTTGAACCAGTGCAGCCCTTGTGGTGATAGGGCTCTAATAATGGCATTCAACAGAGAATTACAGAATTCTGACACAGCAATGAAGAATGAACAGCAGTATATGTCCAGGACATGATGGTGTGTAACTTGGAGGAGAATTGGAGGTGACGGTGCTCTCACAACATTGCTGCTCTTGTAATTCTTGATGGTAGATGTTACAGGGGAAGGAGGTGCTGTTGAAGTAATCTTGGCAAATTGCTGCAATGCATCCTGGAGATAGATACATAGCCACAGTGCTGGAGGGGATGGATATTATATTCATTGACATGGGGAACCAAAGAAATAAAATGTTCAGTCCCAGATGGTGTCGAGCGTCTTGAGTGTTGTGGCTGTAACCATCCAGGCAAGTGATGAATATTTTATTCCACTCCTGACAGCTTTACTATTGAGAGACATGACCTCCAAAAGATAGAATGAATTGGATGTACAGCAATAATTACTCCCACATATTTGAGAATGATGCCAAACATAACAGAACATTCTTCAGAAAATGTATGAACTGTTCATAATTTCCTTCTTCAGATTGGCAGTTTTAATGGCAAATGTGCCTGTCGATTGTGTTCTGTGTCATGGAGAGTAAAAAGTATGATGGATGTTATGACTTCTTGTTGTTCTCTGGTTCCCAGATATTGGAAGTAATCACACTTTAAACTTGGCAAGGCTTGAGCTTTTCATTTATTTGTTCAGCCAGCATGCTGCCTGCTGTAGGACTGGTGAAACTTGTTTTGTGTTACATATCCCATGACTCTCCAGTGCAGCCATGAATGTGGCCCCACTGGAACACTTACACATAACAACAAGTTCCTAGCTAATTAGTTCCTAGCATTTTACAGATAGTATGACAATATATAACATCCCTCTTTCTTTAAAACAGAATGTCCCTGTATCAATATAACTAAAGAAGATTATCAACTGGCTTTTGGAGTCTTTTATTCCGTGTATTCTTTTTCTAAAAAAAATATTATTCATGGTATCGCTTGGGTGGTAAGATGTTGTGGCTCCATCTTGTAGATTTGGCATTTGTTGCTCTCAGTGTTGAGTTGGCACGCTGTACAGGCGATGTTGTGTCACTTGCTGGTGACGTTGTTAATGTAGTCTTGCTGGATAGTGGTATTTCCAGTGTTGTTGATGGTCTGAGTTCTTCCAGCTCAGGTGTAGGTCGAATATGGATTCTAATCCTTCTCATTTAGTTACCGGTTTTGGTTTCAATTATTTATGACCTTAGGGTCTCAGCTTCACCAACAACTTTTGCTGGGATCCAGGTTTTCATGATTGGAACCTGTACATGTACAGTTTGTCCTTTCAACAGCTCGGGTAGGGATTTAGCATACTTGTTGAAGTGTTGCTCCCCTCTTACCTGTGCTTCAGTGAGTTGTTGTCTCACTTCCTCCTGGTCACTTGAAGGATGTATTTTGCTTGGCAGAGTGGTCTTATATTTTCTTCCATTTAACAGCTCTGCAGGTGATTTCATGTCAGCCTTGAGAGGTGTGGTTCAGAGAGACAGTAAGGCCAGGTTTGGATCTTCCTTCGTCTCTTGGCATTTCACAAGTGTTCTTTTGACCATCTGGACGTGTCTTTCTATACATCCGTGTCCCTGTGGGTAGTGTGGTGATGAGGTGATGGTGTTGAACCTATACTGGTCAGTGAATTCCTTAAATTCTCTGGATGTAAATTGGGTGCCATTGTCATGTATTAACCTTTCAGGAATCCCTTGCTCAACAAACAGAACTCGTACTGCTGAGATGATTGTTGTGGCTCTTAAGTCTTTCACCTTCTGGATGAAAGGGAACTTTGAGTAATAGTCTGCAACTATGAGATACCATTCTTGATTATGTGTGAATAAATCGACTCCTACAATATACCATAGTCTGGGTGGTACTTCAGTAGCTATCATCCCACCACGGCAGATGGTGAAATCTGGAATTAAAAAGCTGGTCTGGTGTGACCGTGAAACCATTGTCGATGTTGTAAAAACCCATCTGGTTCACTAATGCCCTTTAGGGAAGGAAATCTGCTGTCCTTACCTGGTCTGGCCTACATGTGACTCCAGATCCACAGCAATGTGATTGACTCTTAAAATGGCCACTCAGTTCAAGGGCAATTAGGGATGGGGAAAAATGCTGGCCTAGCTAGCAACGCCACATCCCATGAATGAACATTAAAAAAAAATCTCTTTTTGCTCTGTGTTTCTGTACTTCTGGCATACATTGCATGTAGATACTATATTTTCAATATCTTTGTATATGCCTAGACAGTACAGAGCTGATCTGGCTCTGAGCTTACACTTCTCCATTCCCAAGTGGCCTTCATGTATCTTTTGGAGAAGTTCTTCCTGCATTGTTTTAGTTATGATTATTCTGGATTCGGCCAGCAGAACACCATCTTCTAGTGAGATGTCATCTCTGATAGACCAGTACTGCTGTATTGCTGGCTGTGTGTGCTTTATCTTATCAGGCCATCCCTGGATCACTTGCTGAGATAGCATCTGTAACTCCTCGTCTTTACTGGTCTCATCTCTAATTTGACTAAGTTTCATAGAGTCATAGAGAGATACAGCACCAAAACAGGCCCTTTGGCCCAACGAGTCCGTGCCGACCATCAACCACCCATTTATACTAATCCTACATTAATCCCATTTCCTTCTAACATCGCCACCTTCCCTCAATCCTCATGCCACCTACCTACACTAGGGCCAATTTACAATGACCAATTTACCTATCAACCCGCAAGTCTTTGGCATGTGGGAGGAAACCGGAGCACCCGGAGGAAACCCATACGGTCACAGGGAGAACTTGCAAACTCTGCACAGACAGTATCCAGAACCGAACCTGGGTCACTGGAGCTGTGAGACAGCGGTGCTAGCCACTGCACCACCCACTTGTCTGCCAACACTTGAGATTGCTAGTCTCAAACTGCACCAGAAGCCCTCCCTCATCTACCAATCAGCCAGTTGAGCCTTGTGTCAATCAATAAAATGTTTAACTTAACCCCAGCTTTCCTGGTTCTCTCCATGGCTTCTTGTAGATGGTTGTCATGATCTTTTCCATCTACACCATATATCTGGATATCATCTGCTATGCTGACTACTCCTTTGCATCCCCTGTATGTCTTGTCTACTTTCTGTTGGAACACATCCTGGCTCAGTTGGTGGCCAAAAGGTAGATGCAAGAATTTATACCGTCCAAAGGGTATGTTGAATGTTGTCAATAATGAAGATTCTGCGTCTAGCTTCACATTCCAGTAGCCATTTCTGGCATCAAGCTTGCTGAAAACTTTTGCCCCTGCCAGTGCTGGTGTGATTTCTTTCAGTGAGGGAATAGGGTAGTGATCCCTCTTTATTGCTTGGTTAAGATCTTTAGGATATAGGAAAATTCTTAGCCGTCCATTTGACTTCTCTCTCACCAGGAATTTACCCAATCTGTAGGCTCTGTGACTCTGGCAATCACCTTCTTTTCTTCCATTTCTTGGAGTTCTCTTTAAAGCTTTCCTTTTAGTTCTTTTGGTACTTTACATGGGGGATGAATCATTGGTTTCATTGCTGGGCCAATATTGATGTGATATTCAAAATCTTCAAAGCATCCAACATTCTCATCAAAACACTGGGTACATTTGTACCAGATCTTCTTTGCTTCTGATCGAAGGGTGCTTTTCAATGGGTGTACTGTCTTCAATTCTTAGTGTCGCCTCCTTCACCTCATGGTTTACTAAGATAATCTGCAACTCTTTGCAATTGTTCAACCCCAGGATAGCAGGACCATCTATTTCAGTGACGTAGAACATACAGTTAACATCTTTTCCTTTTTGTGTCCATCTGATTTGGGTTGTTCCTAGCTGTCGAATCTGGATGACACGTTAAACCAAGCCTCTGTCTCCTCTCTCAGATGGACATAAAAGTTCCCATTGGACTATTTCAAAGAAGAGCAGGGGAGTTCTCTTTGCTGTCCTGGCCAATCTATATCTCTCAACCAACATCACCAGAAACATTATCTGGTCATTTTTGTATTGCTGTTTGTGGGAGCTTGCTGTGTGCAAATTGTCTGCTGCATTTCCTACAACAGTTCTTTCTTTCTTTTGGGCCTCCTTATCTCGAGAGACAATGGATACGCGCCTGGAGGTGGTCAGTGGTTTGTGAAGCAGCGCCTGGAGTGGCTATAAAGGCCAATTCTGGAGTGACAGGCTCTTCCACAGGTGCTGCAGAGAAATTTGTTTGTTGGGGCTGTTGCACAGTTGGCTCTCCCCTTGCGCCTCTGTCTTTTTTCCTGCCAACTACTAAGTCTCTTCGACTCGCCACAATTTAGCCCTGTCTTTATGGCTGCCCGCCAGCTCTGGCGAATGCTGGCAACTGACTCCCACGACTTGTGATCAATGTCACACGATTTCATGTCACGTTTGCAGACGTCTTTATAACGGAGACATGGACGGCCGGTGGGTCTGATACCAGTGGCGAGCTCGCTGTACAATGTGTCTTTGGGGATCCTGCCATCTTCCATGCGGCTCACATGGCCAAGCCATCTCAAGCGCCGCTGACTCAGTAGTGTGTATAAGCTGGGGGTGTTGGCCGCTTCAAGGACTTCTGTGTTGGAGATATAGTCCTGCCACCTGATGCCAAGTATTCTCCGAAGGCAGCGAAGATGGAATGAATTGAGACGTCGCTCTTGGCTGGCATACGTTGTCCAGGCCTCGCTGCCGTAGAGCAAGGTACTGAGGACACAGGCCTGATACACTCGGACTTTTGTGTTCCGTGTCAGTGCGCCATTTTCCCACACTCTCTTGGCCAGTCTGGACATAGCAGTGGAAGCCTTACCCATGCGCTTGTTGATTTCTGCATCTAGAGACAGGTTACTGGTGATAGTTGAGCCTAGGTAGGTGAACTCTTGAACCACTTCCAGAGCGTGGTCGCCAATATTGATGGATGGAGCATTTCTGACATCCTGCCCCATGATGTTCGTTTTCTTGAGGCTGATGGTTAGGCCAAATTCATTGCAGGCAGACGCAAACCTGTCGATGAGACTCTGCAGGCATTCTTCAGTGTGAGATGTTAAAGCAGCATCGTCAGCAAAGAGGAGTTCTCTGATGAGGACTTTCCGTACTTTGGACTTCGCTCTTAGACGGGCAAGGTTGAACAACCTGCCCCCTGATCTTGTGTGGAGGAAAATTCCTTCTTCAGAGGATTTGAACGCATGTGAAAGCAGCAGGGAGAAGAAAATCCCAAAAAGTGTGGGTGCGAGAACACAGCCCTGTTTCACACCACTCAGGATAGGAAAGGGCTCTGATGAGGAGCCACCATGTTGAATTGTGCCTTTCATATTGTCATGGAATGAGGTGATGATACTTAGTAGCTTTGGTGGACATCCGATCTTTTCTAGTAGTCTGAAGAGACCACGTCTGCTGACGAGGTCAAAGGCTTTGGTGAGATCAATGAAAGCAATGTAGAGGGGCATCTGTTGTTCACGGCATTTCTCCTGTATCTGACGAAGGGAGAACAGCATGTCAATAGTCGATCTCTCTGCACGAAAGCCACACTGTGCCTCAGGGTAGACGCGCTCGGCCAGCTTCTGGAGCCTGTTCAGAGCGACTCGAGCAAAGACTTTCCCCAATATGCTGAGCAGGGAGATTCCACGGTAGTTGTTGCAGTCACCGCGGTCACCTTTGTTTTTATAGAGGGTGATGATGTTGGCATCGCGCATGTCCTGGGGTACTGCTCCCTCGTCCCAGCACAGGCATAGCAGTTCATGTAGTGCTGAGAGTATAGCAGGCTTGGCACTCTTGATTATTTCAGGGGTAATGCTGTCCTTCCCAGGGGCTTTTCCGCTGGCTAGGGAATCAATGGCATCACTGAGTTCCGATTTGGTTGGCTGTATGTCCAGCTCATCCATGACTGGTAGAGGCTGGGCTGCATTGAGGGCAGTCTCAGTGACAGCATTCTCCCTGGAGTACAGTTCTAGGTAGTGCTCAACCCAGCGGTCCATCTGTTTGCGTTGGTCAGTGATTATGTCCCCCGATTTAGATTTGAGGGGGGTGATCTTCTTGATGGTTGGCCCAAGAGCTCTCTTCATGCCATCATACATTCCTCTGATGTTTCCGGTGTCTGAGGCCAGCTGAATATGACTGCATAGGTGTTGCCAGTAGTCGTTTGCACAACGCCTAGCTGTTCTTTGTGCAGTACTTCTGGCTGCTTTAAGTGCTGCGGATGTTAAATCGCTGGGGGCTTTCTTGTAGTTCGAAAGTGCAATGCGCTTAGCGGCTATGACAGGTTCCAGCTCTTCATTATGAGATTGAAACCAGTCTGCATTTCTCTTCGCACTTTTGCCGTAGGTGGTCAAAGCTGACTCATAGATGGCGTCTCTGATGTGGGCCCACTTGGTCTCAGCATCCCCTGTGGGAGTGTTTTGAACTGAGACAACAGTTACTACACTTCAAAAGTACCTCATTGGCTGCAAAACTGCTTTGAGGTCATGAAAGGTGCTATAAAATGCAAGTCTTTTTTAATCATATAAAACAGAAAATGCTGGAAAGGTTGGGCAGCATCTGTGGTGAAAGAAACAGAGTTAACATTCCAATTCTGTGACCTTTTGTCAGATGTGTCATTCACCTTATACATTGCATACATTACCCAAATCCAGAGAATGGTGAGAATGTGGAACCTGCTACCACAGGGAGTGGTTGAAACAAATTGCATAGATGTATTTAAGGGAAGGCTAGATAAGCATATGAGGGAGAAGGGAATAGAAGGGAAAGGCTTCAATAGAGCGTGGTTGGACCAAATGGCCTATTTCTGTGCTGTATGTTCTACGTAACAATCTACCTTACATGTTATATTACAATAGTGATTGTACTTCAAAAAGTACTTCATTGGCTGTAAAGCTGCTTTGGGATGTCCTATTGTGAAAGGAGCTCTATAACTATCTTTCGTCACGGTGTCAGCTGTGGGTTAGATGGTAGCATGCATTCTTGTTTCTGAGTCACAAGGTTGTGGATTTAAGTCTCACTCCTGTACTGAGGGCGTGCTGCATTGTCAGAGGCAGCATCTTTTGGGTGCCCAGGCCCTGTCTGCCCTCTCAGGTGAATGTAAAAGATCCTATGGCATTATTTGGAAGAACAGCAAGGGAGTTATTCCTATTGTCCTAGCCAATATTTATCCCTCAATTGCTGTTGCAAAAAAAAGTTATTTGGGCTTTATTACATTGCTGTTTGTGGGAGCTTGCTGTGCACAAATTAGCTGCCACGTTTGTTCCATTTGCAGCAGCGAGGACACTTAAAAAGTACTTAATTGGCTGTAAAGTGCTTTGGGAAGTCCAGTGGTCGTGAAAGGAGATATATAAATACAAATTCCCAATAAGGGTCACTGACCCGAAACGTTAACTCTGCTTCTCTTTCCACAGATGCTGCCAGACCTGCTGAGTGGTTCTAGCATTTCTTGTTTCTTATTTTATTCTATCTTTTCTACTTTCTGTTTCTTTATATGTGAAGAAACGACAAATCCGACAAACCCCCGTGCCACAGTCGCGCATGCTCCGTGGGGTTGTTTCCGGCTGGGGAGGCGGAAATGAGGTAGGTAAACAGTCGGCGCGAGCCTGGAGGGAGGAGGCGATGTCTGCTCTGAGGTACGCGGGGCTGGACGACACCGACAGCGAGGACGAACTGCCTCCTGGCTGGGAGGAGAGAACCACTAAAGACGGTTGGGTTTACTACGCCAAGTAAGGAAGCAACAACAACAGCAAAAAAAATGGGGGGCGGGGCGGGTGGTAGGGGGAAAAAATACAAAAAAGCTCCCATTTCATTTGTGGAGTGTTAACTGTCACGTTTTTCCTGGAAAGCAAGCAGAACAAAATGCACTGCTAAAATTTGCCAACCCCGCCATCTAATTTCTTTTTCTTCATCCTTGCTCAAACTTTTAAATTTTTGGGAATGTATCTAACTTTATTGAATTGCTCGCACGTTTCTTTCTGCAATGTCGATTTCACAAGGAGCGTACATGTCAGGTTGCACTGGTTGGCAATCTCACCTCTAAAAATATAAAAGATGGGGTATTTTTCGAATGGGGGGGTTGAGTACACTGAATTAAAATTATAATAAAAACACAGTGACGCTTTATTTCTCTCCCTTACAGTTGAGTTAAAAATGCTTGAAAGCAGATTTTTAAAAGAAAAATCCATCACTCTGCTTAACACAACTAAGATTGTGCTTTTAGGTCCAAGTGATAACCTGCATTCTCCAGGGTTTATATTCCAAGCTGCTTGTCTCTTCTCCCTGGAGTCCATCCATTTGCTTTCTGTGCATGCAGTTTACTGAGGTTAAATACCAATGTGAGATCTAGCAGCTTTTATCTCTACCATCCCAATGGGAACCTTTGACTTTGTAGGCAAGACCAATATGAAAATTGAGGTGCAATTTTTTCATAATTGTAAAGACAGATCACCTGAGCTTTGTTAATAACAGCACATGATTGCCCATGCAAAGAGTTTTACATCCCTTCCTCGGTTGGTGAGATCGTTGTCGTTTCTGAAATC
This sequence comes from Heterodontus francisci, assembly GCF_036365525.1. Lineage (NCBI taxonomy): Eukaryota > Metazoa > Chordata > Chondrichthyes > Heterodontiformes > Heterodontidae > Heterodontus > Heterodontus francisci. The sequence continues at coordinate 17,347,019 of NC_090387.1, read as the reverse complement.
CACAGCAGAAATCAAGTCTTACTGCTGTGGATCCGTACCAGTCGTTCTTTAGAGAGGAGAAGAAAGGGACACAATTGGAAGGGAGGGAAACAAGCATGCTGTTAATATTTTACGTTGCTCTTCACATGTATATTACATGTCTTAGATTTCTAACACCTTGCTCATGTTTAAATGTCAACTGCTGCCAAATTTGCATGGATAAAACAAAGCGTGTTTTGGTTTCCACAACTTTCTGCCCTCCTACCAGAGTAACCAACTGCTTCTGAAATGGAATTCAGCAAAGAGAACCTTCCTCCTGTTGGAACTCCACAGGGGGCTGGTCAGATCACCACAGCACTCTAGAGAAACTGGTTGGACCAAGTCAATGCTGATGAGAAGAGATGGCCACAAAGTTTAAATGTGTTCTTTTAGTTAGATGCTAAATTCTGGGTGTTAATTATTACTTGAGTGCTAAAGATTTTTAGTAAAACATTTTCTTTTGGGTGCTCATGTTCAATAAAAAAAATTATTTTAAAAATGGAATGTGATTTTATTGCCCTTCCTTTCCCAAAATCAAGAATGGCAAGCTTCAGCATACTGTGGATAATTGTAAAATTAAATTGATTCAAAGGGACTGAAATACCATAAGTAGGATAGAAATCCTATAATTATTTCTAAACTTGGCATTTCTATTTATAAACACTCAGCTCCTTCCATCACATCATGAGTATTCTGATTGGTGAAATCACAGGCATTGATCTAAATGCCCTCCAATGAAGCTACTATATTTAGTTTCATTCATTTAATCCTCCTTCAGCAGTACTCTCATTCAGGGAGCCTGAGCTGCTTATATGCAGACAGCATGGACCTGAAAAAGTGCCTGTTTGGATTTGCAAACATTATGGAGCACTGAATAATCTCTGGCACAGGGCTCAAATTTATCAGACAAGCTAAATGTATCTGATTTTTCAGATTTCTTGAGTATTCAGCCAACAGCAAACATTTTTCAGTGTGGGTCACAATCTTGTCTCCAAACTCCGTGCCCTAGCTAATGACTCTATCCTCTCCCTGGCAACAGTCTGAGATTAAACCAGTCTCTTCGCAACCTTGGTGTCACATTTGAACCCGAGATGAGAGTCTGACCACATTTGCGCCATCACTAAGACCACCTATTTCCATCTCCATAACATTGCTCGACTTCACTCTATCTCAGCTCATTTGCTGAAACCCTCGTTCATGCTTTGATACCTCTAGGCTTGACTCTTCCAATTCACTTCTGGCTAGTCTTCCACATTTTACCTTCCATAAACTTGAGGCGAGTGGCAAGTCGAAGAGACTTGGCAGTTGGCAGGAAAAAAAGACAGAAGTGCAAGGAGAGAGCCAACTGTGTAACAGTCCTGACAACCAATTTTATCTGCAGCGCCTGTGGAAGAGTCTGTCACTCTAGAATTGGCCTTTATAGCCACTCCAGGTGCTGCTCCACAAACTGCTGACCACCTCTAGGCGCTCACCCATTGTCTCTCGAGACAAGGAGACCAAAGAAAAGAATGAATGTTGAGGTCATCCAAAACTCTGCTACTCCTATCTTAATTTGCACAAAGTCCCATTCACTTATCAGCCCTGTGCTCGCGAGTTACGTTGGCTCCTGGTCAAATAACATCTTAATTTTGCTCTTGAGCATCCCCGATTTGAATTGCTCCACCATTGGTGGCCGTGCCTTCAGCTGCCTAGGCCCTAAACTCTGGAATATCCTCCCTAAACTCCTCCACCTTTCTACCTCGCTTTCCTCCATTCAGAGACCCTTGAAACCTACCTCTAACCAAGTTTTTGGTCATTTGAACTAACATCTCCTTACGTGGCTTGGTGTCGTATTATGGACTATAGTGCTCCTGTGAAGTGCCTTGGGACATTGTATTATGTTAAAGGTATTATATAAACGTTATCTCAGAAAAGCACATCATTTTGAGATTACTTTTTTATTTTGATTCATCTTGCTCATTAGAATATTGTATTACTGATGACAACCTCTGCTACTGATGACGACTTCTCTAATGTCCCTGCCTCCATACTTCGTGACCTTTAACTAGTTCAGAAATGTCATTTCCTGTAGAAAGCCCTGCTGTTTCATCGTGTCATTGTCAGAATCCATTGGGTCCCTGTGCCCCAGCAAATCTACTTCCAAGTTCCTAAACCTAATTTTCAAATTAATCCACAGCTGTTCCCCATTTGAATGATCATCTTTGGCCATCTATTCTTGCCCACACTCTCTCTTCCCTCCCTGACCCCAGATTCCTGTTTGTTTCTCAAGCAGTCCATTTCAGCATTGTAGCCCATTCGTACAGTCAGCCACTAAGTGCCTGCCCCTGGAATTGTCTTCCTGGAGTGTTTTATTTGGCTACCTCCCTCCCTACTTTCTAGAGTATCAAAAACACCTCTCTTAGATTGGACATTCTTTATTTCTTTAATAGAAGCAGGAGTTTGCCATGTGTTCTCTTGAGCCTGCTTCGCCATTTTAAAAGATCCTGTCTGATCGTTGAACTCAACTTCACTTTACCACTGAATCCTCACAATCCCTTGATTCCAAAAATCTATCAATCTCAGCCTTTAATATACTCAACAACCGAGCATTCACAGCCCTCTGGGGTCGAGAATTACAAAGACTCATAATCCTCTTAGTGAAGAAATGTCTCATCATCTAGCATCTAAATGGCTGACCTGTTATTCTGAGATACTGCCTCACAGTTCTAGACTCTCCAGCCAGGGGAAACAGCCTCTTGGCATCTACCCTGTCAAGCCCCCTCAGAATATTATGTTTCAATGACATCACCTCTCATTCACCTAAGCTCTAGAGTGTAGTCCCACTCTACTCAATCTCTTATAGGACAACCATCTCATTCCATGAATCAATCTAGTGAATCTTCGTTGTACCCTGTGTAACACTAATGTATCCTCCTTGGGTAAGGAGAGCAAAACTGTACACTTTACTCTGGCTATAGTCTCCCCTTTTCCCTATTCTCAAGTTATTTTGTTCTGTTTCTGTAATGTTTTATTCTCTAAAGTAAACATATTGATTTTTATTATTTATGAATTGTATTTTAGTTGTCTGCCAGAATTGCAGGGACTGGGCAATCTAAAACATTCGTGGACTTGGTGTTATAGTATTTTTGTACAGTTTAATGGATAGCCAACTTTGGGCTTGGGACAAGAGTAGATTTTTTTTTGTAATGCTTGAGGGTTCTGGAGCTGATGCTGTCTCTGCTTTCTGCTTAGCTTTTTGGCTTTAGATTGCTTGATGGTTATGTTAAATAGGTGACTGAGATAATACCTTGTGTTGTTGATTCATGTTCACATGTGTTTGTTATTATGAGTCCAGAACAAGAGAAGGGCAAGGGTTAGGATCGTAGATTGGAATTCTGATATTTGCTTGTTTAATCATAAATTGAGACCATGGACAAACTATAAAAGCTAATGGCACAGAGATAAGTGGATGTGATTTTTTTTGATAGAAAATGTATCTGTAATTGATCTAATGATTCCAGTGATAAAGGCAATCCCTAGTGTGGTACCCAGCCGTACAGGCCAGGAAATTCTAGATTTGATTGTGTTTTGTACTGAGCTAGTTAGTCTCAGTTTAGCATTGATAGGGGTTCTAAAATTGCCCATATTTCCTTGGACTGTGGAGGTGTGAAGGCTGAAATTTCAGTCAGAGTTTCCTGCTGCTGATTCCTGGTGACTCTTACTGTTAAATATTGCACTTAGTGTGTCGAAAAGGTCAGCAGGGTATGGTAGTCTAGTGATTAAGGTACAGAATGGGTAATCCAGAGGTTCTGAGTATAAATCCTATGCTGGCAAGTTGTGAAATTGCACCCAATAAATCAGGTAATTTGTAAGCTAGTACAATAAAAACAGCTATAAAAGCACAACTGGTTCAGAAATGTTCTTCAAAGGAAATGTGGCCTACATATGACTTTAGCCTCACTACATGATTGATTTTTCATGCCCTGAGGGCACCAATGGCCTCTACTGTCATGAGAAGCAGTCACCTTGGCAAGGTACTGAAGGGCTATTGGTCATACCCCAGGAAGATCAGTGTCTTCAGAACAAGAGCAGCAAAGATATCATTCTTTTTAAAATTCATTCATGGGATGTGAGCATCACTGGCAAAGCCAGCATTTATTGCTCATCCCGAAATGCCCTTGAGAAATGTACTGTGGAGCCACCACCTTGAACCGTTACAGTCCATGTGATGTAAGTACACCCACAGTGCTGTTAGGGAGGCAGTGAAGGAACAGTGATATAGTTTCAAATCAGGGTGATGTGTGGCTTGGAGAGGAGTCTGCAGGTGGTAGCGTTCCCATGCATTTGCTGCCCTTGTTCTTCTAGGTGGTAGAAATCGCGGGCTTAGAAGATGCTGTCGAAGGAGCCTTGACGAGGTCCTGCAGTACACACTGCTGCCGCTGCACGCTGATGGTGGATGGGGTGAATGTCTAAGGTAGTGGGTGGGCTGCTTTGTCCTGTATGGTGTCGAGCCTCTGGGTAGTGTTGTAGCTGCACTCGTCCAAGAAATTTGACTATTCCATCACGCTCCTGACTTCTTCCTTCGATATGCTGGATAGGCTTTGGGGAGTAAGGAGGTGGGCTACTCCCTGCAAAATTCCCAGCCTCTGACCTACTCTTGTGGCCGCAGTTATTATATGGCTTGCTCAGTTAAGTTTCTGGTCAGTGGTAACCCCAGGATGTTGATGGTGGAGGATTCAGCAATGGTAATGCCATTGAATGTCAAGGGAAGATGGTTAGATTCTCGCTTGCTGAAAATAGTAATTGCCTGGCACTTGTGCGGTGCAAATGTTACTTGCCACTTATCAGCCCAAGCCTGAATATTGTCCTGCATGTGGACACGGACTGTTTCAGTATCTGAGGAGTTGCGAATGGTGCTGAACACTGTGCAGTCATCAGTGAACAACCCCACTTCTCACCTTGTGCTGGAGGGAAGGTCATTAATAAAGCAGCTGAAGACTGTTGAGCCTAGGACACTACCCTGAAGAACTCTTGTCGTGATGTCCTGGGGCTGAGAAGATTGGCCAGCAATCTAAACCATCTTCCTTTGTGCTAGGTATAGAAACATAGAATGGTTACTGCACAGAAAGAAGCCGTTCAGCCAGTCATGTCCATGCTGGCTCTCTGCAAGAGCAACTCGCCTAGTCCCACTCCCCTGCCTTTTCATAGAAACATAGAAAAATAGGAGCAGGAGTAGACCATTCAGCCCTTCGAGCCTGCTCCGCCATTCAATATGATCATGGCTGTTCATCCAAACTCAGTACCCTGTTCCCGCGTTCTTCCCATATCCCTTTAGCCCTAAGAACTGTATCTCTTTCTTGAATATATTTAATGATTTGGCATCAACTGCTTTCTGTGGTAGAGAATTCCACAGGTTCACCACTTTCTGGGTGAAGAAATCTCTACTCACCTCAGTCCTAAATGGCTTGCCCCTTATCCTTAGACTGTGACCCCTGGTCCTGGACTCACCCGCCATTGGGAACAGCCTTCCTGCATCTAGTCTGTCCAGTCCTGTTAGAATTTTGTAGCTATCTATGAGATCCCCTCTCATTCTTCTAAACTCTAGCGAATACAAGCCTAATCAATCCAATCTCTCTTCATACGTCAGTCTTGCCATCCCAGGAATCAGTCTGGTGAACCTTTGCTGCACTCCTTCCATAGCAAGAACATCCTTCCTCAGATAAGGAGACTAAAACTGCACACAATATTCCAGATGTGGTCTCACCAAGGCCTTGTATAACTGCAGCAGGACATCCCTGCTTCTGTACTCGAATCCTCTCGCTATGAAGGCCAACATACTATTTGCCTCTCAACTGCCTGCTGCACCTGCATGCTTACTTTCAGCGACTGGTGCACAAGGACACCCAGGTCTCGCTGCACCTCCCCCTTTCCCAATCTATTGCTGTTCCGATAGCCTGTCTTTCTGTTTTTGCCATCAAAGTGGATGACCTCACCTTTATCCACACTGTACTGCATCTGCCATGTATTTGCCCACTCATTCAACCTGTCCAAATCACAGTGGAGCTTCTCTGCATCCTCCTCACAGCTCACACTCCCACCCAGCTTTGTGTCATCTGCAAACTTGGATATATTACATTTAATTCCCTCATCTATATTATTCATATATAATGTGAATAGCGAGGGTCCTAGCACTGATCCCTGCGGTACCCCACTAGTCACTGCTTGCCACTCAGAAAAAGACCCGTTTATTCCTACTCTTTGTTTCCTGTCTGCCAGCCAGTTCTCTATCCATGTCAGTACCTTACCCCCAATATCATGTGCCTTAATTTTGCTAATCTCTTATGTGGGACCTTATCGAAAGCCTTCTGAAAGTCCAAATACACCACATTCACTAGTTCTCCCTTATCTGTTATACTAGTTACATTCTCAGAAAATTCCAGTAGTTGACTTTGTCCAATCCTGTCGCTGTTTTCCAAGTGCTCTACTATTACATCTTTTATAATGGACTCTAGCATTTTTCCCACTACTGATGTCAGGCTAACCGGCTATAATTCCCTGTTTTCCCTGTAGTCCTGCAATTTTTTTCTAATCAGATAATTATCCAGTTCTCTTTTGAAGGCCTTGATTGAACCTGCCTCCACCACACTTTCAGGCAGTGCATTCCAGATCCTAACCACTTGCTACATTTAAAAAAAAGCTTTTCCTCATCTTGCTATTGCTTCTTTTGCCAATCATCTTAAATTGGTTCTGGATCCTTTAGCCAATGGGAACAGTTTCTCCATATCTACTGTGTCCAGACCCCTTATGATTTTGAACACCTCTATCAAATCTCTTAATCTTCTCTCCTCCTTGGAGAACAACCCCAGCTTCTCCAACCTATCCATGTAACTAAATTCCCTCTTTCCTGGAACCATTATCATGAATCTTTTCTGCACACTCTTGAGTGCTTTGACATCCTTCCAAAAGTGTGGTACCCAGAACTGGACACAATGTTGCCAGGACCCATAGCTTTTGCTATATCCAGTGCTCTCAGCTGTTTCTTCATTTACGTGCAGTAAATCAAGTTGACTGAGTACTGGCATCTATGTTGCTGGAGATCTTGGCAGAAGGCCGAGATGGATGAGGCCGAAATAGTGTTTTATACAGGTTTATCATAACTTCCTTGTTTTTGTACTCTATTCCCCTATTTATAAAGCCCAGGATCCCATATGCTTTATTAACTGCTTTCACAACCAGCCCTGCAACCTTCAATGATTTGTGCACATATATCTCCAAGTCCCTCTGCTCCTGCACCCTGTTTAGAATTTGCCTTTCCTCGTTCTTCCTACCGAAATGAATCATTTCACACTTTTCTGCATTAAATTTCATCTGCCACTTGTCTGCCCATTCCACCAGCCTATCTACGTCCTCTTGAAGTTTATCACTCTCCTCCTCACAGTTCTTCCAAGTTTGCATCATTCACAAATTTTGAAATTATGCCTTGTATACCCAAGTCTAAGTCATTGATATATATCAGGAAAAGCAGGGGTCCCAACACAGACCCCGTGGAACCCCACTATTTGCCTTCCTCCAGTCCGAAAAACAACCGTTCACAACTACACTGTTTCCTGTGTGATTCCAACCAGTGGAGAGTTTTCCCCCGATTTCCACTGACTTCAGTTTTGCTTGTGCTCCTTGACGCCATGTTCTGTCAAATGCTGCCTTGATGTTAGGGATAGTCGCTCTCCATTTACTTCTGGAGTTCACCTCTGGATTTCAGTCCATGTTTGGACCAAGGCTGCAATGAGGTCTGGAGCTGAATGGCCCTGGTAGAACCCAAACTGAACATTGAGGAGCAAGTCATTTTTGAGTAAGTGCTGCTTGATAGCGCTGTCAACAATACCTTCCAAAACTTTGCTTATGATTGAGAGTAGCCTGATGGAGCAGTAATTGGCTGGATTGGATTTGTCCTGCTTTTTGCAGACAGGATATACCTAGGCAGTTTTGCACGTTGTCGGCTAGATACCAATGTTGTAGCTGTACTGCAACAGTTTGGCTAGGGGTGCAGCTAGTTCTGGAGCACAGGTCTTCAGTACTACAGACGGACTGTTTTCAGAGCCCATACTGTATCCAGTGCTCTCAGCCATTTCTTGATTTACATGGACTGAATCAAATTGGCTGAGTACTGGTAGCTATGATGTTGGGGATCTCAGAAGCAGGCCAAGATGGATCGTCACTTCTGGTTGAAGATGGTTGCAAATGCTTCAGCTTTGTCTTTGCATTGACATGCTGTGCTCTGCCATTGTTGAGGATGGGGATGTTTGTGAAGCCTCCTCCGGTTAGTTGTTTCATTATCCACCATCATTTACGACAGGATGTAGCAGGACCGCTGAGCTTTGATCTGATCCATTGGTTATGGGATCGCTTAGATTTATCTCACAGAAAGAAAGATTCTTTGAGAAGGATGCATCCTCAGAAGCTGAATAAGGAAGTTAAGGTTTTTTTTTTTATTCGTTCTTAGGATGTGGGCATCGCTGGCTAGGCCAGCATTTATTGTCCATCCCTAATTGCCCTTGAGAAGGTGGTGGTGAGCTGCCTTCTTGAACCGCTACAGTCCTTGGGGTGTAGGTACACTAACAGTGCTGTTAGGAAGGGAGTTCCAGGATTTTGATCCAGCGACAGTAAAGCAATGGTGATATAGTTCCAAGTCCGGATGATGTGTGGCTTGGAGGAGAACTTGCAGGTGGTGGTGTTCCCATGTATCTGCTGCTCTTGTCCTTCTCGATGGTGGAGGTCACAGGTTTGAAAGGTGCTGTTGAAGGAGCCTTGGTGAGTTGTTGCAACGCATCTTTTAGATTGTGCACACTGCTGCCACTATGTGTTGGAGGTGAAGGGAGTGTATGTTGAAGGTGGTAAATGGAGTGCCAATCAAATGAGCTGTTTTGTCCTGGATGGCGTCGAGCTTCTTGAGTGTTGGAGCTGCACCAATCCAGGCAAGTGGAGAGTATTCCATCATACTCCTGACTTGTCCCTTGTAGATGGTGGACAGGCATTGGGGAGACAGGAGGTGAGTTACTGGCCTCAGAATTCCCAGCCTCTGACCTGCTCTTGTAGCCACAGTATTTATGTGGCTGGTCCAGTTCAGTTTCTTGTCAATGGTAATCCCCAGGATGTTAGTGGGGGGAACTCAGCGATGGTAATGCCATTTAACATCAAAGGGAGATGGATAGATTCTCTCTTGTTTAAGATGGTAATTGCCTGGCACTTGTGTGGTGTGAATATTACCTGTCACTTATCAGCCCAAACCTGGATGTTCTCCAGGTCTTACTGCATATGGACACGGGCTGCTTCAGTATCTGAGGAGTCGCGAATGGTGCTGTACATTGTGCAATCGTCAGCGAACATCCCCACTTCTGACCTTATGGAGGGAAGGTCATTGATGAAGCAGCTGAAGATGGTTGGGCCTAGGGCACTACCCTGAGGAACTTCTGCAGTGATGTCCTGGGACTGAAATGATTGACCTCCAACAACCACAATCATCTTCCTTTGTGCTAGGTATGACTCCAACCAGTGGAGGGTTTTCCCCCTGATTCTCATTGACTCCAGTTTTGATCAGGCTCCTTGATGCTATACTCTGTCACATGCTGCCTTAATGTCAAGGGCAGTCACTCGCAGCTTACCTCTTGAGTTCAGCTCTTGTCCATGATTGGACCAAGGCTGTGATGAGGTCAGGAGCTGTGGAACCCAAACTGAGCATCATTGAGCAGGTTATTGCTGAGCTGAGGATAGTATCAAAGTGGAAGAAACTCTGTACAAATCTGCAAAGATTAGTGGTAGGTCAGAAGATTGGACACATTATAAGAACCAGCAATGAATAGAGGGTGACCGAGTATGAGATAAAACTAGCTGGAAATATGAAAGATAGTAAGAATTTCTGCAAGTATTTAAATAGAAAAAGAGTAACTAAAGCTAGTGTTGGTCCTCTAGAGTTTATGTTTGGGGAATTGATTTATGGAAAACCAGGAAATGGCGATGAACAGGTGTGTTGTGTCTATTTGCACTGTAGAAGACTTAAAAAAAAAATCTTCCAAAGATACTTGAAAATCAAGAGGTGAAAGGGAGGGTGGAACTTAAAACAATCACCATCACCACAGAGAAGCTGCTGGGAAAACTATTAGACCAAAAGGGTGACAAGTCCCCAGGACCAGATGGCCTGCATCCTAGGGTCTTAAAAGTAGTGTTTGCAGAGATAGTAAAGGCTTTGGTTACAATCTTGCAAAGTTCCTTAGATTCTGGAAAGGTCCCAGCAGATTGGAAAAGAGAAAATGTAACACCTTTATTCAAGAAAGGAGGGAGACAAAAAGCAGGAAACTATAGCCCAGTTAGTCTAAGATCTGTCATTGCTAGAATCTATTATTAAGGAAGTTATAGCAGGATACTTAGAAAATCATAATGGGGTCAGACAGAGTCAGCATGGTTTTATGAAAGAGAACTAGTGTTTAATTAATTAGAGTTCTTTGAGGAAGTAACCAGCAAGGTGAATAGTGGGGAACCTGTAGATGTGGTGTACTTGGATTTCCAGGAGGCATTTGATAAGGTGCAACATCAAAGGTTACTACACAGGATAAGAGCACATGATGTAGGGGGTAACATATTAACATCGATAAAGGACTGGTTAACAGGAAGTAGAGAGGAGGGATAAATAGGTCGTCTTTGGGTTGGCAAGTTGTAACGAGTGGAGTGGACAGGATTCAATGCTGGGGCCTCAACTATTTACAATTTCTATCAATGACTTGGATCAAGGGACCAAATGTATGGTAGCTAAATTTATTTAAGACACCAAGATGGGAAGGTAAGTTGTCAAGAGGAGGTAAAAAGTCTACAAAGGGATATAGATAGGTTAAGTGAGTGGGCAAAAGTTTGGCAGATGGAGTATAATGTGGGAAAATGTAAACTTGTCCATTTTGGCAGGAAGAATTAAAAACAAAAGTATACTATTTAAATGAAGAGATTTTGCAGAACTTGGTACAGAGAGATCTGGGTGTCCTGGTACATGAATCACAAAAGGTTAGTATGCAGATACAGCAAGTGATTAGGAAGGCAAGTGGAATGTTGGTGTTTATTGCAAAGGGGAATAGAGTGTAAAATTAGAGAAGTGTTACTGCAGCTGTACAGGACCTTGGTGAGACTACATCTGGAGTACTGTGTACAGTTCTGGATATAATTGTATTAGAAGCAGTTCAGAGAAGGTTCACTCGACTAATTCCTGGGGTGAAGAGCTTATCTTATGAGGAAACGTTGAACAGCTTGGGTCTATACCAATTGGAGTTTCGAAAAATGAGAGGGGATGTTATTGAAACACAAGATGGCGCAGTGGTTAGCACCGCAGCCTCACAGCTCCAGCGACCCGGGTTCAATTCTGGGTACTGCCTGTGCGGAGTTTGCAAGTTCTCCCTGTGAACCGTGTGGGTTTTTGCTGGGTGCTCCGGTTTCCTCCCACAGCCAAAGACTTGCAGGTTGATAGGTAAATTGGCCATTATAAATTGCCCCTAGTATAGGTAGGTGATAGGGGAATATAGGGACAGGTGGGGATGTGGTAGGGATATGGGATTAGTGTAGGATTAGTATAAATGGGTGGTTGATGGTCGGCACAGATTCGGTGGGCCGAAGGGCCTGTTTCAGTGCTGTATCCCTAAATAAATAAATACAAATTAAAGATCCTGAAGGGACTTGATAGTGTGGATACTGGGAGGTTGTTTCCTCTTGTGGGGGAGACCTCTTATTTTTAAACTGTATCCCTTAGTCTCCCCCATACTATCAAGTCCCTTCAGGATCTTGTGTTTCAATAAGATCCCCTCTCATTCTTCTAAACTCCAATCGGTATCGACCCAAGCTGTTCAATGTTTCCTCATAAGAATAGCTCTTCACCCCAGGAATTAGTCGAGTGAACCTTCTCTGAACTGCTTCTAATACAATTATATCCAAAACTGTACACAGTTTTTAAGACAGAAATGAGAATTTTTTTTCCTCAAAGGGTCGTTGGTCTGTGGAATTCTCTTCAAAAAGCGGTGGAGGAATTTATTCAAGGCTGAGCTACATAGATTTTTGTTAGACAAGGGTTATGGGGGTGGGGGGGGGGGAGACTGGAAAGTGGAGTTGAGACCACAATAAGATCAACCATGATCTCAGCGATTGGTGGAGCAGGCTTGAAAGGCCAAATGGCCTTGTCCTCCTAAGTTCTATGTTCCTAGATCTGTCTATAGCATGCTGCTTCTGCTGTCTAGCATGCATGTGATCCTGTGGTATAGTTTCACCAGGTAGGTGTGCCTGGTGCTGCTTCTGGCATGCTCTCCTACACTGTTCGTTGAACCAGGGTTGGTCTCCTGGCTTCATGGTAATGGTAGAGTGAGGGATATGCCAGGCCATGAGGTTACAGATTGTGGTTGGGTACAATTCTGCTGCTGATGGCCCATAGGGTGGCCAGTTTTGAACTGCTAGATCTGTTATGAATCTATCCCATTTAGCACAGTGGTAGTGCCAAACTACACAATGGAGGGTATGCTCAGTGTGAAGATGGGACTTGGCCCGCACAAAGACTGTGCGGGTGGTCATTCCTCCCAATACTATCATGGACAGATGCATTTGTTACAGGTAGATTGGTGTGGGCGAGGTCAAGCATATTGTCTTTGTTCTCACGATCTGCCACAGGTCCGGTCCGGCGGATACGCTCTTCAGGACTTGGCTAGCTCAGTCAGTCGTGGTGCTACTGAGCCACTACTGGTTATGGACATTAAAGTTCATCTGTGCCCTTGCTACCCTCAGTGCTTCTTCCAAATGGTGTTCAACGTGGACGAGTAGTGATTCATCTGCTGAGGGAGGGAGTGAGTTGGTAATCAGCAGGAGGTTTCCTTGCCCATGTTTGAAGTGATGCTATGAGACTTCATGGGGTCCAAAGTCAATATTGAGGATTCCCAGGGCCACTCCCTCCCAACTATATACCACTGTCCTGCCAGTGGGACAGGTCGTTCCCAGGGATGGTGATGGAGGAGTTTAGGACATTAGCTGTAAGGTATGATTCAGTGAGTATGCCTTTGTCAAGCTGTTGCTTAACTAGTCTGTGAAACAGCTCTCCCAATTTTGGCACAAGTCCCCAGGTGTTAATAAGGAGAACTTTACAGAGTTGACTGGGCAGTGTGTGCTTTGGTCGTTTCTGGTGCCTAGGTGTTTCTGGGTACTCCATCTGGTTTTATTCTTCGCCTTTTCTGTAGCGGTTTGATACAACTGAATGGCGTGTTGGGCCACTTCAGGGTGCTTTTAAGAGTCAGCCACATTGCTGTGGGTCTGGAGTCACATGTAGGCCCAATTGGGTAAGGGCAGTCGATTTCCTTCCCTGAAGTTGATATGTGAATCAGATGGGTTTTTATTACTGAGAGTAGCTTTTTGCTCCAGATTTCTTAGTTAATTTAGTTTCCACCAGCTGTCTTGATGGGATTTGAACTCGTGTCTTTGAAGTATTAGTGTGGGCCTCTGGATTATCAGTCCAGTGGTTTATGTTTAGAAATTGAGTTAAAATTTTCTTAATTAACTTTTAAAGCATTTTTGATGTAAACATTTATACACTCCATTGAAACAAAGCATGTAAAATGGTTTAATGTTTTTTTTTCCTTAAATGGAGCTGAATATTGGTAAGGTAAAAGGTGTGAAGGAGGTTTCTTGGCATCACAATGGAGCATTCATGCTGGTAACTTGATGTGTGTATGCCCTACTAATTGACTGACGTTCTACAGCAATCTTTGATTATCTGAGTGATACTTGGTAATCTGCAGTGTAGCAAAGCAGTGGCAGTGCTTGGCCTGTAATTTAACCAATATGTTAGTATTAAAGGCATTTCTGGACAGTGCTATCCATGTGTGAGCTTTCTTGCCCTGCCCTGTAGCTTGCACTTAAGTTTCAGCTGTATTACTGACTTCTAAGATAGAGGCCTGCTACCTGATCCGGACCCGACGACGTGTCGGGTTCGGGTCAGGTTGGGCCCATCTTCAGGGTCTGGCTTTTTGGCTTGGGGCAGGTTGGGCCGAGTCCAGGTTGAGTCGGGGCGGGCTGGGCCGGACACACACGGTAAGTGCTCTGCTGGTAAGTATTGAAATAAAAAAAACTTGCCTGAGCAGGGAGTGCGGGATGAAACCGAGTCTGTGCAGTGAGCAAGTGACGTCACTATGACGTCATCATGCATGCCCTGCAGCTTCTTGCAGGTTCGGTGTCAGGAAGGTAAGTAAAGAGATGGCAGAGTCGGGGCAGGGTTGGGTTGGGCCCGGGGCTAAATCGGAGGGCCTGGGGTCGGGTCGGGCTCAAGTCTGCTGTGGTTCGGTAGGGTTCCTTTTTCCCGACCTGAGCAGGCTTCTATTCTAAGATGTGCGGCAAAGCAGCAAAATGTGCTTATTTGCAGAAAACCTCTCCTGTGATGAAGGAAGAGAATGATTTCAATCTGTAATGACAGAAACTTGTTACCCTAGCAAAATATCCAAAGGTGCTTTACAGTTTGAGAAAAATGAACACTAAGCCAAAGAAGAAACGGTTAAGAGTGGTGACCAAAAGCTTGACCAAAGAGGTGGGTTTTAAGGAAGGTGTTAAAGGGGGATTATGAACCAAGGAAGGAGAGGTGGAAATGTTTAGAGAGACAATCCCAGTTCTACGGACAAGGTGGTAAGTGATGTGAGTGGCTTCCACTTTTCACCTCCCAATTGATGGCAGCTAGTGCTTTGTTAAAAATGGTATGTTAGTCCCTGTGTATTTTTAGGGTCAAATAAAGAGAAACGACAAGTTTTCTTGTAGGTTTTAAAAAAGAAAGATAACTATTTTTAAACAATTCCTATTTGAAATGGTCTCGATCTCACCCACACACATATTCACAAGAATAGATAGAGACAAAAGGGTAGGATGCAATTAAATTCCAAATTAGCGCACAAGAGTCCATTGCTTAAAGAATTTCTTTCAGGAGGAGATTTTATCACGGTGTTGCAGGCCTGAATGTTCCGTATCTTGGAGTTGTTGAAGTATTGCAGTATTCTATGGTTAAAACTCAGCCCAAAGTTGGTGGTGTGAATCTGGCTTACTTACACAGGTGGAGAATCTCAAAGTCACCTTGCAGTCGCTCTGCTGCAGTGGTTGTTCAAGTTGGTATTCCGTTCTTCTGTTTAGTTGGACCGTATCTCTCAGCCTCTGGCTGGAACTGGCTTTTTGTTGTATTTGGTTGTTCTTCCCTCTATCTCCCCAAAGAGCTTCATTTCAAGGCAAAATTTCATCTCATTTGAGTCTTTCAGGTGAGAAAGGGCCCTCTCCTCTGGTGTGACCACACAATAGAAACCATTGCTATCTGTTGGCGTCTGGATGGGGACCATGCTGTTAAAATAGTGCTACTTCACACCTGTTCATCTTGGTTTGGGCTGCGGAGTCAGTCTGTCTGCAGAACTTTTGTTAGTTAATTCCTGTAAATAGGAGTCATCAGTATGTAATGGGCTTCTCTCAACTTCAGTGGAGTTTTCCCGGAGCTAATTTTAGATGAGGTTAACAAATTTATCCTCAACAGACATGTGTTTATTGACAGTACAGGAAGGGTCACCTGACCTCTACTCCTGTCCTTTACTCCATTTTATCTGTGGTACAAATGTGCCCATTTTATGGTGGTTCCGTTCAACAATTGACTTTTATTTCATATTTCCTCCAGTTCATTGTTTATTTCATAATGGTTCCTTCCGAGCATGACACAGTGAAGTGAGACTTCGGTATTTTGAAGCCAAAGCTGCAATTGGTGAGGGGAGGAATAATGATAGGAACCCAGTCAGAAATATGGAATGTCCTTGATGAGGAATTTATGGTTCGAGCAGGATATGGGGATAGCAAGAGTTGCGATGATGGAGATATTTAAAAACAAGGACAAAAGTTTAAAACTTGACTGGGAGTCAGTGTAAATGAGTGAGCTTCAGCGTGATGGAATTTAAAATGAACAATTGTTATCTTGTTATATACTCTCCTCATTTGAAATGATTTCATCCTGAATCAGTAAGGCTACCCCTGCTACCATTTTTTGTAGACCTTGTAACCTGATGTATTTAGTTCCCAGTCTTGACTATCTTGCAGTCTCCAAGTTGAATTTGTACCTGCAATTCATTCAGTTTGTTCCTTATATCCAGTGTGTTTGTATAAAAAGCACTAATTTGGGCCATACACTATAACCTGTCCTTCTGCTCCAATGTTTTCTCATGTTTCTTCTTTCTCTCTGTTTAATTCTGTTTCGTCACTTTACATCTTTTAGTTTTCCCTTTATCTGCATTATCTAAAGCACAATTTCAGTGTGTTACTCTAATTTCTTCCCTTTTGTTTGTTTTTGAACTGTTACACTTTCTTTTCCATTTTAACCGTTGTCCCCCAATTTTACTAGTTTAAAGTACTTGTGACCGCTCTACCCTGAGGCACAGTGTGGCTTTCGTGCAGAGAGATCGACCATTGACATGCTGTTCTCCCTTCGTCAGATACAGGAGAAATGCCGCGAACAACAGATGCCCCTCTACATTGCTTTCATTGATCTCACCAAAGCCTTTGACCTAGTCAGCAGATGTGGTCTCTTCAGACTACTAGATAAGATTGGATGTCCACCAAAATACTAAGTATCATCACCTCATTCCATGACAATATGAAAGGCACAATTCAACATAGCGGCACCTCATCAGACCCCTTTCCAATCCTGAGTGGCGTGAAACAGGGCTGTGTTCTCGCACCCACACTTTTTGGGATTTTCTTCTCCCTGCTGCTCTCACATGCGTTCAAGTCTTCTGAAGAAGGAATTTTCCTCCACACAAGATCAGGGGGCAGGTTGTTCAACCTTGCCCGTCAAAGAGCGAAGTCCAAAGTTAGGAAAGTCCTCATCAGGGAACTCGTCTTTGCTGACGATGCTGCTTTAACATCTCACACTGAAGAGTGTCTGCAGAGTCTCATCAACAGGTTTGCGGCTGTTTGCAATGAATTTGGCCTAACCATCAGCCTCAAGAAAACGAACATCATGGGACAGGACGTCAGAAATGCTCCATCCATCAATATTGGCGACCACGCTCTGGAAGTGGTTCAAGAGTTCACCTACCTAGGCTCAACTATCACCAGTAACCTGTCTCTAGATGCAGAAATCAAGAAGCGCATGGGAAAGGCTTCCACTGCTATGTCCAAACTGGCCAAGAGAGTGTGGGAAAATGGCGCACTGACACGGAACATAAAAGTCCGAGTGTATCAAGCCTGTGTCCTCAGTACCTTGCTCTATGGCAGCGAGGCCTGGACAACGTACGCCAGCCAAGAGCGACGTCTCAATTCATTCCATCTTCGCTGCCTCCGGAGAATCCTTGGCATCAGGTGGCAGGACCATATCTCCAACACCGAAGTCCTCGAGGCGGCTAACATCCCCAGCTTGTACACACTACTGAGTCAGCGGCGCTTGAGATGGCTTGGCCATGTGAGCCGCATGGAAGATGGCAGGATCCCCAAAGACACATTGTACAGCGAGCTCGCCACTGGTATCAGACCCATCGGCCGTCCATGTCTCCGGTTTAAAGACGTCTGCAAATGCGACATGAAGTCCTGTGACATTGATCACAAGTCGTGGGAGTCAGTTGCCAGCGTTCGCCAGAGCTGGCGGGCAGCCATAAAGGCGGGGCTAAAGTGTGGCGAGTCGAAGCGACTTAGTAGTTGGCAGGAAAAAAGACAGAGGCGCAAGGGGAGAGCCAACTGTGTAACAGCCCCGACAAACACATTTTTCTGAAGCACCTGTGGAAGAGCCTGTCACTCTAGAATTAGCCTTTATAGCCACTCCAGGCGCTGCTCCACACACCACTGACCACCTCCAGGCGCTTACCCATTGTCTTTCGAGATAAGGAGGCCAAAGAAAAAGTCACTTTACATCTTTTAGTTTTCCTTCTGTCTGCATTATCTAAAGCACAATTTCAGTGTGTTACTCTAATTTCTTCCCTTTTGTTTGTTTTTGAACTGTTACACTTTCTTTTCCATTTTAACAGTTGTCCCCCAATTTTACTAGTTTTAAAGTACTTGTGACCGCTCTATTCATTCTTCCGCTTGATTCCTCGTCTCAGCCTGTTTCAGATGAAGTCCATCTCACGGGTACGATTTTTTTCCTGTCCCAGTACTGGTGCCCAGTGTCCCATGAAATGGAACCCCTCTTTCTCACACCACTCCTTCAGTCACCTGTTCATCTCTGTACTCTGCTTATTCCTACTGCAATTTGCATGTGATGTGGGTAACAATCCAGAGATTATAAACCATTGAGGTCCTCTTCTTTAATTTACCTCCTAGTTCCTGGTACTCTCAACAGGTCCACTTGCCTACTCTTACCTATGTTGTTAGTCCCAACATGGACCATGATAACTGAATCCACCCTCTCCCTTTCCAATATGATCTTCCTCACCCTGGTACCAGGCAGGAAAGATGCCACGTGAGACTCCAAATCATGCTTGCAAAGGATGCTATCTATCCCACATAATTAATGATGCCCTATTCCCTACAATGACCACAGTACTCTGTCGATTCCCCCCCCGCCCCCCCACCCCCCTCACCAGTGCAATATTAATTATTGGTCTGTATGATAAATGAACCACTATGCTGGTAATTGGGTTGGATCCTTATAATGTACATAGCTGCAGGCTGTATCGGAGAAAGTGTTTACAGCCTGTGGCTGTGGTTTTATCTGTTGACTTGACAGTTTTTTGGGCTATTAAACAACATCAAATCAAACTCTTGCTGAAGTAAAGTATATTAGCTTGCAGCATTTTTTGTTCCTCTTTTTATAATTTTACCTTCGTTGGATTCTCCCTCTTGCAATGCTTATATTGTTTTGTCTTTCTCTTTCATTGCTACATAACACATTTTTGTCATTTTGGTTTTTATTTTACAAATAAATGCATCACTTAAGAGTTAAGTGCTAGCAAATAGTTTTACTCTGTTTTCTCTTTATCCAACAGTCACATTGAGCTGAAGACCCAGTGGGACCATCCAAAAACAGGAAAAAAGAAACGTGTAGCTGGAGGTGTGTATTATGAAACCACAATTTAAAAATATTAAAACTCTTGTGATCAGTCTGTTTAAAAATCATCTTTACTGCTCAAAGTCATAGTGTGTAAAACACTAGACATAGGCATGGTGGTTAAAGATGATTGATATCTTCGAAGTTTAAGTGGTGCAAGCAATTAGTTTCATGTTTAGCAAAATGCATTGCAGGAGTTTCAATGCTGGTCTGTGACATTCAAAGTCTTTTGATTAAATTTATCCAGTATAAACTTCATTAGGTTTTGCCAAGATTTGGTTGGGTTGGAAAATCAAAATTCTATTGCATCAAATGCAGTTTGGGGAAGTTCAATTAGTACTTGATCTGAACGAAATTGTCACGGACTTGTAATTATTTTTCTGCTCAGATTAAAAACGATGTGTGCACCTTTAAGAGAGAGACAGTTCGAGAGTCACAGTGTGCCACAGTTGCATTTTTGTTAACCTGGGCAAAAGCAGGAGCGAGAGAGGTCACATGCTAATGTTTCCACTTGGCTGTGTGTGGAGTGGCAGAAACTGGCTGAAACCAGTTAGTTTTGAGAGACTTTCCAGCGAAGCGTACTGAAGAGAAGAAAGCTGTCTATTTCCTCTGAGCAAAAATTCTACAAGGATTTACAAGCCAAGTTAATTCCCTGGTGGAGAAAAGTCTTTTTCAAGAAACCTTTAGAACTGTTTAATGCTTGCAGCTAAAGAGTTAGAACAAAGAACAATACAGCACAGGAACAGGCCGTTCGGCCCTCCAAGCCTGTGCTGATCTTGATGCCTGGCGAAACTAAAACCTTCTGCACTGCTGGGGACCGTATCCCTCTGTTCCCATCCTATTCATGTATTTGTCAAGATGCCTCTTAAACGTCGCTATCGTACCTGCTTCCACCACCTCCCCCGGCAGCAAGTTCCAGGCACTCACCACCCTCTGTGTAAAGAACTTGCCTCGCACATCCCCTCTAAACTTTGCCCCTCTCACCTTAAACCAATGTCCCCTAGTAACTGACTCTTCCACCCTGGGAAAAAGGCTTCTGAATATCCACTCTGTCTATGCCGCTCATAACTTTGTAAACCTCTATCATGTCGCCCCTCCACCTCCGTCGTTCCGGTGAAAACAATCCAAGTTTATCCAACCTCTCCTCATAGCTAATGCCCTCCAGACCAGGCAACATCCTGGTAAACCTCTTCTGTACCCTCTCCAAAGCCTCCACGTCCTTCTGGTAGTGTGGCGACCAGAATTGCACGCAATATTCTAAGTGTGGCCTAACTAAAGTTCTGTACAGCTGCAGTATGACTTGCCAATTTTTATACTCTACGCCCCGACCATGAAGGCAAGCATGCCGTATGCCTTCTTGACTACCTTATCCACCTGCGTTGCCACTTTCAGTGACCTGTGGACCTGTACGCCCAGATCTCTCTGCCTGTCAATACTCGTAAGGGTTCTGCCATTTACTATATACTTCCCACCTGCCTTAAACCTTCCAAAATGCATTACCTCACATTTGTCCGGATTAAACTCCAGCTGCCATTTCTCCGCCCAAATCTCGAACCGATCTATATCCTGCTGTATCCTTTGACAATCCTCATCACTATCTGCAACGCCACCAACCTTTGTGTCGTCCGCAAACTTGCTAATCAGACCAGCTACATTTTCCTCCAAATCATTTATATATACTACAAACAGCAAAGGTTCCAGCACTGATCTCTGCGGAACACCACCAGTCACATCCCTCCATTCAGGATAGCACCCTTCCACTGCTACCCTCTGTCTTCTGTGACCGAGCCAGTTCTGTATCCATCTTGCCAGCTCACACTGATCCCGTGTGACTTCACCTTTTGTACCAGTCTGCCATGGGCGACCTTGTGTGAAGACCAAATAGATAACATCCACTGCCCTTCCTTCATCAATCATCTTCGTCACTTCCTCAAAAAACTCAATCAAATTAGTGCGACACGACCTCCCCTTCACAAAACCATGCTGCCTCTCGCTAATAAGTTCGTTTGTTTCCAAGTGGGAGTAAATCCTGTCCCGAAGAATCCTCTCTAATAATTTCCCTACCACTGATGTAAGGCTCACCGGCCTATAATTCCTGGATTATCCTTGCTACCCTTCGTAAACAAAGGAACAACATTGGCTATTCTCCAGTCCTCTGGGACCTCACCTGTAGCCAATGAGGATCTAAAGATTTCTGTCAAGGCCCCAGCAATTTCTTCCCTTGCCTTCCTCAGTATTCTGGGGTAGATCCCATCAGGCCCTGGGGACTTATCTACCTTAATGCTTTGCAAGACACCCAACACCACCTCCTTTTTGATAATGAGATGACTGAGACTATCTGCACTCCCTTCCCTAGGCTCATCATCCACCAAGTCCTTCTCTTTGTTGAATACTGATGCAAAGTGCTCATTTAATATCTCGCCCATTTCCTCTGGCTCCACACACAGATTCCCTTCTCTGTCCTTGAGTGGGCCAACCCTTTCCCTGGTTACCCTCTTGCTCTTTATATACGTATAAAAAGCCTTGGGATTTTCCTTAATCCTGTTTGCCAATGGCTTTTCATGACCCCTGTTAGCCCTCCTGACTCCTTGCTTAAGTTCCTTCCTACTGTCTCTATATTCCTCAAAGGATTTGTCTGTTCCTCGCCTTCCAGCCCTTACAAATGCTTCCTTTTTCTTTTTGACTAGGCTCACAATATCCCGCGTTATCCAAGGTTCCCGAAACTTGCCAAACTTATCCTTCTTCCTCACAGGAACATGCCGGTCCTGGATTCTAATCAACTGACGTTTGAAAGACTCCCACATGTCAGATGTTGATTTACCGTCAAACAGGCGCCCCCAATCTAAATTCTTCAGTTCCTACCTAATATTGTTATAATTAGCCTTTCCCCAATTTAGCACCTTCATCTGAGGACTACTCTTATCCTTATCCTCAAGTACCTTAAAACTTATGGAATTATGGTCACTGTTCCCGAAATGCTCCCCTACTGAAACTTCGACCACTTGGCCGGGCTCATTCCCCAATACCAGGTCTAGTATGGCCCTATCCCTAGTTGGACTATCTACATACTGTTTCAAGAAGCCCTCCTGGATGCTCCTTACAAATTCTGCCCCATCCAAGCTCCTTGCACTAAGTGAGTCCCAGTCAATATAGAGGAAGTTAAAATCACCTACCACGACAACCCTGTTACCTTTACATCTTTCCAAAATCTGTCTACATATCTGCTCCTCTACCTCCCGCTGGCTGTTGGGAGGCCTGTAGAAAACCCCCAACATCGTGACTGCACCCTTCCTATTCCTGAGCTCCACCCATATTGCCTCGCTGCATGACCTCTCCGAGGTGTCCTCCCGCAGTACAGCTGTGATATTCTCCTTAACAAGTAATGCAACTCCCCCACCTCTTTTACATCACTATCTATCCTGCCTGAAGCTTCTAAATCCTGGAACATTTAGCTGCCAATCCTGTCCTTCCCTCAACCAAGTCTCTGTAATAGCAACAACATCATAGTTCGAAGTACTAATCCAAGCTCCAAGTTCATCTGCCTTAGCTGTTATACTTCTCGCATTGAAACAAATGCACTTCCGACCACCAGTCCCGCTGCGGTCTGCAACATCTCCCTGCCTGCTCTTCCTCTTAGTCTTACTGGCCTTATTTACTAGCTCCCCCTCATTTATTTGACTTGCTGTCCTGCTGCTCTTGTTCCCAGCCCCCTGCCACACCAGTTTAAACCCTCCTGAGTGACGCTAGCAAACCTCGCAGCCAGGATATTTGTGCCCCTCCAGTTTAGATGCAACCCGTCCTTCTTGTACAGGTCCCATCTGTCCCTGAAGAGATCCCAATGGTCCAGATATCTGAAACCCTCCCTTCTACACCAGCTGTTCAGCCACGTGTTTAGCTGCACTGTCTTCCTATTCCTAGCCTCACTGGCACGTGGCACAGGGAGTAATCCCAAGAGTACAACCCCAGAGGTCCTGTCTTTTAACTTTCTAGCTAACTCCCTAAACTCCCCCTGCAGGGCCTCATCACTCTTCCTGCCTATGTCATTGGTACCATTGTGGACCACAATGTCTGTCTCTTTCACGTCCACAGAAGCGCCTATCTGTGCCCCTGACTATAGAGTCCCCTATAACTATTGCTCTTCTGCGCTTTGTCCCTCCCTGCTGAACAACAGTGCCAGCCGTGGTGCCACTGCTCTGGCTGCTTCTGTTTTCCCCTGATAGGCCATTCCCCCCCCCCCCCCCCCCCCCCAAACAGTATCCAAAAACAGTATACTTGTTTGAGAGGGGGTTAGCCACAGGGGATTCCTGCACTGACTGTCTGCCTCTTCTAGCGGTCACCCATCTATCTGCCTGCACCTTGGGTGTAACCACTTCTCTAAAACTCCTGTCTATGACGCTTTCTGCCACCTGCATGCTCCTAAGTGCATCTAGTTGCCGCTCCAACCAATCCATGTGGTCTGTGAGGAGCTGCAACTGGGTACACTTCCTGCAGATGTAGTCGTCCGGAACGCTGGAAGCATCACGGACCTCCCACATCTCACAGGTGAAGCACTTCACCCCTCTAACTGACATTTCTAGCACTAATTAATAAATTAATTTAAAATAAATAAATACCTACTAAATTGTTATAATTAACTGTATGGTCCCGAGTGCAGGATTCCTACTATAAATATTAAATGCTAACTATATACAGTAATCTCCTCCCTCTGGTTTAGTTACTCTTAATTAGTTAATTAGGGTTTTAATCAATTTTTATCAGTGTTTTATTTTCAAATTCAGTAAGAATTCTCTACCAGTCAATCAGGTCACAGCTTTCCTGTGACGTCAATTTCAGTTTTTTATTGCCAGAGGTAATTTTTTTTTACTTACCGGTCTGGAACTCCGCCCTCCGAGTCTTCTATATCTATCGACTGAAGACTGTTTTTATCAAATCCGGATGAAGACGTTGAGTAGCCTTTGACTATTTCCACATTAGACAACCTCATCCATCAGGAACATAACCTACAAAAACTTATTTATTTTTAAGAGACAGCTAATTTTAAAAACTCCACTTTTAAAACCAGTTAACTGTTAGTTTTTGAGTGTGTGTGAGAATGCGGGAGTTATATTAAAACAAGTTATAAGGTCTTTAGACATAGGTTTATCTTAATAGTGTTTAAGGTTTAGTTTTAATAGTTAATTTGCTGTTTTCTAAAGAAACCAGGTTTGGTCTGTTTTATTCTGTGGGTTACTAGAGTGTTTGATTTGGCTGTTTTCTGGTTGGGTGGAAAGCTTTAAATAATATGCTGTGACCTGTGGAGTGACGGGACTGAATTGACAGTGCATTGCTTCTATCGCGGTCATAACATATTTAATTGGGGGCTCGTCCAGGATCAGAATCGGATTAATGGCGGGGCTTGCTTTTGGAATCATTAATTACTTGTCTCTGGGATAACCCGTAAATTGGGGTCTTGCGTCTGGATTCATGTTAATTGCTTTCGCGTCTGGGATCATATTCATTGGAGACTCGATTGTCGGGATTCAAATCTAATGCCAATTACGAAAATAAAAGGAATCAGGTTTCTTGTATAATAAGGTACAGTCTGTATCGTTAGAATGGTATTAGCAGTTGCAGCAGAGTTTCTTGGGAAGGAGAATGTTTCCCTCGGTGACTTGATAACTTTAACTAAGAAACTAAAAGAATTGGCGGCAAAATTGGGCTAGAATTTAAATCGGGAACCCAAAAAGTAGTGATAATTGACCTAATAGCCCAACATCTGGAATTAGAGAAAGACGAACAACAAGAAGGTAGTAAGTCAGAGAATGATGCAGTAGAATTGACTAGAATTCAGTTAGATGTAAAAAATCTTGAAATGGAAAAAGAAAAAGCAATAAGGAAACGTGAGTTTCAGAGAGAAAGTGAAAGAAAAGAGGAAATTTAGGCTAAAAGAGATGGGACTAAGACAAAGGGGTGGTCTTGAGTCCAAAAATAATTCTGGTCGGGAAGAATCTGAATTCAGCTCAGGACCCAGTGAAAAGGATCAGCTTGTAAAGGGATACTGGCAAGTTCCTTTGACTCCTCGAGCCACGGAGATATCGGTTTTTGTCAGTGGCGGCTAAAAAATGGCCCAGCCACTTTTCAAAGATTAATGCATCAGGTGGTAGCCATTGTTCCCAACTGTGTAGTGTATCTCGATGATGTACTAATATATGGTAACACTTGGCACGGACACTTAAACCAGCTAAAAATTCTGTTTAAAAAGTTACAAGCCGTGGGCTTAGTGATAAGTCTGGCAAAAAACAAATTCGGAAAAGCAAGAGTAGCTTACCTCGAACACATAGTGGGGCAAGGACAGGTATTGCCAAAAACAGCAAAGGTACAAACCTTAAGAGTTCCTTATCCCTAAATCGAAACGGGAAATAGAGGTTTTTAGCGATATATGGTTTTTACAGGAAACTTGTACGAAATTTTTGTACTGTGGCTGCTCCATGAACTGATTTGCTACAAAAGAAAACAAAATGGTATAGTCAGATGAATGCCAGGTAGCTTTTGAAAAGCTAAAGGCAATCTTAACTAATGAACCAGTGTTGGCTACTCCAAATTTCACTAAACCCTTTAAAATAACGATTGATGCTAACAACCTGGGGATTGGTGCAGTCCTATTGCAGGATGACGAATCAGGCATAGAGAAACCAGTCGGGTACTTTTCAAGAAAACTAAATTGCCATCAAAAAAAAGTACTTAAAACTGTGGAAAAAGAATCATTAGGACTTTTGCTGTCTCTCCTACATCTTGAAGTATATATCTATCAGGACTATAAAGAAATACTGACATACACTGACCATAACTCATTAACACTTGTGGAAATGTTAAAAACCGAAATACCAGAATCTTTCGATGGAGTTTGTTGTTACAGCCTTATCTAAAGGTTATACATATTTTGGGGAAAAACAATGTTATCGCTGATGCTTTATCACAAATTTAACCATGTTAACTAATACGGATGCTGATGGTATAAAGAAAATGCTGTAAGTTATTAGTAGGGTGAATGGTGTGAATGTGGAAAATGTTGGTGTTTTTTTCCCAGTTTGTATTTTTTTTTGCATTGTGATGAAACGCATTTTGGGAATGATATTTCATTTCAGCAAGGGCGGAGGTGTCACGGACTTGTAATTATTTTTCTCCTCGGATTAAAAACAGTGCACCTTTATGGGAAAGAAAGTTCTGGAGTTACCGTGTGCCACAGCTACATTTTTGTTACCCTGGGCAACAACAGGAGAGAGCAGTCACATGATAATGTTTCCACTTGACTGCGTGGGAACTGGCAGAAACCAGCTGCAACGGGTTAGTTTTGATAGACTTTCCAGCGAAGCATACTGAAGAGAAGAAAGCTGTCTGTTTCCCCTCAGCAAATATTCTACAAGGAGCTACAAGCCAAGTTAATTCCCTGAGTGAAGAAGAAAAGCTGCCTTTTTCAAGAAACCTTTTGTATTGCTATGCTCATCGTTCAAAGAACTGTTGAATGCTTGCAGCCGAAAAGTTAAAAGGCTATTGACAAAAGGACTATTTTCATCAAATGTGGATGAAGACTTCGCATGGCCTTTGACTATTTCCACATTAGAAGACTGTTAGCGGGAATGAATCTAGAAGAATCACTCGACACTCAGGTCTGCTCCAATGTCAAACAGTTTATTTAGTTACGCCAGCGGGGAGCAGGTCACTGGGCTGTCCAGATGCCTCTCCACTGAACAAAGGAAAATCATCCATACTTATACATTTTCAAACAGTTACTCAGCCCATCCCGGCCAGACATGGTCCAATCACAACGATTATCGATTATATACATTGATTATTAGAGCCAATAGAAGCGGTGACTAGGCATAGAGGGGCTGCATGACCGGCCCATACACAGATAGGGGATTACTCATGATGTTTTCCATACCTCCTTATCTTCACCTCGTTACCGGCCCATACACAGATAGGGGACTACTCATGATGTTTTCCATACCCCCTTATCTTCACCTCGTTACTGGCCCATACACAGATAGGGGATTACTCATGATGTTTTCACCTCGTTACAGGCTAGCACCTTTGTCAGCATTCCAAAAGGGTGTCTGCTTTTCATTTTAATTAGCCTTTTGTTTGAGATTGGATTACTCAGCTCCTGTGGAATGCGGTCAAGTTCACTGAGCCCCATGGTGCTTTGCAACCTCCTCACTGTTCACTAATATTATGTTACTGGTTACTCAAATAATATTTAAACAGTATGATATTTACTGCAGGTGCCTCTGCGCTTGGGAATACCCTACAACAAAGACCTCATCCATCAGGAACTTAACCTACAAAAACGTAATTATTTTATTCTTGAGATAACTAACTTTAAAAACTCCACTTTTAAAACCAATTAACTGCTAGTTTTTGAGTGTTTGTGTGTGTGAATGAGGGAGTTAGAAATAAAATAAGTTATAAGGCCTTTAGACATAGGTTTATCTTCATAGTGTTTAAGATATAGTTTTAATAAGTAGTTAATTTGTTGTTGTCTAAAGATACCTGGTTTGGTCTGTTTTATTCCAGGGGTTACTAGAGTGTTTGATTTGGCTGTTTTCCTGTTGGGTAGAAAACTTTAAATGATATGTCGCGACCTATGGAGTGATGGGACTGAATTGACAGTGCGTTATTCCCACCGCGGTCGTAACAAAGTATTGCATGCTAAATGAGAAATAATAATAAACTCCCATTTAGAGATTTGTCATGAGGTGATAAAATGATGCATGTATTAATTAAAATTTTCCAAGTGTCTCTTCCCCATCAACACTTTTTTTTATTCCTAAATATAAAGAACCCTTGTATGCTTAAAATGAAAATGAAACTTTTAAGTGCAAGAGACATTTTAAGTCCCCTCTCCACAGTGTAGTGAGGTTACAATTGAGAGTTAATCTGAGAGTTTAAATGCCTATGGCGCACATTTTATATGCTGCTCTAGTTTTTGGTTGTTTGGTTCCTTAGTAGCCAGAGCGGATGATTGGATTTTTGTTGCAATCTGGAGCTTTGTGTGGACAGTTACTTTTTCTGTGACTAATTTATAAAGATATGGTCAGATTTTAGCTGAACTTCATAATTCCCTTAACATCCAGGACGTGCTGTTCCTTTTGAGAACAGTTATGCTGTGAACCACTATTCATGTCAGTGAACATCAGTTCAAGGGAATATAACACGTTTTTCCAATTTTTTTTGCACCGAACATCCCAACTCAAGTGATGCAGATTAAAATACCCTCTGTTATCTGAGCAATAAGCCTCAATTTGAGCCTCAGAAAAACACCACCTTCTGCATTAATACAGTATCTCTGCTCACATATTTTGCACTTGTTGCATTTGGACTTTTGTGTTGTTTCTTATTGCATTACAAAATTTCAATATGGAGCCTACCAGATTGAAGCTCCTTGGCTGTTAATTCAGTAGTGGAATAGTGTTCTTTGGTCTCCATCTTAATACAAACAGCTGACATGATGTTGCTTATCCTAAACCATATAACAGGAGTTGCAAAAGTGCAGTTGTTTATGCTTCATGGTGTAGGATACGTTTCTCGGGTTGACAATATATATGATAAATATGGTGTATGCTGGTGTGTTCAAAACTCTTGCCTTCTCCTGAAACACTAAGCAACACCATGTGTACGTATATTCTTATGTGGCAGTGCTCTGACTTTTGCTGGAAGCAAGTATGCCCAACGTGCATGATAGCAGCAGTGAGATTGCCAATTTGCTACTTGATTGGTTTTGGGCTGTGGATTCCCTGACAAGAGGAAACAAAACTGCAGTAGCTCATTTAATTTGAGATAACTGGAGAGAGAAGACTTTCATGGCGTTCGTCTGGCTTGTATTTAAACCTGATTCTCAAAGGACATAGCAGTAACCACTGTGGTAGTTAGGAATTTTAATCCTGGATGCATATTGTAATTTTAGGATTTCAGCATTCAGTTTTGCAAATCCTAGGATAAGGAACAGTTAACAACAAGAATGTGGGAATGATCCTTGCTTCGAACAGCAGTATTTACAGAAGCTTAGGAATATCAGACTGGTTCTGTGTTTCCACAGTATGCAGTCCAGGAACTTTGCTTCTAATGTTGAATCACAGGAATATTTCTATCACTGTACCATGCAGTGTAACCCCACAACATAATGGTACAATCACTGGTTGCAAAAATTGAGTAATTTCTTTTAGATTTCAGGTTTGTCAGGGTGACAGAAAAGCTATTTGCAAGATTTTCCTATACATTTGTGAGTTGGTGACACTCAGATTTTTGACACTCTCATTTACCAGTAACACATTTTTCTGAAATGACTAGGTTAGTGATTTACTGTTCATAAACAGCCATGATTAGTTTTACTTTAACGGTTTTTGAATAAGTAGTTGTTGAAAAATGTATAACCCCTTCTGTGTGACTGATCTGTTGACATCCTTTCTCTGGCATTTGCAGTTCTTTTTGTAAAAGCTTACAGTTTTGTGGGTTTATTTTTGGTGCAGGTGCCAAAATCAATGTTGGAAATAAGTTGTACAGTTTATAATTTCTGCTCACAGTGCTGTTGTATTTAATGTTGATTTTTTTGTTTCTTGACTTAGAAACTGGCCCCCCTCAACTTTCTAACTAAATTAAATAATGTGGTAAATTTAAGGTCAAATATTACCCTATTTCAGACCCCAGTGAATGTTTGACCCAAAATAATACATGCGGCTCTGATTTGCTGAGTGTAGTGACTTAAAAGAAATACATAATACTGTAGCTACAAGTGCTAAGCCCAAAATCCTAATTATTGATGTAGTGCGTTACCAATCCTGTAACATCTATTAAATGCTTTGTTGGTTTTTATTAAATGTCCTCTTCTCATGCTGTGTTTCTCATAAATGACAATACTGATTTGTGTTCCCCTGATGGTTCACTGATTTCATGCAGTGAGTAGCTGAGCCATGGAGAGCAGGAATGCTTCATGCTCAATTTTTGTTTTGTGTTGAGTTGGGATGGTGGTAGGAAACACCAATTGGCCTCAGCACCATAGGGTTAGGGCGAAGGAAATAATCAGACTTTTTGCTGTGAACACGGCAGGAAATCCTTGTCTATTATATCAGTGGAGGACACAGTCAGCCTCTGCTGTGATGCCCTGCACAGCCAATAACTTGCTCACTGTCAAAGTTCATGCATGAATAATGGCTTTTTAAGCAAGCTTACGGAGGACGACCAGTGCTCGTGACATAGTGTTATCAGGTTGTGAGAAAGGGTTTGATGACTTTTGAGAGGGGAGGAAATTGATCAGGCAAAAAGCATGCTGGTTTGATTTGGTATTTTTCTGTCTATGCTTCGTGTTAAACTAATGGAGTATAAACCAAGTTTAAAAGTTTAGTCAACTGTTGTAAGTTCTTACTGGGATTTAATTTTTTTTGTCTAGAAACGCAAGAAGAATTTTATATGGAAAAGCATTTTGTTGCTTACATTTGAGACATTAATCTATTTCATTTGTCACCAAGGGATGAGTTTAAAAGTTTGAGAGCTTTTAGCATTGTTTAAATGTTAAATCATTTGCAAAATGTTCAAATCCAAGAATCAAGTTAACTAAACAATTTTTTTGTTTACAGTCAATGCAGATATTTTGGAGAGGCAGCAGAAAGGAGAGGTGTGGGTTGAAGAGAGGGCAAAAAGGGTGCGCGGCTTGAAGAAATTTCTATGCTCAGTGTTATGAATTAAAAACAAAGCTCAAGCTTTGCCAATTAGCAAAGGTATGAACTGATGTTACTTTAACTTCCTCACATGGTCTAAGATGACAACAAAACTAACCCCTAAAAATGGATGCTGAGCCAAAGAAGGAGATATTAGGATGGGTGATCAAAAGCTTGGCCAAAGAGTTGAGTTTTAAGGAGGGCCTTAAAGGAGAAGTGTGGAGGGACAGAGTGTTTTAGTGAAGGAATTCCAGACTTTAAGGTCTAGACAGCTGAAGACCTGGCTGCCATTTGTAGGGTAAGGGGAGTGTAGAATGCACAAGAGGCTAGAGCTGGAGGAATGCAGAATTTGGGGAGGATTGTAGAGCTGGAGGAGGTCACAGATAGGGAGGGGACAAGGCTGTGAAGGGATGTAACCATGAAGATGAGGATTTGAAATTTGAGGCGTTGGCTGCAGCGAGCACAAGGATGATGAGTGCATGGGACGAGATAGGTAGATCTTTCAAGCTAGGATTCATTTTTCTTTCTTTGAGTTTTTTTTTAAGTGAAGCAAAATATGCAGGAACTTGGGTTTCATTTTGTAAATTATTCTGATGACATTTCTTTAAAATATTTTTGTTCATGTTTGTGTGGTGTGTGTATTTATAAATGGCTTTTTTCAAATTGAGCATAACAGTTTTTGATCTTGCTTCTGAAAAACATCCATCTTCTGCACAATTGTCCGATATGTGTTTCTATCTGATTGTCCCTAGATGATAAGCTGAAGGGCAATTCAATCCAGGTGCAGGATAGACATCCCCTAGCAATGAATTACAGAACAGCATTGCTGAATATCCAGAAGCAGGTTTCCTGCTCTAAAAATTATCCAGCTCGATGAATTTCTTAAATTCTAGCTAGAAACTTTTGATGGCTGTCAAGAATTATACCCCGTGGGATGATTGGCTGTGAATTAATGGTTTGAAATTGTGAAAAGGAAAAAGATGATTCAACAGTAAATTTGCAAGTTGTACAGATCCCTTACATATGTGCTGATTAAGCGGGAGGATGACTCTTCCCCAATGTTTTAAGAGCTGTGCTGCACCCGAGTCTGAAATGTCTATTTTCCTGGGCATTGTTGCCAATTCTCCACACAATTTGTGTTTTGGACCAATGTGTTGGGACACATTCTCCAGGACAGTTCAGATCAGGCTAAAATGGGTATGAAATTCAATTTCAATTTGGGTGCAAATTGGGCAGTGAAAATTTCAACATTAAACCATTCGACCGTTGCTAATGGGTGCAGAGCACCTATAACACTCAGTCTTCTGTTCATCTCAAATGTTATCATTTAAATAGTTTATTAATCAATTCCTACAAATTAAAACATGCTGTATAAAAGATTAACACTGCTATACAAGATGAGTGTCAATACTTGATCATCATTAAAAACCGAAGATGTTGGAAACACTTATAGAATAGAATAATAACACGTTTACGGCACAGGAAGAGGCCACTGGGCCCTTCGAGTCTGTGCCTGCGAAAAACAAAAGAGCCACCCCGCCTAATCCCACTTTCCAGCATTTGGTCTGTAGTCCTGCAGGTTACAGCACTTCAGGTGCACATCCAGGCACTTTTTAAAATGAGATGAGGTTTTTTGCCTCTACCACCTTTTCAGGCAGTGAGTTCCAGACCCCCACCACCCTCTGGATAAAAAAAACCTTTCCTCATGTCCCCTCTAATCCTTCTACCAATCACTTTAAATCTATGCCCCCTAGTCACTGACCTCTGCTGAGGTAAATTGGCCCTTTTCATCCACTCTATCTAGGCCGCTCACAATTTTGCACATCTCGATCAAATCTCCCCTCAGCCTCCTCTGTTCCAAGAAAAACAACCCCAGCCTATCCAATCTTTCCTCATAGCTGCAATTTTACGGTCCCAGCAACATCCTCATTAATCTCCCCTGTACCCTTACTGTAATAAGGTGACCAGAACTGCGCACACAACTCGAGTTGTGGCCTAACTAATGTGTTATATAGTGTTACAACCAGGTGAGAAAGGGGTCTATGGGTTCCCTCTCAGCCTTTGCCTGGTTTAATCGTAACGGAGTTTAATTTTAAAAACACCATGTTTTTAGCCCCTCCTCTCCAATTGTAAGGCAAAGAAATCAACCAGACAGGTTTTCTTACCTTTAAACAAGAAAGGTGGAAATTTATTAACCTTAAACTCTGATTCAGTTAATGACTACGAATACGCGATGCGAGCATGCATATGCGATAAACACACGCAGATAGAGACAGAAAAGTAGAAAGAATATAGGGGAAAAGTTTGAGGCAATAGCTGGGAATTATTTAGGGTCCTTTTGAGTTGGATGTAGAGTCTTTTATTGCTGATAAGTCTTGCCGTTTCGTTGGGGCCCAGTGCACACTTTAAAACTTGTTTTGATGTAGGAGTCTTCTCTCTTGAGGTTTAAGTGACTTCAGTAGATCTGGTGATCAGTGAGAGGGCCAGGAGAGAGGCTCTGTTCTTGCAAGTTCAGTTGCAATCTGACCCAAGCTGTGCTGAGAGTATAGTTCAAAACCACCTGGGCCATTAGGTTAGTCATGTGACTTATTCTTTTAACAAACTCCTGCGTTTGTGGATTCTCCATCTTAGCAGATACCCTGGAATGCGGTCTTTCTTACACATTCAGTGTTTGTTGATTAAAATCCATTTGGGTTAATTGGATCAGGTAGCAGTTCTATTGTCTCTCTAGGCACTGTCTCTTAGTATGCGAATGTTTTTCAGCCACTGCTGATCTCTTTAAACAAGTTATCTCTTCACTCCAGCTACAGTTTAAAATCAATGTTTGTTTGATAAAAATTAATATGCCTCATTCTTGGCAGGTGGGGTCTTCATGACCGTTTCAGCATAACATTCCTACTCTTATATTCTATGCCTCGACTAATAAAGGAAAGGATTCCATATGCCGTCTTAACCACCTTATTGACCCGTCCTGCTACCTTCAAGGATCTGTGGACATACACTGTAAGGTCCCTCACTTCCTCTACACCTCTCAGTATCCTCCCTTTGCCTTGTTTGACCTTCCCATATGCATCACCTCACACTTCTCTGCGTTAAATTCCATTTGCCACATTTCTGCCCATCTGACCAGTCCATTAATATCTTCCTGCAGTCTATAGCTATCCTCCTTGTGATCAACCACACGGCCAATTTTTGTGTCATCTGTAAACTTGTTGATCATTCTCCCGACATTTGCGTCCAAATCATTAATATATACCACAAAATACAGGGGACTTAGTACTGAGCCCTGCAGAGCCCCACTGGAAACAGTCTTGTGGTTGTAAACATACGAGTCAACAATTACCCTCTGTTTCCTGTCACTGAGCCAATTTTGTCTGCAGCTTGCTACATTCCCCTGGATCCCCTGGGCCTTTTTTTTTTAAACCAGTGTGCCATGTGTGACCTTGTCAAAAGCTTTGCTAAAATCCATGTTGACCACTTCAACTGCACTACCCTTATCTATCTTCCTTGTTGCTTCCTCAAAAAAATTCGATCAAGTTAGTCAGACAATATCTTCACTTAACAAATCCATGCTGACTATCCTTGATTAACCTATGCCTTTCTAAGTGACAGTTTATCCTGTCTCAGAATTGATTCCAATAATTTGCCCACTACTGAGGTTAGACTGACTGGCCTGTGATTATTCGGTCTATCCTTTGCTCCCTTTTTAAACAAAGATATAACGTTAGCAGATCTCCAATCCTCTGACACCACATCTGCATCCAGTGAGATGGTAAATGATGGTCAGGCCATCTGCTATTTCCTCTCTTTTAACAGCCTGACCCTAGTGATTTATCAACTTTCAAGGATGCTAATCCCATTAATACTTTCTCTCCTCCTATGTTTATCACATCCAATGCTTCACACCCCTCCTCCTTAACTACGATGTTTGCATTGTCCCTCTCTTTTGTGAAGACAGACGCATTCATTAAGAACCATACCAACATTTTCCACCCATACACATGGGTTATCTTTTTTGTCCTTTATTAGTCCTACTCTTTCCTTAGTTATCCTCTTACTCTTAATGTATTGATAAAACATCTTTGGGTTCTCCTTGATTTTACTTGCCAATATTCTTTTATGCGTTTGCTTTACTAATTTCTTTTTTGATTTCACTTTCTATGCTCCCCTTGGCTTTCTGTAATATTGAGTTCTCCGTGTCTGATATAAGCTTTCCTTTTCTGCCTTATCATACTCTGTAAGCTCCTTGACATCCAGGGGGCTCTAGATTTGGCCGTCCCACCCTTTCTCTTTGTGGGAACGTTTACTCTGAACCCCCTTGAATCTCTCCTTTTGCCATCCACCGCTCTGACACTCATTTACTTTCAAGTAGCTGTTTCTTTTGCTAAATCACTTCTCAGCTTAGTAAGATTGGCCTTGCCTCAGTTTAGAACTTTAACTCTTGTATCACTGTCCTTTACCATAATTATGTTAAAACTAACTGAATTATGATCACAACTACCAAAATGCTCTTCCACTGCCACTCCTTCCACCTGCCCAACTTGATTACCTGAAACCAAGTCCAGAACCATGCTGTCTCTTGTTGGACTTGCTACATACTGGCCAAAAGAAGTTTTCCTGAATGCACCTCAAGAATTCTGTTCCCTCCATTCCTTTCACACTAAAACTATCCTAGTTAATATTGGGGTAGTTAAAATTCCTTACTGTTTTTGCATTTTTGAGAGATTTGTCTACATATTTGCTCTTCTATCTCCCTCTGACTGTTTGGGGGTCTATAGTACACTCCCAGTAATGTGACTGCCCTTTTTTGTTAGCTCAATTTATATTGCCTCACTTGATGGTCCTTCTAACATATCCCTCCTCACAGCTGTAATTGCTTCACTAACCAAAATTGCTACCCCCTGCTCCTTTGCATCCCCCTCCCTATCTCGTCTGAAAATCCTGTAACCAGGATCGTTGAGCTGCCATTCCTGTCCCTCTTCAAGCCATGTTTCTGTAATAGCTATATCATACTGCCGTGTTTCTATCTGTGCCCGTAGCTCATCTACTTTATTGCTTGCTGCTTGCATTGAAGCATATACCCTTGAGCACTGCCAAACCTTTTTAAAAAATTTTCCATCCTTTGTATTTTCTGTCATCCTTTGTATTTTCTGTCTTCCATTTCCATTTCTGATTTTTGCCCCGTCTGAGTCTATCCTCCAGTTCCCATCCCCTGCCAAACTAGTTTAAGCCCTGTCCAACAGCACTAGCAAACCTCCAAGCAAGGGTATTGGTCCTGGCCCTATTGAGGTGCAGACCGTGTGGCTTTTACAGGTCCCACGCCCCCAGAACCGGTCCCAATGCCCCAGGAATCTAAAGGCCTCCCTCCTGCACCATCTCTCCAACCACGCATTCATCAGCTTTAACGTCTTATTTCTGAGCTCGCTAGCGCGTGGCACTAGGAGTAATCCAGAGATTAGCGGGAAGGCTGTGGTGTAGTGGTATTATCACTGGCCTAGTAACCCAGAGACTTAGGGTATTGCTCTGGAGACATGGGTTCGAATCCCACCACAGCAGGAGGTGGAATTTGAATTTAATTAATAAATCTGGAATTAAAAAGCTAGTCTAATGATGGCCATGAAACCATTGTCAATTGTTGTAAAAACTCATCTGGTTCACTAATGTCCTTTAGGGAAGGAAATCTGCTATCCTTACCTGGTCTGGCCTACATGTGACTCCAGACCCACAGCAATGTGGTTAACTCTTGCATGCCGTCTGAAATGGTCTAGCAAGCCACTCAGTTGTACCTAACCGCTACGAGGTCAACTTCACATGGACTGCAGCGGTTCAAGAAGGCAGCTCACCACCAACTTCTCAAGGGCAATTAGGGATGGGCAATAAATACTGGCCTAGCCAGTGACGCCCACATCCCATGAATGAATAAAAAAAAACCTCTGAGGTCCTGCTTTTTCATATCTTACATAACACCCTGAAATCTGCTTTCAGGACCTCGTCCCTCTTTCTACCTATGTCATTGGTACCAATGTGAACCACAATTTCTGGCTGTTCACCCTCTCCCTTAATGTCCTGCAGCCACTCTGGCATCCTTGACCCTGACACCAGGGAGGCAACATTCCATCCTGGAGTCATTGCCTACGGCCTCAGCAATGCCTGTCTGTTCCCCTATTGAATCTCCTACCACTATTTCTCTTCCACTCTTTTTTTCCTGCCTGTGCGGCTGTGCCATCTCTGGTGCTCTGAACCTGGCTGTTGGTACACACCTCTGAGGAACCATCGCCCTCACCAGCGTCCAAAATGGAAAAGCGGTTCGTGAGCGAGATAGACTCAGAGGACTCTTGCACTAACTGTCTGGTCCTCCTAGACTTTCTGGTGGTCACCCATTCCATCTCTGCCTGCACGCTCATAACCTGTGGTGTGACCGCCTCCCTAAACGTGCTATCCACATAGTTCTCTGCCTCGCAGATGCACCAGGATGATTCCAGCTGCCTCTTGAGTTCCAAAACTTGGAGCTCCGGTTTCAGTAGCTGGTGACACTTCCTGCAGACGTGTTAGTCAAGACCACTTGCAGTGTCCATGACTTCCTACATCCCACAGGAGGCACACTCCACTCAGCTGAGCTGTCCTGCCATACCCCAACCTTTACTTTTAAGCTAGTTGCTAGTAAAATGTAGAATTACAGACCCTCACTCACTAATCAGCTCCTTCTCCTGTAGGTAGTTGAGGGTTATTTAAAACTTTAACGTTTTTTTCTATTCAGCTATTTACACTCACTCCCTCACACTCCCTGACCAATCGGCTTACGAGTTAAGTTGCACTCTCCAAGCTTGGAGACAAAGGAACCAACTACTGGAGGCTGAAAAAGGTAGAAGAAAGGAGCACCTGCTTCTCCTCTTCCCCAAACTCCCAGCTTCACACTCTGTCCAAGCTGCACTCCAGACCCCTGTATTTATACTCCCTGAAACTCACATAAGCCAGCTCTACTACAGTTAGAAAAACCAGTTTAAACGAGCTACCTATTTAACTAGGTTCAGCTGTTCTCCAGTAGGTCTGGCAGCATCTGTGGAGAGGGAAACAGTTAATGTTTCAGGTCGCTATAACAGGTTCTCAGCAAGTACAGAGTCAGTGAAAGGAGGGAGGGTGGGAAAAGGAACAAAAGGGATAGTCTGTGATAGGATGGAAGACAGGAGAGATGAAATGACAAGAGATGGTGCAAGGCAAAAATGAGTGGTAATAGGACAAGTAAAGAAACAAAATAAAAACAGAAGATTACTGGAAATACTCAGGTCTGGCAGCCTCTATGGGGAGAGAAACCGTGACCAAGGTCACAGAACTGAAACATTAACTGTTTTTTCCCTCCACAAAGGCTGCCAGAGCTGCTGAGTATTTTCAGCATTTCTGTTCTTATTTCAGATTTCCAGCATATTCAGTATTTTGCTTTTGTTAAGAAGCAAAAGATGTGTCTAAGGAGGTGTGAATGGCAGAATCATGAACAGCTGTGGTCCGAAAACACAAAGAAAAGGAAAAACTAAAACCAGGAAAGAAAAAGGAAACAAAATTGGGGCAGAGTGACGAACTAATTTGCTGAACTGAGTGAATTCAGAAGGCTACAAAGTGCTTAATTGAAAGAAGAGGTACTGATCCTCAAGCTTATGTTGAGCTTCATTGGAACACTGTAGGAGACAGAGGGCAGAGAGGAATAAGGTGGACAATTAAAATGACAGGCGACCAAGCTCGGGGTCATGCTTATGGACTGAACAGAGGTGTTCTGCAAAGTGGTCACCCGATCTGTGTTGCATTTCCCCACTGTACAGGAGATCGCATTGTGAGCAGCGAATACAGTATACTAAATTGAAAGAAGTACAAGTAAATTGCTGTTTCATTAAAAGCAAAATACTGCGGATGCTGGAAATCGGAAATAAAAACAAGAAATGCTGGGAACACTCAGCAGGTCTGGCAGCATCTGTGGAGAGAGAAGCAGAGTTAATGTTTCAGGTCAGTGACCCTTCTTCAGAAATTGCTGTTTCACCTGGAAGGAGTGTTTGGGTCTTGAACAGTGTTGGCGTGACTTGTTAAATTCTAGAAAGCTTGTTGTGGAAGGATGATGCTGGAGTCTACCTTTACTCAGTTTCACATTTATTGTACAGAGTAAAAAGGATTACAGTCAAGTAGCTCCTCACTCAAGCCCTCCACCAGTCTCAGTAAGTGTCTCCTTATAAGTTAGTCATACAGCACCGAAACAGGCCCTTCGGCCAACCGAGTCCGTGCCGACCATCAACCACCCATTTTATACTGATCCTACATTAATCCCATTTTTCCCCTTTCACATCCCCACCTTCCCTCAATTCTCCTACCACCTACCTACACTAGGGGCAGTTTTTACAATGGCCAGTTTACCTATCAACCTACAAGTCTTTGGCATGTGGGAGGAAACCGGAGCACACGGAGGAAACCCACGCGGTCACAGGGAGAACTTGCAAACTCTGCACAGGTGGTACTCAGAACTGAACCCGGGTCGCTGGAGCTGTGAGGCTGCTGTGCGAGCTGCTGCACCACTGTGCCACCCTCGAGCACTGTGCTGTGCTCAAATAAGACTCCAATTAACACCCTCCACCTGCATATAATTAAGCAATTGATGCACAATTAACATGATTGAGGAGTGGATCAGGGCGTCATGGAGGAAATAGTCCCTTTACTCGGCTGAAAGGGGAGGGGAGCCGCAGATATGTTTGGTGTTGGCATCTCGCTGCAGGTGGTGAAAACGGCAGAGGATGATCCTTTGAATATGGAGGCTAGTGAGGTGAAAGATGAGGATGAGGGAAGCCCTGCTGTGGGTATGAGAGGGAGGGAAAGGGGTGAGGGCAGAAGTATGTGAAATGGAATGGTCAGTATTTTATCATTGTAGTAACGTGGTACACTCCTGCTGTGAGAAAATTAACATTAACTTATGAAAAAATGTAACTTTTGCAAGAATTTTCAAAAGTGAGCTGTGGAAAGAGAGTAACTGAGCAGCTGATATATTTTCCCAACACACAGTGAGGGTGCCATAATTAAAGTTCATTGCTTTTTGAAAAATAATCTGTGCTCAAGTTGATAGTTTAATGCATTTTAGGTTCTGCATAATATCCACAAAATGTAAAAAAAAAATGTATTTCAGAATTTCAAGATGTATAGTATTGGCAGGTATAACTCGAATCTTGCCTTTCCAGCCGCCTCCTCTGGTCTCCATTGTCAGCGCATATATTTTGAAAATTAAATTGAGCTATTAAGTAAGACCCCAATTAAATTGTGTCTGAAATTTCTTCTTTGCTGAAATTAGCTCACTTCAAAACATCCTACATAATCTGCTTTGAATATAGCTAGGTCAGTCAATACCAGGCCAACAGCAAAAACTCAAGGGAAGTGCAATTTAACTCTTCAGCATCAAAATCTAAGTTAGATATGAGTCTGCATTAACGAATAATTCATTTAACAAATATGACATGCATACAAAAGCAAAATACTGCGGATGCTGGAAATTTGAAACACCAATGGAAAATGCTGGAAACACTCGGCAGGTCAGGCAGCATCTATGGGGAGAGAAGCAGAATTAATATTTCAGGTCGATGGTTTTTCTTCAGAACTGGCAAAGGTTAGAAATGTAATGGATTTTGAAGAAGTGAGGGGGTGGTGGGGTGGGAGAAGAACAAAAGGGAAGGTCTGTGATAGGGTGGAGAGCGGGACATTCAATGACAAAAGGCACGCATGTTTGTACAATCACGTGGTTAAGTATTGAATAATCCTTAATAGCCATTAACAGAAGCATATCATAAGTGCAGTGGTAGTTTGTGTATCACAATATCTCTGGCTGAATTGGCTTTCACTTAGTAACAGTATAATGAAGTTACTTTGAATAGATAGGATGACAGGAGGACATGGCAGGATTGAAGTTATAATTAGCATTGAACTTCACACTGCCAGGTTTTCATTGCAAGATGCACCCTTTG
This sequence comes from Heterodontus francisci, assembly GCF_036365525.1. NCBI lineage: Eukaryota > Metazoa > Chordata > Chondrichthyes > Heterodontiformes > Heterodontidae > Heterodontus > Heterodontus francisci. The sequence continues at coordinate 17,306,292 of NC_090387.1, read as the reverse complement.
TAATATGAACATAAAACCATTCAGTCTCTACGATTAAATAGTATGTTGCTATTTTTGGTTCTGGTTTTGGCACTGGATACTACAAAGGCTATGGGCTCTGACAATATTCCAGCATTAGGACTGAAGACTTATGCTGCAGAAGTAGCTGTGCCCCTAGCCAAGCTGTTCCAGTATAGTTACAACATTAGCATCTACCCAGCAATTTGGAAAAATTTCCTAGGTATGTCCTGTGCACAAAAAGCAGGACAAATCCAACCTGGCCAATTACCCCCCTATTAGTTTACACTCTAACATCAGCAAAGGGATGGAAGGTGTCATTGACAGTGCTATCAAGTGGCACTTGCTCAGCAATAACCTGCTCAGTGATGCTCAGTTTGGGTTCGGCCAGGCTCCTGACCTCATCACAGCCTTGGTTCAAACAGGCACAAAAGAGCTGAACTCCAGTGGTGAGATGAGATTGACTGCCCTTGACATCAAGGCAGCATTTGACCGAGTATGGCATCAAAGAGACCGAGCAAAATTGGGGTCAGTGGGAATCAAGGGGAAAGGCCTCCGCTGATTGGAGTCATACCTAGCGCAAAAGAAGATGGTTGTGGTTGTTGGAGGTCAGTCGTCTCAGTCCCAGGACATCACAGCAGGAATTCCTCAGGGTAGTGTCCTAGGCCCAACCATCTTCAGCTGCTTCATCAATGACCTTCCCTCAATCATAAGGTCAGGTGTGGATGTTCGTTGATGATTGCACAATGTTCAGTACCATTCGCGACTCCTCAGATACTGAAGCAGTCCATGTCCGTATGCAGCAATACCTGGAAAACCTCCAGGCTTGCGCTGATAAGTGGCAAGTAACATTTATGTCGCAAGTGCCAGGCAATGACCATCTCAAACAAAAGAGAGTCTCACCATCTCCCCTTGACATTCAATGGCATTACCATTGCTGAATCCCCCACTATCAACATCCTGGGTTCACCATTGACCAGAAACTGAACTGTAGCAGCCACATAAATGCTGTGGCTCCAAGAACAGGTCAGAGGCTGGGAATTCTGAGGCAAGTAACTTGCCTCCTGTCTCGCGAGTGCTTGTCCACCATCTAAGCTCGAAACTATCCAGCACAAAGCAGTCCGCTTGATCGGCACCCCATCCGCCACCCTCAACATTCACTGCCTCCACCACCAACACACAGTGGCAGCAATATGTCCCATCTACAAATTGCACTGTAGCAACTCACCAAGGCTCCTTCAACAGCACCTTCCAAACTGTGACCTCGACCACATAGGACAAGGGCAGCAGATGCTTGGGAACGCCACCACCTGCAAGTTCCCCTCCAAGCCACACACCATCCTGACTTGGAACTATATCACCGTTCCTTCACTGTCGCTGGGTCAAAATCCTGGAACTCCTTTCCTAACAGCACTGTGGTTGTGCTTACACCCCAAGGACACAGCGGTTCAAGAAGGCAGCTCACCACCACCTTCTCAAGGGCAATTGGGGATGGGCAATAAATGCAGGCCTATCCAGCAATGTCCACATCGTATGAACGAATAAAAAACATGAATATGTGTTGGGTTGGATTTTACTGAGTGGCGAACAAATAGCACCAGCTGTTAGTTCGATGTGCATTTGCCCATAGACTTTCTCTGGGGTTTGCACAGCAACTTGCTGGTAACCAAACATCCAAACAGTGCAGTGGCCTCTACAGTGTATCTGGGACAGAGGTGAACAGGGCAAGCGACTGTCTGCTTAACCAATCAGGTTGAAGAATTGTTCATGAGTAGCAAAGAGTCTGACGCAGGGGTGTCAGTCAGGGTAGTTAATTCATTGTCAAATCAGGCACAGAAAGCAAACTAAATCTAGGGAAAGAAAGATTTGATTGAGAGAGGAAAAACAAAGAAAAATTAAAATGTAATGCTTTTTTAAAATCAACAGTAATTAAAATCAGAAGGAATGAAGCTTCATAATAAAGTTAACTTTCAGAGCCAGAGTGGGTTTTGTACTGATTAAGACTTACAGTGCCATTGAAAGGGTACTTAGACTAGAATGGATAAGTCCTAACTTTTTTTGGGAGGTTTCGTCTGTATTGAAGGGAAGTACAGGAACATCATACTGTTCAGTACATTTGAATGGGGAGCCGGGTGGAGCGATGCCACTTTCTGGAAGATTACAGAGAGATGTTACATCTTTGACAGCAGCTAACGGATGTACATTCAACTGTGCATGAGCGCTTGCCAGAATTTGCTGTCTGATTTGCGCCTAAATAAGTGAGTGCTGTTAACCTTGCTGTTGTTTTAATTGTCCTGATTTTGCATTGGGCTGGAATTTGCAATCAGTGATCAATTCAGATCACTTCCAAAAGTGCCATTAAACTAAAGAAGTCTCTGGCAGGAACTAAAATTTACCACATTTTAATTAGTTTGACAAATGGCATTCATGTCATTTTTACTGCATGATCCTTTTCAGCATTGAAATCACGATAAGGAGACATACTTTCTGGTCATCCCAACAAGGCCTGCGAAGAAAACTATCTGCTCAAAGAATATAGCATGATCTAACTTCTTTCCTTATAACAGGGCCCAATTCAAGCTGGTATAAATGCCGAGCATTCACACATTTAGAAAACGTGTGGCCAGATCAGAATGTGTGCATATTTTATATGCCTTTTAAAGATTCCAGAATATGTGTCATGCATGAAGGAGCAGTAATAAAATGGGAGAGTTATGAATTTTAACAAATAACTGTTAAACATATCCACAAGAACATGGCCACTTGTACCACAGTCAAAATGGAGTAGTGGTCACGTGACCCCTCCTGTAGTGGAAATCAGCAAACGTGTCTACAAGCATGGAACTTCTTAACCTCATCTGAAATAGCTTTGGGGAAAGCTTCTTTGAAATTCAAAAGAGCACTGATGCATTAATGACTCATCACCAGGAATGAACGAACAAAAGGTTCTGGAGATCGACAGAATCACAGCGCAAACCAAAATTGAATAGGTGTGAAATAGCACCGTGTTAACAGAAGGGTCCCCATTCAGACATCAATTGATAGCCATGGTCTCTACACCCTGGTCTATTGTGTGGTCACACCAGGGGAGCGAGCCATCTGTCTTCTAATAGAAACTCTAATGTGATGAATTTTTTACCTTAAAAAGAATAACTCTGGAGTGAGAGAGGGGAGATGAAGCCAACACCTTCATAAAGCAGACCAGCCAGGGACTGTGAAAGAGATCCAGCCAAAGAAGAAGCCCTGCTGCTAATTCTACACTTCACCTTGCTGCAGCAGAGAACTTAAAGTGATCACCACCTCCAGTCTGAAGCTTTAACTATCAGAAAATCTACAACATCTCAACAGGTTCAAAACTACAAACACCCAGCCCTGCACCTTTTAAAAGAGACTGTCCTTCTGAGAAAATGTAACCGGTTTACCGTAAACCATGAACACCTACGTCACTTTGAACTTAAATTACTTATCCTTTTCCTCTCTAGTTATCTATTGTGTATGTGCATGAGTGAATGTCTGCATTGATGAGGTTGCGACCATTTCGGGAATTGTTTAAAAAAAGAGGTTTTCTCATAATGTTTTAACAAAGTATGTCATTTGTCTGTTTATTTGACCCTAACAAAACACTCGGGGACTAACATCATTTTTAACAAAACACGATTACGGTCAGTTGGGAGGTGAACAGTGGGAACCACCTGCACCCCTTTCTACCTGTCCATAACGCAAAGATTAGCCCTCTAAAGATGTCTCGGAATGTATGTACTATTTCATGCATCGTTGGTCTTTTCATATATTTCTGCAGTTCATGTCTGTTGCACTTCAGACAGTAGCAAGTATAACAAGTAGAAAGGTAATCATTTACTGGTATTTTCTCAGACTGTGGTTGACCTGGCTACTTACCAAGAGCAGGAGCCAGCAATTTGCAATATCTGACAATACAGGGACCTTTCTCTGAATTAGCCTCTAATTAACTTCAAGTATTAGCTACTGAGCTGCTTTCAAGATGGCTCCTGGGCTGGAAGCTCCCGAGGAAGCTCCCTTGCTGTTCAACTCTATCCATGGCCATCTGCTCCCATCCCTAACGTTTTCTCCCCCAATCTGCCCTCTTAAACTGTTTAAATTCCCCTGGCTCTTTAAATCAGTTCATTTTAGCCCGATCTAAAGGCTAACAGTTAGTTTAGTGTATGTTACCTGGGCCCACTGCCCTCCCCCAGCCACACCTGCTCTTTGTTTTCTCAATGAAATTGATCCGGATGAAACTGACGAGCACAGCTGCCGATACTTCAATCTCCGATCCTGCTGTCTTCACAGTCCAGAGTGTCTGCAGCCACGGCATGCGGTAAGTCCATTGAGGTGAAGAAGGAGCTGCGGGACCCGAGAGAAGTCCTGAGAAAAGGTGCCCTGAACACCCAAAAAATCCACGAACGGCCCCCCCGGCCGCAACTTCAAAGCGCCCGCGGGAGATGGCTCGGAGAGCATCTGCAGCGCACTGTCGGCAATGCTGCATGCCTTTATTTAAACCACTGCAAAAAAAAAACCCGTGGCAAATGTAATCACTTCTAAGTCTACCAAATGATGCTTCACCTCCCGAAGGATGTGGATGAGCTTTCCGGACGTCGATGGTGGGCACTGAGGAAATGGCTTATTACCTGCACCAGCTTCCCCCCCCCCCCCCCTTTACCCCCCTTCCACCCCCCCCCCACCCCCGTCCCCTTCCCTGCTCCACCCTCTCAGCTCACCCCCTCACAACCCCGTCCCAGCCCGCCCCCCCCCTCGCACCATCTTCACCCCGCACCCCCTTCCCCTGCACCCCCCCCCCCCCACCCCCTCCCTCTACTCCTCCCCCTTGCATCCCCTCCTCCCACCGGCACCATCCTACACCTGTGTAGGGGCCCCAACAACCCCACTGCCTTGTGGGCGTCTCGGCAGAGACCAAGGCTAAGGGAGTAAACCCTAACAGAAAATCCGGAGCGGAACCCCGTAGGCGGTCATGTGTCACCTTTAGCATGTTTCCGGCAGTTCCTGCAGCCGTACTGGTGCCAAACGTCGTGTCCTGCACTCCTTTGGACCCCACCAGAAAGGCCGAGAGGGGGGTTTTGACGACTGGGCAACTCTCAACCTCCATAAATTTGCCCAGGCATGCGCCATGGAGAGGTCACTCCATAGTTGCCTCACAGCGACTAAAACAACACGGAAGGCAGCAGTTACGGGTTATAAGTCCAGATAAATTGGCGTAGAAACTGGGCGCCACGGGTTGCCTTTGTCGGTGGGAGAGGTCATTGCACCTCACTGGACAGCTACCGCCCGCCTCAAACCGGGCAGCCCCCGGTCAATAAGGTTCTGTCCCGCCACAGTCTGCCTGCTTCAATGGGTGCTTGGAGCTCAGGGTCATTGCCCGAAAGGTGGACTGATACACCGCACCAAACAACATGAAAAAAGGAAAGAAGGTACCAGTCCTTCGCTTTGCAAGCTGGAACGTCAGAACTATGTGTCCTGGCCTGTCGGAAGACCTTACACAAATCAACGATTCTCGGAAGACCGCCATCATTCACAACGAGCTCAGTAGATTCAATGTGGACATTGCAGCACTTCAGGAGACTCGCCTCCCCGCGAGTGGCTCTCTAGCAGAGCAAGACTGCACCTTCTTCTGGCAGGGCAGGGATCCTGAAGAACCAAGACAGCATGGAGTGGGCTTCGCCATCAGAAACTCCTTGCTCAGCACGATAGAGCCTCCCTCAAATGGCTTGGAACGCATACTGTCCATCCGACTGCTCACCACCTCTGGTCCAGTCTTTAGTCTCTACTCAGCATCGATGGTCCAACACTCTGCTCCCCACCTGAAGCTAAAGACCAGTTCTATGAACAACTCCATAACATCATTAGCAGCATCCCCAACACCGAACATCTATTCCTGCTGGGGGACTTTAATGCCAGGGTTGGGGCCGACCATGACTCATGGCCCTCCTGCCTTGGGCGCTATGGCGTTGGAAGGATGAATGAGAACGGGCAGAGACTGCTTGAGTTGTGTACCTATCATAACCTCTGCATCACCAACTCGTTCTTTCACACTAAACCCTGTCACCAGGTTTCATGGAGGCACCCAAGATCACGTCGTTGGCACCAGCTAGACCTCATTGTCACAAGGCGAGCCGCCTTAAACAGTGTTCAAATCACACGCAGCTTCCACAGTGCGGACTGCGACACCGACCACTCCCTGGTGTGCAGCAAGGTTAGACTCAGACCAAAGAAGTTGCATCATTCCAAGCAGAATGGCCACCCGCGCATCAACACGAGCAGAATTTCTCACCCACAGCTGTTACAAAAATTTCTAAATTCACTTGTAACAGCCCTTCAAAACACTCCCACAGGGGATGCTGAGACCAAGTGGGCCCACATCGGAGACGCCATCTATGAGTCAGCTTTGACCACCTACGGCAAAAGTGCGAAGAGAAATGCAGACTGGTTTCAATCTCATAATGAAGAGCTGGAACCTGTCATAGCCGCTAAGCGCATTGCACTGTTGAACTACAAGAAAGCCCCCAGCGATTTAACATCCGCAGCACTTAAAGCAGCCAGAAGTACTGCACAAAGAACAGCTAGGCGTTGCGCAAACGACTACTGGCAACACCTATGCAGTCATATTCAGCTGGCCTCAGACACCGGTAACATCAGAGGAATGTATGATGGCATGAAGAGAGCTCTTGGGCCAACCATCAAGAAGATCGCCCCCCTCAAATCTAAATCGGGGGACATAATCACTGACCAACGCAAACAGATGGACCGCTGGGTTGAGCACTACCTCGAACTGTACTCCAGGGAGAATGCTGTCACTGAGACTGCCCTCAATGCAGCCCAGACTCTACCAGTCATGGATGAGCTGGACATACCAAAGCCTTTGACCTCGTCAGCAGACGTGGTCTCTTCAGACTACTAGAAAAGATCGGATGTCCACCAAAGCTACTAAGTATCATCACCTCATTCCATGACAATATGAAAGGCACAATTCAACATGGTGGCTCCTCATCAGAGCCCTTTCCTATCCTGAGTGTTGTTCTCGCACCCACACTTTTTGGGATTTTCTTCTCCCTGCTGCTTTCACATGCGTTCAAATCCTCTGAAGAAGGAATTTTCCTCCACACAAGATCAGGGGGCAGGTTGTTCAACCTTGTCCGTCTAAGAGCAAAGTCCAAAGTACGGAAAGTCCTCATCAGAGAACTCCTCTTTGCTGACGATGCTGCTTTAACATCTCACACTGAAGAGTGTCTGCAGAGTCTCATCGACAGGTTTGCGTCTGCCTGCAATGAATTTGGCCTAACCATCAGCCTCAAGAAAACGAACATCATGGGGCAGGACGTCAGAAATGCTCCATCCATCAATATTGGCGACCACGCTCTGGAAGTGGTTCAAGAGTTCACCTACCTAGGCTCAACTATCACCAGTAACCTGTCTCTAGATGCAGAAATCAACAAGCGCATGGGTAAGGCTTCCACTGCTATGTCCAGACTGGCCAAGAGAGTGTGGGAAAATGGCGCACTGACACGGAACACAAAAGTCCGAGTGTATCAGGCCTGTGTCCTCAGTACTTTGCTCTACGGCAGCGAGGCCTGGACAACGTATGCCAGCCAAGAGCAACATCTCAATTCATTCCATCTTCGCTGCCTTCGGAGAATACTTGGCATCAGGTGGCAGGACTATATCTCCAACACAGAAGTCCTTGAAGCGGCCAACACCCCCAGCTTATACACACTACTGAGTCAGCGGCGCTTGAGATGGCTTGGCCATGTGAGCCGCATGGAAGATGGCAGGATCCCCAAAGACACATTGTACAGCGAGCTCGCCACTGGTCTCAGACCCACCGGCCGTCCATGTCTCCGCTATAAAGACGTCTGCAAACGCGACATGAAATCGTGTGACATTGATCACAAGTCGTGGGAGTCAGTTGCCAGCATTCGCCAGAGCTGGCGGGCAGCCATAAAGACAGTGCTAAATTGTGGCGAGTCGAAGAGACTTAGTAGTTGGCAGGAAAAAAGACAGAGGCGCAAGGGGAGAGCCAACTGTGCAACAGCCCCGACAAACAAATTTCTCTGCAGCACCTGTGGAAGAGCCTGTCACTCCAGAATTGGCCTTTATAGACACTCCAGGCGCTGCTTCACAAACCACAGACCACCTCCAGGCGCGTATCCATTGTCTCTCGAGATAAGGAGGCCCAAAAGAAAGAATTAGCTACTGAGACCACTTCCACAAATGGATTCCCTAACATGGCCTTAAAGGATGGGCCATGTCAAATATGGCTCCATTTTAGCACCGAAACATCACATTTGTGCTGCAGAATAAGGCCAAATTACTGTTGAACAATGTCATGGGAGATCAGCTAGTTAATTGTTGCAACTTACATTTTTAATGAAATGCAAAGATTGTTCTCCTCCCCACCCCATAAATCTAGGAAACTGGTCAGATGGCTATTTGCAAAATCTTCCTTGTCCCTGAATCAAACATTCGGTGTAGAGGCTTTTTAAGAGTCTTTAGTTGTTGCAAAATGTGACCTAGCTCATAAAACATTACATCCTCGACCCTAAAACTCTGCACCTCCATTGAGTCTGTAAGTTTAAGAATCCTGTATTTAAACTAAGGACCACAGGTTGCATTATTGCACGACAATAGTTACAGCACAAGGAGACCATTAATCCCATTGAGTCCATGTTGGTTCTCTGCATGAGCAATTCAGCTAGTCTTACTCCCCTGCCCTTTCCCCCTAGACCTGCAATTTTTTTCTTCAGGTGCTTATTCAATTCTCGTTTGAAAGCTATGACTGAATCTGCCTGTACCACCCTCTTGGGCAGTGCATTCCAGATCCTAATGATTGGCTGTATTTAAAAAAAAAAAAGTTTTTTCCTCATGTTGCCTTTGGTTCTTTTGCCAGTCACCTTAAATCTGTGTCCTGTGGTTCTCGACCCTTGCGCCAGTGGAAACAATTTCTCTCAAACTTCTGTCTGGACCCTTCTCTGAGGAGAACAGCCCAGCTTCTCAACAAATTCTGGCCTTGCCACTGATGCTCACATCCCAGGAATGAAAATAAAATCCACATAACTGAAGTCCTTTATCCATGGAAACCTAGCAATATTACAATGTTTTGGAGTCATGTAGTAGAGTATATTAATTTAGTATTGGTGTTTATTTTAAGATGAATTACAGTGTAAAATCTGCACTCTTTTTCTGTTACAGATTTACCATATGGTTGGGAACAAGAAACCGATGAAAATGGTCAGGTGTACTTTGTTGAGTAAGTGGATGAAGCCAATGAGAATTGCATCTTTCAGCTCAGTATATTGATGTGATATCTTTGTGGGCGATTGGGGATTGGAATAGAAATTTGAGAAAAATCAATATTGCATTTCTGTAATAAAAGCAGGAAATGCTGGAAATGTTCAATTAGCATCTGAAAAGAGAAAATATAGGTTAGCAGTTTGGGTGGAGTACGGAATGAGACCAAAGAGAAAATTGGAGTGTGAACGGTCAATGGAATTGAAGTGGCGGGCCATGGGGAAATTCAGAACCTGCCTTTGGAGCTCTCAGGTAAGTAATTGTCATAGGCAGATAGGTCATTAACTGCTTTTGACCAGACATTCTGACTTTAACAGTTAGTGCACATATTTCCTGAGCTGTCAGCAACTAGCCAGGGTCAACCAGGTGAGTGCACAGTGGGGAGTGCTTCTTCAGTGAAACTGACAGGCTGGGAAAGTTTTCAGCAATGAAACTGAAGAGCTGTAACCATGTCCAGGTGAGAGGCTGGTGCTCACCAGCACTTCTCAGACTGTTTTCACTGCTTTCCAACTTCTTTGGAAGTCAGTTCACCTGTCTTGCACTTCACTCACCTTCAGCTGCACTTCGCTCCTGCCAACCTTCACAACGGCATGGCAACAGTTTTTAAAGCTCTACCTTGCACGTCTGATGAGCAAGAGCAACACCAGCATTCTCCTCAGCCACACATTGTTGCACAGGTCAGTGGGGATGGAGACTAATCCAGCTCCAAGGAGGCAAGGTGAGATCCACATCACAGGGTCAGTAGTTGGAGGATCAGTTCTCCATGGGTGAGCATCAGTGCCTCAGGAGGTTCAGGCTTTTATGGCAGGCCATTACGGACATCTGCAGCCTCTCTGAACAAGATTTCCTTTCCAGTGGACGAGGTGAGCACGCATTGTCAGTGGCTGTCAAAGGGGCGATCACTGGAGGGCGACTGCAACCGCCTCACTGCCGCCCACCAACACCACCCACCCCCCTCCCCCCCACCCCCAACCCCCAAAGCGGGAATCTCCCTAAAGTTGTGTACTGTCCTTTCCTGCTAGAAGAGCCATCAGAGAGTTATGAGTGTTAGCAATCAATGGTTTGATTGGCTAGGAGGGAAAAGTAATTTCTCTGGAGGGTGATTGAGGCATGAGGGCAATAGGATGACAGTAAGAATGTTGGATGTCCAGATGGGGATGTGAAGAAGTGCCTGCAGAGAAGAATGAATCGAGCTGCTAGGTGTTGTCTGAGCAGTAGAATGCTGTGAAAGTTAAGTGTTTTGCCACTCACTTTTCCTGCCCTTCTGAGGTCCTTTATTCTCTTCGTGCACTGTCTCAAGGTTGGAGGGACCACACTATTGTTGCTGACTTCCTTGGTCTCTTGCATGCATGCCTATTTGGGTTTGAGAGGCCAGCATCATCTTCTTGTCCTTGGGAAACATCACTTCACTGCAGTCCCTGAGGCGCAGCTTTGCCAGGTTTTCTCTCCATTTCTGTGGTTGCTGCAGCCTGGAATGCGTGTCCAGTTGAGCCTTTCTGACCTATGCTCGGGTCCCTTTTAATTAGAAATCCTTTCTTTGACAGATTGGGCCCATGATTCCACGTGCCCTCTCTGTTTGGAAAATCTGGAAGTAGGATGCTAATACCATGGCTGTGTTAAACACCACGGCAAAGCCTGCTCTTAGAGCAATTGGATTCCGTTTCGGTGGAGACTGAATTGAAAATTCTGCTCTGTCTCTGACAGTCCACCTGCCTGACTCTTGACTATTAACCTCCTTTTGTCTTGTTCAGTATAAAGAAGCTTGGTTATCTTGTAGATTCCAGGCCTAACAAAGTATGTTTACCTAAAACATTAACCTATACTCTGCCTTTTCTAATGATGGCGGATTTCCTTTCATAATTTTTGATGGGTACCATGTCTGAAATAAGTGGGTACAGCATAGAGAATCACTTGCAGAACTTTACAAAGGCAACAAATCCACATTCTAAACCACTAGTTCCTAAAGAACAAACAGATTTGTTTAGAGCTGCTTACGGCAAAGGGATTAATTCTGTTTATGTAGTAAATATAATACTCCAGCTCAATTTTAATTTGGTAATCCGAATTTGGTAATTTGATGTAAACAATTAGAAAGGTCGTGGAGGGAAAAAGAAAAACAGCAGGGCCCTAATGGATAAATTTATTATTTCATGTCTATTTTATTCCCCGTTTGATTTTGTTTAGATCTTTCCTTTAAAGTTAGTTATTGAAGTTGATTATAAAATCTCTTGTCCTAGTCACATAAACAAAAGGACCACATACCTGGATCCACGATTAGCATTTACTGTTGAAGAGGTATCTGAGCAACCAAATATTCGGCAGAGATATGATGGGAACAGTGCTGCTATGGAAATTCTACAAGGTCGAGACCTAAGTGGCAAAGTTATCATTGTCACTGGGGCAAATTCAGGGATTGGTAAGTAGCACCAATTTGCTACCTAACTTCTTGATTAATAGAAAATATTTTATGTTTATGTAACATCTTGCCTCCCTCAGTCTACCTTTTTAATGTCAGTCGTGGCTCAGTTGGTAATGTTGGACTGTTTTCTTTTAATTCATTCTGTTACTTTAAACCCCAGAGTGCACATACATGGAGTTGTAACAATGCAGGGTCAGGGCTTGAGAGACCATGCGTCATGATTCCAGTATGTGATTGCTATACAGTGGTTTACTCACAACTCTTATACGCATTCTATCTTTTGATCTCTGCTTTCCATACATAGTACCAATAAATCATAGTACGAAGATGCAAGTGACATCAGAATAATGCCCTTCTCAATCCTTTCTGGTCACCTTGTTGGCATACTTATATTACCTTTTTGAGTGCCTCTGATCATTTTGTTACTAAAAGTACAAGAGACCCAAATTAATGATTTTCCAGACCATCACAGATATGGCTGAGTAAATGTCACACACTCCATCAACCCGTTATCTGAGAAGATAGTCTAGCCTTAAGCCCACTTATGCAATGCTGTCTTGCTCGGCAGAAAACTGTTTTCCACAAACAGCCCAAGCAATCAGGTACTCGGTTAATATGAACTTCCATTCCCACAAGTAACACTCTTGCTCTGAGTCATAAGGTCTTAGGTTCAAGCCCTGTGGCAGAGACTTGAATACAAAAATCTAGTCTGACGCTTGAGTGCAGTACTGACAATGCTGCACTGTTGGCGATGCTGTCTTTCTGATGGGATGGTAAACCGGGGCCCGGTCTACTCTATTAGGTAGACGTAAAAGATCACATGGCACTATTTGAAGAAGAGCACAGGAGTTATATCTCTGTCCGAACCAATATTTATCCATCATCCAGTATCACCTGTGTACGACCGACGTGGGAGGAGCTCATTGTTTATTCTAGTCCCACTTCTCCAAAGGTCACAACATATATTTAAATTTTCCCACTTACAGATACAGTCAATCATAGACTCTATTATTCCCAGAATAAAACACACCAACCAGGTTTCTTCAATAAACAACAAAATTATCAGTTTATTATAAACCAGTCTTAACCAGTAATGAAGTAAAGCATTGAAATATAAAAGTTTCCTTTTTATCTTGGGCACTGTCTCTGGTTAACTACAAAAATAAAAGGGATTTTTGTTTTAGAGCTCTGTTAAAAAAAAAAACAGACCAAAAAAACCCACTTAGGCTGAATACTTGCTCATTCTTGAAGAAAAAAAGAGGAGATATGGAAAGATGTCCATTGTTTGTTTTGGCATCCCAAATGTGTACAGACAGCTGTCATGGGATCTTCTTAGAACAGTTCTTTCCAAGTGATGTTGGAGATCAGTTTGGGTAGGCTTTCCAAGGAATGCTGCTACAGAGGCTTCAGATAGGTCTTAAAGCAGAAATGCAGCAACGGGGTTTCCGTTCCCACACATTCGATATGTAGGGTTTCTTCAAATACAGGAGGAGAGATGAGCCGGGTTTCTTTAGCAGGCAAAAACCAACTGTCTTCAAAACAGTTCACACTCCAACTTACTCCAAAGCCGAACTAAAACAATGTCACAAGAATCAAGCCTCCTGACCCCTGTGAATATTGACTTGTCACTTCTCTGTAGACATTTTCTCCACATCAAAAAAAACAAGCTGGCTAATTATTTGCAAGCAGGTGCTTGTTTACAAGCCAAGTCCAGGAAACCTGCTGGTGACCTCTGGACCCCTTTTCAGTTTGAAGACAAATTCTCAAAATTTAACAAAAAAGGAAGCATTTGTAACACCTGAGGCAGATTATCTGCTCATTATCACATGGCTATTTGTGGGAGATTGCTGTGTGCAAATTAGCTATCACAGTTCTTACATTATAACAGTGAATACACTTCAAAAGTACTTCATTGACTAAAGTGCTTTGGAATGTCTTGAGGTCGTGAAAGGCACTTTATAATTGCAAGTTTTGCCTTTGGTTTCTTTTCCTACAATTACAATCTTTTAACATCCAAGTTTGACTTTGAATTGCACTTTGTTAGCTTTACAGTCTTGGTTGTATCTCGAGCAATAGATCTTGGTCCTTAAGCTTGGTTTCTCAATTTATCAAACATTTAAAATGGGTGATTATTTTGATCCTTTTTCATTTTTTATGCTACACATTATTGGAATGGCTCACTAACTTGGTCGCAACCATCTTTTGAAAGCCTCTTTCTGTAGTTACTTGAGAATTATAGTATAGATATGTCTATCTCCATTTTGTATATTTCATTAAGGAAGTCTTGCCAGAAAAAGATTGCAAAAATTGGTATCTGCCATCTGCTTTTCACTCTGGCTGCTTATTCCTAGCAATAATAAATCTTCCCAGTCACCAAAACTCACTACAGAAAATGTGATATTTTGGCTGTCTTCTCGCTATTTAGGTAACGATTGAATCTACCCTGTGTTCTACTGTGTTGTTATACTTGCATGTTAGAGTCTCTTTAGTCTTTCATTCAGTGGCTACTTTCCAGTTTATTCATTTGCATTTTCTGTCAAGTCACTAAGGCATAGTTTTGGCTTGGTGGTTAAGGCACCATCCAGTGTGACGCAAGCTACACCAATAAGCAGACCCAGTTTTGGCAGACAACAGGTACTGTATTAACTTGTCTCCATTACAGTTTGCATTAATGCCTCAGGGATGGGGACAGAAATACGGTGCCAACATGGCACTCTGAACATTCAATACTGCAGATGCTGGAAATCTGAAATAAAAATAGACAATGCTGAAAATGCATTGCAGGTCTGGCAACATCTGTGGAGAGAGAAACTAGTTAATGTTTCAGATTGATGTTCTTTCGTCGGAACTTGAAACGTTATCTCTTGTTTCTCTGTCCATAGATGCTGCTAGACCCGCTGAGTATTTCCAGCATTTTCTGTTTTTATTATGACACTCATGAATGTTGTTTATTGACTCTTGTTGCAAAGTGAGTGTCTGTGGATGTCTGTTCAGGGCATGGTTTAGATGCAATGTCAAATAACCTGCAGACGTTCGTTGTTGAAGGTGGAACAGGCACATAGCTTAACTATATGAAGCTATTTACACTACATTTGAAACTATCTCAGTAAGAGTTTCTGCCTTCAGGAGATAAGGGGATAAAACTGGTAGAGCAAAAAAGAACCTGAAGCAAAACTGGTTTGTATTATTTGAATGTAAATTTCTAGCACCACATTTTTTTGAAGAAAAAGATGAACTTGGAATTCCATGAGTTAGCAAGAGTTCAAATGGCTCCCATGTGTTGAATAAATGTAGAGGTCACAAGCATGGGCTTTCATTCAAACTGCTACTTGCCCAAATGTGGGGTTTTAACATAGATGCTTCAGTGCTGATAGTTTGTTCTAGTTGGCTTAGAGAAAAATGCACAGAGTCATAGCTGTGTTTTCATTAAAAGTCAAAGAACAGTATTTTCTTCAGACTTGCAACAGCCATTAAAAATGATTCTTAAGAGAGTCTTTACTTCTCTAACCTGGGGAGGTCAAATGGAGTATCTAAATAGAAAATTATAAGTTGTCAAAAAGCAGTGATAAACTTGGAAGTTTGTAGAACCTGTAACTCGATTTGACTCCTTTAATAGTCTCTACGTAAGTGAAACCAAATTCTGACAAGATCATTTTTAAAGAACTCAAATGGTTTATGACAGATAAAGTTGTACTCTTGTCTTAAGTTATAATTTGAAAATTCTGATCTGTTCCTTCAAAACATACTGTTCAAGCATGATATATTTTGTTTACTCCCATAGCCTTGGATAGTTCTGGTGCAGAATGATTGTAGTGAGCAAAATCTAATGCAACTTGTACTAACAGATCTCCCTTGCCAGTGGTCTGATCAACAATGGGTACCACGTAGACACGAGTGATCAGTTGATTGTATAGGTTGTCAGAACAGGTCTGTTGGTGGATTAAAGAGCTAGAAATGCCCATTTTCTACCTATGTTCAACAATGTAAAAGAACTATTGAATTTTGTGATTCTCCTGCCAATTATCAATCATTCAACAAGCTGACGATCAAATTAAAAAAAAAAAAATTGAATAAACACCAGGAAATGGCATTTTGCATCAACAACAGCAACAGTTGTATTGATATAGCATCTTTAACCTATCACTCCAGAATTGGCCTTTATAGCCACTCCAGGCGCTGCTTCACAAACCACTGACCACCTCCAGGTGCGTATCCATTGTCTCTCGAGATAAGGAGGCCCAAAAGAAAAACCTAATAAAATATCCTAAGGTACTTCACAGTAGCATTAGAAAACAAAGTTTGGCACTGAGCCACAAAAGGAAATAACACATCCACGCAAGCTCGAGGAACAGCATCTCATTTACCAATTAGGCACGCTACAGCCTGCCGGACTGAAAATTGAATTCAATAATTTCAGAGTATGATGGGCCCCCCTTTTTAGTTTTTAAAAAATTTTAGTTTACTTCTTCATTCATTTTTGCTTTACCATGTGCCTGCCCACTGTTCTTTTCATGTTTGTGCTTTGGGCCAGGGCTGTTCATTTTTCTGTCCATTAACACCCTCTCTGCATCAACGCTTTGTCTTTCAGCTCACCATTAACATACTGTTTGCCTTTGCTCCATGACCACCTTGTCAGTTATTCTCTGTGACCCTGTCCTATCAACACCTTCCCTTTTGTTATCTCTTGCCCCACCTCTGCTTTATTTGCTTAAAACCTATTACATTTCTAACCTTTGCCAGTTCTGATGAAAGGTCACTGACCTGAAACTTTAACTCTGCTTCTGTCTCCACAGATGCTGCCAGACATGCTGAGTATTTCAAGCATTTCTTGTTTTTATTACAGATTTCCAGCATCTGCAGTATTTTGCTTTTGTTAAAGGCGATATCAGGTTGGATGACCAAAAGCATGGTCGAAGAGAGAGGTTTTAAAGAGTGTCTTAAAGGAAGAAAGCGAGGTGGAGAGGCAGCTAGATGTAGGGAGGGTATTCCAGAGTTTGGGGCCTGGGCAACTGAAGACACAGCCACCAGTGGTGTAATTAAAATCAGGGATGCACAAGAAACCAGAATTAGAGGAGTGCAGATATCTTAGAGGGTTGTGAGGTTGGAGGAGATTACAGAGATAGGGAAGGGAGAGGGCATGGAGGGATTTGGAAAAAAAGGATGCAAATTTTAAAATGAAGACGTGGCTTGACTGGGAGCCAATGTAGGTCAGCAAGCATAGGGATGATGGGGAACAGGACTTAGTGCGAGTTAAGACAAGGGCAGCAGAGATTTGGATAAACTCAAGTTTACAGAGAATAGTATGTGGAAGACCAGCCAGGAGTATGTTGAAATAGTCAAGTCTAGTGGTAACAAACATGAATGAGGATTCAGATGAGCTGAGATGGAGGTGGAAATCGGTAGTCTTAGTGATGGCATGAATATGAGATCAGAAGCTCATTTCTGGGTCAGACTGTTGCCATGGCGAGGGATGGAGTTGGTAGTTAGGGAAAGGAGTTTGGAGCGCGGACCGAAAGCAGTGGCTTCAGTCTTCTCAATATTTAATTGGAGGAAATTTCTGCTCATCCAGTCCTGGATGTCGGATAAGCAATCTGATAATTTAGCAACAGTAGAGGAGCTGCAAGAAGTGGTGGTGAGGTAGAGATGAGTGCCGTAAGTGTAAATGTGAAAACTAATGCTGTGCTTTTGGGTGATTTCGTCGAGGGGCAGGATGTAGATGAGAAATAGGAGGGGCCAAAGCTAGATCCCTGGGGGACACCGGAGGTAACTGTGCGGGGGCAGGAAGAGAAGCCATTGCAGGTGATTATCTATGATCAGATAAAAATGAAACCAGGTGAGAGCAGTCCTACCCATCTGGCCGTCAGTAGAAAGGCATTGGAGGAGGATGGTGTCAATCGTGTCAGAGGCTGCAGACAAGTCAGCAAGGGCGAGGAAGGAAAGATTACCTTTGTTCTAATCATATAGGATGTCATTTGTGACTTTCAAAAGAGCTGTTTTGGTACTTCATGATCTTCTGAGACTAGACCCTTTCTCACTAATGTCCTTATGTCATCCTTAATTACCAGGGCTACCCCTCCTTCTTTGTCATTCTGTCCATCTTTCTGAAATATTGTGCTCCTGGTCGCGGCTGCAGGGAATAGTATCTTTTCCACTGACTGTACAGTCTCCTATCACTAATACATTCCTCTTGGCTGCCCCCACTTGAATAGCATCCTTCACCATAGTGCCATGCCAATCCGCTCATTCATTTTGCAGTCCTTCTCCTCATCCACACGGGTAGCAAGCACCTTGTACCTCTGGACAAAATCAGGTGCTGAGGATCCTCCATCGCGACATGCTGATTTCCCCATACCTGCCTGACTTGCAATTGCACCCTCCTGTTTCTGACCATTGATCATCTCAGTTCTGTTTTACCTAAGGGGTGTGACCACCTCCTGGAACAAAATGTCTAAGTAATTCCTCTTCCCTGATGCATTGCAGCGTCAGCAGCTCAGCCTCCAGCTCAGTGACTCTGAGCTGAAGTTTCTCAAGCTGCAGACACTTGCTGCAGAGTGTCAAAGTGCCAGAGGAGTAAGGGGTCAGGGCAAGATGTGATCTGGTGATAAGCACCACACTGCCACTGCGACGGTCTTGGCAGGGCAAGTGGTGGAAGATGTTGCCATGCTGGGAGGCTTCATTAAGTGGTAAAGTATCATCACCCCTCAGCCAGGTTTCCGTTAAGGCCATGATGTTGTTGCAGTTCGCAATAAGTTCTTGAATGGCAAGGGTCTTATTCACAAGTGAATGAACATTCAGAAGGGAGATGCGAAAAAAAAGAGTGGTGAGAGCTGATGTGCTGGCAGAGTCCACAGGGCCAGCAGTGGGCAGGTGAGTTGGACAGAAATAAGATTGGCAAAATTAGCCCTTGGCGGGCACACTGGTTGAGTCAGATAGGGCCATTGGAATGCTGCTGATAATGAGCTAATGCCTAGTGTCTCCATGAGCCCATCAGAGGATGTCAAGAGAGGCAGAGAGTGAAACTGTAGGCTTATCTAATAGGGAGTCAAGCCTGGGACGGCAGGAACGTCGAAGAGTACTGAAAGGTTGGGTTAGGGAATTGGGAGGGCAGCCTGAGAGCGGAGAAGCAAAAGGAGCCATGACAATAGAAGAGAGTCTAGGAGGGGTAAAGAGAAAGAACAAAAGTGGAAATACAGTACAAGCTTTGTTATCCAGCAAGTGCCGGACTTCAGGTGCCGGGTAATCATGTGTATGATCAAAGGCAATACAATGCGGTTGTTTTAATTTTCAGAGAAATGATTACGTGTAAAGAACAAGAAGATGTACCTGTCAGGCAGGGAGGAAGTTGTCGAGCGAGGGAGCCGTGGTTTACTAAAGAAGTTGAAGCGCTTGTCAAAAGGAAGAAGAAGGCTTATGTTAGGATGAGACATGAAGGCTCAGTTAGGGCGCTTGAGAGTTACAAGCTAGCCAGGAAGGATCTAAAGGGAGAGCTAAGGAGAGGACACGAGAAGTCATTGGCGGATAGGATCAAGGAAAACCCTAAGGCTTTCTATAGGTATATCAGGAATAAAACTTCGGTTGTGGGTAAAATGTTGGAAAAGGTTATAAGAGACAGGATTTATAATCATCTTGAAAAGAATAAGTTCATTAGCGATAGTCAGCACGGTTTTGTGAAGGGTAGGTCATGCCTCACAAACCTTATTGAGTTTTTCGAGAAGGTGACCAAGCAGGTGGATGAGGGTAAAGCAGTGGATGTGGTGTATATGGATTTCAGTAAGGCGTTTGATAAGGTTCCCCACGGTAGGCTATTGCAGAAAATACGGAAGTATGGGGTTGAAGGTGATTTAGAGCTTTGGATCAGAAATTGGCTAGCTGAAAGAAGACAGAGGGTGGTGGTTGATGGCAAATGTTCATCCTGGAGTTTAGTCACTAGTGGTGTACCGCAAGGATCTGTTTTGGGGCCACTGCTGTTTGTCATTTTTATAAATGACCTGGAAGAGGGTGTAGAAGGGTGGGTTCGTAAATTTGCGGATGACACTAAGGTCGGTGGAGTTGTGGATAGTGCCGAAGGATGTTGTAGGATACAGAGGGACATAGATAGGCTGCAGAGCTGGGCTGAGAGATGGCAAATGGAGTTTAATGCGGAAAAGTGTGAGGTGATTCACTTTGGAAGGAGTAACAGGAATGCAGAGTACTGGGCTAATGGGAAGATTCTTGGTAGTGTAGATGAACAGAGAGATCTTGGTGTCCAGGTACATAAATCCCTGAAAGTTGCTACCCAGGTTAATAGGGCTGTTAAGGCATATGGTGTGTTAGCTTTTATTAGTAGGGGATCGAGTTTCGGAGCCACGAGGTCATGCTGCAGCTGTACAAAACTCTGGTGAGACCGCACCTGGAGTATTGCGTGCAGTTCTGGTGACCGCATTATAGGAAGGATGTGGAAGCTTTGGAAAGGGTGCAGAGGAGATTTACTAGGATGTTGCCTGGTATGGAGGGAAGGTCTTACGAGGAAAGGCTGAGGGACTTGAGGTTGTTTTCGTTGGAGAGAAGGAGGAGGAGAGGTGACTTAATAGAGACATATAAGATAATCAGAGGGTTAGATAGGGTGGATAGTGAGAGTCTTTTTCCTCGGATGGTGATGGCAAACACGAGGGGACATAGCTTCAAGTTGAGGGGTGATAGATATAGGACAGATGTCAGAGGTAGTTTCTTTACTCAGAGAGTAGTAGGGGCGTGGAACGCCCTGCCTGCAACAGTAGTAGACTCGCCAACTTTAAGGGCATTTAAGTGGTCATTGGATAGACATATGGATGAAAATGGAATAGTGTAGGTCAGATGGTTTCACAGGTCGGCGCAACATCGAGGGCCGAAGGGCCTGTACTGCGCTGTAATGTTCTAATGTACAATACAGAAATCTTGAGGCAGTCAAGATGCATAGAGTTCTTGAGTCGTAAACTTAATGTATACATTGCAATAAAGCACTTGATGCAGAAGGTGATAAGGGATAAATGGCGATACTGCATAAGCACAGTGATGTAACAAGAGGGTCTGCTGGCAATGCCACCAAGATCACTGGCTGGAGCATCACTAACTACAGTACAGTAATGCTGAGAACAATTGGCTGCACTCTGGGAAAACTTGGCATTGGGAAACCAGCCTGGGAAGATTTTGGAAATTCTGGATAGTAGAGCTTTCTGGTTGGTAAAGTGCTGGATAGCAAAGCTTTTACTATAGATTGATGGATTCAGGTCTGGAGTGGCAGCCAAAATATGCACGTGAATTGACTCTGCTAGAGCTCAAGTTACATAAAAAGTAGGGTACATAAAAACATGACAGTAAATGGTAATAGGAAATAATTTAAGTGAATAAGAGTCTAGAATTAAAGTCAGAGGTCCCTTGGTGGGATAGTGATGACTTAGGTCGGGTGGAATCAGCATGGAGCATCAATGAGCTGTTTTCCCGAGTTTTTGGAGACAAGTGTAGCGAGTGAAGTCCAGAAGCTGTTTGAAGGTAGAGTGTCGGAGGATTCACTGATGCACATATTTTCATAGGAATGAGGATCCAGGAAGTGTGCAGAGTCAGTTGTAGGATAAAAAAGATGATAAAGTTGGAGGATACCATAAAATCCAGAAGCACTTGAGATTTGTTCTTCTGGCCAGGAATAGACTGAAGTTGAAAAACTAGTATTTATCAGTGGCCAGTCGTAGGTTCACCAGGAGACTGAGGTGTCTCAATCACAGTGGTGGTGGGGGAAGGGCAGTAGACTGATGAAATTTACTTTATTGCAAAAGACCAGCAAATCAGAGACAGAAGTTGGGTCTTAGGGTATAACCAGTGTAGTTCAGAGCAGAAGCTCAACTCCTCAGATACTCAAGCAGCCCTCGTCCATATGCAGCAACACCTGCACAGCATCCAGGCTTGGGCTGATGTGTGGCAAGTAACATTTGTGCCGCACAAGTGCCAGACAATCACTATCTTAAACGAGAGAATCTAACCATCTGTCTTTGACGTTTAATGGCATTTCCATTGCTGAATCTCCATCTATCAACATCCTGGGCTCACCATTGGTCAGAAACTTAACTGGACCTGCCACATAAATGCTGTGGCTACAAGAGCAGGTCAGAGGCTCGGAATTCTGTGGTGAGTAAATCACTTCCTGACTCTCCAAGGCACAAGTCAGGAGTGTGATGGAGTACTCTGCACTTGCCTGGATGGGTGCAGCTTCAGAAACACTCAAGAAGCTTGATACCATCTTGAACAAAGCAGCCCACTTGATTGGCGCTCCATGCGCAACCTTCAACGTTCACTCCCTCCACCACCGACGCAGTGGCAGCAGTGTGTACCGTATACAAGATGCACTGCAGCAACTCAACAAGGCTCCTTCTACAGCACCTTCCAAATCTGTGACCTCTGCCGCCGAGAAGGATAAGGGCAGCAAATGCATGGGAACACCTCCACCTGCAAGTTCCCCTCCATGCCACACACCATCCTGACTTGGAACTATATCGCCGTTCCTTCACTGTTGCTGGATCAAAATCCTGGAACTTCCTAACAGCGTTGTTGCTGTACCAACACCCCAAGGACTGCAGCAGTTCAAGAAGGCAGCTCACCACCATCTTCTCAAGGGCAATTAGGGATGAACAACAAATGCATAGCCAGTGATGCTCTCACACCCACCCCCCCCACCCCCCGGAACGAATAATAAAAAAAAGCGCTTTGGTGTTGAGATGTCGAGGAATTTGAAGCCAAGTTTGAAAGAAGATGTAGATTTTTTTCCAGATCTTCTCCACAGCTCACAGGTCAAAAAAGAGCAGCAGGTTAGAGACGGATCTGGAATCTAAATAACATTACACAGACCGTAGCTCTGTACACCTGCCAACATGCAACCTGAGCCCATTTTACAGGTGTGTATTATAGCGATGAATTGTGGTAAAGTCAGTGTGTATGTAATTGGACTAAACTGGAGAGAGGCTAAATTAGGTTAGTGTTATGTTGGCTTTGTATTCTCTAGAGGTATGGGGAATATTTATATTATTTAAAAAAAATATTAGGCATAAATTACAACTTGTACGAGGGTAACTTGGTTTCATCCCAAGGACGACTCATAAAAATCCTTAGTTGTTAAAGAAATTAGGAGTACACAGAGTTAAAAAAGTTGTTTTGTTTATTACCTTCATGGTTGATGTACAGATTTCGTTCTATTCATTTTACTAATAATTCAAGTTTCCTGTGGAGAAAATTGTATGTTCTAAAAGGGCAGTACTTTTCAATTTGCATTTTAATATCGTTAAATTGACATTCTAAGGTAAGGTAAATTTTAGGCTAAAATTTGTCATTTTGTATCTTAGTAAAATAGTTAATAGTTAAACCACAGCATTACATTGGAATTTATTCTTGTCTTGCATTTGCATAGAACTGTATTTTTTTCACATACTGTTTTGGTCCATCTTTCAAACCATTTAAAAAAAAAACAACCATCTCAAAGGAATTTTCACACTATGTTGATACTGAGATCTTGGCTGTCATATTAATTAGCAAGTGCATACAAGACTGCAGGTACTGCTATATCTGTTGATTGCAAATGGTTTAAATCAAATGTGCAGTTTTATGTTTGGAAATTTGAAGGTTATTGGGTTCTGAAAAAGGCAAGCATTAAACCTACTCTCCATTAAATGTTTGAAGTAACAAAACTTTGAAATTGTACTTAGACCTTACCTGCAGCTTGTTATGGGATGCCATTAATTCAGTGATTTATCTCTACTTTACAGCTCTCCAAAAGCAGATTGCATGACAGCATTGTGATAGGTGAAATTGGGGGAATTGAAAATTGTTAAACATGACCTTTATCGCCAATAATGTTTAAACCACTTCTTCTGAATTCTGAGCAACCCTTCTCTGAAATAAGATGTTCAATTATTGAGCAATATTGTGATTTCACAACAAAAGCATTGAAAAAGTAGGAACATAGCAGGAGTAGGCCATTCAGCCCATCGAGTCTGCCCCGCCGTTCAATATGATCATGGCTGATCATCCACTTCAGTGCCTTTTTCCCACACTATCCTCAAGCCCCTTTATATCATTGGTATTTAGAAATCTATCAATCTCTGCTTTAAACATACTCAATG
Source organism: Heterodontus francisci (assembly GCF_036365525.1). NCBI lineage: Eukaryota > Metazoa > Chordata > Chondrichthyes > Heterodontiformes > Heterodontidae > Heterodontus > Heterodontus francisci. Next base: position 17,282,436 of record NC_090387.1, on the reverse strand, counting down.
ACTGAGCTTCCACAACCCTCTGGGGTAGAGAATTCCAAAGATTCATAACCCTCTGAGTAAAGAAATTTCTCCTCAGCTCTGTTCTAAGTGGCTTCCCCCTTATTTTGAAATTGTGTCCCCTGGTTCTAGACTCGCCAACCAAGGGAAATATCTTAGCTGCATCTACCCTGTCTATCCCTTTAAGTGTTTTGTAGGTTTCAATGAGATCACCTCTCATTCTTTGAAACACTAGAGAATACAGGCCCAGTTTCCCCAATCTCTCCTCATAGGACAGTCCCGCCATCCCGGGAACAAGTCTGCTGAACCTTAGTTGCGCTCCCTTTATGGCAATAATATCCTTCCTAAGGGAAGGGGACCAAAACTGCACACAGTACTCCAGGTGCAGTATAACTAAGCTTCTATACAATTGAAGCAAAACTTCACTACTCCTGTACCCAAATCCTCTTGCAATGAAGGTCGACATACCATTTGCCTTCTTAATTGCTTGTTGCACCTGCATGTTAGTTTTCAGTAACTTATTGACAAGGATACCCAGGTCTCTTTGTACATCTACACTTTCTAATCTCTTACGGGCACAGGGCGGCACAATGGCGCAGTGGTTAGCAACGCAGCCTTGCCTGTGTGGAGTTTGCAAGTTCTCCCTGTGTCTGCTTGGGTTTCCTCCCACATGCCAAAGACTTGCAGGTTGATCGGTTAATTGACCATTATAAATTGCCACTAGTATAGGTAGGTGGTAGGGAAATGTCGGGATGTGGTAGGGATATGGAATTAGTGTAGGATTAGTATAAATGGGTGGTTGATGGTCGGCACAGACTCGGTGGGCCAAAGGGCCTGTTTCAGTGCTGTATCTCTAAACTAAACTAACCATTTAAGAAACACTCTGCACATCTGTAGCTCCTACCACAGTGGATAACCTCACATTTTTCCACATTATATTCCATCTGCTATGTTCTGGCCCACTCACCATGTCTGTCCAAATACTCTTGAAGCCGCTTTGCATCTTCCTCACAATACACATTCCCACCTAGATTTGTGTCATCCGTGAACTTGGAGATATTATTATATTTGGTCCCCACATCCAAATCATTGATATATATTGTGAACAGCTGGGGCACAGGCACTGATTCCTGTGGTACCCCACTAGTCACAGCCTGCCAATGCAAGAATGACCTGTTTATTCCTACCCTCCGCTTTCTGCCTGTTAACCAATTCTTAATCCATGCCAGTATATTACCTCCTGTCCAATGTGCTTTAATTTTGCTAACCAACCACCTGTGGGGGACTTTATCAAAAGCCTTCTGAAAATCCAAATATGCCACATCCACAGACTCCCGTTTATCAATTCTGTTAGTAACTTCCTCAGATCATTATTTTCCAAGTGTCCATTTATCACATCCTTTAGAATAGATTTTAGCATTTTCCCAACGACTGATGTAAGACCAACAGGTCTGTAATTCCCTGTTTTCTGTTTCCCTCCCTTCTTAAATAATGGGGTGACATTTGCTACCTTCCAATCTGCAGGAACTGTTCCAGAATCTATAGAATTTAGGAAGATGATCAATGCATCCATTATCTCCATAACTATCTCTTTCAACACACTGGGATGCAGAATGTCAGGTCCTGTGGACTTGTCATCCTTCAGTCCCATTAATTTCTCCAATACAATCTTCTTACTAATGCCCTTTCAGGAAGGAAATCTGCTGTTCTTACCTGGTCTGGCCTACATGTGACTCAAGACCCACACCAATGTGGTTGACTCTTAAATGCCCTCAGAAACGGCCTAGTAAACCACACAGTTGTACCTAACCGCTACGAAGTCAATAAGAAATGAAACTGGATGGACCACCCGGCATCGACCTAGGCACTGGAAGCGACAACGGCAAACCCAGCCCTGTCGACCCTGCAAAGTCCTTCTTACTAACATCTGGGGGCTTGTCCCACAGTCTGGTCAAGCAACAGCCTGACATAGTCATACTCACAGAATCATACCTTACAGAAAATGTCCCAGACACTGCCATCACCATCCCCAGGTATGTCCTGTCCGACCGGCAGGACAGACCCAACAGAGGTGGCGGTGACAGTGGTATATAGTCGGGAGGGAGTTGCCCCGGGAGTCCACAACATTGACTCTGGACCCCATGAAGTCTCATGGCATCAGGTTAAATATGAGCTAGGAAACCTGCTGATTACCACCTACTGTCCCACTCAGCTGATGAATCAGTACTGCTCCATGTTGAACACCACTTTGAGGAGGTACTGAGGGTGGCAAGGGCGTAGAATGTACTCTGGGTGGGGGATTTCATTGTCTCTCACCAGTAGCACCACTTCTGAGCGAGCTGGCCGAGTCCTAAAGGGCATAGCTGCTAGACTGGGTCTGTGACTGGTGGTGAGGGAACCAACAAGAGGTAAAAATGCACTTGACCTCGTCCTCGCCGATCTGCCTGCCGCATGACATACTTTCCATGATGGTATTGGTAGGAGTGACCACCGCACAGTCCTTGTGGAGACAACGTCCCATCTGCACTTTGAGGCTATCCACCATTGTGTTGTGTGGCACTACAACTGTGCTAAATGTGATAGATTGAGAACAGATCTAGCAATACAAAACTGGGCATCCATGAGGCTCTGTGGGCTATCAGCAGCAGCAGAATTGTACTTAACCACAATTTGTAACCTCATGGCCCGGCATATCCCCCACTCTACGAAGCTGGAGGACCAACCCTGGTTCAATGAAGAGTGCAGGAGGGCATGCCAGAAGCATACCTCAAAAAGAGGTGTCAACCTGGTGAAGCTACAACCCAGGACTACTTGCATGCCAAACATTGTAAGCTGCATGTGATAGACAGAGCTAAGTGATCCCATAACCAATGGATCAGATCTAAGCTCTGCAATCCTGCCACATCCAGTTGTGAATGGTGGTGGACAATTAAACAACTAACTGGAGGAGGTGGCTCCACAAATATCCCCATCCTCAATGATGGGGGAGCCCAGAACATCAGTGCAAAAGATAAGGCTGAAGAATTTACAGCAATTTTCAGCCAGAAGTGTCGGGTTGATGATCCATCTCGTTCTCCTCCTGAAGTCCCCAGCATCACATGCCAGACTTCAGCCAATTCGTTTCACTCCACGTGATATCAAGAAATGACTGAAGGCACAGGATACTGCAAAAGCCATGGGCCCTGACAACATTCCGGCAATAGTACTGAAGACCTATGCTCCAGAATTTGCCATGCTCATAGCCAAGCGATTCCAGTACAGCTGCAACACTGGCATCTACCCGGCAATGTGGAAAATTGCCCAGATATGCCCTGTACACAAAAAGGAGGACAAGTCCAACCTGGCCAGTTACTGCCCCATCAGTCTACTCTTAATAATCAGAAAGTGATGGAAGGTGTCCTCGACAGTGCTGTCAAGCGGCACTTGCTTCGCAATAACCTGCTCACTGAGACTCAGTTGGGGTTCCGCCAGGGCCACTGAGCTCTCCTGACCTCATTACAGCCTTGGTTCAAACATGGACAAAAGAGCTGAACTCCAGAGGTGAGGTGAAAGCGACTGCATTTGACATCAAGGCAGGATTTGACTGAGTATGGCATCAAGGAACCCTAGCAAAATTGGAGTCAGTGGGAATTGGGGGTGGGGGGGCCGGCGGGGGAACTGTCTGCTGGTTGGAGTCGTACCTAGCGCAAAGGAAGATGGTTGTGGTGTTGGAGGTCAGTTATCTCAGCTCCAGGACATCACTGCAGGAGTTCCTCAGGGTAGTGTCCTAGGTCCAACCACTTTCAGCTGCTTCATCAATGATCTTCCTTCAATCATAAGGTCAGAAGTGGGGATGTTTGCTGATGATTGCACCATGTTCAGCACCATTTGCGACTCCTCAGATACTGAAGCAGTCCGTGTGGAAATGCAGCAGTACCTGGACAATATTCAGGCTAGGGATGATAAGTGGCAAGTAACGTTTGCACCACACAAGTGCCAGGCAATGACCATCTCCAACAAGAGAGAATCTGACTGTCTCCCCATGCTATTCGATGGCATTACGATCACCAAATCCCCCACTACCAACATCCTGGGGGTTACCATTGACCAGAAGCTGAACTGGAGTAGCCATATAAACACTGTGGCTAGAAGAGCAGGTCAGAGGCTAGGAAATCCTGCGGCAAGTAATTCACCTCCTGACTCCCCAAATCCTGTCCACCATCTACAAGGCACAAGTCAGGAGTGTGATGGAATACTCTCCACTTGCCTGGATGGGTGCAGTTCTAACAACACGCAAGAAGCTCGACACCATCCAGGACAAAGCAGCCCACTTGTTTGACACCCCATCCACCAACATTAGCTCCCTTCACCACCGACACACATTGGCAGTAGTGTGTACCATCTACAAGATGCACTGCAGCAATGCACCAAGGCTCCTTAGACAGCACCTTCCAAACCTGCGACCTCTACCAACTAGAAGGACAAGGGCAGCAGATGCTTGGGAATACCACCATCTGCATGTTACCCTCCAAGACACACACCGTCCTGACCTGGAACTATATTGCTGTTACTTCACTGTCGCTGGATCAAAATCCTGGAACTCCCTTCCGAACAGTGGCGCAGTGGTTAGCACCGCAGCTTCACAGCTCCAGCGACCCGGGTTCAATTCTGGGTACTGCCTGTGTGGAGTTTGCAAGTTCTCCCTGTGTCTGCGTGGGTTTCCTCCGGGTGCTCCGGTTTCCTCCCACAGCCAAAAGACTTGCAGGTTGATAGGTTAATTGGCCATTATAAATTGCCCCTAGTATAGGTAGGTGGTAGGGAAATATAGGGACAGGTAGGGATGTGGTAGGAATATGGAATTAGTGTAGGATTAGTATAAATGGGTGGTTGATGGTCGGCACAGACTCGGTGGGCCGAAGGGCCTGTTTCAGTGCTGTATCTCTAAACTAAACTAAGCACTGTGGGTGTACCTACCCCACATGGACTGCAGCGGTTCAAGAAAGCAGCTCAGCATCACCTTTTCAATGGCAGTTGGGGATGGGCAATAAATGCTGGCTTAGCCAGCGACGTCTACATGCCAGGAACGAATTTAAAAAAACTAATTTCCTTCAGTTCCTCATTCTCCTGAATCCCTTGGATCTCTAATTCTGGGAGATTTCTTGTATCTTCCTCAGTGAAGACAGACACAAAGTAATCATTTAGCTTGTCTGCCATTTCTCTATTCCCCATTATAAATTCTGCTGACTCTGCCTGTAATGGACCCACATTTGTCTTAGCCATAAATTTCCTTTTTATGTACCTATAGAAGCTTTTACAGTCTGTTATGTTTTTTGCTAGCTTACATTCATATTCTATTCGCCCTTTTTCAATTTCTTCGTCCCTCTTTGCTGTATTCTAAAAATCCTCCCGATACTCAGGTTTACCACTGTTTCTGGCCACTTTATTGGCATTTTCTTTTAATCTTGTACAATCCTTAACTTCCTTTGTTTTCCACAGTTGACTGCCTTTACGTTTGGGGTTTTTGTGCCTTGAAGGAATGTATAGTTGCTGTAAACTATGTAATATTTCTTTAAAGATGATCAATGCCTATGTGCTGTTATACCTTTTAATGCATTTTCCCAATCCACCTCAGCCAATTTGGCCCTCATACCTTCATAATTTCCTTTGTTCAAATTTAATACCCTGGCTTCGGATTGAACTACCTCTCTTTCAAACATAGACATAGAAACGTAGAAAATAGGAGCAGGAGTAGGCCATTTGGCCCTTCGAGCCTGCTCTGCCATTCATTATGATCATTGGTGATCATCCAACTCGGTAACCTGTTCCTGCTTTTTCCCCATACCCTTTGATCCCTTTGGGGATATAATGTAAATATAATCTAAAATTCTATCATATTATGGTCACTGATCCCTAAAGGTTTTTTTTTACAACAAGATTATTAATTAGCCCTTTCTCATTACATAATACTAGATCTAAAATAGCCTATCCTCGAGTCGGTTCCTCAATATACTGCTCCAGAAAACCATCCTTAACACACTCCATAAACTCGTCCTCCACAGCATGAGTGCTCATTACCCAGTCTATATGCAGATTGAGGTCACCCATGATTACTGTATTACCCATGCTACATGCCCCTCGAATCTCCTGATTAATACCAGGCCCCACACCTACTACTGTTTGGACAATAAACAACCCCTACCGATGTTTTCTGACCCTTGCTGTTTCTTAGCTCCACCCAAACAGATTCCACATTTTGTTCTTGTGACCTGAGATCCACCTTTACTGAAGTACTGATAAGACCCTTATTATCAGCGCAAACCACCTCCTTTTCCTTTTTGCCTGTTCTTCCTAAATGTCCATATGAATTAGGACCTGAAGTAGGCCATTGAGTCTGTCGAGCCTGCTCTGCCATTTAATAAGATCATGGCTGATACGTTTCTGTTTCGAATTCCACATTCTCACCTACGCCCAATAACATTTGATTCCCTTGCCTAACACGAATCTGTCTACCTCCACCTTAAAAATATTCAATGACCCCGCCTCCACCACCTTCTGAGACAGAGAATTCCAAAGTCTCTCAACCCTCTGAGAAAAAATTTCTCCTCCTCTCTATCCTAAAAGGGCGATTCCTAATTTTAAAACAGTGCCTCCCTAGTTCTGGACTCACCCACAGGAGGAAACATCCTTTCCACACCTTGTCAAGACCGTTCAGAATCTTATTTACTTCAATCAAGTCTCCACTCACTCTTCTAAACTCCAGTGAAAACAAGCCCAGTCTGTGCAACCTTTCCTCATAAGACAACCCGCTCAGTCCAGGTATCAATCTAGTAAATCTCTGAACCGCATTCAACGCGTTCACATCCTTCCTTAAGGAGACCAAAACGGCACACAGGTTTCTTGAATATTCAGTTCCCAGTCTTGGTCATCCTGTAGCCACTTTTCCATAATGTCAATTAGATCAGACCCATTTACCTCTAATTGGACCTTCCCTCCTGTGCAGTGGAGCCACCCATGGTGCCACGGTCTTTGCTCTGGCTGCACTCCCCTGAGGAATCATCGCCCTTACCAGTATCTAAAATGGAAAACCAATTAGCAAGCAAGATAGACTCTGGACTCCTACACTGCCTGCCTGATTTTCTTAGACTGCCTGGCAGTCATCCATTCCCTCTCTGCCTGCATGCTCCTAACCTGCGGTATGACCACCTCCCTAAACATGCTATCCACATAGTCCTCTACCTCGCGGATGCACAACAGTGACTCCAGCCGCCGCTTGAGTTCCGAAACCTGGAGCTCGAGCTTCTGCAGTCAGTGCCTCTTCCTGCAGATGTGTTCGTTTAGGATACGTGATGTGTCCATGACTTCCCACATACCGCAGGATGTACATTCCACTTGGTCGAGCTGACTTGCCATACCGTAACTTTAAAAACTTTTTATTACAATGAGAAGTAGAATAACTTAACAGTTACTCACCAATCAGCTTCTTCCCCTGTACCAAAGATGGAGGCAGCTTCTAGAGGCTGAAAAACGGTACAAGAAATAAAGGAGCCTTCCCTCATGCACCAAACCCCACTTTACACTCTGTGCACTCAAAGCAGCTCTCAGTGCAGTCAAATTTATTTTTTTCTTAATTTATGGTTCCCCTCCTTACCGAACTCCCTTACTTACCAAACTCCCTTCTTCACACTCAGTGCAGACAAGCAGCACTGAGAGTCCCCTGAATTTATACTCTGAAAACAATGCTGTGTCAGCTCTGCTGGAGCTCAGAAACCAGTTTACGCTAGCTACCTAATTAACTAGCTACAGCTACTCTGAGTGTTCACAAAATCCTGTTTAAAACTGCAAGAAACCTAACTTAAAATAAAAGCAAAATACTGCGGATGCTGGAAATCTGAAATTAAAAACAAGAAATGCTGGAACCACTCAGCAGGTCTGGCAGCATCTGTAGGAAGAGAAGCAGAGTTAACGTTTCGGGTCCGTGACCCTTCTTTGGAACCTAACTTACCTCTTATCAGAAAGAGGTATTTCAATTAATTGCTAAATTTAAACAAAATGCAAACTAATCTTGAGATTAACCCTTAAAATCTATTCGCTTCCCAAACTACCTCCTTCACATGCAGTGCAGACATTAGTTTGCTTAATGTAAATTCGTGATCTGTGGTGTGAATATCCCAAATTCAAAATAGGTTGGAAATTACATGGACAAGTCAGCAGAATTCTCCTTTTTTCTAGAACAAAGTATCCTGATTGAAATTGTTTCACTAGTAATGACCTGATTGAGAGAGTTTCTTGATCGTGATGCTGGTTCAACTCCTTCAGCAAGGAGCTGAATAAATAATGGAGTAGGATCTAAGCTTGTTGAGATAGCTGTGCACTGAGATGATTTCTGAGACACAGTCATTCTTGTGCTGTTGAGGGAGAAAATGGTGTGGAAGCAAAGTGAAATCTGTGGAGGATAGCTAGTGAGGGTGGAATAATGGAGCTGTGGGATGGCTCCATGTTCTCAAATTTTGCTCGATTATCTCTGGTAACGTGAAATCAGTGATAGGTCCAAGGTGAATTATAAGTCGTCCTGGAAGGGTTCAGTTTTATGAGCCAAATGGTCTTTTCCTGTTCTACAATTTCTAATTTTTTTTAACAATCTGCTTTAAAACACATGCACTTAATTTATATTTTGGCTAATGTACATTTTTGTTCCTGGAATGTCCTAGGTGATGCTGGCAAAGCTGAATTTTTATTAGCCATCTGTAATTGCCCTGCCAAGTTTGTGGGGGAGGGAGGGTGGAATGGGGGTTCTCCTTGAACTGTTGTGGTCATTTGCACAGCTGCTGCTGGGTCAGGAATTCCACAATTGCGATTCAATGATGAAGGAATGGCATGTCAAGATGGTCTGCGACTTAAAGTGAGCTTGCAGATGGCGATTTTCTTGTGGTGATGTTTTGATCATGTTTTTCTCATTCCTAGTGTTAGAGGTTGTTAGTTGTGAGGTGCCTTTGAAGCAAGCTTGATCAGTTACTTCAGTGCATCTTGTAGATGGTACATACTAGAGCCACAGTATATCTGCGATGGAGGGGATGGATATTGTCAAGTGGCAGGGATGCCAATCCAGCAGAATGTTCACTTCTAGTTACTTCCCAGTTGTTGAAGTTGCACCCATTCCAGTGAGTGGTGATTATTCCACCACAATCCTGATAGGTATTAACCTATCAATCCTGATAGCCTTGTAGGTAGCCGGGACAGTTTTAAGGGGTCAGGAGGCGAGTCACTCTTTGCAGAGTGCCATGTCTCTGTCCTTTTCCTGCAGCCTCAGTATTGATACAGATGGTCCATTTAAGTTTCTGGGAACATCCAAAAGGTTGATGATGAGGGATTCTTATGGTGGTGCCATTGATGTTCAGAGAGATGGTTGGGCCTTTTCTTGTTACAGATGATCAATATCTGGTGAAAGTTCTATCTGCCACTTAACACAAGCCTGGATGTTGTCCAGATCCTGTTGTAGGCTGGCACGTGCTGCTTCATTATCTAAGGAGTTGTGAATGGAGCTGGACACCTGTAGGGTAGTCAGTGAACAGCCACACTCATGACCTTATGATAGTGGTCATTGATGCAGCTGATGATGGCAGCTGTTAAATCCTAGCATGTGCAGTAGGGTGTAAGAATGCAGCCATGTCCTGATAACATATGCAGACTCTGTTAAAACTCATTAAAGTAAATAACATATAAGGGAAGGAAAATATATACAGTTACTTATCGCAATACCCCAAATGATGAAATGCGAGATATAGATTTATTTCAGCCTTACGTAATGAAGGAATGGACTGTCCTTGGCTTGTCACATCTCATTTAATCATGCAAGAATATCTTGAAGAATTCTTTGATCAGTTAGGAGGGAAAACAGGGTAGATCTTGTGAAAGTGTTTTAGGAAGCTCATATTGTGCTCATATCTTCAGTGGGATTATACTCAACATAAATTTGACCCTTTGAGGATGTAAAGGGGTGGGGAGACTCCCTTGTTTAAGGACCTCCAATTTTGAAGCAATTAATAGTTTGTTTCCCTTTATGTCCTTTTAAATGCTTCCTATAGGAAACCAAAAAGACATCATCTATCATTTTCATGCTGAAAATTTGCAGTTTAATGCATCTTGACAGCACTGAATGCTTCTTTCCATTAGAGGGCAATCTTGTTCTTTGCAAAATTGTGCTTGGACTCAATTGATTTCCATTACAGGAAAGTAGAGCTTTATTTCAAGATAGCTATTAACTTATAATGTAGGAATGATGTGTGCATTCCATAAAATACCAATTTAAATATATAAATAAACTTTTTGTGAGATTACAAAATCTCTTTTTTTTTTCTCTCCAGTTTTTTCCAGGCCACACATCACCTGGAGCCAAGAGCACTGATGACCTGCTCACAGTTCATCCCCACTGCTACTGCACTGACTACGTGGGATGTGCCATAATGGCCCAGGGATGAAAATGTGCTTTGATTCATCTCCCCTTTGTTTCTTTAGAACTTACAAAATGCCTCAAAACACTCTCCTTCAACTATGCCTTTGGTTCCCAATCCTTGCCTCCCCATTTTTCCTACTTTGCTTTTATGCTGTGTGTCCACTCTAACCTTTTTCTCATAAAATGCACTGTGATGTCTATTTGCTACGGAGTTCTTTGTAACTACAAGCTGTTGTAACTATTAACGTTTGGTTGATTAAGTTTGAGTTGTCTGTTTATGGGGCTCATGAGCAAGCACTGTATCTTGCTGGATTGTCACTATACCTTGCATCTCGGTTATTCTTTCTAGTAAGATACATTTAATAAATATACACATGATTTGATTTGGGCATGAGTATTTTTGAGAACTTTGTAGATATTTTAATGGATATCTTGTATTTCATGAAAAGGGCATCTTTGTCCAGATAACAGTACAGTGGACTCCAACTGTTTTCTTAAAATATTCTCTTAATGTGTAGTGTTCGTTCTCTTAATATTAATATTTAAATGATGTATGGAAAGAGACATTATTAAATATTTAGGATGGTATTACAAATTATTTAAAAAAAACTTTAGTTACAGATTAATTTATTTTTCTAGTTGCTGTATAAGCTGAGTATTGCACTAGTAAAATAAACAAAATGTTGTGTAACTTATGACATTGTAAAGGTCCTTTGTGCTTCTTATGCAACATCTTTTTCATTATTTTTCGTTTACTTGGTTCTATATTATAGTCTGAGATGGCAGTTTGCGGTGATGTCAGCAGCTACAATAATTGCACACTTCCAACTAAGGATAGTCCTCCGATCTGGCTGCACCACTTAAAGCACTATTGGGTCCTGCTCTCATCTGCAAAAACTGCATACTATTCCAGGATCACTCTGGAATGCAAAAAAAAAAACCCTGGCTTTACGCGGCTGCAAACCACCACCTTAAATCCCTCTCCCCTGTCCTCTCCACCTTCATCTTCAACAATAGTAGCTCGTGGACTTCTTTGTCCCTAAGATTGACACCATCCAAACAACTGCCCCTGCTGCATCCTCCATTTCACTGGTCCACCAGGCCAAACATCCTCTACTGATCCCCTCTGCCCTAGGCTTGAACTCTCATCTTTCTCTAGTTTCTGTCCTATCTCCCCTCATGCCCTCTCTGAGCTCATCTTGTCCATGAGACCAATCTCTTGCTCCCTCGATCCTATTCCCACTAAACTGCTGACGACCCTCCTGGTCCCCATGATAACTGATATTGTTAATGGTTCTCCCTCTTCAGGTTTTGTCCCTCTCCCCTTTAAATCTGCTGTCATCACCCCTCAAAAAACTAACCCTTGGCCCCATCGTCCTTGCAGACTACTGTCCCATCACCAACCTCCCTTTTCTCAAATCCTTGAACATATTGTCGCCTTCCCAGATCTGTTGCCCATCTTTCTTGGAACTCTATGTTTGAATCATTCCAATCAGATTTCCGCCCCGCCATAGTACCAAAGCAACTCTTTTCAAAATCACAAATGACACCCTATATGACTGTGACAAAGGTAAACTTTCCTTCCTCATCCTTCTTGACCTGTTTGCAACCTTTGACATGTTGACCATATACGCTGACAACACCCAGCTCTATCTCGCCACCACCTCTCGACCTCCCTGTTGCTAAACTATCAGACTACTTAACTGACATCCAGGAGTGGATGAGCAGAAATTTCCTCCAATTAAATATTGGGAAGACTAAAGCCATCGTTTTCGGTCTCTGCTCCACACACAGTTACCTAGCTACAAACTCCATCCCTCTTCCTGGAAGCAGCCTGAGATGAAGCCAGTCTGTTCACAGCCTTGGTGTCACATTTGACCCAACGATGAGCTTCCAACCTCGTATTCGTGCCATCACTAAGATCACCTGTTTCCATCTCTATAATATCGCATGTCTTTGCCCATGTCTCAGTTCATCTGTTGCTGAAACCCTCATTATTGCTTTCATTACTTGACCATTCCAATGCACTCTTGGTTGGTCTCCCGCATCCTATCCTCAATAACCATGAGGTCATTCAAAACTCTGTTGCTCATGTCTTAATTAGTACCAAGTCCCGTTCACCTATCACCCCTGTGCTTGCTGACATACAACATCTTGATTTTAAAATTCTCATCCTTGTTTTCAGATCCCATCCTACCTCTGTAATGTCCTCCAGCCCGACAATCCTCTGAGATATCTGCACTCTTCTAATTCTGGGCTTTTGAGCATCCCCAATTTTAATCGCTCCACCATTGGTGGCTGTGCCTTCAGTTGCCTAAGCCTTAAGCTCTGGAATACCCTCCCTACACCTCTGCCTCTCTACCTTGTTTTCCTCCTTTTAGACACTCCTTAAAACATAGCTATTTGACCAAGCTTTAAGCATTTCGTCATCTGGCCTAATATCACTTTATGTGGCTTGGTGTCATTTTGATTTTTTGTGCTCCTGTGAAGTGCCTTGGGGCATTTTATTGCGTTAAAGGTGCTATATAAATATGAGTTGTTGTTGGTCTTGATGTGTTCTGATTTGAATTGCAATTTCAATCAAATGTGGATTTTCATTTTAGCTTTTACTCTCCATTGTAACTGCAATTTGGATAACAAAACTTTTAAAAAGAAAATTAAAGTAACACAACTTACATTAGTGATGTGAAGTTCCTTCCTGGTCAGGGGATGTGGAATGTATACTAGATTTCATTTAAAAGTGGTGATTGATGTAGCAATGTATTTAACATTTGTTTAACAAGCTTTTTGGAGTGAAACTTTTAAACCAATTCTGGTGGCTAACTGAGATCAAATTTCTGTGAAATTATATAAACTGCTACTTATCTACCTAGGTTTCTTAGACCATTGTGACATGTTTTGTAGCTAGAGCATACTTCTGTTTCGCAATTCTTTTTTTGCAATTGTGAATTATGGGGTATATTTTGTTTTGTTTGTGTAATGATTGAGACTATTCCACATTCATTTCAGTTAGATCCTTATGAGCTGAAAGAAGGGAACCATCCTGCTGCATCTTGGGTTTGAATCCAGAGGTGAAATGAGGTGCAGTGTTTAATACCACTGTCCTATTTGAACAAGAGTAGGCCATTTAGCCTTTTGAGTTTGTTCCGTCATTCAGAGATATTATGGCTGATCTGCAATCGAACCTGCAAGTTCCCCTCCAGTTACACATCATCCTGACTTGAATATATATCATTGCTCCTTCATCGTCACTGGGTCAAGATCCTGGAACTCCTGACCTAACAGCACTGTGGGTGTAGTGACACAACAAAGACTGTAGTGCTTCAAGAAGGTGGCTCATCCCTACTTTCTCGAGGGCCGTTAAGGATGGTCAATAATGTTGGCGTTGCCAGAGAGGCCCACATCCCATGAATGAATAAAAAAACTCTTCATATGTGCCTTTTCCCCATATCCCTTAATACCGTTGGAAAACAGTTTTAAAATTAACAATTGATCTAGCATCAATTGTCATTTGCAGCAGAGAGTTCCAAACTTTTGCCACCTTTTGTGTGTGGAAGTGTTTTCTAATTTCACTCCTGAAAGATCTGGCTCTAATTTTTAGTCTACGCCCCCAAGTCCTAGGCTCCGCAACCAGCGGAATTGCTTTCTCTTTGTCTACCCTATCTGTTCCGCTGAACAACTTGAAAACTTTGATCAAATCACCCCTTAACCCTCTAAATTCCAGTGAATAGACCCTAGTCTACTCTTACCTTAACCCTTGGAGTCCAGTTATCATTCTGATAAATCCACGCTGCACTTCCTCCAAGGCTGGTATATCCTTCCTAAAATCTGGTGCCCAGAACTGCTCATAGTATTCCACAGTGTGGTCAAACCAGGGTTTTGTGAAGTTGAGCTTAACTTGTACCCCTTTGTACTCCTGTCCTCTAGATGTAAAGGCCAGCATTCCATTAGCCTTTTTGGTTATTTTCTGTACCTGTTCATGATATTTTAATGATCTGTGTCCCTGGAACCCTGCCCCTGCTTCAACTCTTGCTATTTTTTCACCATTTAGGAAGTACTCTGCTCTATCCTTATTAGTTCCAAAGTGCATGATCTCATACTTGCCTACATTGAAAAATGTTTGCCACCATTTGGCCCATTCACTTGCACTTTTTGAATTCTTTCATGGGATGTGGACATCGCTGGCAAGGCCAGCATTTGTTGCCCATCCGTAATAGCCTTTGATCATGTTCCTGTAAAAATTAGGGATAGAAATGGCAAGATTAGGGAACCATGGATGACAGGTGAAATTGTGAGACTAGCTAAGAGGAAAAAGGAAGCATACATAAGGTCTAGGACGCTGAAGAAAGACGAAGCTTTGAAAGAATATCGGGAATGTAGGACCAATCTGAAACGAGGAATTAAGAGGGCTAAAAGGGGTCATGAAATATCTTTAGCAAACAGGGTTAAGGAAAATCCCAAAGCCTTTTATTCATATATAAGGAGCAAGAGGGTAACTAGAGAAAGGATTGGCCCACTCAAGGACAAAGGAGGAAAGTTATGCGTGGAGTCAGAGAAAATGGGTGAGATTCTAAACGAGTACTTTGCATCGGTATTCACCGAGGAGAGGGGCATGACGGATGTTGAGGTTAGGGACAGATGTTTGATTACTCTAGGTAAAGTCGGCATAAGGAGGGAGGAAGTGTTGGGTATTCTAAAGGGCATTAAGGTGGACAAGTCCCCAGGTCCGGATGGGATCTATCCCAGGTTACTGAGGGAAACGAGAGAGGAAATAGCTGGGGCCTTAACAGATATCTTTGCAGCATCCTTAAACACGGGTGAGGTCCCGGAGGACTGGAGAATTGCTAATGTTGTCCCCTTGTTTAAGAAGGGTAGCAGGGAAAATCCAGGTAATTATAGACCGGTGAGCCTGACGTCAGTGGTAGGGAAGCTGCTGGAGAAGATACTGAGGGATAGGATCTATTCCCATTTGGAAGAAAATGGGCTTATCAGTGATAGGCAACATGGTTTTGTGCAGGGAAGGTCATGTCTTACCAACTTAATAGAATTCTTTGAGGAAGTGACAAAGTTGATTGATGAGGGAAGGGCTGTAGATGTCATATACATGGACTTCAGTAAGGCGTTTGATAAGGTTCCCCATGGTAGGCTGATGGAGAAAGTGAAGTCGCATGGGGTCCAGGGTGTACTAGCTAGATGGATAAAGAACTGGCTGGGCAACTGGAGACAGAGGGTAGCAGTGGAAGGGAGTTTCTCAAAATGGAGACGTGTGACCAGTGGTGTTCCACAGGGATCCGTGCTGGGACCACTGTTGTTTGTGATATACATAAATGATTTGGAGGAAAGTATAGGTGGTCTGATTAGCAAGTTTGCAGACGACACTAAGATTGGTGGAGTAGCAGATAGTGAAGGGGACTGTCAGAGAATACAGCAGAATATAGATAGATTGGAGAGTTGGGCAGAGAAATGGTAGATGGAGTTCAATCAGGGCAAATGCGAGGTGATGCATTTTGGAAGGTCCAATTCAAGAGTGAACTATACAGTAAATGGAAAAGTCCTGGGGAAAATTGATGTACAGAGAGATTTGGGTGTTCAGGTCCATTGTTCCCTGAAGGTGGCAACGCAGGTCAATAGAGTGGTCAAGAAGGCATACGGCATGCTTTCCTTCATCGGACGGGTTATTGAGTACAAGAGTTGGCAGGTCATGTTACAGTTGTATAAGACTTTGGTTCGGCCACATTTGGAATACTGCGTGCAGTTCTGGTCGCCACATTACCAAAAGGATGTAGATGCTTTGGAGAGGGTGCAGAGGAGGTTCACCAGAATGTTGCCTGGTATGGAGGGCGCTAGCTATGAAGAGAGGTTGAGTAGATTAGGATTATTTTCATTAGAAAGACGGAGGTTGAGGGGGGACCTGATTGAGGTGTACAAAATCATGAGAGGTATAGACAGGGTGGATAGCAAGAAGCTTTTTCCCAGAGTGGGGGTTTCAATTACTAGGGGTCACGAGTTCAAAGTGAGAGGGGAAAAGTTTAGGGGGGATATGCGTGGAAAGTTCTTTACGCAGAGGGTGGTGGGTGCTTGGAACGCGTTGCCAGCGGAGGTGGTAGACGCGGGCACGATGGCGTCTTTTAAGATGTATCTAGACAGATACATGAATGGGCAGGAAGCAAAGAGATACAGACCCTTAGAAAATAGGCGACATGTTTAGATAGAGGATCTGGATCGGCGCAGGCTTGGAGGGCCGAAGGGCCTGTTCCTGTGCTGTAATTTTCTTTGTTCTTTGATAACTGAGTGGCTTGCTAGGCCATTTCAGAGGTAACCACATTGCTGTGGGTCTGCAGTCATATGTATGCCAGACTGGGTAAGGACAGCAGATTTCCTCCCCTAAAGGACATTAGTGAACCAGATGGCTTTTTACGGCAATCGATGATTGTTTCATGGCACCGTTGCTAAGACCAGCTTTCTATTTCAAATTATAATTAATTAATTGACTTGAAATTTCACCAGCTGTGGGGTAGATTTGAACCCGTGTCCCAAGGGTCTCTGGATTATTAGTCCAGTGACATTACCACTATGAAATCATCTCCACTTATGCTTCCATTTACACTGCTTACAGTTTTCTCATTATTTTCATCATTACTGTTATTTTGCTTACTATCTGTTTTGTCACTCTTTACTGTTCTTTGTATAATTCCCCTTTGCCAGGATCTGTTTTTCTTTGCATTTTTGTATACTTTTTCTTTTAGTTTTAAGTTATCTCTTACCTCTTTAATTGTCGATGGGTGTTTTTGGCAAGTAGAGCTCTTGTCCCTTGGGGGTATTAACCAGTTCTGTTGTGGGTTCTTGAGCACAAGAATAAAGGATGACACTGGAGTGCTGTACTGTTGGAGGTGCTGTCTTTTGGATGAGATATTAAATCAAGGCCCCATTCGCCTTCTTGGATGAACATAAAAGATCCCATGACACTATTTCAAAGAAGAGCAGAGGAATTATCTTTGGTGTCCTGGTTAACATTTCTCTCTCAAACAGCGATTTAATTACCAGGGAATCTTTTGTGATGTTGATTGAAATGGAACCCCTCTTTTCCACACCAATCCTTCAGCCTCCTAATGTTCACCTCCCTAATCATTTTATTCCTATGCCAATTTGTACTTGGATAATAATCCAGAGATTACATAACCGATAAGCGCCACAGCAACAGACCATTTGGCCCAACCAGTCCTTGCCGACGTTTATGCTTCACTCGACCCTCCTCCCATCTTTCCTCATCTAAATCATTGTAACCCTCTCTTCACTTCTCCCAAGTATGTCTGTCTAGCTTTCCCTTAATCTATGCAGTTTGCTTCAACCACTTGTGGCCGCAAGTTCCATATTTTCACCACGATTTGGGTGAAGAAGTTTCTTCTAAATTCTCCATTAGATTTCTTGATGACTATCTTAATTTGATGGCCTCTAGTTATGCTTTTCCCCACAAGTGATAACATTCTCTCTCTATCCACTCCATCAAAATCTTTAATAATTTTAAAGACCTCGATTAGATCACCCCTCAGCCACCTTTTTTTCAAGAAGAGAGAGACTCAGGCTGTTCATCCCTTCCACCCTGCATTTCTGGTATCATCCTTGTTAATCTTCTCTGCACTCTCTCCAGTGCAACCAGAACTGCACGCAGTACTCTAGGTGTGGTTTAACCAAGGTTCGATACAGATTTAGCATAACTTACCTACTTTTCAGTTATATCCCTCTGGGAATAAAGCCTAGTGCTTGGTTTGCTTTTTTAATGGCCTTGCTAACCTGTGATGCAACTTTTAATGATTGGTGTATTTGTACTTCAAGATCCCTTTGTTCTTCTATTCCACCTAGAGTCGCACATTCCAAGTAATCTGGCTTTCTTAGGTTACCTACCAAAATGTACTACCTCTCAGTTATCTATGTTGAAATTAATTTGCCAATTATCTGCTCATTCTGCAAGTTTATTAATGTCGTCCTGTAATTTGTTGCAGTCCTCAGTGTTGACTACCCCCGAGTCCCACCCCCACCCCCTCCCCCCAAAAAGAAATTGGTGTCATCTGCAATTTTAGATGTTGTGTTTTGGATTCCACAGTCCAAATCGTTAATGTAAATTGTGAACTGTAGTGGCGCCAGCGCAGATCCTTGTGGAACATCGCTTCCCATCTTCTGCCACTCTACATAACTACCCTTTACTCTCACTCTCTGCTTTCTGTCTTGAAGCCAGCTAGCAATCCATTCTGACACTTGTCCCTGACTCTGCATTATCTGACTTTATTTATTAGTCTATTATGGGGCACTTTATTGAAAGCTTTTTGAAAATTCAGATAAATTACATCTACTGCATTACCATTGTCTACACTGTTATCTCCTGAAAACATTCAATAAGGTTGATCAAAGAAGATTGTCTCTCTTGAAATCCATGCTGACTATTCATTATATTTTTTCTCTTGTAGGTGTTAATTCTCTCCTTTAGTAGGGATTGAGAGTAGACTGGGCAGTAATTGTCCGGATTGGATTTGTCCTGATTTTTATGGACAAGACACACGTTGTCAATTTTCCACATTGTCAGGTAGATGCCAGTGTTGTATCTGTATGGTAACAGCTTGGCTAGGGGTGCAGCTGGCTTTGGAGCACAAGTCTTCAGCACCACAGGTGGGATGTTGTCAGGACCCATAGCCTTTGCTGTATCCAGTGCCTTCAGCTGTTTCTTGATTCACATGGAGTGAATCTAATTTTCTGAGGACCAGCATCTGTGATGCTGGGGACCTCAAGGAGGCTGAAGATGGTTGCAAATTCTTCAGCCTTGTCTTTTGCAGTGACGTGCTGGGCTGCCCCATCATTGTAGATGGGGATGTTTGTAGAGCCAGTTCCTCCTGTTTAATTGTCCACCACTGTTCTTGACTAGATGTGGCAGGATTGCAGAGTTGGTTGTGGGATTGCTTAGCTCTGTCTGTAGCATGCTGCTTCTGCTGTTTCGCATTCATGTTATCCTATATTGCAGCTTCATCAGGTTAGCATCTCATTTTTATGTATTTCTGGTGCTGCTTCTAGAATGCTGTCCCACACTCCTCAGTGAACCAGGTTTGGCCCCTGGCTTGATGGTAATGGTAGATTGAGTGATATGCCAGGCCATGAGGTTACAGTTTCTGGTTGAATATAATTCTGCTGCTGATGGTGCACAACACCCCATGGATCCCCATTGTTGAGCTGCCAGATCTGTTCTGAATTTATCTCATTTAGCACAATGGTAGTGCCACATAATATCATGGAGGGTGCCCTCAGTGTGAAGATGGGGCTTCATCTCCACAAGGACTGTGCAGTGGTCACTCCTACCAATACTGTAGATGCATCTGTGACAGGTGAGGATGAGGTCAAGTGGTTTTTCCCTCTTGTTGGTTCTCTCCGCTTGCCGCAGACCCAGTCTGGCAGCTATGTCCTTCAGGAGTCAGCCAGCTCAGTCAGTTGTGGTGTTGCTGAACCGCTCTTGGTAAGGGATGTTGAAGTCACCCACCCTTACTACCCCCTCAAGAAATTCTTCCAAATGGTGTTCAACATGGAGGAGCACTGATTCATCAGCTGAGGGTGGGTGGTAGGTGGTAATCAGCAGGAGGTTTCCTTGCCCATGCTTGACCTGATGCCATGAAACTTCATGGGGGCCAAAGTCAGTGATGACTCTCATCACTGCTCCCTCTCGACTGTATGTCACTGTGTCGCCACCTCTGTTGGGTATGTCCTCTCCCACTGTCAGGACCTATCCAGGGATGACGATGGAGGAGTATTGGACATTGGCTGTAAGGTATAATTCGGTGAGTATGACTGTTATACTGTTGCTTGATTAGTTTGTAGGACAGCTCTCTCAATTTTTGGTACAAGTCCCCAGATGTTAGTAAAGTGAACTTTGCAGGGTCAACTGAGCAGGGTGTGCCTTTGTGTTTCCAGTGCCTAGGTCGATGCTGGGTTGTTCGTGCAGTTTTATTCTTCTTTGACTTTTCTGTAGCGGTTTGATACAACTGAGTAGCTTGTGAGGCCATTTCAGAGGGTGAGAAAGAGCCAACCACATTCCGAGTGGTCTGGAGTCATGTATAGGCCAGACTGGGTAAGGATGGCAGATTTCTTTTCCTGAATGGGATTAGTGAACCAGATGGGTTTTTACAACAAAACAGTACTTTCATGATCATCATTATTGCGACGAGCTTTTTATTCCAAGTTTATTGATTAGTTGAATTTAAATTCATCAGCTGTGGTGGTGGGATTTGAACTCGTGTCTACAGCGTATTCATCTGGGCCTCTGGATTACTAGTCCAGTTAACAATCCCACAATGCTACTGTTCTCAATATTCCTAATTGGTGTAATGTGTAATTTCTTCACAGATATTACTGCTATTTTTGTTAAAACAAATCCATGTTGATATTTTGTGCTTCTACTTTGAAGAATGTCACAAGATAGCCACGGGTGCAGCAGGCTATTTGACCCATCTTAATTCATTGATCCAGAAAATCACTTAATTTTCTTCTCTCTCTGGCAGCATCCGTTTCTTAAATTATTCGAATTTTTGCTTTTGTTACCCTACCCTACTATAACTCCATCTCATGTATTGATCGCTCTGTATGGAGAGGAATTTATTGATCTTAGTCTTAAATTTGCCCTTCACTACTTTGAACCTGTGTCCTTTTGTCTTACTGTATGGTTTAGTATGAAGCAGTGTTTTTGATTCGCCTTTGTGTATGTATATGTATATATAAAAATATAAAAAACGCTGCTGCCATGGGCAACAGAATGGGCTGCCGCAAGGCAGTGCGTTAGCATGGTGCTATTCAATATATATACCATTGACCAACGTATTCTGGTGCCAGAAATTTGAGATGATCTTTGTGTTACGGCTCAAAGCCCAACCTCTGATGAGATTTTTTAATCGTTCATTGGATGTGAGCCTTGCTGGCAAGGCCAGCCTTTGTTGCCCATCCCCAATTGCCCTTGAGATGGTGGTGGTGAGTTGCCTTCTTGAAATGTTGCAGTCCATGTGGTGTAGGTACACCCATATTGGTGTTAGGGAGGGAGTTCCAGGATTTTGAGCCAACAATAGTGAAGGAACGACGATATAGTTCCAAGTTAGGATGGTGTGTGGCTTGGAGGGGTATTTACAGTTGATGGTGTTCCGATGTGCCTGCTGCCCTTGTTCTTCTAGGTGGTAGAAGTCACAGGTTTTGAAGGTGCTGTTGCAAGGGGCCTGACGAATTGCTGCAGCGCATCTTGTAGATAGTACACGCTCCTGCCACTGTGCACCAGTGGCGTAGGTAGTGAATGTTTAAGTTGGTGGATGGAGCGTTGATCAAGTGGGCTGCTTTATCCTCAATGGTGTCGAGCTTGAGTGTTGGAGCTGCACTCATCCAGGCAAGTGGAGATCAAAATAATGCGAGCGACACTCTAGCTGGCTATCCAATACTATACTTTAATTAGCTGAGGATCAATCAATTAGCAAGAGACAGGTTTGTGCATTCCATCTTACAAATGAAGAAACCAAATTTTGAATTGCATGTTGAGTGGTACAGGAAAAGACTTGATCATTGTTGCAATCCTCTCCATCTTGATGTGACATTGAGTTAGAAGAACCACATCATCAGGACCAAAGCTAAAGTTGGGTCTGGGGATAATATATTACAGGGTATGGCTAACTCAGTGTTTGGATACTATCAGGACTGCAGCTCTGACACAGTTTTCTTGCTGCCGAATATGCTTGCTCGGTATGGGAACGTTGCATCCATGCAAAGAAATTCAGTTCTGTTCTCAATGCCTGCTGCCTCTGCTTTACTGGATGCCTTAAACCTACCAAGGTTGATGATCTTTAGCTACTGTCAGGTATAGGACCTCTTGAGTCAATGAGCAGCCAAAGCTAAAAGATATAGACAATCTTGTGATCTTCACTATCCATAGTTCCAGCACAATCTTGCTCTGTATAAACTGAAGTTGAGAGCAACTTCCTACATTCTATCAACCCTCTCGACCTCAGTGTTAAATAGTGGAGAATTAATGCCTAGAGAATACATCTACAGAATAATCTTCATTGTTCAGAATGTGAACTTGATGAGCATCTCCCAGCTCGAGTCTCTGAGACATGGCCAATCTGGCAATGCCTCAATTGCCTATGCACTGGTACTGATCTTTCAAAAGTAATAATGCAGGAATGAGGTTGCAGTGATAGTAATTCAGTGATGTGCAAATGTGGTGATGAGTCTCAAATGATGGACCATCTGCGCTGTTGCCACCTCCTGTTTGGGACCTGTAATAGTGTTAACTTCGTGAAATAAGTGATGACCTCTTGATTGTCTCCTTTCAAGCTGAAAAGACCAAGTTTCTCCAGTCTTTTTTCATAATACAATTGAATAAGCTGGCCTTGCTGGTTTCCAACTAGTGAAGGTGAATTTTTTTTAATTTCAAAATATTTGGAGCTAAGATATCGTTTACTAAATAAATAAATCTCCTGCATTAAACATTTGAGCCTTTTGTGGAAAACAACAAATCTTGTGTAAAATGCCTTTGATTACAAGTTTGCTTGGTAAAATAACCTTTTTTTAAAAAGCAAAAAGGTCCCTGTACATTACTGTTTAAAAAATCATTTTGGTTGGCTCTTGAGTTATTTTCCTTCCCAAGAATAACTGGAGTTACTGTTTTAAAAGACGAGGGCTAGGGCAGGATGTGGTTGGACATGAATACAAAGGAATCCAGAATAGAATCAATTACTGGAGTTACAGTTGGGCACACTCTCATAAGCAGAGAGTGAAAGGAAAGTGGCTTAGAGATGTTGAAATGGAATTTGTGGAGACCCAAGCTTTTTCAATGATTTTATAAACATAAGCTTGAATTATCTGGCCAGAACTTTCAAGGGAGTCAGAGATTGTTGTGTTTCTGGTGCTCATTCCCAAAATTTATCACTATTTCAGTTTAAACAATTTAGCTGCTTCATAGAACCAAACTCTGCAGTTTTTTAAAAGTTACTTTTTCAAATAAAGAAACGATGGGAGTTTATAGAGTCATTTTTGAGTCAGAAATTTGTTTATTTGTGTCAAGGAAAGTGCTAAATGTCTGCTGGTATCCCAAAGCTCGGATCTAAAATTGCAAAACTAGTGGACAATTGGACATGGTGAAATTTAAGATTCAGTTAGTGAAAGGATTGGTGGTTTTGCATCCGTATGTTCTTGATGGTAATGGGTGAGAGAGGGGTTGGAAAGTATTCCATACAGTGATGAATTCTTGTCGATGACCTTGTTCAGAATCATTTACTGTTAAATGGCCCCAGTTTAGAGTTTTATTTCAACCGATGTTGTGAGGGAATAAAATCGAGGATGTAATTGTCATGAATGTGATCTTGATTATGAAATTTTGAGCTTTATTTCTATTAATTTGCATCTTTTTCAGTATATTTTTTGTTTGTTCAATGGTGTAGCAATAATTTTCTGGTATGTAGTTTGTTAGTAAATTACTTGATGGGTGTTTCATTAGCAATATTTGTGGTATCTGTCTTTTTTCTTCCTGTGTTCAATTTATTTGTACATCTAAAAAGTTGTAGCTGTTCTGATATAGATAGACAATTTGTATAATTTTTCTTTTGTTTTATTTGTGTGTTCTCAGTCATAGTCCAAATCTGGGAATTAATTACAACAGCTTCGTTCCTTTAGTTTTTTAAATTAGTAAATGTCAAGGCACTTCACGGGAAAGAAAAGGATGCTGCACAGGTGCGGGATAGGAGGAGTAGATAGCCAAAAGCACGGTGGAAGAGAAATGTCTTGAAGCGGATTTTAAAAGTGAAGTTGAAAAGCAGCATGCTGCTATGTTTGATGGAGGGAGTTCTGGAGAGTAGGGCTGTGACAGCTGAAGGGTCTGTTACAAATGGTGGTGTAGGGAGGAGACAATGCGTAGGAAGCTGGATTCAGAGGACAACTGGGTTGGAAGAGGTCGCACAGGTCAGATCATGCAAGAATATGGTTAGTAGATGAGCATATTTAATTGAATGTGTTGAGCAGAGGGAGCCCAATAGGGGTTGATGAAGGCAGGGGTAATAGGAAGAATGGGGAATTTGTACTGGACGAGATTTAGTCAGAGGAGCTTTAAGCAAGTTAATGCAGGGTGGAGCTGGTGAGGATTATTAGAAAGTCATGTTTGCAGGTAATGTGGCTAAAAATGTCTGTGGCAGTGGGGTGAGGAAGTTATGGAGGTCTAGGTCAGCCATCTTGACAGAATGTAACATGGCTTGGGAGCAAACAAGATATTGAAGTTGTGCATAAGTTGTTGGGCATCTGTAGCTTGAAGTTACTGCCGAGGAGGTCAAAAAGTCTAGGAATGTGGTTGCAAACTATAGCTGGGTGTTAGCATACATGTGGGAACTGATGTCATTAGTCAGAGATAATGTAACTGATTGGACAACATGTAAATAAGGAAAAGAAAAAACAAGGATGGAATCTTAGGATGCTCTGGCTTTGACTGTGGAGGGTAAGAAGCTATTGCTGGAGCTATAGCTGTTATGTTGGGACATAATAGTGGAGCTATTAAGAATAATTAATAATAGTAGGTCTATAACCTGCAAGGCTATGGACCAGGTGCTGGAAGGTGGGATTAGATTGGTTGGCTAGATTTTTCGGCAGGGGCATACATGATGGGCTGAATGGCCTCCTTCTGTGCTGTAATTTTTCTATGGTTCTAGGGCGGTTCCAAAAAAGTGTTCACACGGAAGAGGATGGTGTAGCCAAACCTGTCCAACTTTACAGAGAGGTTAGAAACACAAGGAGGGGTAATCTATCATGGTTCCAGTCACAGACAGTACCATTAGTAATTTTGACTAGGGTGAATTTTGGTATTGTGGTCAAGGCAGAAGCTGAAATGTAAGGAGGTTGAAGGAAATTTTGGGAGAAGTGGTCTTGGAATGGTGGTTGTGATGGGGGGAGGGGTTTGGTGTTGGATATGGAGAATTAGATGAAAAAGATGGTGTTCATTGGTTTTGTTGAAAAGGATGTGATGGAACTTGTGAAAGGAAGCATGAACGGTCCATGTGCAAAGAACCCTTCACTGATTTTAGCATGATAGCATTAGCACAGTGAGAACTGTATTTCAGAAACATTGGTGCGGATTTTGCAGTCAGCGTCAAAGTGACATTAGTTACCACTGACGTCGAAGAAAGCTGCCCACAAAGACCTTGTGAGCTCTGTGATTTTCATTTCATTCTGGTGCCAGCTATTGGGGATCTGTGGCGTCCAGCAACATTGATGTCATCAAACTGGCTAAGCTACCAGTTACATTCAAGAATTTTCAGAAAGCAAACCAGGAAGTTACAGGCAGGTTTTATCATTCACTTTTTATAATTTTACACAAAGTGAACTAAAGACTGGGGCATACACATGGGATTAAGAGTGGAAGCCGCAATATCATAAACTTTAATAAAACTATGTAATTTTTATTATGGAATGGTTAAATTTGACATTCCACAAATATAAAATTAGTTTTTCAGGGCCAGAGAAGTTGTTCAGTAAGTATGACTTTGTATGCTGCTTTAAACCTCATTCAACAAGGTGTAACCTTGTCAAAGGTTTTTACAGTAACAATAATAGCATTAAAAAGTGGAGGTTCATATCTGTTCAGTGATTTCTAATTGACTTCCATCTGCATGGACTTTAGCACACCCTGTGAAAGTGTGATGAACTGCTGGCAACAATTTCTGGATTTCCGCATTTAACTGCGTATATATGGACACCAGAAGTTGCTGTCAGTTTCACAGAGTAATGACGTCAAATGCTAATAGTTTTGCCATCATCAAAGGTGCAAATTCCAGGCCAATATACCTTTTTGGGCTTGCCGAAGATGTACACTTGCCCCTTTCCTGTGGCAATTGACGTAATATTCTGCAGTATAGCGCTGCAGCTTACTTTTGTTTGGGAAGTATATATTTGAGGGCTTTGAGATGTTCAGGATGGAAGACCAAAACATTCTGAAGAATCATATCAAGTTGCTGTTTGTTTTTACTTTTTTGTCTTGCAAACAGCAGATATATTTAGCAAATTTTTTAGCTGTACAAATGCCAAATTGGAAATATTTGAATATATTTAAGGTAAGGTAACAGTTTTGCAGCTCGTAGAAATGCCTCTCTCTACCCCCACATCCTACATTGAAATAATTCACACTGTCAGTCTGATAAGTGATGTCTTTGTTGGTGATCATGGTCATCAAGTACAAATACTGAATTTTTCTATAACCTGATGCCTGATCTGAGTCCACTAGAGTCATCCTGAATTCACTTTACAGGACTGAGGCCCTGTTTTGCTTTAGCCTATGTGCGCTGTTGGCATGTCTTGCACAGTCAGCTCCTAAACATATGCTACTTCACCGTTTTACAGTGGTGTCAGATCAATAATGTAACTGTTCTGGTACTTGATCTTTACTGGCATATACTAAAACAAACATTTCTTAGAATAAACCTGTCCATCATGAGAAGCTAGGGAATACAGCTTCCACTGTTGTACACTGAATAGTCTATACATCAAGGTTACATTAATTAGTTTTGCAGGTGAAATGCTTTATTTTTATGCCTTTACTTTGAGGTCCATGTAGTATCCTTAGCCAAAGTGGTCTTTTGGAACAGTTGTTAACTGGTGTTCACATTTACAGTTACTTGATCAGCTATCTAGACATGCTCATGGTCTGATTTATGTGCATGAGTTAGGGTATCTGCCAAGAGCATGGGTTGGAGTCTCAGACTTGTTACCAAGCAGCCAACTCGCTTAAATATTTACTGTTCTAACACAGTCGTCAGTTTGGAGTAAAATAATATATTTTTGCCCTGGTTTATTGCCATTTTTTGGGAACAGTTTACAGAAATTTTTTGACATAACTGTCTGCATTGGATTTAAATCAATACGTAGGTAATTTAGAGCTCCTTGTGTGTTTTCTGGGCGAGTATATCAAAATAAGCCAACATTTTTCATCCCTGTCACATTTTTCTGCTTCATGCAACCAGATGCGTTATTTTGTTGACATGGAACTGCATTGTAATGAAATGTTCCTGGGTTGAAGTGCTGAAATCTGTCAAAGAATTATTTCCATTGAAATGAGCTGGCATGTAAATGTTTAGCAGCACATTCTGTTAAATCTCTGAGCCATGGAAAATATAAAATGGATGTATGTAGCATTTCCAAAAATCTAAATGTGTAGATAAGTTGTTTGATGTAACCAAGATGGAGGGAATGGAGTCCAGCTCAGAGAAATAAAAACAAAGTGCTAGAAATACACAGCAAGTCTGGCAGCATCTGTGGAGAGAGAAACAGAGTTAATGTTTTAGGTCTGTGACCTTTCATCAGAACTACCAAAGGTTAGAAATGTAATAGGCTTTGAGCAAATGAAAAGGGGGAGGGGGAGTAGAAGAACAAAAGGGAAGATCTGTGATGGGATGGAGGGCAGGAGAGATTAAATGACAAAGACGTCATGGAATGGAAGGTAAAGGGAGTAGTAATAGTCATAGTAAAAGATAAGACATTTGTCCAGAAAGAATGTTAATTGCAGAATAATGAACAGCTCTGTCTGCAAGCAAAATCATGAAAAACAACTTTAAGACTGGAACATGGTTAAAAAAAGAATCAAAATGGTTGTCATGGTTTGAAGTTGTTGAACTTCGTGTTAAATCCAGAGAGCTGTAGAGTGCCTAATTGGAAGATAAGGTGCTGTTGCTCGAGCTTGCATTGAGCTTCACTGGTATACTGCAGCAGGCCAAGTGCAGCCCAGAACATGCTAAATTTAACTACTTCATGCAGGGTTGTGATTTATATGGAACAGACTGCTGAGGTAGAGGGTGTAGACAGATGGGCATGTAGGAAAGTACAGGTCCAAAGAAAGACCATGTTGATCCACCTGGTCAGCCTCAGAGTTCAAAATCAAAATGCACAGTTCAGTATCTGCTTCTCTAGACTTTCATGCCAAATGCCTGTCCAACTTCTCTGAAAATTCCTCATGTTATCAGTCATGGTAGTCCATTCCAAATATTCCCCACACTCTTTGGTAATAATTATATATCTGATCTGCCCATTTACTTATCCTCTTCTGAATTTCAATCAGTGTACTTTATTCAGAGGGTTGTGAATCTTTGGAATTGTCTACCCCAGAGGGCTGTGGAAGCTCATTCATTAAGTATGTTTAAAGCAGAGATTGACAGATTTCTAAATACCAATGACATAAGGGGATATGTGGGAAGAAGGCATTGGGCGGCGCAGTGGTTAGCACCGCAGCCTCACAGCTCCAGCGACCCGGGTTCAGTTTTGGGTACTGCCTGTGCGGAGTTTGCAAGTTCTCCCTGTGACCGCGTGGATTTCCGCCGGGTGCTCCGGTTTCCTCCCACAGCCAAAGACTTGCAGGTTGATGGGTAAATTGGCCATTGTAAATTGCCCCTAGTGTAGGTAGGTAGGTAGGTGGTAGGAGAAAGGTGTGGATGTGGTAGGGAATATGGGGTTAATGTAGGATTAGTATAAATGGGTGGTTGTTGGTCGGCACAGACTCGGTGCTGTATCTCTAAATAAAAATAAAATAAAAATAAATGAAACAGGCCCTTCGGCCCACCGAGTCTGTGCCGACCAACAACCACCCATTTATACTAACCCTACAGTAATCCCATATTCCCTACCACCTACCTACACTAGGGGCAATTTACAACAGCCAATTTACCTATCGCCTGCAAGTCTTTGGTGGTGGGAGGAAACCGGAGCACCCGGCGAAAACTCACGCGGTCACAGGTAGAACTTGCAAACTCCGCACAGGCAGTACCCAGAATTGAACCTGGGTCCCTGGAGCTGTGAGGCTGCGGTGCTAACCACTGCGCCACTGTGCCGCCCAACCACTGCGCCACTGTGCCGTCCAGTGCTGTATCTCTAAATAAAATAAAAATAAAATAAAATGGCTGATCAGCCTTGATTGTATTGAATGGCAGGGCAGGCTCATTGGGTTGAATGAGCTACTCCTGCTGCTATGCTCCTATGTACCTTAATATAATTTTAGGAGCCATGGCAAGCAGTTTTTGAGTCTTTTACAGATTGTGAATACCTCAAGAAGGTCCCTTATCAGTTTGTTCTACAAGAAGCAAATTCATCTTCTGTAGTTTCCCCTTGTAGCTCAGGTGTCTGATGCCAGTTATCAAATGGGTAGCTCTTTGCACCTTTCCATGCAGTATGGTGAGCAGAACTGCACTCAATACTCCAGTTGGAGATAAACCAATATTCTGCACAAATAAAATCAAGCCGACTAATCAACTGTAAAGATGTCGAAAGATTGGAAAGTTAGGCTGAGAATTAGTAAATGTAAAATGTGTCTCGGTCCTGTGATTTGTGTTGTTTCCAAGTACTAAACAACTCAAGATCCTGTTGTCCTAATTTACTGCTGCTGCACACTGTGCAGATGGTTACAAGAGCTGTTCATGAATGTCTGAAATGCTTGTGCTGTTTCTCATAAACTAGCGCTGTGTAGGTTACAGGTCCAATGTTTATTCTTTTTCCCTAGACTCTTGACTTTGCACTTATCAACTTATCAAGACCGGCATTTATTGCCCATCCCTAATTGCCCTTGAGAAGGTGTAGTCTGTGATCTAGGTACACCCACCATTCTGTTAGTGAGACAGTTGCAGAATTTTGATGCAGTAACAGTGATATTGTTCCAAATTAGGATGGTGTGTGACTTGGAGCGGAACTTGCAGGTGGTGGTGTTTCCTTGTGCCTGCTGCCCTCATCCTTCTAGATGGTAGAGGCCGCAGGTTTGGAAGGTGCTGTTGAAGGAGGCTTGGTGAATTGCTGCAGTGCATCTTATGGATAATGCACACTGCTGCCACTGTGCATTGGTGGTGGAGGGGGTGAAGGTTTAAGTTGGTAGATGGGGTGCTGATCAGGCCAGCTGCTTTGTCCTGAATGGTGTCAAGCTTCTTGAGAGTTGTTGGTGCTGCACTCTTCCAGGCAAGTAGAGTATTCCATCACACTCCTGACTTGTGTTTTGTAGGTGGTGGACAGACTTTGGGGCGTCAGGAGGTGAGTTACTTGCCACAGAATTCCCAGCCTCTGACGCACTCTTGTAACCACATTATTTATATGGCTGGTCCAGTTAAGTTTCTGGTCAGTAGTAAACCCCCAGGTTGTTCATGGTGGGGGATTCAGCGATGGTAATACCATTTAATGTCAAGGGGAGATGGTTAGTTTCTCTCCTGTTAGACGTAGTCATTGCCTGGCACTTGTGTGGCGTGATTGTTACTTGCCAGTTATCAGCCCAAACCTGAATGCTGTCTAGGTCTTGCTGCATGCGAGCATGGACTGCTTCAGTGTCTAAGGAGTTGTGAATGGTACTGAGCATTGTGCAATCAGTAGCCAGCATCCACACTTCTGACCCAGTGTTGAAGGGAAGGTCATGGATGAAGCAGCTGGAGATTGTTGAGCCTAGGACACTACCCTGAGAAACACCTGCAGTGATGTCTTGGAGCTGAGATGATTGGCCTTCAACAACTTGAACCATCTTCCTTTGTGCTGGGCATGACTCCAAGCAGTGGAGAGATCCCCCTGATTCCCATTGACGTCAATTTTGTTAGGGCTCCTTGATGCCACACTCAGTCAAATACTGCCTTGATGTCAAAGGCAGTCACACTCTACTCTGGAATTCAGCTCTATTGTCCATGTTTGGACCAAGGTTGTATTGAGGTCTGGAGCACCGAAAGCGACAACTCAAACCCAGTCTTGTAAACCCTGCAAAGTCTTCCTTAGTACCATTTGGGGGCTTGTGCCAAAGTTGGGAGAGCTGTCCCACAGACTAGTCAAGAAACAGTCTGACAGTCATACGGAATCATACCTGACAGACAATGTCCCAGACACTCCCATCACCATCCCCAGGTATGTCCTGTCCCACCGGCAGGACAGACCCAGCAGAGGTGGCGGCACAATGGTATACAGTTGGGAGGGAGTTGCCCTGGGAGTCCTCAACATCGACTCCGGACCCCATAAAGTCTCATGGCATCAGGTCAAACATGGGCAAGGAAACCCCCTACTGTGCCCCCTCAGCTGATGAATTAGTACTCCTCCATGTTGAACACCACTTGGAGGAAACACTAAGGGTGGCAAGGGCGCAGAATGTACTCTAGGTGGGGGACTTCATTGTCCATCACCAAGAGTGGCTTGGGAGCGCCACTACAGACCGAGCTGGCCATGTTCTAAAGGACATAGCTGTTCGACTTGGTCTGCGGCAGGTGGTGAGGGAAAAGCATACTTGACCTCGCCCTCACCAATCTCCCTGCCGCAGATGCATCTGTCCATGACAGTATTGGTAGGAATGACCACTGCACAGTCATTGTGGAGACGAAGTCCCACCTTCCCATTGAGGATACTCTCCATCGTGTTGTGTAGCATTACCACCGCACTAAATGCGATCGATTGAGAAAAGATCGAGCAATGCAAAACTGGGCCATCAGCAGCAGCAGAATTGTGTTGAACTACAATCTGTAACCTCACGGCCCGGCATATCCCCTGCTCCACCGTTACCATCAAGCCGGAGAATCAACCCTGGTTCAATGAAGAATGCAGAAGGGCATGCCAGGAGCGGTAGCAGGAGTTCCTCAAAATGAGGTATCAGCCTGGTGAGGCGACAATCCAGGACTACTTGCATGCCAAACAGTGTAAGCCACATGCGATAGAGCTAAGCGATCCCACAACCAACGGATCAGATCCAAGCTCTGCAGTCCTGCCGCATTCAGTTGTGAATGGTGGTGGACAATTAAACAACTGACAGGAAGAGATGGCTCCACAAATATCCCCATCCTCAATAATGGGGGAGCCCAGCACATCAGTGCAAAAGATAAGGCTGAAGCATTTACAACAGTCTTCAGCCAGAAATGCCAAGTTGATGATCCATCTTGGCCTCATCCCCAGCATCACAGATGCCAGTCTTCAGCCAAATCGATTCAATCCAGGTGATATCAAGAAACGGCTGAAGGCACTGGATACTACAAAGGCTATGGGCTCTGACAACATTCTGGCAATAGTACTGAAGACATGTGCTCCAGAACTTGCCGCGCCCCTAGCTACTGTTCCAGTACAGCTACAACACTGGCATCTACCTGGCAATGTGGAAAATTACCCATGTATGTCCTGTACACAAAAAGCAGGACAAATCCAACCTGACCAATTACCGCCCCATCAGTCTACTCTCAATCATCAGTCAAGTGTTGGAAGGTGTAGTCGACAGTGCTATCAAGCAGCACTTACATAGCAATAACCTGCTCAGTGACGCTCAGTTTGGGTTCTGCCACGGCCACTCAGCTCCTGACCTCATTACAGCCTCGGTTCCAACATGCACAAAAGAGCGGAATTCAAGAGGTGGAGTCAATGGGAATCGGGGGTGATGGTGGGGAGGGTGAACTCTCTGCTGGTTGGAGTTATACCTAGCGCAAAGGAAGATGGTTGTGGTTGTTGGAGGTTAATCATGTCAGCTCCAGGACATCACTGCAGGAGTTCCCCAGGGTAGTATCCTAGGTCCAACTATCTTCAGCTGCTTCATCAATGACCTTCAATCAGAAGTGGGGATGTTCAGTACCATTCGCGACGACTCAGATAATGAAGCAGTCCGTGTAGAAATGCAGCGGGATCTGGACAATATCCAGGCTTGGGCTGATAAGTGGCAAGTAACATTCACGCTGCACAAGTGTCAGGCAATGACCATCTCCAACAAGAGAGATTCTAACCATCTCCCCTTGACAATCAATAGCATTACGATCGCGGAATCCCCCACTATCAACATCCTGGGGGTTACCATTGACCATAAACTGAACTGGAGTAGCCATATAAATACCGTGGCTACAAGAGCAGGTCAGAGGCTAGGAATCCTGCGGCGAGTAACTCGCCTCCTGACTTCCCAAAGCCTGTCCACCATCTACAAGGCACAAGTCAGGAGTGTGATGGAATTCTGTCCACTTGCCTGGATGGATGCAGCTCCAACAATACTCCAGAAGTTCGACACCATCTCGGACAAAGCAATCCGCTTGATTGCCACCCCATCCACAAACATTCTCTTCCTTCACCACTGACGCACAGTGGCAGCAGCGTGTACCATGTACAAGATGCACTGCGGCAACGCACCAAGACTCCTTCGACAGCACCTTCCAAACCCACGACCTCTACCACCTAGAAGGCAAGGGCAGCAGTTGCATGGGAACATCACCACCTGCAAGCTCCCCTCCAAGCCACACAGCATCCTGACTTGGAACTATATCACTGTTCATTGTTGCTGGGTCAAAATCCTGGAGCTCCCTTCCAAGCACTGTGGGTGTACCTACCCCACTGAGCATCAGTGAGCTGATTGTTGCTGAGTAAGTGTTGCTTGAGAGCACTGTCGACACCTTCCATCACTTTGCTGATGATTGAAAGTAGATTGATGGACAGTAATTGGCTGAATTGGATTTGTCCTTTTTGTGGGCAGGAGATACCTGGGAAATTTTCCACGTTACCAGGTAGATGCCTGTGTTCTAGGTGTATTGGAGCAGCTTGGTTTAGGGCATGTCTAGTTCTGGAGCATAAGTCTTTAGTACTGCACCTGTGATGTTGTCAGAGTCCCTAGCTTTTTCTGTATCCAGTGCTTTCAGTGTTATTAATTTCATGTGCAGTGAATTGAATTGTCTGAAGATTGGCATCAGTGATGATGGGGATCTCCGGACGAGGCTGAGATTGACCACACACTTGGCACTTTTGGCTGAAGATGTTTGCAAATTCTTCAGTCATGTCTTTTGCACTGACATGCTGGGCTCCGCCATCATTCAGGATGGAGATGTTTGTGGAGCCTTCTTACCTGGTTAGTTGTTCAATTATCCATCACCATTGAGGACTGGATTTCGCTGGACTGTAGAGCTTTGCTCTGATCCATTGATTGTGGGATTGCTTAGTTATGTTTGTAAGCATGCTGCTTCCGCTGTTTAGTATATATGCAGTTTTGTGTTGCAGCTTCATCAGGTTGGGACCACGTTTTTATGTATGTCTGGTGTTGCTTCTGGCATGCTCTCCGACACTTTTTTTGAACCAAAGTTGGCCTCCTATTTGGCAGCCCAATTCCCAGTCTATTGACAGCAGTGCTGTCGAGCAACTTGTTTGTTTGCATTCCCCTCCCATCTTAACTTGGTATTGTGACTAATTTTGACAGTTGTGGCTCTATCCACATTTCCAAATTATAGACGTACATGAATAGCAAAGGCCTTAGTTCAGGTCATGTCATGCCGCAGCTTCATGTGTGACCACTCTCCTAAGGTGAGATCAGTTGCAAATTGATTTCCAATGTTGCCCACCTATTACATTCTTCAACCTGTGGACCAATCTCCTCTATGTTGTTATATCAAAGGACTTTCTGAAATATAGATAAAATTTGTCTGCAGGATTTATTTATTTTATTTTTATTTAGAGATATAGCACTGAAACAGGCCCTTCGGCCCACCGAGTCTGTGCCGACCAACAACCACCCATTTATGCTAACCCTACAGTAATCCCATATTCCCTACCACCTACCTACACTAGGGGCAATTTACAATGGCCAATTTACCTATCACCTGCAAGTTTTTGGCAGTGGGAGGAAACCGGAGCACCTGGCGAAAACCCACGTGGTCACAGGAGAACTTGCAAACTCCGCACAGGCAGTACCCAGAATTGAACCCGGGTCCCTGGAGCTGTGAGGCTGCGGTGCTAACCACTGCACCACTGTGCCACTTTTTAAAGTTCTGAAAGCTCCTGAAAGGAGAAGTTTTTTGTCAAGTATTTTCACCAATTTCTCCTACTCTTCCTTTCCATGAAGCGATGCTACTTTGCCATGATCTTTTCATACTTTAGGTATTTCACAATGTTGCAACTTACCCTGCAACAAATGTTATGCTCACTGAATCATGTAATCTCCATGAAAGTAGTTCCTCATTTAAATTTATGTTTGCTTTTCTCCGGTCCTTTAGTTCAAGTCCTGATTCTTAGAATTCCTTAAGGATCACCATCAGACTGTGACCAATACATTGGTCCTTTTCTTAAGTACCCTTGCGTACAGACCATCTGGCTCCAGAGTTTTATCCCCTTTCAGTGGTTTCAATCTTTTCGACTTTCTGATCCTGAAAATTTCTCCCTCATTTCCCTGAAAATCAACCTTGCTTCCAGAAGCAATTCAGCTGCTGCTTCCACAAATAACAATGCACAGAAATTGTTCAAAATAATCAGAATTTTTCCGGTCGACCAGGAAACCTAAGGCCTTCCATGACAGATGGAACTGCAAGATATTAACCGTATTAGTAATGCAAGGATACATTATTTTTATTTTGTATATATTTGACCGTATGTGTTAGTGGTGCCCTTCTGCTGCAGTGACATTTCTGTACTGATTGGATTCCTTTTTATATTTTTTATGTTCCTTGGCATTCTGGTTTTGAGAGTTTTCCTAACCAAGCTTATCCCATCCTTGCACTTATTTTATCACTGAACCTGAAAAATTTAAGGAATATCTGCTTTTTCTTGTGCTTAGTTCTCTTTTTTCCACACATGGGTTTCGTCTTAATCCCATTGTGTTTCTTACCCAGTGCTGTACATTGACTTTATTCCTTATCTAAGTCCATAATACAGTCTCCTTATCTGTACTAAATTCAGGATTAATTATTTCTCTCGTCTTCATACCTCCTCCAGGCCTAAGCTCTCCACTCTGCATGCCAATTTATATACTTGAGTTCTAGCCCCCTAACCTCTAATCTTATTTAGTCATGACTTTGTGATATCTAGAATGACTGCTTGGACTGGGAGCCCAGTGACTGGGGTTTGGTTGCCTTTTTGCAGCATTAGTTCGCAGGTTTTCAAGTTGGAAAACTTATTTAACAGGAGGACCATGTGAATGTTGCTGGTGGGTACCACCTGGGGCAGCAGAGCCAGCACACTACGCACTGCTTCATTCGTCCAGGTCTACCTAACTGCTGCTCAACCTGGCTCGGGAGCTGTCACACAAACATGGTAAATATCCACCTCCGGGAAATCATGGGTATTATTTCTGGAACGCTGACACCAACACAGCTCGAGAAGCTTCCTGTGCTAGCACACACTGAACCTCCTGGTGTCTGCAGGGAAAACATTCTCCTCAAAGAGCACCACTGGCTGACAGTTGACGAAGCACTCCCATGGATTCAGGACCTCAAAAAGAAAACCCCATGGACTTGCCTGAAATCTTGTAGCCCCTACTGGAACACACGCTTCACCCTACAAAGCGATGACAACCCCGCCTCTCGCTGGTGCACCTCCTGGTTGACTGCTAACATCACCAACTGCAACCTACAGGTCAGTCAGTTTAACCTCAGTGGTGGGGAAGTGCCTAGAAACAATAATTCGGGGCAAAATTAATAATCACTTGGGCAAATGCGGGTTAATTAGGGAAAGCCAGCATGGATTTGTGAAGGGTAAATCATATTTAACTAACTTGCTGGAGTTTTTTGATGAGGTAACAGAGTAGGTTTGTCAGGATAATGCTGTTTATGATGTCTACATGGACTTCCAAAAAGCATTTGACAAAGTGACACACAACAGACTTGCGAGCAAAGTTATAGCTCTTGAAATAAAAGGGACAGTAGCAACTTGGATACAAAATTGGCTGAATGACGAGAAACAGAGTAGTGGTCAATGAATGGTTTTCGTACTGGAGGAAGCTTTGTTGTGGAGTTCCCCAAGGAACGGTGTTAGTACCCTTCTTGTTTCTGATATATATTAATGACCTAGCCCTTGGTGTACAGGGCACAATTTCAAAATTTGTGGATGATACAAAACATGGAAACATTGTGAACTATCGAACTTATATAAGACACTAGTTTGGGCTCAGCTGGAGTATTGCATCCAGTTCTGGACACTGCACTTTAAGAAAGATGTGAGGGCATTGGAGAGAGTGCAGAAAAGATTCACGAGAATGGTTCCAGGGATGAAGAACTTCAGTTATGAAAATATATTGGAGAAGTTGGGACTGTTTTCGTTGGAGAAGTGAAAGCTGAGAGGTGATTTGATAGAGGTATTCAAAATTATGAAGGGTCTAGACAGAGTAGATAGAAAGAAACTGTTCCCACTTGTGAAAGGATCGCGAACGAGAGGGCACAGATTTAAAGTAATGGGTGAGAAGCAAAAGCAATATGAGGAAAAACTTCTTCACAGTGAATGGTTAGGGTCTGGATTGTGCTGCCTGAGAGTGGGGTGGAGGCAGGTTCAATTGAAGCATTCAAAAGGGAATTAGACTGTTATATGAAACGGAAGAATGTGCAGGATTACGGGGAGAAGACGGGGGAATGGCACTAGATAAATTGCTCTTTCAGAGAGCTGGTGCAGACACGATGTGCTGAATGGTCTCCTTCTGCGCTGCAGCAATTCTGTGATGCTGTGAGGAGGATTGTGTAGAACTTCAAAAGGACATAGGCAGGTTGGTGGAATGGACAGACAAGTGGTAGATGAAATTTAATGTGAAGTCATTCATTTTGGTAGGAAGAATGCAGAGAGACAATATAAAATAAAGGGTACAATTCTAAAGTGGGTGCAGGAGTAGAGGGATCTGGGTGAAAATGTGCATAAATCATTGAAGGTGGCAGGACAGGTTGAGAGCGCGGTTATTAGAGCACACAGCATCTTAGACTCTATTAACAAAGTACAAAAACAAGGAAGTTATATTAAACTTGTATAAAAGACTGGTTTGGCCTCAACTGGACTATTGTGTCCAGTTCTGGATGCCACACTTTAGGAAAGATGTGAAGGCATTAGAGAGTGTGCAGAGAAGATTCGCAGGAATGGTTCCAGGGATGAGGAACTTCAGTTATGTGGGTAGATTGGAGAACTTGGGACTGATTTCCTTGGAGAAGAGAAGGTTGAGAGGAGATTTGATAGGGGTATTCAAAATCATGAGGGTTCTGGACAGAGTAGATAGGGGAAAACTGTTCCCATTGGTGGAAGGATCGTGAATGGGAGGGTACAGATTTAAGGTAATTGGCAAAAGAAGCAATAGCAATGTGAGGAAAAACTTTTTCACGCAGCAAGTGGTTAGGATCTGGAATGCACTACCTGAGAGTGTGGTGGTGGCAGGTTCAGTTGAGGCATTCAAGAGGGAATTGGATTGTTAACAGAAAAGGAAGAATGTGCAGGGCTATGGGGAGAAGGCGGGGTAGTGGCACTAGGCAAATTGCTCTTTCGGCGATCCAGTGCAGACACGATGGGCCGAATGGCCGCCTCCTGTGCTGTGACAATTCTGAGATTCTAAACCTGGTAACTGACCCAAGTGGTGAAGTCCCAGGTTTCAACCTCCCACAGAAAATATGGACAACCGTCAACTGCTTGAGGACAAGCCAGGGAAGATGTGGCCACTTCTTCCACAAGTGGAACATGAGGACCAGCTTAAATTGTGACTGTGGCCATCCTAGGCAGACCATCATCCACATATTGAACTCTTGCCCTGAGACATCCATTCCTGGTGACATCAGAACCATTCACACTGGATCAGCTGAAGCCGTTGAATGGATTGTTAACCTCGACATCGAACTATAACTGCTTCCCTAGCCATACGAATTTATCTTATAATGACATAATCCTTGTTAGCATAGACTTCCAGATCAACTAATGTATTCTTAATTTACCTCGCATTTGTGTACATAATTTAAGACACCCCTATGTCTGATGCAGTTTTCAAGGTGCTTCCCCTCCTCTTTATCTCTTTGAATGCTTTTTGGATAAATATTATGAAAATCTCTATAGGTTACAAACTGACCAGAAGAACCACAAACTTTTCAGGTTCTGTACAATCCCATGTTTTGAAATGGTACTGGACCTATGAATATTGTTACCAATTTTAGTAGGCATTAGTTATTTTGTCACTTTTTTGGAATTTATTTGCAATTTATCTCTTTTTCATACTCATCTTGCAAGTTATGGAACAAAAGCTGTTGTGCAAGTGATTAGGTTGGCTTAATGGACTAGTAGTGCAACTATGGAAGTGTTTCTGTGCGTGGGCATCTGGGTTCTAATCTGGTGGCAGTTGGTAGTATTTCAGAATTTTAAATAAGAATCAATAATCTGTCTATTAACAGTATTTTCAGTTCTAGTAAAATAGTAATGCAGGATCATGCATTTTCAGTACTACAACATAAGTTCCATTTTTTCTTTTAAAACATGAAGTTGAAACCTTCAAGCTGTGCAATTGGCTTCGTGAGAAATCTTCAGTTCACAGTTCATGCTGAAATCTGGGAGTAATTTTTTGGTTCCCATGAAATGGGTCTTCACTATCTGCATAGGGTCACACTAAAATCTGCAAAAGCAGGAACATGGTTCTGAGAATTAAATTTGTAGTTAATAGCAGGTGAAGAATGCCAGTGGCCTTCATAATTCAACGAATCAATAATAATTGGTACTTGGATAACTAACATGACGTCAGCTGAGTGCCGTGGCGCGATCGCTTGCAATTCTCAAAAGTCTGCCTTTTGCAAATAATGCTGGAATTTGGCGGGAAGCATTAGTTTATTAAAATCCTGCTCCGTCTGGTCTGGATCTAGGAATCGTACAGCACTGAAGGAAGTCATTTCGTCCATGTTTGTACTGGCTCTGTAAGAGCTGCATCTAACTATCTGGTACACAGGAATCCAGGTTACATCAACACCCACAAAACAAGATATATTTGACAAGTGAATGGGTCTTAATCAATAGACCTATTGCAAAATATCTGTGACTATTTTAAAATTCTGTTTGTGTATGTATGGTATGCACTTGCTGCAAGTGTTGTATTTACGCCTTTTGCTCTATTTCCATAACAACTGCATATTCTGTTTAAATATATTTATTATATATTTATCCCCTAATGAATCCTTTCACCTCTGTTGCTAAAGCAGATGACATACTGTTCACCCGAGTTTAAATTTGGGCATTTTGGAGGATTGCCTGCAATGTATCTTTCTGGTCCTGAGCCATCCATCCTTTTTCATCCATTCTGCTCCCTGAGGTGGCCACCTTACTCTTTTTTTTTTCCCCCTTCTCTGCTTTGTGCTGCCCCACCTGCCTCACTGGCATGACTTGCTTGCCCCTTTGCAAGAACTGTGCTCCCTGATATGACTAGGAATGGGCTTTAAGTTGTGTGAGAGTTTTCTCTGCTTTTACTATCATGAATGGGAAGACAGCTTCTGCACCACAGAAATGGCATTTTTACTTGTGGGGTCGTGTTCCTATGCTTGGGTAACCTATCTTTATAAAATGCAGAAAGTGCTTATCCTGTGGTAACTGAGAGAAGCTAATTAATGAGACTTGCAGCTTTCATCCTCCATCATCCTTTTTAACTCCACAATCCCATTTCATAACTCATACTTCTGCTTTTCTCTTCCCCTTCCATCCCTGGTGCAGCTCCAGACACTTTCCATTCCAGCACCACCAGCCCCCCGCCCCCCACATGTGCTATCTTTTTTCCCACTAGCTGATCCTTTGCCTGTCTCTGAGCTGTAATGCTTGTGTACCTTCCATTTCCTGTATTTGATGCTCTTGCTCTCATGTTCTCAGCTCCTGTTCCACCTCCTGTTCATGACCACCTCTCACTGCTCCCAACTCTGCCTTGAGTGCTTGTGTTTTCCCTAACACCAGCTGCCCACAAATCTATGGGTCTGGAATTCATTCCCTTTAGATTTTTTTACAGCATTATTTGGTCAAAATTCTGGAATATCCTACCAAGCATCATCACCACGAGCACTGCAAAGTTTCAAAGAAGGCTCACTGCCGTCTTGTGAGGGCAACTAGGTATGAGCAATAAATGTGATCTTGCCAGTATTACCCAAATCCTGAGGGAAAAAAAGTGCTTACTGATGATTTCATCAGTAAAACTGAAGGAGAAATAACCAGATAGGGAGTTGAATTATTATTCACAGTTGAAGTAACAACATCTTTTGTTAATTACTATATCTCCACTGATACTAATTCAGCTTCTTCACCCTGCCAACCTCACTAATTGTACTGCAAATCAGTGTTTTTTACTTCTTCCCCACAACAGACTGCAATCAGTTTAAACAGATGAACATTAATTTAACAGTAAGAGCAACAATCCTGTGCTTAAAAGCTTTTGAGACTTGCTGAATGACCTCTTTTGCCATGTTTTAGCATGGAGATGTGTGTCCAGTAGATAATGAAAAGCTTTCTTGGTAAATGACCATGAATTTCTTCAGTCTCCATGTATAAATGCCTGTTTGTCTTTACAGCCTTATTTCTTGCTCAAAACCATGCACTGTTTGTAAGCTACACTTAAGGATCATTATAGTTAATATTTGATTTTAAAAAGTTTTTTGGGGTTATTGGGCTTTCTATTTTTTTTTTACATTGGAACAGGGAGTGGAAAAATTGTACCCTCAAACTGCATATTCAAAGGAAATTGTGAAATTTTTTTTATTTAGAGCATTGTTCTATTGTTATGGTGATCGTCCGTTAACATTCAAGTTAACATCCGTAGCACTTAATGTAGCCAGAAGCGCTGTACAAAGAACAGCCAGGCGCTGTGCAAATGACTACTGGCAAGATTAGTATAAAATGGGTGGTTGATGGTTGGCACAGACTCTGTGGGCCGAAGGGCCTGTTTCAGTGCTGTATCTCTAAATAAATAAATAAACACCTATGCAGTCGTGTTCAGCTGGCCTCCGACACCGGAAACATTAGAGGAATGTATGATGGCATTAAGAGAGCTTTTGGGCTAACCATCAAGAATATCGCCCCCCTCAAGTCTAAATCAGGAGAAACGATCACTTACCAATGCAAGCAAATGAACTGCTGGGTGGAGCACTACCTGGAACTGTACTTGAAGGAAAATGTAGTCACTGATACCGCCCTCAATGCAGCCCAGTCTCTGCCAGTCATGGATGAGCTGGACGAACAGCCAACAAAATCGGAACTCAGTGATGCCATTGATTCTGTAGCCAGTGGAAAAGTCCCTGGAAAGGACGGCATTACCCCTGAAATAATCAAGAGTGCCAAACATGCTATATTTTCAGCACTTCATGAATTGCTTTGCCTGTGCTGTGATGAGGGAGCAGTACCACAGGACATGCGCGATGCCAATATCATCACCCTCTTTAAGAACAAGGGTGAGCGCGGTGACTGCAACAACTACCGTGGAATCTCCCTGCTCAGCATAGTAGGGAAAGTCTTTGCTCGAGTCGGTTTAAACAGACTCCAGAAGCTGGCTGAGCGTGTCTACCCTGAGGCACAGTGCGGCTTTCGAGCAGAGAGATCTACCATTGACATGCTGTTCTCCCTTCGCCAGCTGCAGGAGAAATGCCACGAATAACAGATGCCCCTCTACGTTGCTTTCATAGATCTCACCAAAGCTTTTGACCTCGTCAGCAGACATGGTCTCTTCAGACTACTAGCAAAGATCGGATGTCCGCCAAAGCTGCTAAGTATCATCACCTCATTCCATGACAATATGAAAGGCACAATTCAGCATAGCGGTGCCTCATCAGCCCCCTTTCCTATCCTGAGTGGTGTGAAACAGGGCTGTGTTCTCGCACCCACACTGTTTGGAATTATCTTCTCACTGCTGCTCTCGCATGCGTTCAAGTCTTCAGAAGAAGGAATTTTCCTCCGCACAAGATCAGATGGCAGGTTGTTCAACCTTGCCCGTCTTAGAACGAAGACCAAAGTACAGAAAGTCCTCATCAGGGAACTCCTCTTTGCTGACGATGCTGAATTAAAATCCCACACAGAAGAGTGTTTGCAGAAACACATAGACAGGATTGCGGCTGCCTGCAACGTATTTGGCCTAACCATCAGCCTCAAGAAAACGAACATCATGGGACAGGACGTCAGAAATGCTCCATCTATCAATATCGGCGACTACGCTCTGGAAGTGGTTCAAGAGTTCACCTACGTAGGCTCAACTGTCACCAGTAACCTGTCTCTCGATGCAGAAATCAACAAGCACATGGGAAAGGCGTCTGCTGCTATGTCCAGACTGGCCAAGAGGGTGTGGGAAAATGGCGCACTGATATGGAACACAAAGGTCCGAGTGTATCAAGCCTGTGTCCTCAGTACCTTGCTCTACGGCAGCGAGGCCTGGATAACGTATGTCAGCCAAGAGCAATGTCTCAACTCATTCCATCTTCGCTGCCTGTGAAGAATCCTTGGCATCAGGTGGCAGGACCGTATCTCCAACGCAGAAGTCCTCGAGGCAGCCAATATCCCCAGCATATACACCCTACTGAGCCAGCAGTGCTTGAGATGGCTTGGCCATGTGAGCCGCATGGAAGATGGCAGGATCCCCAAGGACACATTGTACAGCGAGCTCGTCACTGGTAACAGCCCCACCGGCCGTCCATGTCCCCACTTTAAAGACAGCTGCAAACACGGTATAAAGTCCTGTGATATTGACCACTAATCGTGGGAGTCAATTGCCAGAGCTGGCGGACAGCCATAAAGGCAGGGCTAAAGACTGGCGA
The DNA here is from genome assembly GCF_036365525.1 of Heterodontus francisci. Taxonomy (NCBI): domain Eukaryota; kingdom Metazoa; phylum Chordata; class Chondrichthyes; order Heterodontiformes; family Heterodontidae; genus Heterodontus; species Heterodontus francisci. The sequence goes on along the minus strand of NC_090387.1, from coordinate 17,238,531 downwards.
GTCGAAGAGACTCAGCAGTTGGCAGGAAAAAAGACTGAAGTGCAAGGAGAGAGCCAACTGTGTAACATTCCCGACAACCAATTTTATCTGCAGCGCCTATGAAGTCTGTCACTCTAGAATTGGCCTTTATAGCCACTCCAGGCGCTGCTCCACAAACCACTGACCACCTCTAGGCGCTTACCCATTGTCTCTTGAATGGCACAGTGGCGCAGTCGTTAGTACTGCAGCCTCCCTGTGACCGTGTGGGTTTCCGCCGGGTGCTCCGGTTTCCTCCCACAGCCAAAGACTTGCAGGTTGATAGGTAAATTGGCCATTGTAAATTGCCCCTAGTGTCGGTAGGTGGTAGGAGATTGGTGGGGATGTGGTAGGGATTAATGTAGGATTAGTATAAATGGGTGGTTGTTGGTCGGTACCGACTCGGTGGGCCAAAGGGCCTGTTTCAGTGCTGTATCTCTCTATGACACTATGACAAGGAGGTCAAAGAGGAAGATGATCTGCCAAAAGGGCAGGTACTTTTCTCATTTCTCCATGTCTTGCGCTTTGCTCTTCGGTTGCTTGTAGGAGCCTCCCATTTTCAATTTCAGATGGTCTAACATCATTCTCTTCCTCCCTCTTGGTCTGTTTCCCTCTTATCTTCCTTCAGTCACCTTGTTCAGCAAGTTCTCATGCCTTAGAATAAGGCCAATCCTTGCCGCCTCTTGATATTCACCAACGATCTCTCCTGCTCCGCTATCATGAGAACGTGTTCATTGCCCTTGTGTTCTGTCTAAATAACTTCTTCTATCCTTCTCCAGAACCACATGTCACAAATTTCTCGTCTTTGGATGTCCGCTTTTCTCAAAATCCATGTTTCAGCCCCATACAGCAAGACACTCCAAATCACTGTCTTGATAAATCTTTTTTCAAGAACTCTGCTCATTCCTATACTGAGCAATTCTTTATGTTTGGAGAATGCATTCTTTGCCATTGCTATTTTAGCTCTGATTTCTTTATGTCAGTAACCCTATTCTGACAAGATGCTTCCCAGGTACTAAAGTTGTAATACCTGTTCCAGCTGTTGACCATTTATCTTGACCTCTGTTTTCTCAACATAATTTCTTGTAATCTTCATAGCTTTCGTTGCTTTTACAATTTTCATTTTGTAACCTTCCACCACTTCATTCATTCTATCCATTAGTATCTGTAGATCTTCTGTGCTAGCCACTAGGGCCCGGTCGTCTGCAAATCTCACTACCTTCAACAGTTGACCTGCTTTGACACCTTTCTGCACTTTACCTTGCACTTCTTTTATCATGGCTTCCACATAGATGTTGAAGAGCAATGGTGATAGTAGACAGTCTTGCTTCACCCTGCGCCCAATGACACAAGGTTCATTTTCACCAAATACTGTCCTGATTGTCGCAGTTTTTTCCATGTCCAAGGCCCCAAACACTACTCCTAGGTGAAACAGTGATTTACTTGTACTTCTTTCAGTTTAGTATACTCTATTCGCTCCTCACGCAACGGTCTCCTCTACATCGGAGAGTTTAAATACCAATTGGGTGACCGGTTGTGGAGCATCTCTGTTTAGTCTGCAAGTGTGACCCCAAGCTTCCAGTCGCCAGCCATTTTAGTTCATTGCCCCATTCCCACTCTAACCTCCTGTACTGTTCGAATAATGTTCAGAGTAAGCTCGAGGAATAGCGCCTCGATCTTCAATTAGCCACTTTACAGCCTTCCGGACTCAGCATTGAGTTCAACAATTTCAGATCATAACCTCTGCTCCCTTTTTATGTTTGTTTTTTGATGGCAGCTGTTGGTAATGATTCTGCATCTTCCATTAACACCTCCTTTCGACACACATTTTGTTTCTTGTTCCATTTTGCCTTGCACCATCATCTCTTTTATTTAATCACTTCTGTCTTCTACCCAATCACAGACTTTCCCTTTTGTTCTTTTTATCCCTTCCCCTGCTTTCCCTGTGTCTGTACTTGCTTTAAACCTGTTACATTTCTAACGTTTTCTATTTCTGATGAAAGGTCATCAACCTGAAATGTTAATTCTGTTTCTCTCTGCACAGATGCAGCCAGACTGCTGAGTGTTCCCAGCATTTTCTGTTTTGATTTCAGAGTTCACATACTTGGCCACCCCTACTTCAAATGAGGGTATAATACCAGTGCATTCGCACAATTTTGCTTTTGTATATGCTTGTAGCAATTGTGTTAAATTACTTTTGCACTATTTGCTTGCCTGTATTGAATATAGCTAAGTCTGGAAATCATTGTCAAGATCAGCTAAGCCATTTCAGACACTTGGAGGTTTGGGAAGCAGCATGTCTCCGATTTTAAGGGCGGAGAAATTCGTTCATGGTGCTACGCAGACATGCATCGATTACCTAGGGCTAGTGCTGCGGGCCATGCAACTTCCTTCATTGAAGTAGCACTATACGAGCAAATTTCTCCCCTTGAAAGTTTGTGGGATGGCCAGGTGTGTGAGATATTCATTTTGTTGTTTTCTTTTATCTGCATCATGAAACATGAAAATGATTTTGTGCAGAAGATGGGGCTCCCAGTGCTGGGCCGAAAAGGCGGGGGAAAACTCACCTCTACATTTTTCAGCCCCCTGGAGCAATCCTCCGGTCATTTGGGGTCAAAGTTTTAGGAGACAGGATTCCCCGTACCTTTAAAGACTATAGGGACGGGGATCCCGCCGCCAAGATCTGCTGGCCAAATGGAGGGCTGGCAGCTCGGCAGTGCCAGTGGAAGCGGTGGCCCTGCTGGCACTGCAGAGGCCTCAGACCCAGGCCCAGCAGTAGAACCCTGGAATGCAGGTAGGTGAGGCAGGGTCATTGGGGTCAGTCCGGAAGGGCCAGTGGGGGAGGAGGGGGGCTGGTGGTGATCGTTCGGTCCGGGGGGCATCCGGCAGGGTACAGTTGTTCCTGCCAGGGGTCCTTTGTGGGCCACAAATCGCCCATGAAGAAAGGCACCCCCCCCCCCCACCCCCAACCAAGCCAGCAGCCTCGTTTTGTAAGGCATCCTCCTGCATGACAGAGGCCCCCCTGCTGCTGGGAAGAGGCCATTAATAGGCCACTTAAGGACATCAATTGGCCTCTGGGTGGGCAGGTTGTCGTCAGCCTATCCCACTCGCGGGGATCCTGGTGTCAGGTTCATGGCGGGTGTTGCTGCTCCAATTCTCTGCCCCCCTCCCCCCACCACAAAATGTGCCTTCCAGATGAGCACAAGAAGTCACAGGAAAATACTTGTTGAAGCTTGCAGATGAGGCAGTGCTTTTCAGATGGTAACCAATCAGCAGAATCACTGTTGAATCATTTGAGGAATATATTATTATCCATAGTAGTACTCCATTTCTTTTGGCAATTGCTGGGAAAAAGACTAGAATTCCTTTGATTCACACTACCAGAATTTCTTACCCACAGCTGTCAACAAAAGCTTCTCAATTCGCTTGAAAAAGCCCTTCAAAACACTCCTGGAGGGGATGCAGCGACAAAGTGGGCCCACATCAGAGACGCCATCTGTGACTCAGCAATGACCCCTTTTGGCAAACGTGAGAAGCCGAATGCAGACTGATCTCAATCTCACTTTGAAGAGATGGAACCAGTCATAGCTGCTAAGCTCACTGCACTGCTGAACTACAAGAAAGCTCCCAACATGGCACTTAAAGCCGCCAGAAGCACCACACAAAGAACAGCCAGGCGCTGTGCAAACGACTACTGGCAACGCCTATGCAGTTGTATTCAGCTGGCCTCCGACACCGGAAACATCAGAGGAATGTATGACGGCATTAAGAGAGCTTTTGGGCCAACCATCAAGAAGATTGCCCCCTCAAGTCTAAATCAGGGGAAACGATCACTGACCAACGATGCTGCATTAACATCCCACACGGAAGAGCAAGCAAATGGACCACTGGGTGGAAAACTACCTAGAACTGTACTCTAAGGAAAATGATGTCACCAATACTGCCCTCAATGCAGCCCTGTCTCTGCCATTCATGGATGAGCTGGACGAACAGAGAACAAAATCGGAACTCAGTGATGCCATTGATTCTCTAGCCACTGGAAAATCCCCTGGAAAGGACGGCATTACACCTGAAATAATCAAGCGTGCCAAACCTGCTATACTCTCAGCACTCCATGAACTGCTTTGCCTGTGCTGGGATGAGGGAGCAGAACCACAGGACATGCACAATGCCAATATCATCACCCTCTATAAGAACAAGGGTGACCGTGGTGACTGCAACAACTACCGTGGAATCTCCCTGCTCAGCGCAGTGGGGGAAGCCTTCGCTCGCATTGTTTTAAACAGACTCCAGAAGCTGGCTGAGCGTGTCTACCCTGAGGCACAGTGCGGCTTTCGAGCAGAGAGATTGACCATTGACATGCTGTTCTCCCTTCGCCAGCTACAGGAGAAATGCCACGAACAACAGATGCCCCTCTGCGTTGCCTTCATAGATCTCACCAAAGCCTTTGACCTCGTCAGCAGTCGTGGTCTCTTCAGACTACTAGCAAAGATCGGATGTCCACTGAAGCTACTAAGTATCATCACCTCATTCCATGACCATGTGAAAGGCACAATTCAGCATAATGGTGCCTCATCAGACCCCTTTCCCGTCCTCAGTGGTGTGAAACAGGGCTGTGTTCTCGCACCCTCACTGTTTGGAATCATCTTCTCACTGCTGCTCTCATGCGTTCAAGTCTTCAGAAGAAGGAATTTTCCTCCACACAAGATCAGATGGCAGACTGTTCAACCTTGCCCGTCTTAGAGCGAAGACCAAAGAATGGAAAATCCTCATCAGGGAATTCCTCTTTGCTGACTATGCTGCATTAACATCTCACACAGAAGAGTGTCAACAGAGACTCATCGACAGGATTGCGACTGCCTGCAGCGTATTTGGCCTAACCATCAGTTTCAAGAAAATGAAGATCATGGGACAGGGTGTCAGAAATGCTCCAATTATCAATATCGGCGACAGCGCTCTGGAAGTGGTTCAAGAGTTCAACTACCTAGGCTCAACTATCACCAGTAACCTGTCTCTCGATGCAGAAAACAACAAGCGCATGGGAAAGGCGTCCACTGCTATGTCCAGACTGGCCAAGAGGGTGTGGGGAAATGGCGCACTGACACGGAACGCAAAACTCCGAGTGTTTCAAGCCTGTGTCCTCAGTCCCTTGATCTTGGGTAGGGAGGCATGGAAAAAGTATGTGAGCTAAGAGGGATGTCTCAATGCATTTGATCTTTGCTGCTGCCGGAGAATCCTTGGCATCAGGTGGCAGGACCGTATCTCCAACGCAGAAGTCCTCGAGGCAGCCAACATCCCCAGCATGTACACCCTACTGAACCAGCGGCGCATGAGATGGCTTGGCCATGTGAGCCGCATGGAAGATGGCAGGATCCCAAAGGACATATTGTACAGCGAGCTCGTCACTGGTGTCAGACCCACCGGCCATCCATGTCTCCACTTTAAAGACATTTGCAAATGTGACATGAAGTCCTATGATATTGACCACAAGTCGTGGGAGCCAGTTGCCAGCAATGGTCAGAGCTGGCAGACAGCTATAAAGGTGGGGCTGAAGAGAGGCGAGTCGAAGAGACTTAGCAGTTGGCAGGAAAAGAGACAGAAGTGTCAGGAGAGAGCCAACTGTGTAACAGCCCCGACAACCAACTTCACCTGCAGCGCCTGTAGAAGAGTCTGTCACTCTAGAATTGGCTTTTATAGCCACTCCAGTCGCTGCTCCACAAAGCACTGACCAACTCTTGGCGCTTACCCATTGTCTCTCGAGACAAGGAGGCCAAAAAGGAAAAAAAGGACTCCATTTCTTTTGGCAGTTGCTGGGAAAAAGACTAGAATTCCATTGATTCTACTGTCCGTCTCATCAATGAGGGTAATGACAGCAATGACAAGGAAGTAGTTTTTCATTTGTGCTCTTTTGCTCTTTGGGGGGGGGTAGGGGGAATATATTTTTTGAGGATTTATTTTTGAAAGTTTGAAGAAATGTTAAACTTTGCGTTATTCAAAGGGGATCACGTAAAGGCCACTTGACTTTGAAAAGTATTCCCCCGAAATGTTTTTAAAAGGGACACTGAGAGGCCTTGTGAGGAAAACAAGTCTTTCTGGGAAACCACCTGACTTCTAGCTTAAACAACAGAGAATTTTGGACACCTGGAGAAGTTGCTTACAAAGAAATGACAGGTCAAGATTGATGGAGGTCAAAAGGTTGACCTCCTGTTTTCGTTTTCGCTTTTGAATTGTTTTGAGTTGGGGTTGAACTGAAAAAAAAAAAGAAAACTTCCAAGGAAGGAGAGAAGACCACAACCCAGCTCGGCTTTCCAGCACCTCTTTAAAAGACCCTGTGAAGTCCACTGTGTCAACTCATCTCGTCTCCTGTCCTTGAAGAAAGGCCCGCTAAATTAATTTTCAACGCCGCCTGAAAAGAACCGTTCTAAAAGATCCTAGTGACCCGTCTACGTGTATTTGGAGGCTAGACTGTATGCCAGTTTTCTAACACAACATATCCTCAACTGCTGTTTCTTCAAGAATAAGCAAGTGTTCACTTTCAGGATGTCCCAAACTGCTTCACTATCAATTAAATACTTTTGAAGTATAGTCACTTTTATAATGTAGGAGATTTGGCTGCCCATTTGTGCATAGTAAGCTCCCACAAATAGCAATTTGATGATGGTCAGATGATTTTATTTTGGTGATTATTATTGCAGGGACACTGAGGGGAATAGGATAGTCAGCAAAGACAGAACGAGACAAAGACTGCAGCAGCTGACCATTAAGGCTTCTCCTTTTATGCTGTATTTGTTTCACTTTCTGTTTGCTAGCATGTGTGTTCGACAGCAGCCTCCAGCGTATACAATGTACAATGCAACTGCAATTTCAAAACACCACAACACTGCAGAGAACTCCCCTATTTTTCTTCGGAATAGTACCTTGGGATCTTTAACATCCACTGGAGAGGTTAGACGGGGCCTTGGTTTAGCATCTCGTTCAAAAGAGCACCTTCAACAGCGTGGTACTTCCTAGTACTGCACTGAGGTGGCTTCCGAATTTGCCTGACTTTTTGAGCATTCAATAGCATTTTCACAGAGGGGACATTTTTCCAGGCAAACATTGGTTTGTCTAAGAAGCTTATTGAGCTACCTCATGCCTTTAGACGAATCACTGTAGCTAAACGCAGCTTGAATTATCTCGTGGAGAACAGTGTAGATGACAGACTGTAATCCAAGTGGGGATTTTTTTGTAGACGATATGTGTTTCTCATTCTACTTGCATGCATTGCTCTGCATCAACAGTTAATGATGAATTGTTCCACAGTAATAAAGTAAAAGACTTTGCTGTTTTTAAAAAGTTTCTGTAACATGGAAATTTGCACAGAATCAGTTTTCCAGATGTCTGGGAAAAATGCATACGTTGAAAACTGACTTTTCAGAATTTATAGAGGCTAAATCAAGTATAAACTTGCAGGTTCCCAATGTAAGTGCATGGTGGTGAGGTATGACTGTTTCATACATAGTCTTTTCCCCCACAAAAGGATAGGGAGGGCACTTAGCTCATTTTGTTATGGAGACACCCCACAAAGGGTATCTGGAATCCAAGCAGGCCCTTATCAATAGGCTGAACTAAATCAAACTTGCAAAGGTGTAGAATATGTGCCCGTTATGCTCAGCCAAGATGGAGGTCTAAAGAGGTGAACGGAAGAAGCATCACTTTTCCAAAGTGACTTATTGTTTGTATCCTTCCCCCTCCGGATATAAGTAGAGCAAACTTGTACCGCTATTTCTTTGCTGTGTTCTGTGTTTTACTTGCTGCCTTGCTGTAACAAGTTATGATGCAGATCTTGGTCTCAAGGGTTCTGCATGGCTTCTTAGTCATTTAATTCATTCAGCTGCTATCTATGCTTCCCTGTCATGTTCTGTGATATAAATAGGGCAGTTTAAAGTTAATCCATCAGCTCAAGAAAAGTTCTTACCACAATAGTACACGATTGCAAAGTCACATTTTTTATCTCAATTGCCTTTTTGTGAGTGACAGAATTGTTAACTGAAGGCTACAGTCAGCAACAAGCTGTAGTGATGATTGACATTTAATTTTAGTGTCAAAATAGCAATGTATGATGCCTTTCTCCCCCTCCTGGTTCACTTGGTTAAATCATCCAAATAAAATAGTGTCGAATTGACATGTGCCCATATTTCACAGCCGTGTGGTACCTGTATCTCAAGCTATTAAGATGAGGGGTGGGGTGGGGGCAACTTCTTAATATTCACTGCTCCTTTATGATATTTCTTATGTACATAGGCCAGAGCTTTCCCAGCTACCTGGGGGGCAAGCGGGCTGAGAAAGACACAGAAAAGGACACCTGGCTGGGATCCTGATGTGACACTGTGCTCTTCTGACTTTCCCTGGGGTGGCCTTTGAGTACAGTGGGGAACCCATGTAGGTCTAGCAGGAAGTCAATTGTGATAGTTTAAAACAAGAACAGAAAATGCTGGAAATATTCAGGTCAGGCAGCATCTGTGGAGTGAAAACCGAGATTATGTTTCAGGTCTGTGACCTTGCATCAGAACTCCTCCTCCCTACAGAAAAACGTCCAACCAGCATTTTCACAGCCTTATCTACCCATCTAAGTCGCTCATGCCATTTTCAAGCAAGAGTGGGTCCAAGACTAGTGTATTAAACTTAAATAAGGGCAGTTATGAGGGTTTGAAAGCAGAGATAGCTAAAGTGAACTGGCAAATCCAGTTAAGGGATAGGTCAATGGAGATGCATTGGCAGACATTTAAGGGGATATTTCAGAATACACAGAATAGATACATTTCAACGAGAAAGAAAAATTCCAAAGGTGGGACCCGCCATCTGTGATTAACTAAAACAGTTAAAAATAGTATCAAACTTAAAGAAAAAACCCATAATTGCGCAAAACTGGGAGGCAAGTCAGAAGATTGGACAGAATATAAAAAACAGCAAAGAAGTACTAAAAGTTTGATAAGGAAGGTAAACTTAGAGTGGCGAGTCGTAGGTCGAGACTTAGCAGTTGGCAGGAAAAAAGACAGATATGCAAGGAGAGAGCCAACTGTGTAACAGCCCCAACAACCAATTTTATCTGCAGTGCCTGTGGAAGTCTGTCACTCTAGAATTGACCTTTATAGCCACTCCAGGCGCTGCTCCACAAAGCACTGACCACCTCTAGGTGCTTACCCATTGTCTCTTAGACAAGGAGGCCAAAGAAGAAAAGATGAACACTTGAGTAATAATAAAAGATACAGCTGAAAAAAAAAATGGGTTGCTGTAGTTAGGATTACGGTGACTCCCCAGAAAAAGCATGATGGACCAAATTATATTCTATGTTGAATTGTTTTGAGTTGTGTCAGCTGTGGCTCAGTTGGTAGCACTTCGCCTCTGAATCACAAGGTTCTGGGTTCAAGTCCCACTCCAGGGCTTCAGCACAAAAATCAATGTTGACACTCCAGTGCGGAACTGAGGGAGCCCTTCACTGTCGGAGGTGCCGTCTTTTGGATGAGAAGTTAAACTGATGCCCCATCTGCTTGTTCGGATGGATGTAAAAGATCCCATGGCACTATTTCGAAGAGCAGCAGGGGAATCATCCCTGGTGTCCTGGCCAATAGTTATCCCTCAATTGAGATAACAAAAACAAATGATCTGGTCGTTATCATATTGCTGTTGGTGGGAGTTTGCAAATTGAATACTGGCTGCTGGGTTTCCTGCATTACAACAGTGACTGCACTTCAAAAAGCACTTCATTGGCTGCAAAATGCTTTGAGATGTCTGGTGGCTGTGAAAGGGACGATAAATGCAATCTTTTTTTCTTTTTTGTGTTTGTGAATCTGCATGAAGAATTGTTACTTTTATTTAATTCACAGTATGCACATTGTTAAGTGTTTTTTCACATAACAGTAAGATAAAAAGCCAACCTGAAATTGACATTCACGTGTCTAAATTGTATTCGGTTCAAATTACAGGTTTGTGCATTTTGGAAAAAAAACTAACCTTTTTGTGCACAATTGACTTGATGAGAATAACACATAGCAAGATAAGCAGTCATTCTTTCAATCTTTATGTTCCCTATTTAATGTAATTCATGGACCATGAGAAAAGTGCAACATATGCACGTTTATGCATTGCAGATACTTGTGCATTAGCTTTTTGTGCTGTGAGCAGGGTGAAAATACCTCTTAAATTAGAGCTATCCAGTAATTTATTGTTTACCAGCTTTTTTCACTACTGTACAAAGTTACTTCACCCAGTAAGCCAGCTCTCACAATTGTCAAAGGAGTTTTCAAATTAGTTAAAATATATATTTAAGTTCATAAATTGTGAAGGGAAACTCGAGTGCACTTAGTGTGTAGTTGAAGTTTTGACACGAGAAATTTTGAGTAACTTCACATAGAATCTGATGAGAGCTGAGGATGTGATGATGGTGGAAAAATTTCCAAATATACCATCCACTTGAATTTTGAGTCTTGCGGTGATAGAACAATTGGTATCACAATACAAATATTTAAAGTTTAAAGTTGTTGATATTCTTGTGTAATGCAGTAACGCAGCATAATGAAGCACAAATGGACTATAGGACAAAATTACTGTGTGCCAAGTCCAAAGAGAGGAACTTTGAAGAATAACTTTCCCAGAATGCTCTTGTGCACCAAGTGGCCAGATCTGGAGTACTGTTAATGTAGATATTTGGTACTTAAGGTAATTGAGGGTTTAGAAAGTGAAGATGCATATTCTACTTTTGATTTCTGGGGCTGATCAGATGGATCACATGGCCTTTTCTTGTTCTGGACGTTTCTGTATATTGTCGTATGAATCTGTTGTGTACCATCACATAATTAGAGGTCTTTTTCGTAGTTCACCTTCATTTTGGTACATGGAAAAGTCAAGGCAGAAGTGCTAATAGAGAAGAGGAACTTGCCTATCCTTTTAATTTTTCTGCATCGTTTAACTCTCCACACCCCATATACAAATAAGGGCAGGGGCTATGACAGTGCATTCATTGAAGGAGCCCAGTAATATGGCTCAAGATTCATGGTCCTTTGGTGTCCACCTTGATTCAGTGGCAGCCTCTAAATCAGAAAGTTGAGTTTAAGTCCCAATTCAAAACTTAAGCATATAATGTAGGCTGATGCTTCAGTACAGTACTGAGTGAGTGCTGCCCTGTCTCTGCTCTCTTAGGCACCAACTGAAGAAGGTTCTCCCTGTCTTCTGGCCAATATTAATCCCCCAATGACCACCACTAAAATAGCTTTTCTGTTAATTTTATCTCGTCATTTGTAGCACCTTGCTATGCGAAACAAAGGGCTGCAGCGATTCCCTACATTACAACAGTGATTCCACTTCAAAAATATGTGAAGCACTTTAGGACACACTGAGTCTGTGTATGACTCTCAGCCCAGTTTTACTGTGTGTAAAACTTGTATTATTGAGCTATGTAACACCAGACTCCAAAATTGAAACTTTTTAGATGTTATTTATAGGAATTTCCAGAATTTGATAAAATGCCTCATAAGAGACTGTTAGCTACTATTGACGTTCGTGGAATTGAAGGCAAATTATTGACCTGGTTAGGAAGTTAGCTGAGTGGCAGGAGACAGAGAGTAGGGCAGGTACTCTAATTGGCAGAATGTGACTAGTGATCTAGAACTGGGGGCATAGTCTAAAAATTAGAGCCAGACCTTTCAGGAATGAAATTAGGAAACACTTCTACATGCAAAGGGTGGCAATTAATACTAGATCAAATGATGTTAATTTTAAAACTGAAATTGATAGATTTTTATTAACCACAGCTATTAAGGGATATGGGGCAAAGATAGGGAATTGGGTCACAGATCAGCCATGATCTCATTGAATGGCGGAACAGGCTAAAGGGGATAAATGGCCTGCTTCTGTTCCTATGAAATGCTGTAGTTTGTTTTGATGTGATAAAGTGCCATGCAACTGCAACTATTTCTTTGTGTGCATTGTATTTTACAATATTTGTTTCAGTAATTTATTGATTTAGACATAAAATCCACTGGTGATTTTTATTGTACAATTACATGAAATTTTAAACAATGACTGTTAAAAACAAATTGGTTATTCTCCAGGTATACATAATGAAATGTTTATAATGTCTGTTGAACTGAGTGTGCTTGATAAATTTAAATCCCAAACCGAAGTCACTTGTTTTTACGGTACATGTTCTCACTCTAGGGAACATGTTGGAGTGCATCGAAAAGGGAGAAATTCATGGTTTCATTAGGAATAGTATTTTTGCTAACCAGCTAAGCACTTTGGCAGTTTAAACACTTCAATTATCCTATTTATATTAAATGGAGGGTGGTAAATTTCTTTGTAAATCATTATCCAGAAGAACACTGCGCCTCACAGCTCCAGGGACCCGGGTTCGATTCTGGGTACTGCCTGTGCGGAGTTTGCAAGTTCTCCCTGTGTCTGCGTGGGTTTCCTCCGGGTGCTCCGGTTTCCTCCCACGTGCCAAAGACTTGCAGGTTGATAGGTTAATTGGCCATTATAAATTGCCCCTAGTATAGGTAGGTGGTAGGTAAATATATAGGGACAGGTGGGGATGTGATAGGAATATGGGATTAGTGTAGGATTAGTATAAATGGGTGGTTGATGGTCGGCACAGACTCGGTGGGCCGAAGGGCCTGTTTCAGTGCTGTATCTCTAAACATAAACAACACAATATTCTGTTGGGTCCCATGGTATATTTCATTACTAGCCTGATATTCAGTGAACACGAAAGATAAGAATCATTTGACCCATCAGGCCCGCTCCATTCATAACTGCTATCTGAATATTCTATCATGGATATGATGCAATTCTCTCCCTCCTGCTACCCAACATTCCACCAGCAGATTTCCTATTATTGTTAACGACCGAGGCGGGAGGAGTGCACTGCCTTTCTCTAGTTCAGCTTCTCTATAGGTCACAACATATATTTAAATATTTACCCAGTTACCGATACGGCCAACTATAAAATTGCATTTTTATTTCAGAATAAAAACCACTAACTGGGTTTCTTTAAAACAACAAAGTTATTAATTTATTATAAAGCAAGACTTATTCAGTAAAGATGCAAAGCATTAACACATATATATATATTTTCCCTTCTAACTTAGTCCCAACACACACACACAGACACCCTAGTTAAAGGAAAAATTAAGATTCTTTGGCCAAAGTACTTGATAATTGTTGAAGAAAAAGGATGATATGTTCCAGATGGCATACAGTCTGGCATCTGAGTACATGTAGAGGGGTCACTGGGATCTTTTCAGAAGCAGTTCGTTCAGGAGATGTTGAGGAAGTCTTCCAGAAGCTTCTCAGGAGAAATGTTGCTTTAGTTTCTCTGTTTCTTGCACTTGATTCTCAGGGTTTCTCAAAGAGGTGGAAAAAGATGAGCTGGTCTTCTCTTTTAGCAGGCTGATCCCCAACTGACTCAAAACTGTATTCAAAATGAAACCAACTCTTGACCACCATAAATCTTGACATGCCACTTCTCTGTAAACAACTCTTATAGTCGGAAGGCACCTGCTGTCTACTTAGCTGAAGACATGTGACTTCCAGTAAATGTTTTTAAACAGAAAGCTTAAGTCCTTCCAATTACCCTTTAATTTTTTAAAAAAGCAAAGTCCAGCCTCTGTGGAATCACTTCAGTCCTCCAAAGGAATCCATTTCCACAATCTTCAACCACGAGTCCTCAAAAAATGGAAGCACTTTCATAACTCTTCTATCCTTGGAGGAATGTAATGCCATTTTTAAATGTGTTTCATTACAAAGTATGGAAAAAAAAAATGAAAAATATCAAAACACATTTACACACTCATTCTCATTCACTCTTTACCCATAACTAATACAATTCTGCTTTGTACCATCTTTGTACTCAAATAACTCAAAGCAAAGCTAAATTCTAGACAAAGCATCAGCAATTGCATTGTTTTCCCCCACAATGTGGATAATCTTTAAGTGATAGGGCTGCAATAGTAAACTCCATTGAAATAGTCTGGCATTCTGGTTTTTTAATTTTTCCATAAAGGCTAGGGGGTTTTAATCACTATATACCTGTGTCTCTCTGTAGTCGTGGAAGACATAGACTTCAAAATGCTTTAGAGCTAGCAGTAAGCCCAGGGTTTCTTTTTCCACTGTTGAGTATCTATTTTGGTGGTGTTCTAGCTTTTTGGAAAAGTATCCCACTATGCCTGATTTATTGTCTTGTATCGGAACTGCACCAACCCCCAGGTAACTAGCATCAATTGCTACCTTGAAGGGCTTAATGAAATTTGGGGCAGCCAATGCTGGTTCATTGATCAAAATAGCTTTCAGCCTCTCAAAAGATGCTTGGCACTCTGCTGATCACACTATCATGGCTTTCTTTTTTTGTAGCAAATCTGTCAGTGGAGTAGCTATAGTACTAAAATTTGGTACAAACTTTTGGTAGAAACCATACATCCCCAAAAACCTTATGATTTCTCATTTAGTCCTAGGGGCAGGGAACTCCATCATTGCTTGTACTTTTGCTGTTCTTGACAATCACAGAATCGTTAGAGTGCAGTAGGAGGCCATTTGGCCCATCATGTCTGCACTGGTTCTCTGAAAGAGTAATTCCCTCAGGTCCATTCCTCTGCCTTCTCCCTATAACCCTGCCCATTCTTCCTTTTCATATAACTGTCTAATTCCCTTTTGAATGCTTCAATTAAACCTGTCTCCACCACTTTCTCAGGTAGCACATTCCAGACCTTAACCACTTGCTGCGTGAAAAAGTTTTTCCTCATGTCACTTTTACTTTTCTTACCAAATACTTCAAATCTGTGCCCTCTTGTTCTCTATCCTTTCATGAGTGGGAACAGTGGCGCAGTGGTTATCACTGCAGCCTCACAGCTCCAGCGACCCGGGTTCGATTCTGGGTACTGCCTGTGCGGAGTTTGCAAGTTCTCCCTGTGACCGCGTGGGTTTTCGCCGGGTGCTCCGGTTTCCTCCCACAGACAAAGACTTGCAGGTTGATAGGTAAATTGGCCATTATAAATTGCCCCTAGTGTAGGTAGGTGGTAGGGGAATTGAGGGAAGGTGGGGATGTGGTAGGAATATGGGATTAATGTAGAATTAGTATAAATGGGTGGTTGATGGTCGGCATAGACTCGGTGGGCCGAAGGGCCTGTTTCAGTGCCGTATCTCTAAATAAATAAATAAAAATAAATAAAGTTTCTTTCCAATTACTCTGTCCGGACCCCTCATGATTTTGAATACCTCTATCAAATCACCTCTCAGCTTTCTCTTCTCCAAGGAAAACAGTCCCAACTTCTCCAATCTATCTTCATAACTGAAATTCCTCACCCCTGGAACCATTCTCGTGAATCTTTTCTGTACTCTTTCCAATGCCCTCACATCTTTAATAAAGTGCAGCGCCCAGAACTGGACGCAATACTCCAGCTGAGGCTGAACTAGTGTCTTATACAAGTTCAACATAACTCCCTTGTTCTTGTACTCTATGCCCCTATTAATAAAGCCCAACGCACTGTATGCTTTATTAACCGCTCTCAAAACCTGCCCTGCGACCTTCAATTACTTATGCACATATACATCTAGGTCCCTCTGCTCCTGCACCCCCTTTAGAATTGTACCCTTTATTCTATATTGTCTCTGCATGTTCTTCCTACCAAAATGAATCACTTCACGTTTCTCGGCATTGAACTTCATCTGCCGTCCGTCCATTCCACCAACTTGTCTGTGTCCTTTTGAAGTTCCACACTATCCTCCTCACAGTTTACAATGCTTCTATGTTTCGTATCATCTGCAAACTTTAAAATTGTGCCCTGTACACCAAGGTCTAGGCCATCAATAAATTTCAGCGAAAGCAAGGGTCCCAATACTGATCCTTGGGGAATTCCCCTACAAACCTTTCTCCAGTCCGAAAAACATCCAGGAACCATTGCTCTTTGTTTCCTGTCACTCAGCCAATTTTGTATCCATGTTGCTACCATCCCTTTTATTCCATGAGCTGCAAGTTTGTTCACAAGTCTGTTGTGTGGCACTGTATCAAATGCCTTTTGAAAATTCATGTACACCACATCAACAGCATTGCCCTCATCAACTCTCTCTGTTACCTTCTTAAAAAACTCCAGCAAGTTATTTAAACATGATTTTCCCTTAAGAAATCCATGCTGGCTTTCCTTAATTAACTCGCATTTGTCCATGTGACTATTGATGTTGTCCTGAATTATTTTTTCTAATAGTTTTCTCACCACTGAAGTTAAACTGACTGGCCTGTAATTGCTGGGCCTATCTTTACACCCCTTTTGAACAAGGGTGTAATGTTTGCAATTCTCCAGTCCTCTGGCATCATCCCCGAGTCTAAAGAAGACTGAAAAATTATGGCCAGTGCCCCCATGATTTCTACCCTCACGTCCCTTGGTATCTTTGGATGCTTCTCATCTAGTCCTGTTGCTTTATCCAATTTAAGTACAGACAGCCTATCTAATACTTTTTATCAATTTTAAACCCCTCTAGTGTCTAACTTACCTCCACTTTCAACATTGTCTGGGTTGCATCTACTTCCTTGGTGAAGACAGATGCAAAGAATTCATTTAATACCTCAGCTATGCCCTCTGCCTCCATGTGTAAATCCCCTTTCTGGTCCATAATTGGCCCCACTCCTCCTTTTACCACCCTTTTACTATTTATATGCCTATAGAAAACTTTGGGATTTCCTTTAATGCTGGCTGCCAGTCTCTTTTCATGTTCTCTCTTTGCTTCTCTTATTTGCCTTTTTGCTTCCCCTCTAGACCTTCTATATTCAGCCTGGTTCTCAATAGTATTTTCTACCTGGCATCTGTCATAAGCATGCTTTTTCTTCTTGATCTCTATCTCTCGTCATCCAGGAAGGTCTGGGTTTGTTTGCCCTTCTCCCTTCAAGGGAACTTGACTGTGCCCAAATTATCTCTTCTTTGAAGGTAGCCCATTGTTCATCGACTGGTTTTCCTGCCAGCTTTTGACTCCAATTTATTCGCCCCATCTCCATTCTTACCCCGTTGAAGTTGGCCTTCCCCCAGTTAATTATTCTTACCCTGGATTGCTATTTGTTCTTTTCCAGAGTCAGCCTAAATCTTATGGTACAACGATCACAATCCCCTAAATGCTCTCCTATGGATACTTGATCCACTTGGCCCACCTCATTCCCAAGAAGTAGGTCTAGCAGTGCTTCCTTTCTCGTTAGACTAGCAACATACTATTGTAGAAAATTTTCCTGAACACATTCTAGGAACTCTTGCCCCCTCACTGCCCTTTACACGACCAGTCTATGTTTGGATAATTTAAGTACCCCATTATAACTACCCTATCATTTTTGCACCTCTCTATAATTTCCTTGCAAATTTGTTCCTCCACGTCCTTCCCAGTAGCTGGTGGCCTACAGACAACACCAAACAATGTAACTCCACCTTTTCTGTTTCTTAGCTCCATCCAAATTGATTCTGTCCTCGACCCCTCTGGGACATCCTTTTTCTGTAGCACTGCAATGCTCTCCTTAATCAATACCACCACCCCTACCCCTTTTTCCTTTTCCTATCTATCCTGAACACCTTGTATCCAGGAATATTTGGCACCCAGTCCTGCCCTTCTTTGAAGAAGGTCTCTCTTATAGCCACAAGATCATATTTCCATGTGGCAATCTATGCCTGCACCTCACCAGTCTTATTAACCACATCGTGCATTCACATACATGCACATTAACCCTGATTCAGACTTTATTACTTTCTCCCTTATTCTGACCCCACCTAATTACTTACTTTTCCCTATTGTCAGGCAAACCCCACCTGCCAAGACTGAGGTACACATTATTTTGCCACATGAACATTAAAACTTAAAATTGTAAGCCCTGACCGGAAAGAGATTTCCATAGTAACAGACAATGTTGAAACAATGGGGATCCAGCAGTTGCTTCTCCAGTGTGCAGAAGTGATAGGACCAGTTTTGGTCACATGACTAGCTGGCTGGAATTTTTGAATTTGAACTTCCTTCAAAGGGATTTGAACTCCAACAAAGCTGTGTGCTCATGGAGTAAACATCTCTCTTGGAACTGAAGCAAGAATTACAGCCTCTCTTGTCTGCCTGCCTTCATCTGTTCCCACGGAACTGAATCTTGTGAAAATACGTGAAACTAAAAGAGAAAAAGATTTCCTTCGTGAACAAGGTTGTTTAAGATGAATACTGGGCCCCAATGAAGTGCAAGACCATATCTTCAATCAAGGACTACAGCAAGCTCGAGAATCGGGAACAAGATTTTACCTCAAACTGTTCTACTTATTTTTTCTTCTCTTTTCAGTCCCTATTTTTGCATGTTTATATCGCGTGTGCATGCTAATGTGGGTGCGTCGTATATCCGTCGGCGTGAACCTTATTAGAGTTTAAGTTTAAGGTTTAATACATTTTCTCTTTCTGTTTTTAACCAAAGAAAGCCTGTTTGTTCTCAGTTTTTGCCCTATAATTGGAAACTGTGAACAAGGATTCACACAAAAGGGAGCTCAAAACACTGTGTTTAAAAATTAAACCCTGTTACAATTAGACCAGGTAAAGATTGCAAAAGACCCCAAGACATTGCTCACCTGCTCGTAACACTGCTCTCATGTTCTCCCCCAGTAATCTGTGCATCTTGATATTCCTCTCTGATACTTGCTCCTGGTTCCCACACCCCTGACAAGTTACCAGTTTTACTTCCCTCCAATATGAGCTAGTTCTCAGGTTCCCATCCCCTTGACAATTTAGTTTACACCCACCCCCACAGCACTAGCCAATCTCCCTGTGAGAATATTCATCCCAGTCCTGCTAAGATGCAACCCGTCCATCTTGCACATGTCCCACCTGTCCCAGAACCGGTCCCAATATCTCAGAAATCTGATGCCCTCCCTCCTACACCAGTTCTCCAGCCATGTATTCAATTCTCCTATTCCTTTGCTCACTTGCACGTGGAACTGGGAGTAATCCTGAGATTACTGCTTTTGAGGTCCTGCTTTTTAATCTCCTTCCTAGCTCCCTAAAATCTGCTTTCCCAACTTCATTCCCCTTCTTACCAATGTCATCGGTGCCAATGTGGACCTCAACCTCTGCCTGTTCACCCTTCCTCAGAAGAATGTCCTGCAGCCGCTCCGTTACATCCTTGACCTTGGCACCAGGGAGACAACACACCATCCTGGAGTAACGTTTACTGCTGCAGAAATGCCTGTCTGTTCCCCTAACGAATCCCCTATCACTATTGCTCTTCCACTCCTCTTTCTTCCACTCCCCGCCCCCTGTGCAGCTGAGCCAACTGTGCTGCCACAAACTTGGCTCTGACTGCACTCCTCTGAGGAACCATCACCTCAGCAGTATTCAAAATGGAAAACCGATTAGCAAGTGAGATAATATCGGGATTCCTGTACTACCTGCCTGGTTCTCTTAGACTGCTTGTCCGTCACCCATGCCCTATCTGCCTGCGTGCTCCTAACCTGCAGTGTGACCACCTCCCTCAATGTGCTGTCCACGTAGTCCTCCGCCTCACGGATGCACGACAGTGACTCCAGCTCAAGTTCCAAAACCCGGAGCTCAAGCTTCTGCAGCTGGTGACACTTCCTGCAGATGTGTCTGTCTAGAGCACATGGTGCGTCCATGACTTCCCACATGCTGCAGGCTGTACATTCCACTTGTCAGAGCTGCCCTGCCATAACTTAACTTTACAGACTATTTATTATAAGTAGAATAGCTTACCAGGTGCTCACCAAACAGCTCCTTCCACTGCACTGAAGCAAGAACCAAATACCTGGACGGTTAAAAAAGTAGAAAAGAAAAGTAGAAAATGGAACACCTCCTCCCCCTTCACCGAACTCGCTACTCACCAAACTCGAATCTCCACACTCAGCTTGCAATCTGTACACCGTTTGCAGGCTCCACCCAGACCTCTCTCTTTATACCTTTTGAAGCTGAAGCAACCAAATTTGACTGGTCAGCTACTTAACTAATCAGCTACTCTGCAGTAGAGCCTGTTAATTCCTGCCTCAGACTGTAAGAAACTTACTTTACTTTCTTATCCCTACTTTACTTTTTTAACCCTACTTTAAACTAGAGGGTAAATCCCAGTCAAATGCTAACTGCAGACCAGACTTTTATAAAGATAAGAACATGTAAAATCCTCACTCACCAAACTTGAATCTCCACACTCAGCTTCTAATCTGCGCACCCTTGACAATACTTGCCCTTGCCCTACTATATACAAACATACGATCATATACGAGCATACGAATTAGGATCAGGAGTAGGCCACTAGGCCCCTCGAGCCTGCTCCGCCATTCAATACGTTGATGGCTGAACTGGTTACTCCACATTTCCACCTACCCCCGATAACCTTCCACACCCTTGCTTATCAAGAATCTATCTACCTCTGCCTTAAACATATTCAAAGACTCTGCTTCCATCGCCTTTTGAGGAAGAGAATTCCAAAGACTCACGATCCTCTGAGAGAAAAAAATTTCTCCTCATCTCTGTCTTAAATGGGCGACCCCTTATTTTTAAATAGCGACCCCTAGTTCTAGATTTTCCCACAAGGGGAAACATCCTTCCCACATCCGCCCTGTCAAGACCCCTCAGGATCTTATGTTTCAATCAAGTCGTCTCTTGCGCTTCTAAATTCCAGCGGATACAAGACTAGCCTGTCCAATCTTTTCTCGTAAGACAACCTGCCCATTCCAGATATTAGTCTAGTTCTAAAAAAAAGTCGAGTTCTTTTTGATCAGCGATAGTGCGAGCCAGGGGGCAGCTGGGAAGGTAAGTTTCAGTATAAAGTACTTACCTCGCGATTCGGCAGCTTTTTGATCAGCGATAGTGCGAGCCAGGGGGCAGCTGGGAAGGTGAGTTTCAGTACAAAGTACTTACCTCGCGATTCGGCGGACACGGGGACTGCTGGGTAAGTAAACTTTTATATTCGGGCAGTGGCTAAACCCGAAACACTACACGTGCAGTGTCTCCCACCCATCCTCCTCCTCTAACCAAAAAAAAAGGACTCTTGTGTGGAGGGTTTGGTAAGGTAAGGTTTTCCTTTATTTATTTTTTAATCTCTGTTGTCAATTTAGAGCAGAGGGGATGGAAGCTAGGGCAGTTGCATGCTCCTCTTACAGGATGTGGGAGGTAAGGGTCACCACTTGTGTCCCTGCTGACTTCACCTGTGAGAAGTGCACCCAACTCCAGCTCCTCACAGACCGCGTTAGGGAACTGGAGCTGGATGAACTTCGGATCATTCAGGAGGCTGAGGGGGTGATAGAGAGCAGTTATAGGGAAGTAGTGACACCTAAGTTACAGGATAAAGGTAGCTGGGTGACCGTCAGGGGAGGGAAAGGGAATAGGCGCACATTGCAGGGATTCCCTGTGGCCGTTCCCCTCAATAATAAGTATACCATTTTGGATACGGTTGGGGGGGGGACGACCTACCAGGGGAAAGCCACAGCGGCCAGGTCTCTGGCACTGAGCCTGGCTCTGTGGCTCAGAAGGGAAGGGGGGAGAATAGGAGAGCGATAGTGATAGGAGATTCAATGGTTAGAGGAACAGACAGGAGATTCTGTGGTCGCGAACGAGACTCCCGGATGGTATGTTGCCTCCCGGGTGCCAGGGTCAGGGATGTCTCGGATCGAGTCTACAGGATTCTTAAGGGGGAGAGGGAGCAGCCAGAAGTCGTGGTACACATCGGTACCAATGACATAGCTAGGAAAAGGGATGAGGTCCTGAAAAGCGAATATAGGGAGTTAGGTTGGAAGCTAAAAGGCAGGGCGGGCAGAGTAGTAATCTCAGGATTGATACTGGTGCCACGTGCTAGTGAGGCGAGAAACAGGGAGCGAGTGCAGCTGAACACGTGGCTACAGAACTGGTGTAGGAGGGAGGGCTTCAGATATGTGGATCATTGGGATACCTTCTGGGGAAGGTGGGAACTGTACAAGAAGGACGGGTTGGATCTGAACTGGAGGGGCACCAATATCCTGGGCGGGAGGTTTGCTAGAGCTCTTCGGGAGGGTTTAAACTAGTTTGGTAGGGGGATGGGAACCGGAGCTACAGATCAGTGGATGGGGTAGCTGTTGAACAGGCAGATACAGAGTGCAGAGAGTCTGTGAGGAAGGTTAGACAGTTGACAGGGCAAAGTTGCAGCCAGTATGATGGGTTGAAGTGTGTCTATTTTAAAGCAAGAAGTGTCAGGAATAAGGGTGATGAACTTAGAGCATGGATCAGTACTTGGAGCTACGATGTTGTGGCCATTACGGAGGCTTAGATATCACAGGGGCAGAAATGGATGTTGGATGTTCCGGGGTTTAGATGTTTCAAAAGGAATAGGGAGGGAGGTAAAAGAGGTGGGGGAGTGACATTGCTAATCAGGGATAGTATCACAGCTGCAGAAAGGGAGGTCGTCGAGGAGGGTTTGTCGACTGAGTCATTATGGGTGGAAATCAGAAACAGGAAAGGAGCCGTCGCTTTATTGGGAGTTTTCTATAGACCCCCCAATAGCAACAGAGACATGGAGGAACAGATTGAGAGGCAGATTTTGGAAAGGTGCAGAAGTAACAGGGTTGTTGTCATGGTTGACTTCAACTTCCCTAATATTGATTGGAACCTCCTTAGTGCAGATAGTTTGGATGGAGCAGTTTTTGTCAGGTGTGTCCAGGAAGGTTTCCTGACTCAATATGTAGATAGGCCGACTAGAGGGGAGGCTATGTTGGACTTGATGCTTGGCAACGAACTAGGCCAGGTGGCAGATCTCTCGGTGGGAGAGCATTTCGGTGATAGTGATCACAACTCCCTGACCTTTACTATAGTCATGGAGATGGACAGGAGCAGACGGGATGGGAAAATATTTAATTGGGGGAGGGGGAATTACAATGCTATTAGGCAGGAACTGGGGAGCATAAATTGGGAACAGATGTTCTCAGGGAAATGCACGACAGAAATGTGGAGGTTGTTTAGGGAGCACTTGCTGCGACTGCTGGATAGGTTTGTCCCGATGAGGCAAGGAAGGGATGGTAGGATTAAGGAACCTTGGATGACAAGAGATGTGGAACAGCTAGTCGAGAGGAAGAAGGAAGCTTACTTAAGGTTGAGGAAGCAAGGATCAGACAGGGCTCTAGAGGGTTACAAGGTAGTCAGGAAGGAACTGAAAAATGGACTTAGGAGAGCTAGAAGGGGACATGAACAAGTCTTGGCGGGTAGGATTAAGGAAAATCCCAAGGCGTTCTACACTTACGTGAGGAACAAGAGGATGGCCAGAGTGAGGGTAGGGCCGATCAGGGATAGTGGAGGGAACTTGTGCCTGGAGTTGGAGGAGGTAGGGGAGGTCCTAAATGAACACTTTGCTTCATTATTCACTAGTGAGAGGGACCTGGTCGTTTGGGAGGACAGCATGAAACAGGCTGACATGCTCAAACAGGTTGATGTTAAGAGGGAGGATGTGCTGGAAATTTTGAATGATATGAGGACAGATAAATCCCCGGGGCCAGACGGGATATACCCAAGGATATTACGGGAAGCGAGGGAAGAGATTGCTGCGCCTTTGGCGATGATCTTTGCGTCCTTACTGTCCACTGGAGTAGTACCAGATGATTTGAGGGTGGCAAATGTTATTCCCTTGTTCAAGAAAGGGAATAGGGATAACCCTGGGAATTATAGACCAGTCAGTCTTACGTCGGTAGTGGGCAAATTATTGGAGAGGATTCTGAGAGACAGGATTTATGATTATTTGGAAAGGCATGGTTTGATTAGAGACAGTCAGCATGGCTTTGTGAGGGGCAGGACATGCCTCACAAGCCTTATTGAATTCTTTGAAGATGTGACAAAACACATTGATGAAGGAAGAGCAGTGGATGTGGTGTATATGGATTTTAGCAAGGCGTTTGATAAGGTTCCCCATGGTAGGCTCATTCAGAAAGTAAGGAGGCATGGGATACAGGGAAAGTTGGCTGTCTGGATACAAAATTGGCTGGCCCATAGAAGTCAGAGGGTGGTAGTAGATGGAAAGTATTCAGCCTGGAGCTCGGTGACCAGTGGTGCTCCGCAGGGATCTATTCTGGGACCTCTGCTCTTTGTGATTTTTATAAATGACTTGGATGAGGAAGTGGAAGGCTGGGTTAGCAAGTTTGCCGATGACACGAAGGTTGCTGGAGTTGTGGATAGTGTGGAAGGCTGTTGTAGGTTGCAACGGGACATTGACGAGATGCAGAGCTGGGCTGAGAAGTGGCAGATGGAGTTCAACCTGGAAAAGTGTGAAGTGATTCATTTTGGAAGGTCGAATTTGAATGCAGAATACAGGCTTAAAGACAGGATTCTTGGTAGTGTGGAGGAACAGAGGGATCTTGGGGTCCATGTCCATAGATCGCTCAAAGTTGCCACCCAAGTTGATAGGGTTGTTCAGAAGGCGTATGGTGTGTTGGCTTTCATTAACGGGGGGATTGAGTTTAAGAGCCGCGCGGTTATGCTGCAGCTCTATAAGGCCCTGGCTAGACCACGCTTGGAATATTGTGTTCAGTTCGGGTCGCCTCATTTTAGGAAGGATGTGGAAGCTTTAGAGAGGGTGCAGAGGAGATTTACCAGGATGCTGCCTGGACTGGAGGGCATGTCTTACGAAGAAAGGTTGAGGGTGCTAGGGCTTTTCTCATTGGAGCGAAGAAGGATGAGAGGTGACTTGATAGAGGGGTACAAGATGACGAGAGGCATAGATAGAGTGGATAGCCAGAGACTTTTTCCCAGGGCGGAAAGGGCTATCACGAGGGGGCATAATTTTAAGGTGATTGGAGGAAGGTTTCGGGGAGAGTCAGAGGTAGGTTCTTTACACAGAGAGTGGTGGGTGCGTGGAATGCACTGCCAGCGGTGGTAGTAGAAGCAGATACATTAGGGAAATTTAAGCGACTTTTGGATAGGTACATGAATGATAGTAGAATGAAGGGTATGTAGGTAGTTTGATCTTAGAGTAGGTTAAAGGTTCGGCACAACATCGTGGGCCGAAGGGCCTGTGCTGTACTGTTCTATGTTCTAAACCTTCTCTTTACTGCCTTCAACGCATTTACATCCTTCTTTCAATAAAGAGATCAGTACTGTACACAGTACTCCAGATATGGTCTCACCAATGCCCTGTATAGCTGAAGCATAACCTCCCTACTTTTGTATTCAATTCCCTTTGCAATAAACGATAACATTCTGTTAGCTTTCCCAATTACGTGCTGTACTTGCATACTAACCTTTCGCGATTCA
Organism: Heterodontus francisci; assembly: GCF_036365525.1. Taxonomy (NCBI): domain Eukaryota; kingdom Metazoa; phylum Chordata; class Chondrichthyes; order Heterodontiformes; family Heterodontidae; genus Heterodontus; species Heterodontus francisci. The sequence continues at coordinate 17,213,271 of NC_090387.1, read as the reverse complement.
TACACTAGGACACCCAGATCCTTCTGCATCTCAGCTCTGCAATCTCTCACCATTTAGATGATCTTTTATTGCTGCCAAAGTGGACAATTTCATACTTTCCCACATCATACTCCGTCTGCCAGTCTTTGCCCTCTCACTTAATCTATATCCCTGTGTTATGTTCTCTTCGCAAGTTACTTTCCGACCTATCTTTGTGTCATCAGCAAATTTAGCAACTGTACCTTTGGTCCCTTCATCTGAGTCACGAATATAAATTGTAAAAAATTGAGGCCCCAGCACAGATCCCTGTGGCACACCACTCGTAGCATCTTGCCAACCAGAAAATGACCCATTTATGCCTACTCTCTGTTTCCTGTTCGTAAGCCAATCTTCTATCCATGCCAGTATGTTATCCCCTACACATTAGCTTTTATTCTCTGCAATAACCTTTGACGTGGCAGCTTATCAAATGCCTTCTGGAAATCTAAGTACAATACAGCCACTGGTTCCCCTTTATCCACAGCACATGTAACTCCCTCAAAGAACTCCAATAAATTGGTTAAACATGATTTCCCTTTAACAAAACCCCCAAAGATGCCCTAGGTAGGTTACCCACGCTTTTGCCAATTCACTTTTGGCAAGGTTTGTCACCAAATCAGCCGACTGTAATTTTTTAAATAGAATTTCAAGTTGTACCAAGTGGTCCTTCCAAGTGTTACTGTATACCAGCACATCATCAAGGTAGACCACACAGTTAGGAACACTGGCTACCACTTGGTTCATTAGTCTCTGAAAAGTTGCTGGGGCATTTTTTAGCCTGAATGGTATCACTTGGCATTGGAAAAGACTGGTGTGACAAAGGCTGATATTTCTTTAGCTCGGCGTGTTAAAGGAACTTGCCAGTATCCCTTTAACAAATCTATTTTGGAATGAAATGTGGCACTGCCAACTCTGTCAATGCAGTTTTCCAAGCAAGGAATTGGGTAGGAGTCTGTCTTTGTTACTGCATTAACCTTTCTGTAGTCTGCACAAAATCTAGTTGAAGCATCAGGTTTAGGCTGTAACACGACTGGGGAACTTTAACTGCTTTGACTGGGTTCAGTTAGGTGGTTTTCCAACATATGTTGGATTTCTGCTTTCACCTGGGTCTGTTTCACTGGACTTGAGCAATAAGCATGCTGTTTTATAGGAGAGGATTCCCCTACATCCACATCATGTATGTCTAAGGTTGTACATCCTGGTTTATCCCTACAGACACCTTTAAATGTTGTGAGTAGCCTTGTTAGATTTTCTCATTGTTCTGCATCTAAGTTTGAAAGCATAGTATCCAATCTCCCTACCATTCAATATTAGCTAACTGGATAGTAGGAAGTTCAGGTTGAGAATTGTCTAGGCCTCCTTCTGCCTCATCCTAACTATCCCTTTCATCTTTCACTGTACCTACTACCTGACATACCTGTACTGGCTTGACCTCCTCTCGGCGGTGCTATTGTTTCAACATACTGATGTGACTCCGCTGATTCTTTTTCCGCTGATCTGGGGTGTCAATTAAATAATTTACTTTACCAATCCTTTTGACTACTTTATATGGTCCACTGAACCGTGCTTTCAGCCGTTCACCCTGTAAAGGTAGTAATACTAACATCTCATCCCCTGATAGAAATGTGTGCATCGAGGCATGCTTGTCTGCTCATTTCTTCATCGTGGTTTGGGAAGTTTTCAGGTGTTCCTGAGCCACTTTGAGGCTCTTGTGAGCCGTTCCTGGAACATGGATACATGATCTAACTCTGAAGATTCGTCCCTCTGTTCTAAAAACTTTTCTTTGATTAGTTTTAGAGAACATCTTACCTCATGTCCATAAACTAATTCAAAAGGACTAAAACCGGTAGACTAATTGGGTGAATCCTGAGTGGCAAACAAAAGAAATTCCAACCTTTATCCCAATCATGGGGATATTCATGACAGTATGCCTCAACATTGTTTTGATGGTCTGATGGTACCGTTCTAATTCTGGTATGCTGAGGACTTTAACTGTTATACCCAGATTACTCATAACGTCCTGAAAAATCTTAGATATAAAATTGTAAACTTGATCCTACTGGATCTCAATCGGTAATCCATATCGAGTGAGAAACTGGGTTGACTTTTCTACCACTACCTCAGCAGAAATCGTTCTGAGAGAAATGGCCTCTGGAAACTGAGTAGCCATATCCATAATAGTGAGTATATGTTGATATCCTGCTTTTGTTATCGGTGAAGGTCCTGCACAGTCTGCCAACATCCTACTAAATGGTTCTCCAATAACTGGTATGGGAATTGGAGATGCTGGTTTTCTGGCAGGTTGCGGTATTCCCACAATCTGGTACGTGTGACACGTTTTACAAACCTGCATCACGTCCTTAAGAACATAAGAAGTAGGAGTAGGCCATTCAATAAGATCATGGCTGATCTGACCCAGACCTCAACTCCTCTTTGGGGCCTGCTCTGCATAACCCTCGACTCCCCGAGATTTCAAAAATCTATCTACCTCCTCCTTAAATACTTTGTGACCTAGCCTCCACAACTCTCTGAGGTAGAGAATTCCAGAGATTCACTACCCTCAGAGTAGAAATTCCTTTGCATCTCAGTTTTAAATGTGTGCCCCCTTATTCTGTAATTATGTCTCCTAGTTCGAGATTCCCCCACCAGTGGCAACATATTCTCAACATATACCCTGTTAAACCCCCTTAGAATCTTATATGTTTCAATAAGATCACCTCTCATTCTTCTAAACTCCAATGAATAAAGGCCTTAACTGTTAAGCCGTTCTTGATAAGACAACCCCTTTTTCCCAGGAATCAGTCTGGAGAACCTTTTCTGAACTGTCTCCGATGCTAGTATATTCTTCCTTAAATATGGGGACCAAAACTGTATGCAGTACTCCAGGTGTGGCCTCACAACACCCTGTAGAGTTGTAACAAGACTTCCCTATTTTTAAACTCTAACCCCCAAGCAATAAAGGCCAAAATTCCATTTACGTTCCTAATTACTTGCTGCACCTGCATACTAACTTTTTGTGTTTCATGTACAAGAACACCCAGATCCCTCTGTACTGCAGAATTTTGTAGTCTTTCTCCATCTAAATAATCTGCCTTTTTATTCTTCCTACCAAAGTGGATGACCTCAATGTTTCCCACATTGAACTCCATCTGTCAAGTTTTTGCCCACTCACTTAACCTATCTATATCCCTTTGCAGATTCTTTGTGTCCTCATCACAACATGCCTTCCCACCTATTTTTGTAACGTCAGCAAATTGGGATACACTACACTCTTTCCCTTCTTCCAAGTCATTAATATAGATAGTAAATAGTTAAGGCCCTAGGACCGATTCTTGTGGCAGCTCACGAGTTACAGCTTTCCAACCTGAAAAAGACCCATTAATCCTGACTCTCTGCCTTCTGTGTGTTAGCCAATCCTCAATCCTTGCCAACATATTACCCCCAATACCCTGAACTCTTATTTTGTGCAATAACCTTTTATGTGGCACATATCGAACGCCTTCTGAAAATCCAAATACACTACATCTACTGGTCCCTCTTTATCCACTCTGCTTGTTATATCCTTAAAGAACTCTAACAAATTTGTCAAACATGATTTCCCTTTCATAAAACCATGCTGACTCTGTTTTTTTGCATTATGATTTTCTAAACGTCCTGCTATTTCTTCCTTATTAATGGACTCTAGCATTTTCCCAATGACAGATGTTAAGCTAACTGGTCTATAGTTTCCTGCTCTCCATCTCCCTCCTTTCTTGAATAGGGGCGTCACATTAGCAGTTTTCCAATCTGCTGGTACCCTACCGGAATCCAGTGAGTTTTGGTATATTACGACCAATGTACTATCTCTGCAGCCACTTCTTTTAAAACCCTTGGATGCAGGCCATCAGGTCCTTGCGACTTGTCTGCCTTTAGTCCCATCAGTTTGTCAAGCACCTTTTCCCTCATGATAAAGATTGTTACAAGTTCTTCCCTCCCATTTACACTTTGCTCATCTATTATTGTTGGGTTGTTTATAGTATCCTCCACCGTGAAGACCGATGCAAAATATTGGTTTACGTTCTCTGCCTTTTCCCTGTTCCCTGTTATTAATTCCCCAGTCTCATCCTCTAAGGGTCCCATACTTACTTTAGCTACTCTCTTCCTTTTTATATACCCATAGAAGCTCTTACTGTTTGTTTTTATATTTCCTACCAATTTACTCTCAATTAATTTTCTCCCTCTTTTATTAGTTTTTTAGTCATCCGCTGCTGGTTTCTAAAAACATTTTCCAATCCTCTGGCCTACCGCTAGCTTTCGCCACTTTGTACACCTTTGTTTTTGATTTGATATACTCCTTAACTTCCTTTGTTATCCACGGGTGGTTCATCGTTCTCATCGAGTTCTTCCTTCCGACTGGAATAAATGTTTGCTGATTTTATGAGATATCTGCTTAAAAGTCTGTCATTGCTCATCTACTGACTTTCCCTTTAGTCTATTTTCCCAGCCCACTTTAGACAACTCTTTCTTCATACCTCTGTAATCTCCCTTGTTTAAGTTGAAGACACTGGCTTGAGACCAGAGTTGCTCACTCTCAAACTGAAATTGAAATTCTACCATGTTATGATCGCTTCCCCCTCGAGGATCCTTAACTACGAGATCTCTTATTAATCCTACCTCATTACACATTTCTTTTGGGCCTCCTTATCTCGAGAGACAATGGATACGCGCCTGGAGGTGGTCAGTGGTTTGTGAAGCAGCGCCTGGAGTGGCTATAAAGGCCAATTCTGGAGTGACAGGCTCTTCCACAGGTGCTGCAGAGAAATTTGTTTGTTGGGGCTGTTGCACAGTTGGCTCTCCCCTTGCGCCTCTGTCTTTTTTCCTGCCAACTACTAAGTCTCTTCGACTCGCCACAATTTAGCCCTGTCTTTATGGCTGCCCGCCAGCTCTGGCGAATGCTGGCAACTGACTCCCACGACTTGTGATCAATGTCACACGATTTCATGTCGCGTTTGCAGACGTCTTTATAACGGAGACATGGACGGCCGGTGGGTCTGATACCAGTGGCGAGCTCGCTGTACAATGTGTCTTTGGGGATCCTGCCATCTTCCATGCGGCTCACATGGCCAAGCCATCTCAAGCGCCGCTGACTCAGTAGTGTGTATAAGCTGGGGGTGTTGGCCGCTTCAAGGACTTCTGTGTTGGAGATATAGTCCTGCCACCTGATGCCAAGTATTCTCCGAAGGCAGCGAAGATGGAATGAATTGAGACGTCGCTCTTGGCTGGCATACGTTGTCCAGGCCTCGCTGCCGTAGAGCAAGGTACTGAGGACACAGGCCTGATACACTCGGACTTTTGTGTTCCGTGTCAGTGCGCCATTTTCCCACACTCTCTTGGCCAGTCTGGACATAGCAGTGGAAGCCTTACCCATGCGCTTGTTGATTTCTGCATCTAGAGACAGGTTACTGGTGATAGTTGAGCCTAGGTAGGTGAACTCTTGAACCACTTCCAGAGCGTGGTCGCCAATATTGATGGATGGAGCATTTCTGACATCCTGCCCCATGATGTTCGTTTTCTTGAGGCTGATGGTTAGGCCAAATTCATTGCAGGCAGACGCAAACCTGTCGATGAGACTCTGCAGGCATTCTTCAGTGTGAGATGTTAAAGCAGCATCGTCAGCAAAGAGGAGTTCTCTGATGAGGACTTTCCGTACTTTGGACTTCGCTCTTAGACGGGCAAGGTTGAACAACCTGCCCCCTGATCTTGTGTGGAGGAAAATTCCTTCTTCAGAGGATTTGACATTACCAAATCTAAAATTGCCTGTTCCCGGGTAGGTTTGGCAACGTATTGTTCTAAGAAACAATCCCTGATGCACTCTACAAATTCATCTTCCATGTTACCCATGCCAATTTGATTTGTCCAGTCTATATGCAGATTAAATTCACCCATGATAATTGCAGTGCCCTTCTTACATGCCTCCATTATTTCCTGATTAATACTTTGTCCTACTGAGAGGCAAATCCTCGGGGGCCTATCGACCACTCCCACCTGAGATTTCTTTCCCTTGCTATTCCTTATTTCCACCCAAACTGATTCGACATCATGATCTATTACACCTACATCATTACTCACAACTGCACTGATCTCTTCCTTTAATAACAAAGCTACCCCACCTCCTTTTCCTTTCTGTCTATTCTTCCGGAATGTCGAATATCCTTGAACATTGAGTTTCCAGTCCTGGTCATCCTGCAACCATGTTTTTGTGATAGCTATCGAATCATATTCATTTATTTCTATTTGTGTCGTCAGATCATCTATCTTGTTGCAAATGCTACGTGCATTCAGGTAAAGAGCCTTAAGCTTTGACTATTTACCATTTTACCGACTATGGTTCTCATTTCTGCTGTACTCTTATGCTTGTATTATCTGTCCTTTCCTGTCACACTCTGATTAATGTATGCCCCTTCACTACCCTGTACCTCTGCTCTCTCGTTACTTTTCGACTTTTTAAACTTCCCTTCAATTGAACCCCCCCCCCCCGCCCTCACTATTTAGTTTAAAGCCTTATCTACAACCCTATTTGTACGATTCGACAGGACACTGGTCCTAGCATGGATCAAGTGAAGCCCATCCCAACAGAACAGGTCTCTCTTTCCCCAGTACTGGTGCCAGTGTCCCATGAATCGGAACCCATTTCTCCCACACCAATCTTTGAGCCATGCAATTATCTCTCTAATCTTATTTACCTCACGTCAATTTGCACGTGGCTCAGGTAGTAATCTGGAGATTATTACTTTTGTGGTTCTGTTTTTTAATTTAGCCCCGAGCTGCTCATAGACCCTCAGCAGAACCTCTTTCCTCGTCCTACCTATGTCGTTGCTACCTACGTGGACCATGACAACTGGATCCTTCCCCTCCCACTCCAAGTTCCTCTCTAGCCCAGAATAGATGTCCTTAACCTTGGCACCAGGTAGGCAACACGGCCTTCGGGACTTTCTATCTTTGCTGCAGAGAACAGAATCTGTTCCCCTAACTATGCTATCCCCTATTAGTACATTTCTCTTTTCTCCCCACACTTGAATGGCGCTCTGAACCACGGTGCTGTGCTCAGTTCGCTCATCCTCCCTGCATTGTGCGCCCTTGTCCACACTGGGAGCAAGAACCTCATACCTATTGGATAAAGGCACTGACTGAGGCTCCTCCAAAGCTAAATTCTGGATCCCCATACCTACCTCACTCGTAGTCACACCCTCCTGTCCCTGACCACGGTCCAAATTTGATGTAATTAACTAAAGGGTGTAACTGTCTCCTGAAACACAGTGTCCAGGGTAACCCTCCCCCTCCCTGATGTGTCTCAGTGTCCGCAGCTCATCAAATCTGAGCCGAAGGTCCTCGAGCAGCCAAACAACACTTTCTGCAGATGTGGTCACCGTGGATAACACCGGCGTCCACCAGCTCCCACATACTACAGCTGTAACACATCGCCTGCCCAGTCATCTCTATTCTATTTAA